>NC_071387.1:117617759-118221137 GCF_022682495.2 Desmodus rotundus
GTTGTCATCTGCACGAGGCGGTTTCATTCTGGGAGAAAGACAGCCACCAGCAGGGTTCTAGAAACATTATTTTCTTTCCTCGTTTGACTGACAGGAGCAAGGTGACAGGAACAGTGGGCTTTCACATAAAATGATGCCTCTGCTTCCATGTTATTCCAACAGTGGAGCTGTGAGAGCCACGCTCGCAATAACTCATCACGTCCAAAACGGAGTCATTACTCTCCCTGCAAGCTGCCTCCTCTTCCCTCCCTGGCAGTCCCTCTCCTGGCTGGCAGCATCGCCATACACTGAGTCACCCAGCAGGAGAGCTAATAAGTAGGCGGGAAGGAGAGGAAAGGCCCTGGGAGGGGGAATTAAAAGAGCAGAAATTAACAGGCACAATGGAAGGACTTTGGGCAATTTACCTACCCTCTTGGAGCTTCATTTTCCTCTTATATCGGAACTGGGATGATTATTAGAGTGATGTGAATGTACAGAACTTCCTCTCTGTCCAGCCTTGCTTTGGGTCATTTTTCCTGTTTAACCTGGTGATTCATTTAACTGTAGTGGCCCATTTTGCCTTGCCAGGTCTGAGCCTCATGGCTTCCTCAATTGACCTGTCATTAGCTATTAGTCTGGGGCACTTCAGAGGTACCAGATTATAGAACCAGCTTTCCCACTCACCTAAGTCTGCCTTTCACTCCACTGTAACCATGTAAACCATCTACTTTCTAATAGAATGCTTGATTTTATGATTATAGAAGTAACAGGCATTTTGTTAAAAATGAAACTATAAAAAAGTACAAAGAACAGAATAAAAGCATCATATAACACATCTCAGAGAGAACCACAGATGTTATTTTGTTAGACTCCCTTCCTGTGCATGCTTATGAACACTTAAAAATTAACAACACCAAGACTGGAGCATCTTAGTTGCAGGGAGCAGTCAGTCAGTAGGCAGGGCAGGTGACAGGGATTTCAGTGGGGGCATGTATCCGTGGGCTCACACAGGTAACAAGAGTCCTGAGCACCTTAACAGGACAGCCAGGAGAATTACTTCTGCACCTAACAATTCTGCCCTTCCCAACATGGAATTCTTATGCATTGTATGTGCAAAATAAGCTCGCTTTAGTTAAAGACAAAGCATAATATAAAAGGGACCAGGATAGGAACTCTATGAAAACCATACAAAGCAAAAGGAAAGAAGCAGGAAAAAAATGGCAAATGAGTCATTCATAGTGGAAATGATAGTGTTTGCACACAGGAAGAGTCCCATAGTTTAATTCATTAAAGAAGAGTTTAATGAAGGATTTTAAAAAATAAAGCTCAAGGCAGAAATATAAGCACAGACAGGATAATGGCATGACAACAGAATGAGATGAAACATAAGCTGAAAGAAAGACGTGAGTAAGAAGGAAGTAAAGGAGAAACAAAACTTCAGAGAAACACCAGCTACATTAAAGACAAGACAAAAGAGTTTGTATGGTTGAAAAAGCCCAGTAATTATTATGAAGGAAAGGGCTGAGAAAACCAAGCAAAATAAAACAAATGAACATAAAAGAACTAAAGTATATACATATAGTCCATAAATATATATATACTTATATCTATTGATCATCTATCTATTTACGTATCTACCTATCTATCCACCTGCAAATCTATGGAGAAAATAAAATCAAGAGTTCTAAGTTGTCATAAGCATTATCCCCTAAGAAGAGACCAAAGTAATGGAACAAACATACAAAAAAATCCTATTTTAACATTCAGTTCAAAAACACTTTCCATAATATAAAGATCAAATCCACATAATGAAAGCACACCACGGTTTCCAGAAACACTGACATGGAACTATTAGCACCAAGATAGGTTCTAAGAAATAGTGAACATTACAAGTAAAGAAATAATCCTTTGGGGATTGAATCAAACTATCAAGTTGGTTCTAAGGATAAAGATCACTGGATGGGCCTCAACCTTCTCCATATTTGGTGCTAAAGACAGTGAAGCTACACTCCCAAAATCTTCAAGGTAAGAAATAGTGATCATTTCTCTGACTGGCTTATTTCACTTAGTATAATGTTCTCCAGGTCCAACCATACTCTCAAAGAGGGTAAAATTTTCTTTTCTTTTCTTTTTTTTATGGTTGAGTAGTAGTCCATTGTGTAAATGTCCCATACTTGTTTTTTCCACTCATCTGCTGATGGACACTTGGGCTGCTTCCATATCTTGGTGATTGTAAATACTGCTGCAATGAACATAGGGGTGCTTATGTTCTTTCAAATTAATGTTTTGGGTTCCTTCACATATACTCCCAGAAGTGGAATCTCTGGGTCAAAAGGCAGATCCATTTTTAATGTTTTGAGGTATCTCCATATTGCTTTTCACAATGGCTACACCAATCTTCATTCTCACCAACAGTGAAAAAAGGTCCCACTTTCTCCACATCTTTTTGAGCACTTATTGTTTGTTGACTTATTGATGCTAGCCATTCTGACAGGTGTGAGATGATATCTCATTGTGGTTTTAATTTGCATTTCTCTGATGATTAGTGACACTGAGCATCTTTTCATGTGTCTATTTGCCATCTATATGTCCTCTTTGGAGAAGTGTCTATCCAGGTCCTTTGCCCATATGATTTCACCCATAAGTGGAATCTAATGAACAAATTGAACTAACAGGGAAAATAGAGACAGACTCATAGATGGAGAGCAGGATGACAGCTGGGTGGGAGGGTTAGAGGGTGAAAGGATTGAGCAAAAAGGAAAAAGAGCTCATGGACATGGACTACACTGTGCTGATTGTAGGGGGAGGGTTGGGGAAGTATAAAGGGATTAAATGGTAGTAGTAGAATTACAATAAAATTTTTTTGAAAAGAAATGGTGATCCAATCACTTTATACCCAGTATAACTTTTATTAAAATAAAAAAACAAAATAAAATAATTTTAGTATTGTCATAAGGATAGACATATAGATCAATGGAAAAGAACTGAGAGTCTAGAAATATACTCTCACATTTACATGCAATTAATTTTTAACAGTGCGCCAAAACAATTCAGTGTTAGAAAGAATAATCTTTTGAACAAATGGTGCTGGGAGAACAGAGCATCAACATGAAAGAAATGACGCTGGACTCCTAATTTATAGAATGTACAAAAATTAACTCAAAAGGGACAAAAACTTAATATGTAACAGCTAAAATCTATAAAATTGTTAAAGGAAAACATAGAAATAAATCTTTGGGACCTTGGATTGGGCAATGATTACTTAGTATGACACCAAAAACACAAGCAACAAAGAGAAAAATAGATAAATTGGACTGCATTCAAATGAACAATATTCATGCTTCAGAAGACACCATGAAGAGCGTGAAAAGACAGCCCTCAAGTAGGGGAAAATCTTTGCAAGTTATATGTCTAACAAGGGAATTATATCTAGAATATGTAAAGAACTCTAACAACATAATGATAAAAGACGAATAACCCAATTTAAAAACAGGCAAAAATATGAATAGACATTCTCTAAAGAAGATATACAAATGGAAAATGAGCACAAAAAATGATAATGAACATCATGAGCCATCAGGGAAATGCAAATCAGAACCACAATGAGATGCCACTTCATAGTCACTAGGATAGCTATAATGAAGAGGATAGATGAAAGTGCTGGTGAGGTTGTGGAGAAATGGAAACTCCTGTACATTGATGGTGGGAATGTAAATTGGGGTAGCCACTATGGAAAACAGTAGTTTTGCGTTTCCTCAGAATGTTAAATATGGAATTACCATATGGCCCAGCAATTCCACTCCTAGGTATATGCCCAAGAAAAATAAAAATTTATGTCCACACAAAAACTTGTACATGAATGTTCATAACAGCATTATTCAAAATAGCCGTAAATGGGACAACTCAAATGTCCATCAATTTATGAATGGGTAAGCAAAATGTGGTATATGCAAACAATGATATATTATTCGATATAAGAAGAAAGGAAGTACTGATATATGTTACAACATGGATAAACCTTGAAAAACTATACTAAGTGAAAGAAGTCATCACAAAAGACCACATATTGTATGATTTTGTTAGGTAGGATAGAGAGTAAACCGAGGCAGGAAGGGGGAGAGAAACATGTCCCATCTGCTAACTCACCAGTCCTGAGCCTGGTCCGATAAGATTGCCAAGTATTCCAACATCACAAGCAAAACTATGATAGCACAGGAGGAGGGGAGCCCTTGAACTGTGTGTAATATCTCCACTAGCTGGGAAAAGGAAAACCTTGAGGCTGTGTATTCATCCTAAGGCTTGGAAGAAGGAAGAGGAGGGGTCCACAGTGCCTAAAGAAAAGGCCCATAAAACAACTTTGGTTAATTTCCCACCTCCTGTCACATATACAAAATGAACAAATGCGATCTGGAGCGAGATAAGGATTCGGGCTCACAGACTCCCACACACACCTATATTTGGGTAGTCACTCCCCCTGCCCGGAAAGCTGGCACCACCTTTACCCGTCAGTCAATATATGTGACTTATTCACCCCCATTCTGCCAACTATATAAGTCCTCAGAACAAAGGACCTCTCTCTCTTGCCACGTGGGCTCTGGACACCCGGCCTCTGGCCACTGTTGCTTTTGCTACCCACGCTCTTGCATTTCACACCCACCTTAGCTAGGATCATTCTCCCTGAGGAGAACCTAGCACTAATTAACTTTTCCTGCATGCTAATAGACTTGCTGATCTGGAATTCTTTACTGCATCAGCAAGAAGAACCAAGTTTCTCCTGTAACAATTTCATGTATGTGAAGTGGCCAGAATAGGCAACTCTGTATAGATAGAAAATACATTAATTGTTGCCTGGAGCCAGGGGAAAGGGAAGGTAAGAGCCATTTCTTACCTTGACAATAAATGGCTGCCAGATTCCTTTTTTGTAGTGATAAAAATGTTCTAAAATTATGGTAATAGTTGCACAACTCTGTGGATACACTGTAGATCATTGAATTATACAACTTAAATGAGTGAATTATATGGTATGTGAATTATAACTCAATAAAACTGTTAATGAGAAAAAACATTTTAAAGTGTATAAAAACTTAGAGAATACAAATCCCATAGGGTCTTGTTAAAGAAATACTAGATGATAAACTTCAGTCAGCCAAGAAATGAACAGTAACATGGTAAACAGACTGACTGTGAACATTGAATCAATCTAAGTATGGCAGTAAGCTAAACACACACACACACACAAACATGGTTTCAAAACAGTATTATGAATTCTAATATAATGCATAAAATAGGAATCTCTAAGTCCATAGTGATATAAATAAACAAATAGAGAAAGAAAATTTCTATTTTATAGCAAAATTCCAACTAATAAGTGTAAACGAAATGATGGACACAGAAAATCACCATTTGACAGCCAGCAGGGTTGTCATTGCCATAGTGGGCCTCTGGCCATTGATTCAGGTGCGCTCAGGTAGTTGGATAGTAGTCTGGTGATGTACATAATACTGGCATGATCCTAGAATATACCCCCACAAAATAATAACCAATGTAATGAAATGTTAACACCTGGGGAGTATATGAGTGCAGGGGATATGAGAGTTCTCTTTGGTCAGTTTGTATCTATTTCAAAATAAATTATCTTTGAAAGGCAGAATGTGAATGTAAAAATGGTGTAATTATGAAAAGACAAAGAGCTCTGGGTCTTGGGGTGTGTGGAGCTTTTTTCCTGGAATGCTTGCACGCCCCATTTAAGATGACGGGTTCTCTCGGGTCATTCGTGTCTCTGCCCTAATGTCCTCAGGAGAAGGTGTCCCTGAGCAGTGTTGCCCCTGTTTTCTCCGAGGCATCAGCATCAGCTGGCCTCATACTAGTTACATAGATGTCTCTCACTTGATCTGCTGGGTTTAGTGCTCTACTGTGTCTCTTTTTCCGTTATGATTGAGGACACCACTAGGAACAGGCATTGCATTGTTGCATCTCCTCTAGTTCTTGGTACCTAGAAAAGGGTCTAGCACCTAGTAGGTGCTCATGAAATATCTTTTATTGTTGCAGAGCTGGGGTGGGGAAGGAGGAGAGAATGTGGAAGGGAAAGTATTCTGATTTCTCCTGTACAGCCAGTGAGACCAACAGATAAAATTTAGAGGGAAAACTGCTAAACAGTTTGTGTCATTTGTAACCATTTGTGTAAGAAAGAGACTAAGAAGTAGGAGAACAGTGGGCTGTAAAGGTTTCACACATCTCTATGCATGTGGAATATTAAAGCATGACCCACACACACCCTTTAGAATCAGGGAGAATGTCTGGCTGACCCTGTCCCATTTTAGGACAGAATGTCATAGTTGTGAAACCCATAGATCTTGGAATCAGACTGCCTGGGCTTAAATCCCAGCTGGGCTCCTATTAGCTATGTGACCTGGGGAAAGTCACCTAAACTTTTTCTTCCTTGGTTTGCTTACCTGTAAAATGGGAGCAACAGTAGTACCCATCTTAGAGAGAGGTTGTGAGGAGTAATAACATTTAAAGTGCCTAGAACAGTGCTTGGTACAGAGGGTCAGCTACGATTATCGGGAGAAGACTTGGATCTTTTGGTTAACCTCTGCTAATCAAAGCATGATGGAATCACTGACTTCCCGTTCTTCCCTCTAGCCATAAAATAATCCTAGGATTTGCAAATGAAATATAAACTACTGCTCAGTGTGTCTTGTGACACTGGTCATGCATGGACAGCTCTATGTCCACCTTTTTTTCCTTTTCCTCCTGGACACACAGAGAGGAGCCTGTGGCCAGGCCCTGACAATGGGATGTGACAGAGTGATGCACACTACTTGAGACTCTGTGCCCCTCTCTTCTCCTCACGTTTGGCCAGCTGCGGAATATCCACCGAGGGACTCCAGGATTCTACGGGATGGTAGAGTCTAGGTCCCAGAATGACCCTACTCACCTATACTTGGCTGTAATCCAGGTGAGAAATAACCCTTTATGGGTTTAAGCCACCGAGATTTGGGGCTTGTTTGCTGTAGCAATGAGCCTGATCTGGCTGAGTAATGCATAGCCTTAGGCAGAGGAAGGAGTTGAGGAATAAGAGTTGAGGGAGAAGAATCAAGGGTCAGCCTTGGACTAAAGAAGTTCAGACTGATTGAAACAGAACAGAGACCCCCAAGGATACAGACAAAAACCGTACAGTAGTCGAGTTCAGATAGCTGGGCTTGGAGAACTGCTGGAGAGAAGTATGTTAAAGGGAAAATCGAAAGGCTACAGGGGTGGAAAATACCTATAAGCATCTGAGGTCATGGAGACAGCCTGGAGGGCAGCTACAGAAACCATCAGGTTTCAAGTGTAATGAACAACCCTAGCTGAAGGGCAAGGTCATCTATCAGTGAATGCCAAGGCTGGGAAGTCTGATCATGCAGGCAGCTCCAATGAGACTAATTCGTAAAACCATGGAATCCGTAAGTGTATTGGGGTGACCACTCAGCAATTTCACCCCATCCTACAATTATGTTTGTCCATTCTTCTGTTGGTGCCAGCTTCAGAACATATATTAATGAAGCTATGATCTGATGTCTATTCCCAACCACAGTATTTATTGATCACTTTCTGTGTAAGAGGCACTGTTCTTGGTTTTTTGAGAAAACCGAAAAAGTGTAAGAAATATTTTTAGACTCTGAGAATCTCACATTCTTGTCAGGAAGACAGTGCTCACAGATGGGAGAGTGAAGCATAAAAGAATAAAGGAGGAATGCTTGTGTGTGTGACACACCAAGGGAAACAGTTTGTATTTGTTATTAGTGAGGGATTCTATTGCTCGTGCCCACCTCAAAATTGGGAAGCTTAGAGCAGGTCGTCCTCACTGCTATCACTGTAACCACAGAACCACCTCAAAATGGTCCAAACTGTTTAACAAGATACTGAGTTGTTTTGTAGAGACAACAGATCAAAACTGCAAGACATGCAGCAGAAGCATATTCAGAGGAGAGAACTTTGACTTCCAGCTGCACCTGAAACCAAAGTCTCGCCTTCCCCATCCACACACACAGAATCAAAGGACCAGGACATAACCAGAGCTTGAACACTGGAACCCTTTCAGAAGGGAAGGGTCCATTGTCCAGGAAGATCTGGTGTTGAAGCCCCTACCATAAATGGCCAAGCTCCAAGGTCCTCCAATTAAAACTTGCTCCACCAGCACTTCCACATACCTGTTCCCCCTAACCCCTTAAAAGCTCTCCCCAAATCCTGGATCAGCGAGTTCAGGCTTTTGAATATTAGCTTTCCATTCTTCTTGCTTAGCACTCTTCAAATAGCACTCTTAGCACTCTTCCCAATTTCTCCACTGAACTTCCTGGTGTTCAGCGTTGGATTGCTGGCACCAACGCTGGCAAGATAGGTAGATGAACTCTTTCTGTTTGATAACATTTTGAAGAGGACTGGACAACTCCTCCCATATGGGTGATAGTGGGGAATTTGCAAATAATGGCTGAGCCATGTGCCTGCCCTAGAGAAGAGCAAGGCTGAGGTTCTCTTTCATATCAATGGCAGAAAAAATAAATAAGGGTAGGTCACTGGAGGTCATTTATTCCAGTCTTGGGAACTTGTCCTAATTTCTTTGGTATAGATAACTATTTGTTTACGGAAAAAGTCAGGCTTTCCTTTGGAGTTATTAATTAGCTAAAAATACAATTACTAGAATATCTCTCACCATTTTGAAAAAATTAGGGAAATTATGGAGAAGACATTAGAATGAAAAAAATAAGTCATACAGTAAAGTAAAAAAGCTGGGTGACACTTTAACAGCTGCCAAAAAAAAAACCCCAAAACAATTTAACAGCTGCCAAAGGGCCTTCCCCCAACCACCGGGGACCCAGACAGAGAAAGGGAGGGGGCTTGGGAGTTTGGGCTCCCAGAGACTTGTGGGTGGCGCTCCATGTGCATGGTATGTGAGCATCGCAGATATACCAGCCCTCCCTTCTCATAGGCTGGGATTCTCCAGTTTACAAGTCTTTGTAAGAGACTCCGGCCTTGAGAAGGAAACCAAATCAACAAGCTGAAAGGGTGTGAGTTTCAAGGAGAGCTGGGGAAAGGTAAAAACAGATCAAATTAAAATGAAGGGGAACCAGTTAGTGTGGGCTGGGGGGGACAAGGACCAAGGGCCAGAAGCAACTGTAACAAGGAGAGCTAGATTGGCCTTCACTCTCTGGCCACAGCAAAGCATGTGGGTGGTAGGTTCAATGAGTTAATGTTGAAGGGATAGATTTTCTCATCTCCCAAGGAAGGTTATTAGAAAAGCGAAGATCACGTTTGCTCAAGTATTACCCAAGTCTTGGCTTCCTTCTCTCTAAATCTTATAAAAGTGAAGTCAATAGTCATTCCCACCTCACTTTATTTTAATGGGAATTATTATTCAATTTCCCGAATATTTCTTGAGACCCTACAGTCTTTAAGGTACTATTCTAGGCTCCAAGGATATAGCAGTGCACAGAATAGATAACGTCTGTGCTGTCGTGTAGTTTATACCCTTCCTGTCAGGAGATGGATAACAAACTAATTTATAAATAAATGATGCGCCAGCTGGTAATTATTGCTAAGGAAAAAAAGAAAACTGGGTAAAAGGAATAAAGATTCATATAGATAGTAGAGGACTATTTAGTGGTGAAACAAACATGTAACAAAGTGGGCAGATAATTTGAAGAAGTTAGGCTAAGTAGAACACTTAAGTAAGAAGCTGAGCTCTGGCCCTGGCTGGTGTGGCTCAGTAGATTGAGCTTAGGCCTGTAAAGCAAAGCATTGCTGGTTCGATTCCCAGTCGAGCCATATGCCTGGGTTACAGGCCAGGTCCCCACTACAGGACACATGAGACGCAACAACACATTGATGTTTCTCTCTCTCTCTCCCTCCTTTCCCCTCTGTCTAAAAATAAATAAATAAAATCTTTTAAAAAAAGAAAAAGAAGTTGAGCTCTGAGCATTCCTGACAAGCAAAGACAAAAAGCAAAACATCTTGAATTACAAAGCTTAGATTATGTGAATATAGATAATATACTAATGTGCATATATATACATATATACATAATTTTTTCAGATAAAATGTTTTTCCAGCACCAAACCCCAAAAGAAATTTATCTCAATAAACCTTTCAAATACTTTAAATTCAGAAAATGGAAAAAGCATTAACGTTCACAATTGCAGGCAAAGAATTTACGAATGAGGTGAGGCAGAAAGTGGTGACTTCCTGGAGGGGAGGTGGGGACTTTCTGTGATGTGGAGCTGGCTTGGGCCAGCTTCTCTCTGCCTCGGTGACCTGCTGTGACTTTCTGCAGTGAGCTTTTCCAATGCACAGGCTGTTAAACCCTATTGTGCTGCTTTGACATCTGGAACAAACCCTTTTGTCATACACCGTCAGACTTTAAACAAATAAGAGCTAATGAGTTCTCCAGACGCCATGATTTTGTCTCCACCAATAATTACTTTGTTCACTCAAGGGCAGTGCAGAGGCAGGGAGATCCCTCCTGTCCCTCCTCACACTAGAATTCATTTGCTTTGACAAATATCTGACTTGTCTGATGTTTACAATGTAACATATCTGTTTTGCCAGGTCTGGCCTATACATCACCCTGTCCAGAAGCTCTATACCCTAAAGGCGTGGAAGGAGTCTCTGTGTTGGAGCGGAGCCCAGCAGTTTCAGTCCCTATTCTCTTAATCACAGTCTGGGTGTTCAAGGTCAAGCTGTGACCCTCCGTGGGCCTCAGTTTCCTCACCTACAAACTGGAGGTAAACGTGCATTCCATAGGGTGGGATTACACAAGAACTTAACACAGTGCCCTTAGCCACCGTAGGAAATTAATAAAATGTGTTGCCATCCTGTCCTCAAATCACTTTTAATTACTGTGTCCTCTGAGAAAAGGTCAATGATATATATATATTTTTTTAAATTAGGACATATCTAGATAAGTTCACTTTGAGAATAGTGATTTGTTATTTTTAATTTAAAGCCAATTAATCAGTGCAGTGAGGACTTTATCCCTCTACCTGATGTCTCTCCACGTCTTTTGCCCCTATGACTTCTAAAGGAGAGATATCTGAAGTCTGGAATAAAAGGAAGTTAACAAAATAGAGAAAGAGCTCTTTCAGATAAAAGAATGTGCACTCTCTCAGGCTGACTCCTGGGGGTGTATTAAGACAGGGGTGATAGCTAAGTGTCCCACCTCTGGGAGCAAGAAGCATGGGGAAGATGAGACCATGGCTCCAGGGATTTCCGTAGATGGTCCCCACCCCAGCCAGGCAGGTCTACCTCCAGCTGCAGTAGCCACAGCTGCTAGAAGAAGTCATTGACACCTACCTGTAGGAGAGGAAGTAAGCCAAGGGTGAAACACCTGGAGAAACACATGAGCATGGGCAGAATGTCAAAATGTCATCTTAAAAAGAAATCTGAGATGAAGATTGGGGAGCACTCAGAACTATGTGGCAACTGTGGGAGGGTCAGAGGTGATTGGGTCAGAGGGTGTCAGCATGAGCAGGAGCTGGCACCACAAAGAAATGGCAGTTGTGGCCAGTGTGTCATCTGTCCAGATCAGCCTCCATGGACAGTGGCTTTTAAGCCTTTCTTTTAATAAATTTATTAAATATAAATTTTATATGGAAAACTACAAAGACAAAAACTATATAAACAATGATTTGTCAACATACAAAACATTCATAAGCATGATCTAGTACCCAGCACCCGAGAAACCTTCCTTGTACACTGTCCAATTTCTAGTCCCACCTTCCTCCAGGAAACTAACCGCTGTCCTAACGACGATCTCCAAGATCCCTGGACCCCCCATAGTTACCCCCATAAGCATGCACACTCAAACACAGCAGATTAGTTTGCCCATTTCTTGAACTTCATATTTAAAAAAAGCATCATATACCACATATTTGTGTGTGTATGTATTTGGCTTATTTTGCCCAATATGGTATTTGTGAGATCCATTCATGCTGCCATATTTAGAAACACATCATTTATTTCCATTGCTGTGTGGAATTCTATCTATAAATATTCCATGATGTATTTATTCATTCTAATATTGATAGACATTTAGATTGTTTAAAATTGATAACCCCAAATGCAGCTATGAACATTCTTTTTTTTTACATTGAATAATAATGTTATATAGGTTTCAGGTATACAATTCTATAATACATTTTCTGTATATTGTATTGCGTGTTCACCACCCCAAGTCAAATCTCCTTCCATCACCATTTCTTCCTCCTTTACCCTCTTCTACCTCCTCCACTCCCTTTCCCTCAGGTAACCACCACACTATTATCTGTGCCTATGGTTTTTTTCTTAATCCCTTTACCTTTTTCACCCAGTCCCATTTAGATTGTTTACAATGTGTAATGCCAAATGCAGCAATAGACATTCCTATATACATCTTCTCGAGTGTGCAACACATTTCTGTTGAAGTTGTGCACGTGTGTGTGCATGGCTGCATGTTACCAGCAGTGGCATTGCTGGGTCATATGATATGAGTATATTCCTGCCTAGTAGATAGCGCCCACCTCTTTTCCAAAGTGGAAGGACAGTAGTACTGTGGAATTACCAATCTCAATGGTTCTTCCACAAATAGCTCTTTGAAAAAAGTCTGAAGGCTCCCTCAAGTCTTCAGGAAAATGGTTTCCAGGCCTAATGCACAAAATCTTATCTATCTTAGCAGCCCTATCAAATGGTAGGATGAACACATATACTCAAAGAGTGATACTGCTGTCAGATCAGAATATAAATCTACTTCTACCTAGAATCAGTTGGATTGATATATACAGGTACCAAATATTTATACCAAATAATGCAATCAAATATACTAAAAAATAATAATATATTATCATACCAAATAATATATATTAAATAATGTGTATTTATCTATTTATAATATGTATTACCTACTTATACCTATTTATAATATGTATTATCAGATCAATAATATATATTATAATAATGCATTATTTACCATGTTTATATACCAAATAATACAATCACTGGTGCTAAATATATGTATATATATACATACACATCTACATCTACATATACATATACATTATATATATATGTACACACACACACTCTTTAACTTACTATGGGGTTATGTTCTTAAACCCATTGCAAATTGAAAACATCATTAGCTTAAAGATGCCTTTAATACACCTAGCGCACCTTGAACATGCTCAGAGCACAATATTCAAGAAACGCCAACAACACAGTCACTGTAGAGTATGGGAGGTGTACCCTCTGGTCACGTGGCTGACTGGGAGCTCTGGCTCGCTGCCTCTGCCCAGCATCAGGAGAGAGTATCATACCACACATTGCTAGCCTGGTCCAGATCAAAATTCAAAATCTGAAGTATGGGTTCTACAGAAAGGTATGTCAGTTTTGTATCATAGTAAAGTAGAAAAATCCTAAGTTGAACTATTATAAGTTGGAGGCTGTCTTTATATATACGATGAGGTCTGTCCAAAAAGAATCCATCCATGTACTATGAACAATAAAGACATGTATGGAAGAAGATACAATAAACATTGTACATAGGACAGTGACGTCTCAGTCCCCTTCACAGCAGGCACCTTGGGACCTCACACAGTTCTCCCGATAGCTATCAGCTTCCCTGTTGTATTTTCCTGAATCTCATCAACTGTCTGGAATCTCTTCCCTTTCAAAGGTGATTTTAATTTTGGGAAAAGCCAGAAGTCTCAGGGCACCAAATCTGGGCAATAGGGGGGCTGAGTCACCTGGGTAATTTGATGTTTTGACAAAAAACTCTGCATGAGACGTGATGCATGAGCAGGGGCATTGTTGTGATGAATCTGTCAACCACCAGTGCCCACAGCTGCAGCCTTCAGAATCATCCAAATAGTTTCCACAGAAGAATGTTCAAGCTTAATGCAACGTTTGATGCAGATTCATTGCTCTGCTTGCTCAGTCATTTTGAATACAACAACTACACAGTACCCATGCTCAGTCATCAGTGTCTACTGCCCCCACTGACTAGTACAGTGAAGCCATCACTGTTCACACTTGTGCATCTGTCCACTCTCCTTGGCTGCCAGGTTATATCAATGTCGTGCAAACCATTCTTGTTGTATTCATAATGGTTGGACTTCGTCTGGATGGACCTCGTACATAGTATTATCAGACCAGTTCTTTCTCACTTTCTCATTATGAGAAAATGCTGACAAAGTCCCATGGAATACTTCTGAATACCCCTTCCCAAACCCCACCCCTACCCAATATTAAGAAGCAAAAACATATTTAGCAGCAGATAACAAAAGTGTTACCGGCCCCAAACTCAGAGGATTCTTACCAGCCAACTCTCACTTTGCCTTGTCGAGCAGGCAGGAACGTATTCAACTACTCAGACCATAATCTCAGAAATGTGGAGTGGTCCCTCTGTCAGACATGTTTTTTGGCCTGAGAGAAGCATGTCCAGGTTCACAGAGTAGGAGTATGTTTTCAAGGTGAACTGAAAAAGCACAAGGACAGCAAAAGTAAAAGTTGTGTTAATAAGCACGCTGAAAGAAAACGTAAGTGAGGCTTTTAGAAGAATTCTGCATCGTGACAACGAGGATGAGAGACGCGAAGCCAGGAGGAAAGCTTTGCCTACAAAATACACTCGTTCCATGCAGTGAAAAAATTAGAGATAAATAACTGCGTTTTTATTAAATTAGAACCAAATGGATAGTTATTAAGCAACGGGAAAAGATAAATAGAAAATAACTAAAATAAAACATCATATTGGAAATATATTGGCTACAAATATTTAGACTCTGGACCTTCTCCCAAGAGAAATGAGTACTGATAATAAACACAACATTTTATATTCAATTTCATGAGATTTTGAGACTCTCATAAAGTTCTGCTTGGAACGTAAAATAGTAGAAAACTCTGGAAAGCAGTTTGGCAGTCCATGAAAAAAATTAAAAATACTCATGTTATATGATCCATAGATATTTACCAAAGAGAAATAAAACCGTATGACCATACAAAGATTTGTATGCAAATGTTTATGACAGCTTTATTTGTAATAGCCAAAAACTCCAATTAACCCAAGTGTCGAACAGCAGATGAATGGATAAACAAGCTGTGATTTATCCATACAATGGAATACCCCTCAGCCATAGAAGAGAAAAGATGTACTGATGCCCCTGTAAAATGCAAGAATCACAAAATAATTATGGTGAACAAACTATACTGTCCATTTTCAATTATACGAAATTCTAAAAAAATTCTAATTCATCTATAGTGACAAAAAGACCAGTGGTTTCCTGCAAGGAGTCAGGGGTTTGGGAGTGAGGAATTAGAAAGAGACATGGGGAGTTTTAGGAGTGATGGATTTGTTCTCTATGTCAATCGTGGTCATGGTTTCATGGATCTATACACATGTCAAAACTTATGAAATTGTACACTTGAAATGTGGGCAGTTTATTATATGCCAATTATTCCTCAATATAGCTGTTTAAAACACAATACTACGTAATACTGACCAGTGTGGAATAAAGTCTGCTTAATCATACACTTCTGGTAACACTACACACATTTATCACCTGCATTGAAAGCAATTCTGCAAGATGCACGATAAGTTGCGTCTACTATTGTCCTTACAGTATGAATGAACTGTAAGAGAATCAGCTCATGTAGGCAATGACCAGGTAGTTTGTGGCAGGTGCCGTTTTCCCTGATTTGTCTGGTAAGGAAATGAATGCTTGGAGAAGCCACAGACCCACTTGCCAGGAAGCATCTGGCTCTATGAGTGCAACATCTAATGCTAATGTTCATCCACAATTAGCAGATTTGCACTTTGTGCTTGACCCTTTGCTACTTGTGTTTGAAACAGAAGAGCTAAGTTCTTTAATTACTCCTTTAGGGAGAGTTGATACCTTTTAAGTGTTTACTAAGCCTGGAAAGGTGATGGATTGCCTCTGGTTAATACTTTTATACTCAAGGTTAATTATTGTTTTCTGATAATATTTTTTATTCATTAACATCCTTTGATAAAATTGGCAACCATGAAGTGCACAAACCATTAATATGATAGCTAAAGTGTCAAGGAAGTGTCAACCTACTGATTTCTTGGTCCTAGGCAACACGGACAGACCCCGCAAAATAAAAATGCTCACCTTGAGCACTTTGTCTTTAACTAAATGATACAGAAAATACGCTGTAAACAGCTTACCGTCTTCAGCGAGGCTGAGTAACCAGGACGAAGGCAGGGCAAAGGATGTTGAGTGGAAAGAAGATGAAGCGTGATGGGAGCACAGCACAGCTGATTTCTCACTGAATGAATCAGGCCCAGAAACTCACAGAAAGGGAAGGAGGATAGAGCATGCAAAGATTCCTGGCACTTCTAAGACCTCCTCTGAACCTTACATTTTAATAACTTATCTTTAAAAGATGATGCGTCCCTTGTTATGAAAGGGATATGAGAACATGAGAACATGCAAACTTCACATAGACCTAGACTGGCTTTCTGCTGATTGAATTCTGCAGAAATCAATAGAGATTCATTTCACAGTCTGGAGCTATTGCAAGCAGCCCTTCCACAGGCAGACGAGCAGAGAACTGGAGCATCCCTTGAAGAAGATTAAAAGGGAGTAAAGCATAGCTACAGACATTAAACTAAATTCAGGTAAGTATTCTTTTTTGGTTTTTTTAAGAATTTTTGATATCATAACTCAAAGCAATGGATGCAATTAATAAAGAGTGAAAATTATGCAAATGTTATCACTACCTTCAAAACCATGAGGATACTGATAACACCCTTTCACATGACTCCTTCCTCTCTTGCTTCAAACAATTATTTACCAAACACTGACAGTGATCACAGCATGATGTTAGCTACCGAAGTGTGGAAAGAGAGAGATAAAAAGTATTTGACAGTCATAGTTCATCTTTGCCACTCTTGTACTGAAATACAGCTATTGGCCTCTTACTGCTTAAAACAATGAATAAATGCCTTAGCAGGCATAACATATCATTCATATTCTGTTGCCCAATTCATTCATTTCTCAACATACATCCTTTCTCAATATCTAGTCTATGGGTTTGGTATACAGGGGTGGGCAAAAGTAGGCCTACAGTAGTTGTGAGTATGGAAAACAGCTTTTTCTTGTATTATTATTTATTAATTATTGTACTATTTATTTATATTGCAACTGTAAACCTACTTTTGCCCACCTCTGTAGTATTAGATTAAGCATGGTATATGTCAATTCACCTAGTACTGATTACTAGATAGTAATACCGAACATTAGGGTCATTAATGCTAGTTGTTATAACAAATAAACAATATACATATTTTACCGACTAATATAAAAACTCACCCCAGTACTTGATCAGTCCAGCAAGGATATTCCTGGTTGGGTGGTTTTCTGCACAGCTGTCCTTTAAGTAGTAACTGGACTCATGCTCCTTCCTTTGAATTGTTCATTGCCTTCCAGAGCCTCCTTACAGCCCTCTGCTCTCTTGACAGGTTTACAGAACATTTTAGGGGCCAGGCCTGGAAGTGGTGTACATCACTAGTGCCCTCATTCCATGGGTCAAAACTAGCTGCATGAGCCCACCTAGATGTGAGAGGGTATATCAATTATGTGTTGCTGTGTAACAAACCACCACAAAGCTTAGCTCATGTAGTTAGTTCACAATTCTGTCTGTGGGTTGGCAATTCATGCTGGACTTCACCGTGCTGACTCATACATACATCTTCAGGTTAGATTCTGCTTCTGGTGGCTGACTGACTGTTGGCTGGAAAAGCAGGGATGCCTTGTCCATGAAACTCTTATTGCCCAACAGGCTAGCACAGGCCTGTTTTATGGGAGCTCAATCTGCTAAGCATAGCAAGAAAGCAAGTCTCAGTACACTAATCTTCCCATATCTGGACTGTGTCCTCTGCTTGCAACAGGTTCATTGGCCAAAGCAAGTGTAATGGCTTGAGATTACAAGGTGCCCCTTTGGGGAACTTGAGGTAGGGTGAATATATTTTATATGTGAGACTTAAATCTTAGGAGGCTGGAGAGTGCACTGTGGTAAGCAGAATAATGGCCCCTGAAGATGTTTACATCTCAGTCCCTGTAATGTCTCAAAATGTTATGTTATGTGGAAAGGGGAATTAAAGGTGCTAATCATCTGACCTTAACAAGAGGACATTGTCATGGCCCAATGTAATTATAAGGATCTTTAAATGGAAAAAGAGGGAGGCAGAAGAGTTAAAATAAGAGAGATGACATCATGAGAAAGACTTGACCAGCTATTGGTGGCCTTGTAGATGGAAGGGGACATGAGCCAAGAAATCCAGGCATTGTCTCAAAACTGGATAAGGCAAGGAAACGGATTATCTCCTGGAATCCCCAGAAAGGGACATTGCTCTGCCTGATGAAACTCATTCTGGACTTCTGGCCTCCAGAACTGTAAGATAATAAATTTACATCACTTTAAGCCACTAAGTTGTGGTGATTTTTTACAGAAGCAATAAGAAACTGATAGAACAAGGACCAAGTCCAGAGTCAGTGTGGGAGGGACTACCAAAAGGGCCTTCTCCCAAGGTAGATGAAGATATGAACCAATAGGGTCATTTCTGCAATTAATCCACTATGGGCTGCTAGAAAATACGGTATTCCCGAGTGTCCCAGAAGAACATGACATGGTTTGGTGAACATGTACCTTTGTCTCTGCTACCATCTGTATTTTAACAAAGAATCAGGCAGTCACTTTTGTGGACCACTGCCTACTTTGCAGCCAAATGATGCTTTTCCAAATTTCTTGGCTGCAGATTGACCAGTGATGTGTCCCTCCAGTTTCATGGTGCCTTCCCAGCTTTCCGCCCCTGTCCATCATCCGGTTCTCTCTCACTCCACTTTCCACCTCCAGATTTCCCTTCTCTTGGTAAAATTTTATTCATCCTTCAAATTTAAATAAATTTTTCCCCTGAACAGGTCTACCCACTTTCTCCCAAGTACATTCTTGATTCTTTTTCTTTCTCCTCCTGTCGTCTTATCAAATTTTCAAACCCAGTCCTATGAAATAGTATGAAGAACTGTTTGTTTAAACAAACCAACTTAAATATGGGCAAAGCACCTGAAGAGACAATTTTCAAAAGAAAATATACAAATGCCCAACAGGTACATGAAAAGGGTGCTCACCACCACTAATCATCAGGGAAATGCAAATCAGAATACAATGCTATGCCAACTCACACCTGTTAGAATGACTAGCAGTGAAAACATAAGGAATAGCACGTGATGGTGAGGATGCTGGGAGAAGGGAACACTCGTGCACTCTTGGTGGGACTGTAAATCAGTACAGCTATTATGGAAAACATGGAGGTTCCTCAAGAAATAAAAATAAAACTATCATATAATGCAGCAGTCCCATTTCTGGGTATTTATCTGAAGAAAACAAAACTGTCTCAAAGAGGTATTCACACTCCCATGTTTATTTGCAATAGTGAAGACATGGAAACAACCTAACTGTCCAGTGACAGATAAATAGATAAAGAAAGTGTGATATATATATATATATATATATATATATATATATATATATATATATCACCCTGCCATGTACAACAATAGGGATGAACCTGGAGAGCATTATGCTAAGTGAAATAAGACAGACAGAGAAAAACAAATACTGCAATGGTATTCCACACTTACAGGTGAAATACAAAAGAGAGAGAAAAGAAAAGTCAAACTCATAGAAAAAAAGGAGAGTAACAGTTTCCAGGGTTGGGGGTGAGTGGGAGAAGTGCGGAGAATCTGGTAAAAGAATACAGTTCTAAGATGAGTAAGTTTGGAGGATATAATGTACAGCATGGTGATTATAGTTGATAACACTATTGTACACTTGAAATGTGCTTAGAGAGCAGGGAAGAGCTCTCACACACTCAAAAAAAGGGAACTCTGTGAGGTGACAGATGGCGGGATCCTTTCACAATGTATGTGCATATCAAATCACAATGTCGTGCACTTTAAATATATTACAATTTTATTTGTCAATTATCTCTCAGTAAAGATGGGGGAAGTGTGTTTGCTCAGTAAAAGAATAGAAATCTTTAGCCTTGAGAAGCTTACACTCTATCTGAGAAGTTAATGTCAGTGCAAAAATGTATCTGGAATCTGCCTGTTGTTCCCTTCTCAGTGGTCACCACCCTGGAACAATCCATCAATCAAACCCCAACCTGGCTATTACAAACTGATGTACTCACCCACTGGTGCCACCTATAACACATTCTTCACTGTGAAGCCAGCTTCACATTTTAGAAAGAGCTTTATTGAAATACAGTACATATATCATACAACTCACTCATTCAAAGTGTACAATTCAAAGGCTTTTAGTATCTTCACAGAGCCGTGCATCCATCACTACAATCCATTTTAGAACGTTTTTTTCATTACTCTGAAAAGAAACCTCAGACTATTTAGTCATCATCTGCAGTCCCCTCAGTCTATCCCCAGCCGTTGCAGAACACACAAATCTCATGTTATTGTCCTGCCTACACCTGTTGAATTGCTTCCCATCATCCACTGCACTTATGATAAAACTACAAATCCTTGTTATTTGTGCCAAACTTAACCTGTCCAGACTCATCTTGTTTGCCCCTCTAGCTCCTTGCCTTCTGGGAGCAGTGGTGTCCTTTCAGTTCCCTACATACCAAGCTCTGTTTGTGCTCAGGGCCTTTGCACATGCTATGTCTCCTGTGTGTACAATGCTTTGCTCCACTCTTCGTTGTCTAACTCTACTGCACTATTAGATTTTAGCTGAAGTGATGACCTCAGAGAAGCCTTCCCTAACCAATTTCCTATCTCAATTAGATTCCTCTGTTGTACTTTCTCAAAGCATCTTCTAGTTTTATTCATAGTATTTATCACCATTTTAAACTATACATTTGTTTGATGATTAAACTGAAGTTTTTCCTCTACTAAATTTACAATGTTCATAGACATAAGGATTGTGACTTTTTTCCATTATTGAAATACCCAGTTCCCAGCACAGAACCTGGAGCATAGTGGGAACACAATAAATATTTACAAAATGATGAGAATGAATGAAGTAATCTGAATAGTAAAAGCTAATGTGTAGTTCTCAAGAACATCAAAATATTCATGGTCTTTAACCAAATAATAGCATTTCTGGGATTCTATCTTAAAAGAATAATCCTAAATAAGGGGCAAAGTGTAATATTTAATGGTAAAACTTTAGGACCCCATGAATGCCCAGTTATAGTGCAAAATTTATGTAACACAGTATAATCACTCAAAGGAACATTGAAGAAGAGCATTATAGGGAATAACTACTAATTTAATAAGGAGAAAAAGCTGAATTATAAGTGCCTATAAGTGGGGTTGCACACTGGAAACCAGCCGATTGTTGCAGACACACGCGGGTGCACACACATACACTGGAGGCATCAGGTAGGAAAGAGGAAGGTGACCCAAAATTTTGAAATTTTGGGTCAATGTTCCTTTGAGTGATTATACTCAATAATTACATAATACTCAATTGATTATACTCAATTTTACACAATACCCTCAATTTTAATATCTGAGGGTATTAAAATTGAGGGTATTATGTAAAATTGATGTAATTTATTGAGTGATGTAATGACATCAAAACATTTATGATGTAATAGAAAGTTAAAAAACAAGATAGTATATAATAATAGCAATGTATTAGTATGTCCATATATAGAAGAGTTTCATTAGAAAGCTGAGCAAAAAATGCAAACAATTATTAACAGTGCTTCCCTACAGTGGGTGCAGAAATTATTTATTTTTGTTTTGATTTTTGCTTTTCTTATTTTTTAATTTTTTTACTGAGTAGTTATTGCTTTATGGTGAAAAATAGACCTTTTAACATGGTAAAAATAATTCCATATTTTTTTCCAAGTAAAAGCACTTAGCAAAGTGTCTGCTACCTGAGGACAGTCACCAGGGGGCTGAGGCCTTGCAGCAGGACAGGAAGGATGGTGGATCCGCCAGGTACCCCTCCCTGGCTGAGGAGCTGCTTACAGGACCATTTTCCTCTTTGCCATCTTCCTGAGTAGCGATAGCATTCCAAGTGACCTCACCTGCCTCCATGCACATCTCCTCTGAATCAGTCATGCTGTCCTTCTGTCTCCTGCTGTTAGTTAAAGTGACTGGCTTCCTGACTGAAGTGAGAGCACCAGGCTGAGAAGGACTGCCCCTAGCACATTGTGCTAATTAGAAAAAGGCACCCTTCTATGGCAGATTCATCCTACAGCCAGGAGGTGAGTGTGGTGAGCAGACTCCAGGCTGGATTTCAGCTTACTCCCTCCTCTCCTGGCTGCTTTCCCCATCTCACCTGTGCGGGGTGCAACCCCTGTCTCATACCCATTTATCTGGGTAAAAACCAGCTACGTTTGGGGCCAATGAGTTCTGCTGGAGTTCAGCCAGCTAAAGTGAGATGTTCATTCCCATCCCATCATATTTACATAACTCTGGCTGCATACACAGCAACACTGTACTGCACTTAGGGTCAAAGGTCCTGGCAGGGAGAGGACCTGCCTGCATAGTTATCAGAAGCTTAGCTCCCGGAAGCTCGAAGCTCGGATCTCAGTACTGCGCAAACACTCCCATCTGGCTGGCAAAATATGCAAGCAGTAAAAAAGGATTCAATGTATGGCATATTAATGCTAGAAGGGAATTTTTAAAACATTCTAGATTATTTGATAATAAGATTACAGGTTTCAGGAGAATAATCATAGCAACAACAACAACAACATTAGAGTGGTGATAGATAATAGTAGTAATAACAAATACTAAAAAAGTCTGAAAGATGCAAGGAGAATAAGAAGATTTAACAACTAAATAGAATGTGTGGTCCTAGATTGGATCTTAACCAGAAAAAGAACAATTGCAGAAATTTGAATAAGGTCCATAGGTCAGAAAGTAGTGTTGTATCACTGTTAATGTCCTGAATTTTGATAACTGTACTGTGTTTATGCTAGATGTAGCATTTGGAAAATCTTGATCAAGGCAAGTTAGGAATTATGTTTTATCATATTTGCAACTTTTTAAAAGTCAGAATCCCATTCCTCCCTCCCCCCCCCACACACAGGCCTAGTCCCTCCACATCATTTTATAGATGGGGACGCTGAAAATCCAAGTCACTGGCACAGAGTCAGACAGCAAGTGGGCAGTGATGGAGGGAGAACTCTCTCCTCTGCTTCCTGTGCGTGAGTCAGGCCAACGAGGCCTGGTGGGTGGGAGCAGGCTCTGAAAAAATAACCCTCAGTTGTTCTTTATTTGCACCCTTGGTCTGCTCAGTGTGGCCAGGCTTGGTTTAAAAACCCCAGAAGCATCGTAGGGAGAGCGTGAGCATGGTAGGGAGAGATGGAGAGTCATCACAGACAACTTATCCTGATGTTAGCCATAAAGAGGTATTACACTCACCTCTGAGGGCCAGGTCTCTCAAGGCTTCAGTCTTTTCAGAAGTCTAGAGACTACTGCCGTACTGGCTGCCTGAGAAGCACCCAGAGGGCTATGAGGTGGTCACTGCAAGATCACCACCCAGGGGTCAACATAATGCTGAGGGGATCCTGGAGCAGGAGGCAGAACTGGGTTCTGCCAGGTCCTCTCAAGGATTTTGCTCCAACTGGAAAGGAATTCACTTCACTATACAGAATGGTATCCATTGCTTTTTATCCTTAAATAAATGCTTATGCCAGATAAATCACAAAAGAGGGGTCATGAGTTGGGTGTCTCCGTCTTTTAACCAATGGCTGAGCAGATTTCATCCAAATCACAGAGACCTCCCCCGTAGGGCTGTTTCTCACTGCCTGAGGCTGCAGAGAGCCAGGCAGCCTTGTGCAGTTCAGACCATGGGACCCACGGCCTGATATGGTCTTGGGGTGGGATAGGGAGAATCATGTTTACAGTAATGGCTGTGCCATGCACTCACGATGGCTTGCTTTCCTGAGTCCTCAAGGGTCAAGGTGAGACCAATTTTTAGAGTGGTTGATTCTTAGGTGCTTACCCATCTTTGGAAAGCATATGCTCCCTGATATAGACTGTCCCCAAATTTTGAAATTTTGGGTCACCTTCCTCTTTCATACCTGATGCCTCCAGTGTATGTGTGTGCACCCGCGTGTGTCTGCAACAATCGGCTGGTTTCCAGTGTGCAACCCCACTTATAGGCACTTATAATTCAGCTTTTTCTCCTTATTAAATTAGTAGTTATTCCCTATAATGTTCATCTTCAACAAGTTGTTATCTCTCGACATCTACTGCTTCCTCTCCTCCTCTAGTTGTCCCTGTGGGTTTATAACCTTGAAAAAATTTCTTTATTGACATTTTTTTTAAGTTGGGGTTTGGAAGACATGGAGATACGCAGGTGACTTCAATCCATCTGGTTTGACCGAATGTGAGAGGTGGGGAGTCGTCAAAGACTGCTGAATTCAGCTGGAGCAGGTGACTATCAGCAAGGGTGTCCAACCCATGGCTTGTGGGCTGCATGCAGCCCAGGATGGCTATGAATGCAGCCCAACACAAAACCATAAACTTACTTAAAACATTATGAGATTTTCTGTGTGTGTGATTATGTGTCACAATGTATTTAATGTGATTATGTGTCACAATGTATTTAATGTGTGGCTGAAGACAACTCTTCTTCTTCCAGTGTGGCCCAGAGACACCAAGAGGTTGGACACCCCATTAGAGGAAAGACTATTCCATGACATGCCAGCTAGATCCAGGGCAGAACAGAGATCGCTCCCACTACATCCCCCCAGAGACTGTCTGACTGACCCCTCCCCTATGACTCACAGCATGCTGGTTTCTGTTGGGTCCTGGAACAGACCATTTTCCCACCCCAGGCAAGTATGAAAGGTGTTTTTCTGTTATCTAGGGTGGATTACTCCCAGTACTCCACCCATCCTGCCCAGTCCTATATAAGCGTTTAGCACCTGTTGCCTGGTGTGGATGATATCTGGTGTTCTGTTGCTGCCAAGGAGGCACTGCCTATGGTATGTCGGTTCCTGCAATAAACTCTTAATGTAATGGTAGAGTTGTCAGCCTCTTCCTCTGGTCTTTTGGCCCTGGGAAATTTTTCCCAAGAGTGACTAATGGCAGTCAAAGCCAGGAACTGCTGGACAGGCCATCAATAATTGTTTCATGGTTCAAATCTGTGGCAAATTTGCTGAAGTCCTAAGGTTGTGGATCCCGCAGTGATCACACGTTCCAGATTAATTCCTTTCTGAAGCCCAAGATGAGGCAGCATGATCTTACTGAAGGTGAGGATGGACTGCAGACATCATGAGTGACCTGCTGGCAGCTAAGGTGCATTTCCTAAGGACCCCGCGGCCTCCCTCTGGTTGCCTGGAGCATAGATGTTGTTCACCTGGGCATGCTGCTGGGAATGAGCGGGAACTCTGACAAACTGTGCAGGAATCAGCCAATAACAAGGCACACACTGTGTGGTCTCTAACACCCTGCTCCCTCCTGCAACCTGGAGTAATGCCCAGATCCCAGACCGCCAGCCTGCCCCCACTCCCAAACCCCAGAGCCTCTGAGATGGGGACTATTTTCTTCCCTTCCGTGCCTCCTTGATGAGTTTGACCTGAATGGTCTGAGACTCTGAATCTGACAGTAATTATGACAACGGCAGGCATTTATTGTTTGCTTAGCACCCGACCGCTAACTCACATACCACTGCCCTCCCTGACAGAGGCTATCTCCAGTCTATCCTTCCAACGCAATCAATTTAATTTTTAAAAAAGTTTTCATCGAGTGTTTAATCTGTGTCAGATCCTGCTGATTTTCTCCTCAAAAATATTTATTAAACAATTGCCTGCTTTTCATCTCTTTTTTTGTCATCCAGGTCCAGCCCTTACCTGCACTCTGTCTCCTGGACGGCGGTCAGGACTTCGTAAACTTGCAGAGTGCCTCTGTTCCACCTTCTTCAGATCACCCTCCAGCCTAAGGGATCTTCCAAAATGACAGTCCTTGGCAAGGCTCCCTCTTGTCAAATACTCTCCAGTGACACCCCATCACCAACAGGACACATTCTGTTCATTCTCTGGGCTCACAAATGCCCCACTAGGTGAGCCCTGTCTGCGTGGCCAGCCTCCCAGAACACCACCTACCACTGTGATCTTATGTGAAACAGCACACAGCTGCATGCATCATGCTGTTTCTCTTTCAGCTGAAATTACCTTTCTCTCTTTCCTTCTGGCTAGCTCCAACATACCATTACGTATTCTCATGATCTTTTGGTGTATCCTTACTAGACTATGAACTACTAAAGGCAAGTCTCTTTCTTAATTAATCTTTGAATTACTATCTTTAGGAAGTACCTAAGCACACATTACATGCTTTGAAATAAACCTCTTATCACACATATTATGCAACTGACACTGCTCACCACCTTACAAACATTTCTATAATCTGCATGATAAATCTGTACCTGACATATGGCAGGAGCTGTTTTACATGCATACCTTTACTATCTAGAGTGATTTTTAAAGACATTAACCAGATCCCACCTTCTCCTCCCCTGGCGCTCTCCCAGGCTCGCTCACTGTGCCAGGGCCACACAGGCCTTGTCCGTGCCCAAGCATACAGCAGGCTCCTCTCTACCGCAGTGCATTGCCCATGCTAGTCCCTCAGCCTGGAACTCTCTGGCCTCAGACCTTTACCTGCTGGACTCTGCTTTGTCATGCAGTTGACAGCTCATCTGTCACATCTTCAGAGGGCCCTTCTCCTCTCTGACCTAGCCTCCTCCTCTACCCCTGAGTCAGGAGACAACTGCCACAGAAGCCCTTTTAATTTTCATTATAACAAGTCTCTAAGCCTGATGTTATCTTGTTCCTGTGTGAGGACTTAGTGCTGCCTCCCACTGGACTGGAAATGCCATGAGAGCAAGGACTTGTCTGCCTTGTTCTCTCTCCCCTGAGCTCAGAACACTTCCTGGTATATGGTCTCAATAACGTTTATGAGTATCCAATTTGTCCTTCTGTACAATCTCATGAGTTCTATGCTATTATTATCCCCATTTTACAGGTGAGGGAAGAAAGGCTCAGAGAGGTTTATTGAGTAGATTGTACAACTATTCAGATGAGAAACCAGGCCCATTTGATGTTATAGCTGATGTTTTAGCTTTCTGATTCCCACACTAGCCCATGGCTACACATCTGAGATGACATCTCTGTCTGGTCCCAAGCTACTCAACGCCTGCTCCTGAGCAGTAGTAGGTATTTCTACTTCTCTGCCCTGTCCCTCAGGTTTTCGCTCTCTCCCCTTCTGCGTGGCATGGCTGCAACACTCAGAGCTGCCTCAGCCACTCCACCATTTGGTCAGACTTCCTGCTGCAGTCAGTTCAGGGGCCTGTCATAGTGTCCCCTATCTACCACTGCCTACACCACCGTGTCCCCTGCCAGTGCTAGCATTTCACGATGGCATACGTTTTTGAATGCCTGCTTTATTACTCTTTTAAAATGAAGTGTACTTTTGAAAGGGCAAGTAGCATTCGGGAGGCTAAGCTTTGGCATGTATTTAGGGTAATTGAGATGGCATTTGCATTGGCAATCAACTCCCTTCTTGCACAGAATGGCTTAAGGTCACAATATCAATCCCAAATTTGGTCTCTATATCACAGACTGTAATATTGTTTTCCTCTGGGGACCGAGATCTCAATTTTGACGATGTTCTCCAACTTTCTTACCATATAAGAGACAGTCTAAAATTTATTCCTTCATCCATTTATTCATTTCACACAAATTTCTAGCTCCAGCAGTGTGCATGAAGTCCTAAGTTAAGTGCTGAAGTGACATAGATGTGTAAGACATAGCCAGTCCCTCCTCACTGCCATGGTCACCAGGGGCTGGAAAATATATGATGGCTTCCCCAAGGGAGTAATAATTTTTACTTTCACTCTTGTACCAGATCCCTCACTCCACCATTTCGACCTCTTAAATTCAAAAGAGCTTTCCTTTGACCATGAAAAAGCACCCGAGGTTACATGAGAAACATTAGCTGGTGCATAAAACTGTCAAACTCCTGAGAAGAAGTAGCCCAAAGCAGACACTCCAAAAGACAAAGATTGAGGAGCACATAGGAGATTAAAGGAAGCATTTTTCACCTCCCAGGGTGGAAGAATGCCCAGTCACAGAGCCAGAAAAAACCCAAGGAGGTCAGTTGAGATGACTTGACATCCAAGTCAGGGTAAATTAGGTGGAGGAGAGGAAGGAAGAACGAAGGGAAGAAAAACTCCCCTCAACTTCTGTACCCTAAAGTGGTGATGGCATATTTAACCTGGGAGGGGGTGCAGAAAATGCTCCTTCTCCCCCATGACTTTGGGGTAATAGAGGGAGGTGGGAGCAACCAAGTAGTGGGGCGGTGGTGTGCATTCTGCCAATTTGGGGGCTGCTTTTCCTGTTCCAGAAGCCTATGCCTTCACTTGCTTAGATCTGCTGATTTAGGCTCTGCTTGGACCATCTGGCTTGCATCAGAACAGAGATTATAAAGCTGTCAACGCCAAATGATTAAGCTCTGTGATTTTAAAGACTTTTCTCTTCCCAGGTTTTTCCACCTTCAATGACGTTTTCACTCTCTGAGGCAAGGATAGGAGAATGTTGGGAGCCATAGAAGAGCCCCATAAAATCATAGACCCTACCACATGGGGGTTAGGCAAGAATTCTGAGACTATATTTTAAGTGTTCACAGGCTTTCTGTGGTCATTACTTGCTTTAGATGCCCATCTGATTAGGGAAGGAATCTGCCCTCCTTGATGAGTAATTATTCTAGGATCCAATTTTTTTTGATATTAAGATAATTTTGCTTACATACAAGTTTATAAATCAATCTCCTATGAGAAGATCATTACTACCTTTGAAAAAGCCCACTTTACATCATGCTGTTGGTTTGAAGGCAGAACCATATCAAAAGAAAAGAAGAGAAAGGCAAATGCTTCATTTTCCAGCCAAGGCTTCCAGCCAAGGCCTCTAGAATAGCACCATCCATTAGGGAGATGAGCACAAAGACTGATTTTCCCCTTAAAGGAGCCATTAGTGAGGGCATCAGCAGAGGGCTGTGACTGGGCCTTCCCTTTTAGGTGTCCTGTGTGTAATTGTCATTAATGCAAATTCATTAGATATTTCATTAGCTAAGTCAAAAACCTATATCCTGATCTTTAGCTGGAAACATCTCTGAATTAGATCATGAAAATTAGAATAAAACTTACTCATCGGTGGTAGTTAATGAGTCGTGACTAACTAAGGGAGAGGGAGGGGGTGAGAGAGTAGCTCTCCTTCCATGAGGCTGGTGGTTGTGTGGAAGGGAAATTACTCTTCGTTGTGTGGGTTCACTGAAGGATGAAGCCTTCATTGCTGAGTGTGCCAGACTTCCTGACCCAGCTCCTGGGCTTCCGGGACTTTCCTTTCCACACCCGGGGGAAGAATATAAAATATGGGTAGTGAAGGCCAGTCTTCAGGGTGGAGAACAGCCCTCAGTTGATGATATCTTTAGTGGAGTGCCAAAGGAAAGGCTCTTTTATGTTCTATGAGCTGTGGTGGAGACAATCAAAGAGGCATTACCTCTGATAATACATTTCCCACACAGAGGAAACTGAGGTTGCAAAAGGTTAGGTGGCTTGTTCCTGGTCACACAGGAACAATGGAATGATGGGGACCCAATTCAGTCTCCTGGCTCCATGTACAATGTTCTTTTCTCTGCACCGTAATGCTTGCCAAGTGCTTGGCAACAATCTACCCTTCACTTCATACCCACTCTACGGGACATGGTGGGATGGTATAGACAGAAAGAAGGGTAATGCGTGGTCGCTGCCTTCCTGGGATAAAGTATAGTGGGGAGACACTGTCAGCACACAGGTGTTTAGAAAGCAGTGCAATGTATGCCCTGATAGAGGCGCACTGACAGTACCCTTGGCATATGGAGGTCACAGCCCTTTACTGCCTGGAAAGTCTTAGAAGATGTTTCAGTGGAGACTTTAAGTCTGACATCATTAGTTTTTCTCTGAGATTGGATTCACCTTATAAATACAATTTGAAACAAAGATTTGAGGGCGAAAACTTGATTTAGGAGGTATGTGAACAGAAGGAAAATAAGAAATACAGAAATGGAAGTATTAAGGATGCATTAAGGATGCATTAAGTCAGCTAGCACACTCCGTGGAGTAACTCTAGAAACAGGTACCAAACACATGTCTCAGGAATATCTCACCTGGGAGACAAGAGCACTGGGGTATTCATTGTCAACATTCAAACCCATAGAGAATTTTTGTGAGTTTATTGAAGCCAAAATGACAACAATTGCTGGAAAGAAAACCTCAATGGATTGAGAAAATGCTCTGGAAAATGGCCATTTTGGACCTTATTTTATATATGATAATCAAAAGAGAAGATGTAAGTGGGTTACATGAAATCCAGTGGTGATAGATTAGGAAGGTGGGAGAAAGTAAAGCAGGGAAACATCTGGCATTGGACAAAAAGTGAAATGATAGACACATACTTTTTTTTACATAGGTGGGTACAGGATAGTTAACAGTGAACAATTAACAGATAACAATAACAGTGAAGAGATTTCTGGTTTCCTCTGGTGTGGTGCCTGTGTTTTGAGGGGTCTGAATGAAAGAAATTTCTTTGACAGTCCAAAGGTATGTTATCTTCGATGCAAAAAGAGAATACACAGGCTTAGTTAAGGTGAAGACCAACTCTTGTTACAAAGATTCCAGCCTAGGATATGACTGCCTGCCATCACCTGCTTTTAGTTAAAGAGTTTTTAACTTCAGACCATCCTATGTGGTTACTTTAGGTCTCTGAATTTGCAAGGCCATCAAGCAGGACTCCCTTGAGCTTGTCAGGCTTAACATGCAGCCCCTTTCCATCCACATTACACACCAAGTCATGGTTTCAGTTCTGCTCCTGGTGGAGAATGCTGGGTGCCTGGCATTTGCAGCCTACCTTACAGGGACAGAATGGTCATCTCTGACTTGATGGAAGCCCTCAGGCACAGACACACTGATGGTTGCAGTTGCCAGCCTGCTGGACGCCCTCACATGTGTAAGGCACAAGGGTTGAAGATGGGGCACTGGCAATATCTGTTCCAGTGGGCAGAGGGAGAGCCATTGCCAGCAATACAAAGGCATAGAGTCCCACAGAAGCATGGTGCGTTGAGAGCAAAAGGACAAGAAAAAACATTTGAGGCTTAAACTGCAGGTGGGAGTATAGGGAACAACAAAGATGAACATGTAGACATGCGAGACCATGAGGCTCTTCTCTGCTTTGCTACATAATCTGAATGACCATATTCTGTTGTCCTGGTGGATTGCATATAAGACAGAGGAAGGGAGAAGTCTGAGATGACTCAAATTTCTGCAAGAGGGTTCAGAGAAAGAGCATGCACAAATCCTGAGCCAGCACAGACCGAGACTCAGTTCCTGCAGGTGTGATAGGATCTGGGTCCCTTCCCAAGGGTTTCAGGGCCTCTAAGCACCAGGAGGAGAGAGCACGTACTCTTCAGAGCCTCTGACCCTGGCAGAACAGCAGGTCACATCTAACTCGCTCCAACTGGGACTCACAGTTAGCCTGGGGCCTGAAACAAGTCAAGGTCACAGCTGGGAAACACAGATGGGTGGGTGGGGCTGCTGCAGCTCCCTCTCCTCCCCTCCAGCCCCTCCCAAACATCATTTGGCCACTCACAAGTCCCTCCTCCTCATGGTCCCTCCCACTAGGGAGTCTCACTGCTCAAGGACTTTCAACCAGGACCTCAATTTACTGAAAGCAACCTTCCCTGCATTGTAGTATTAGAATGCTGGTTATCTCTCTTTTCTTAACTTACATCCTAATTTGCCTTCTAGGCCTCCATTTCCTGCTCTGGAAAATAAGAGGATTGTTCTACATTTGCAAAAGTCTGTCAAGCTCTGATGTTTGCCTGCTTTCTTCTCTGTAGACACATCAAAAATGGGGGAATAGGGATGCAGAAAAGGGAATGATCCCATCTCCCTCAGGAATTGGGGAGACTATGAAGATAGGGCACATCAGACAGGGACTAAGGACAGCTAGGATTGTAAAGGGAGCTGAGAAGAAAGGGCAGAGATCATGGAGTGAGGGGAGATGACTTGATAATTTTGAGAATCCTATCCAGACAGGCAAGTCCATGATTCAGTGTTTCTATGGATACTTTGGAAAAAATAAACAAAAATCTTTAACAAATTGCTCTCAGAACTGCCTGTGGCTGAGGAGGTCAGCAGGTGACAATGACATCATTTCCATCACTCAAAAGTTCTAGCCTCTTTCACACCTGAGTCCTGCTCTCAGCAATGAGAAGCAAAGAATTGTGTCTTAACCATCAATGAGTTAACTTGCATGCAGTGATGTGGGATCAGCACTGAGGGATTTAGTCCATCTGACATTTAGTAGATACTCAATAAATCCTAGATGATGACTGAAATGATATTGATGTGTCTATAGAACTTCATTTTCTGGAGATTTATGAAAATAAGTGAGATATTCACCTGTATAGAAAGATGTAGGAAGAGTCCTGTTTGGAGACTGAGAGGTGGGCTTTTCAAACTACAGAGCAGGGTTCTCAATTCATGGTCCCTGAGCCAGAAGCATCAGCTTCACCTGGGAACTTTAAAAAAAAATTTAAATCTTCAGGCTCCCTCTCAGACCTATTGAATCAGAAACTTTGGGTGGGGCCCAGCACTCTGTCTTAACCAGCACTCCAAGTGACTCTCATGCTTGCTCAGGTTTGAAAGTTACTCTCTTTCCAGAACTTTATGTGACACCTCTGCATGGATGAATTTTACTCAATTCAATCAGAAAAGAAAGGAAGGGAGGGAAGGGGAAAGAGGGAGAGGAGGAGGAGAGAGAAATTCTCTGGAGTTCCAGAGTGACAGATGCAAAAGACCAAGTATCATTAAACCTGTCTTTGGAGAGGAAGAGTGGATCAAGGAGTTGAACAATAAATGTGGGGACAGTTAATCTGGCTTCCAGCCCTTGATCTGCTAGCAATAAGCTGTCACCCTCACGAGTTATTCAGCTTCTCTGAGCATCTGTAAGGTGAAGTGCCTGCCCACATGGTCTCCAGAAATAGAAACGTGTCCAGAGGGAGTGTGCAGGATTTGCCCTGCACCTCCACAAACTGAGACAGCTCCTTCTGTTGATTCCTGAATGGGTGTCCACCCTATACAGTAACAACCTGCCCATCAGGTCAAAAACATTGCCCAAATTGTTGCTATTTGCTGTAGAGCTAATAGAGACTGGAGCTCTTCTTTAACATGCTTGGTGTTGTACATTAAGAAGCATTTGCTTCCTTCTGGCATAGCACCCAGGGTTGCTTGCCTTGTCTGAGAGATGGATGGCAAACCATTTCAGCTGGTTTTGCTGCCAAGTGCCTGCGCCGCAGCCTCTGTGGTATAACGTGATTGAGCTAGGAAGGCTGAGCATCAAGACTCTCCCTGAGGACTCCCTTTTTCATTTACATTTCCAATTTCTAGACTTGTCAACAGTTTCTGCCTCTCTTCTCCAAGAAGAACAGACACTTAAAAACAAAGGTTGATTTGTTTCATTTGTTCATAGATGCAGACAACAGAATGGTGGTTACTGGAAAGGGAGAGGGATGGGGGAGGATGTAAAGGATAAAGGGGGTCAAATATATGGTCATAGAAGGAGACTGGACTTTGAGTTGTGAGCACATAATGGAATATACAGTGATGTATTGTAGAATTGTATACCTGAACTTGTATAATGTTATTAAGCAGTGTCACCACAATGACTTTAAGTTTTTTAAGAAAAGGTAATTTCCCTTTAAAACGGCCTGGGGGACTCAGCATCCCTGGCTATGAGACTCTCATTGGCCAGGAGTGACAGCCTTCTCTGCTCTCAGTCACAAGGGTCATTTTGGGGGCTTACTGCTCTCAGGGTGAAATCTTCAGGAATGAGAATAGACCCCCGTCTCTAGCTGTACACCAGCCTACCTGCTCCCTCCTTCAACTGGCCATTTAAAGCACCCTGGATCTGTTCCACTCATTTCTAAAATTTGAGATATCATTCACATACTGTAAAATTTACCTTTTTATTCATCACCCCCAAAGGAAACACTGTAGTCATTGAGCAGTTACTCCTGATTCCCTGCTGCCTCAGCTCCTGGCAACCACTAATCTTCCTGTCTCTATGGATTTGCCTATTCTGAACATTTCATACAAATGGAATCATATAGTACGCAGACTTTCTTTCACTTACCCTAATGTTTTCAAGGCTCATCTATGTTACAGCAAGTATCAGTATGTCATTCCTTTTTCTAACTAAATAACAGTCTATGGCATGAATACGCCACATTTGATTACGCATTCATTTGTTGGTGGACATCTGGATTGTTTCTACCTTTGGGGTATTATGAGTAATGATGTGAATGATGTGAACATTTGTGTGGCAAGTTTTTGTGTAAACTTGTTTCAGTTCTCTCCAGCTATATATCTAAGAGTGGAACCACCATTTTTTACGGTAACTCCATGTTTATCTTTTTGAAAGACTGCCAAACTTTTTCTCCAAAGTGGCTGCACCATATACGTTCCCATCAGCAATGTAAGAGGATTCCAGTTCTTCCATCTTCTCACCAACACTTGTTGTTTCTGCCCTTTGGGATTATAACCATCTTAATGGATATGAAGTGTTATCTTGTGGTTTTGATTTGCATTTCCCTGATGATTAGCAATGTTGAGCACTTTTCACATGTTCATTGGCCATTTGCATTTCTTCTTTGGAGAAATGTCTATTCATATCCTTTACCTACTTATAAATTGGGTCATTTGTCATTTTCTTTCTTCGTTGTGTTATTTGCATATTCCATATACTGGACTTTTATCAGATATACAATTTGAATACATTTTCTTCAATTCTGTAGGTATCCTCTGATGTACAAGTTTTTAATTTTGATAAAGTCCACATTTTTCCTTTGGTTGCTTTTGTTTTAAGTGTCAAATCTAAGAAACTGTTGCCTAATCCAAGATCATGAAGATTTACACCTAGGGTTCCTTCTAAGAGTTTTATAGTTTTAGCTCTTATACTTAGGTCTTTGATCCATCGTTAGGTAATTTGGTAATTTTTTTGTTGTTGACACTATTACAGATGTCCCCCATTTTCTTCCCCTTTGCCCTCCTCCACCCAGCCCCCTCTCCATGGCCTTCACCACATTGTTGTCTGTGTCCATGGGCTATGCATATATACATATATGTTCTTTGGCTAATCTCCTCCAGTTCCCCCCAACCTCTCCCTTCTGAGATCTGTCAGTCTGTCCTGTGTATATATGCCTCTAGTTTTATTTTGTCAGTTTATTTTGTTCCTTAGATTCTACATTTGTATATGGTGTGAGGTAAGGGTCTGACTTCATTTTTTTATGTGTATATCCAGTTGTCTTGCACTATTTGTTAAAGAGACTATTGTTTCCCCATGAATTCTTCTGCCACTTTTATAACTTCTAGTAGATCCAGTCTCCTGTGGTTCACCCATTTATATTCAGGTTCTCCTCTCTCAAAGCTACGTGGTCAGCTCAATGAGGGCAGAAACTGGAGACAAATCTTTGGCTCCCCATGAGGGTGGGCACAAGATTATTCAAAGCTTCTAAGAGCATATATTAACTGAATAATTCTGGAAATTGCTGCAGACTCTTCCCTTCTGAGTATTTTTCACTTAGAGGTCCTAAGTTTCCTGTATAGCCTGCACCAATGTTAATTTAGTTTAACACAATTTTATGAAGTCAGAACCAAAAGCAGGCATAGGGGAGTGAAGGACAGTGGCTTCAAATGAATTTAAGCTCCAAAGCCTATGAGTTCTCTGTGGGGAGGTTCTGGCAACCTGGTTCCTTTGCCATCACATCCAGCTGCTCAAACTGACCCAGTAGCATGGAGGACCATAAGCCTTCTCACTCAGCCAGTGAGATCAAGGGGGGAGGGGAGTGCAGAGCCAGGCAAGGCAGGGAGAGGAAAAAGTGTTTAGAGGAAGAAGGGCCTTCCTTAGAAAATCCTTGAGGAACAGAGACATGGAGGGGGTGACGGGGCCAGGGAGCTGGAGGGTGGGTCCCAGGACTGTCTACACACACTGGAAGCTGCCGTGAGAAGGCCAACTCCCCGCAAAAGAAAATATAAACAGCCTTTGCTTGTTCCTGGCAACAAATTGTTAAAATAATGGACTTATGTTTCAAAGGTTTCTTCCCCTGTGTTTGATCAATAAAATGTTCTTTAGATCAATACAAATGTAATTTTGCTGCTGGCAGCCATTTACAGCATACAGTGGAGAGATCGCTGCCCGGCAAGCCCAGCTCATGAGCCTCGTGCAGGCGTCGCACTCTGCTAGCAGGGTGGGGTGCTTGAGAACAGAGGGCAACCTGAGGAGATTACCCACCAGTAAGCTCAAGGCTGGCACCAACTCAAGGCATCCAGGAGAAAGAATCTGGCTTCCCTTAATTCATATTTAAAGCTAGATAACAAAAAGAGTATGGAATTGATGGTGTTTATTTATCACTTCCCATGTGCCAGAAACTATTCTAAGTGCTTTCTGTGAATTAACTCATTTAAATCTCACATAAACCCAGTGAAATAACCCCACTATCACTCTCCTCTTTTTGATAAGGTTATTGAGGCACAGAGAGGTTTAATAACTGGGATCCAGGCACACAGCTGAGCTGGCTGGGACTTGAACACACACAGTCTGATTGCAGAGGCAGTAAGCACAGCACTGAGTCCTTCCTCCATCTGGGTATCACCTGTAGCCCTGACATCTATTTATTAGATGCTGACCACATGCCAGACACTATACTTTATACTTTCATGTGATTGGTGTATTTTATTCCCCCAAACCTTTTCTTTTATAGTTGTAAGATACTGAGGCCTAGAGAAAACCAATGAGTTGCCCAAATTTCACTGCCAGGAAGTGACAGAGCCAACATTCTAACCTGGGGGCTCTGAAGCCAGTGCTACTGGGCTATAAGCTGGCCTTCTGGGAGGCAGACAAGTGGTTTGTGCATTTCCTTCTTCTCTGGCAGCTGTCCCTGTGAAGAACAGAGGATGTGTGCCCAGGGAGCTCAGACTGAGGAAAAGCCCCTGAGGGGCAGAAGGAGTGAACCAGAGGTTCCTGGGATGCCCAGTGGTATGAGCAGTGAGCCCTCAGGGTAGGACTGCTCAGAGAGAACGGCTGTCTGAGTTCAAATTCCCACTCCTACTGTGGTCCCACTCTGCTCCTGCTGCAGGCTGAGCCTCCCACTGGCTGAGAAGCTGGTTAGTCTGAGTTCAGTTCTCAGACATTCTCTGAGCCTGCACTCTCACTGCCCAGCACAGTCAAGGCTCTAACCAAATGGGACTCTGGACATCTGATCCCCTTTCTAGGCAGTAAGCTTCATGAAGATGGGGCAGGTGAGGAGTCAAGGGCCCTGGATGGGGCCACATTCAATGTGTTGAGGTCCCAAATCAGCAGTGTGTGCTTGAGCAAGTCTTTTCCCTTCCCTGGATCACACTTTCCTGTCTGTAATAAAATGAACTTGGGCCAAGTCATCTCTAAGGTTTCTCCCAGCTCAAACACTGTACAAATCAGTGAAAATGAAGAAGGCCAATGCTTCTAAGACACAGGTTAATGTTTCATTCATTCAGCAATATGTGTTGAATACCCATCATGCACCAGGCGTGTGATTCAGCAATGATCAAGAGAGACAACACTCCTGGTTGTCTTTGTGAAGCTTAGGTTTTAGTGATTTATGAGGTGCCAGGTTCATTCATTCATTCATTTGTTCATTCATTCATTCATTCAACAAGGACCTCAGTTACAGGTGCAATAGCAGGTGCTGAGGAGTCAGACTAGCAAGACCAGGCCCTGCCCTGAAGGCACTGAAATTTCAGCAGGAAAGTGAGGCATATCAATTTTGAGATTGGGACCAAATCCATGCTTGTTTTAAATCTATTCCCAGCATCATGTAAGAACTCACCCAAAGAGTAGCATTTCAGATCTAGCCCCAAAGTGGGCCAGGAGAGCAGGGAAGTTGGGAAGATGGAAGGCACCCTGGCAGAGTGCCTGAGGCTAGGGCAGACACGCACAGGAGCCGTTCTTGATCTGAATCTCATGGACATATCAGGTGAATGCATGAGAGGGGCCAAGCAGGGCAGACCTCAGTGTCAGCCCTGCTGCATCTTAGTCCATACTCAGCTGGCCCAAGGGGTATGCAACAATGTGCTGGTAGACTCTACCCCTTCTCAGAGCTCATCAGTAAAATCCAAGGTGCTCAAGCTCAAGTTAGGTTGTGGCCAATCTCTGCATCTGCCCCCACTTTTAACAGGGCCTCTGAGTTTTCTAAGTCTTCCCAGAGCATTGGAGTCTTGGGGTGCACCCCTGTGCTGCACTGTAGATAGCCTAGAGATTCTTTTCCCATGGCACTTCACTTCCTGGGAGTCAGAATTTATTCATGGCCACCCTCTTCAAGGGTGGTTGAGTACCATATCTATCATTCCACCTTCTCAGCAACCATGCCAGCTTTCCTCTAGCTCCCCCTCCCCTGGGTCTCAGCTGCTACAAACCCTGACACCATTATCTAGTTAAGGGCCATGACCTTCGACAGGTCACTTTTCCTCTGCTGATCTCAATTTCCCCATCTGTGAACTGAGAATAATTTCACCTATCTGGATGACTTGACAGAGCTGTGTTGAAAATCACATGAGGTAAATAGAAAATAAAAACTATTAAGTGTTGTGAGTAGAGGTAGTATTAACGATGAGAATATTTAGGACACACACCAGAGTGACAAGAGGTGGAGGTTTAGAACCATTTTTTTTCCCATTGAAAGGTTCCAATTCGATTAGCAATCCCTGAGCACCTCCTGTGTGCCCGGCACTGGGACAGTTGCTTTTGTGTTTATAACCTCATTCAAACATCACATAATTCCTTTCCATTTACAAGTGAAGAGACATAAGCTCTTAGAAGTGTTATATTTTACCCAAGGACACAAATCCTTAAGCACCTGGGTTTCCTGGAGTATCCATCTAGCCCTTTAAGCCACAATTACACAGAACACTAAACTCTCATCCACATGGTCTCTGGAAAAATACAAAGTGTGCTGTACTCCTACCTTTAAATACAAACCCTCTGCTTTCAGACCCAATTAGGAGCAGGTAATTACCTGTGGGAAGTGGGGAGTTGGGCAGTTTGCTGGATTGAACAGAGAGTCCTAGAGATAGTCTTTTCTAGTTATCAATAAAATGCTACAACAAAATCATTATTTGGCAATGTGTTTATTTAATATTTCATTGCATTGGCCCAGGGTGGAAAGTAGCCACAGTTACCTCTCTATGATGACATTTTGTGTTGGTGTCCTTGACCCCACTGCCCGTGTTTGGCAGAGATGTGGCATGCTATAGGATGACCCAATTTCCCCAGACTTCCATAAAGAGGGAAGTATAATCTCATATCCTTCAGTCCTCCCACCTGGAGCCCTTGGTCTTCCCACTAGACTCTCCACTAGCCTTGAATAGTCCCTGAGACGATCCTGAATGAGGCAGGCCAAACTTCAACAACCTGCGCCCTGAAGCTGGAGACGAGAGAGCTTAACCAAGCTGTTGTCACCAGGTGTCAGGTGCACTAGAATGAGCCCTTGGCATCCTGTGCTCACAGAATCTAGCCAGTCCAGACACAAACCTGGGCTTCCAGCTCAGCTTTCCTGCCCAGCCCAATAGGCACCTGCCAGGAGGGTATGATCAGCCTGGATTGCAGCCTGCTTGATGAGGTCTGCCATACCACTTCCCCTGGGGACTGAATTCTGCTCCCAGCCCACCTGTGCCAATCATGATCCTGCTGCCTTCTGATTCTGAGTATTGTCTGTCTCCTGGTCATGGACACCTGCCTAAACTGCACTTGAGCTTCTTGACCATGTTGATCTCCATTGACTAGCTGTTGGCTGTCCACATAAGTGTCACTTGGTCCTGCCTTCCTCCTGTTAGGCCAGCCTGAGCTGCCAGGGTCCCAGAATGCTTCCTGTAAGAGCTAGTGGGCCTTCCATGTCTCTTCATCCTATTTTGCTAGAATAGTGAAACTGCCTGATTGAAGGACATTTGAAAGTCACTGAGTGAGCAAAGAACACTTTGATGCTGCCTGGTCCTTTCTCCCCTGGGACTCTCTCAGTCTTGGCAACTTCCCACTATTTTACTTGTTCCTTGAAACAGACACATAATTGTAGAGTCCAGGTGGGCTGACATGATGGCAGAGTCCTTGGTACCCCATAAGACAGCAGGCTATAGCTTTGGGACTTTCCCTGAAGGGCAAGAGGAGTTGGTTCTTACTAGTGTAAAATATGGAGATGTGCCCACTTTACACTGGGCAGGGAAAGAGTCAGAATGTTCTTGCCATTAGCAGGGAGTTTTCCATTTGGGGTACCATGTTGATTAACTGCAAGGCATGGTGGTCCAGGACAAACTCTTGTCAACCTCAGGCAATCACACATTCCTCAGGCTTCATTCACTCGCTCATTCAAATAGGAGCATTAATCACAGTCTATACCAGGTTACCTGTGATGGATGCAGTTATGAGGTTGAGAAGATCTCTGCACTCACAGATGCACTGCTCAGCATCCATGAAACAGCAGTGTTTGGGTGGTCAATGCTGAGGGTGCACAGGGCACTCTAGCCTTTTTTCTTGACTTCAACCTGCCAGTCATCAATTCTATTTCTTGCCTTCAGTTTGGCCAATACTGGTGAGGCCAGACATCTCTAAATTCAACATGAAGTACATCAAAGTAGAGAAATAATTCCTCAAATGCTCCAGGAACTCAAGGGACTTCCTGGGAAACCAGCGAGGCACTTGGATGATTTACAAATTCTATCAGATCATTTCTTCCAGTGTCAACAACTGGGGATCTACACTATTTCTATCAAGAGAAAAATTTTCCACAGCACGCCAGTCACTTTGTCTGCATAGTGCCTAATGACTAATCCAATAACCAGTTATTTCGGTGAGTTGTAGACACAGTCTCTGTGTGCCTTGGGCCTAAGAGTACCATTATGGAAACTGGATGTCTTGGCCTCTTGCCCAATGGCAGACAAACATGAGCTCAGCTTTCCTTCTTTTACGTGGGCTAACTAAACTCTTGTTGTGATCCAAATGACAATGATCCAAACTACAGGACTAGTGTCTTCTGAGAATCCTAATGTTGGGAAGTCTTATAGAGGTGACAGAATTCCAGTTCACATTTAGTGCAGAAACCTCAGAATGATACTTCTAATTTGGTTTGAATACCTCCTATAACAGGAAGCTCACTCTGTAATAAGTCATCCACTTCCATTGTGGAGTTATTCCAAATGCCAGAAAGTTATTCCTCATAATGAGCTGAAATCCACCTCCTGGAACTTTTACCCTGTTGATTCTATTCTGTACCATATGGACTGAGTCTAGTTCTTCTTCCTCATGAAAGCTCTTAAAATTCCTGAAGATGCTCATTCTGGCTTTCCTGGAACTCTAGCTTGCAGATGGAAGATCATGAGATTTCTCAGCCTCCAACACTGCATGAGCCAATTCTTATAATCTCTCTCTCCTCACCCACAGGTTCTTTTCTCTCGAGAACCCTGATTAATACACTCCATAAGTTTGAGGGCTCTCTTCACTTGGCTTGCCATCCCATCCCCCAAGCATCTGAGGCCATCCTCACAGGACTTCCCCTGAGGAGGGAATTTGCCTTCATAAAGCAATGGGGAAATGGTGGGCTGGCTCTGTACTCACATCCCACTGAGCCAGCAGGAATTCTCCACCTAAGAATGTTTGCAAAGCTGCCACTTTTCCACCCTGAATATCATCCCAGAGGCAGGGAGGAGAAAAATGAGAAAACAGAAAGTTCTGCACAACAGGAAACCAAGTCAGAAAGCTGTGAAAATCATGTATCCTTTTGAGGCGTAATGGTTTTAATTTTCTTGGGCCCTGATCTCCCTGGCAACAATTTAGAAATGCACAAGCATTTATGAATCAAAGTTGGGCATGTCTGCATGTTTAATTATGTGCCATTGGATGGAAACCTTCCTTTTGATCTCAGCACTTACAGGGATTTATGCTTTTACAATTCCATTTTGTTCTCCTCCCATAGTCAGTGTAGCTTATTGAATAGTATCAGTACTATAGCGGTGGAGGAGGATGCTGAGGAATCCAGGGAGATTTTTGTTCTGCCTGGAAAGCAGTGAAGCGCTGCCCACATGCCTTTATTCCAGAGAAATGAGAGAGCTGCTGGGACCGCTCCACTGCACTGTGAGCAGCCCTATCAATAAGGCCCCTCACCCTGTCCAGAGGATGCTGCTCCAACAAGAACCAGAGCTTCTTTGTATCTAAGACAGGGTAGGGTCTCCTTACTCTGTTCAAAAGTGACCACTGATGAGCCTCCAAATCTCCCCAATGACGGATTGATCCTAGACTGAGTCTGCCTTTAGAGGAGATGTCAGTGGGTTGCCTAATGGATATCAGGTATCAGATGGATGTATCAGAGACAAATGGAAGGCTGTTTATCCTCAATAGAATTTAGATTGCTTTTCCTTCGTTTTCTAAAACTTCTCTTTCCTCTCTTTCTTTGTCTCCACTCCTCCCTTCTTTCCCCCTTATTTATTCTCTTCCTCCTTCCCTCCCACACATGATATGTTGCAATGACTCTCTGAGTCATCCATTAGGAACACACCTTAAAGACTTGTCAGGAACTCCTAGGGTCTGGATGTGAGCACTCCTAACCCTTTCTGTGAGGAAGCTGGTTGGATCCAGAAGTACCCCAAAGGTTATCATTCCATACATTCCCCCTGAACTGTTTATTCACTCAGGCAGGCATTCATCTATTTAACACTTCTCGAGGCTTTATGCCAATGTCGTCAGGCCGTGAGGCAAGACTGGGCTTCCTCCCCACCACACCATGTACAAATTGCTCTTCCTCACCATGCCTCAGTTTCCTCATCTGTAAAATGGGCATGATAAATCCTCACTGAGTTAAAGTGTAAATTAGTACATAATAATTTAGAGTGCTTGGCTTAGACCCTGGGGGTAACACACCACTCCCACACGTAGTGACATAAAACAGTCGCCACCTTAGAACAGTTGCAATTTCTTTTTTCTGTAAAAGGACACAAAGTAAATATTTTAAGCTTTGCAGGCCATGCGGTCTGTTGCACCTACCCAACTCTGCTGTTGTAGTGCGAAAGCAGCTGCAATATTGTGACTTACAATAAATACATGTTTTGGTCTTCCTCCACATCGGCTCGCAGCTTTCAAACCTAAGCTAATCAATAAAAACGATGGAAGAAACTTTTGTTACAATATTTAGTCTTTTGTCCTTGGTTCCTGGAATCTCTTTGGAGCCATAACATTGAAACGGGTGTCTTATTATTCAGAACAAGCCCCTTTCAACCACACCTGAGATTATGTTAGTGAAGTGACTTTTGGAATGCTCCTGTTCGACCTAGAATGGAGGATGGCTGCCCAGGGAACCAACCAGGTGATTAAAAGTTTGGAAATTTCAGCTTCCCTCCCACCACCCAGGAGAGGGACTGGAATTGAGTTCAGTCACCAAATGGCCAATGACTTAATCAATCATTTCTGTGTAACAAAGCCTCCCTGAAAGTTCCTGAACTGTGGAGTTTGGACAGCTTCCAGTTGGTGAACCAAAACAGTTCACATGCTGGGAGGGTGGTGCACCCCAGACTCCACGGGGACAGAAGCTCCTATGTTCAAAACCTTGTCCTGTGTATCTCTTCGTCTGGCTATTCATTCGTATCCTTTAAAATCCTTTGTAATAAATTGGTAATCCAGTAAACTAGTTTCCTGAGTTCTGTGAGCTGCTCCAGCAAATTAATTGAACCTGGGTAGGGGGCTGTAGGAACCTCCAATTTATAGCCAGTTGGTCAGCTGCACAGGTAACACCCTGGGCTTGCAATTGGCATCTGAAGGGGGGGTGGTCTTGTGGACTGAACCCTTGCCCTTGTGATCTGACGCCAACTCCATGGAGATAGTGTCAGAATTGAGTTAGATTTGTAGGACACCCAGCTGATGTCACAGAATTCCTTGCTATTTGAAAACCCACACATCTGTTGTCAGAAGTGTTGTGAGTATGGCAATCATGTAAAAGTAAAGAGAACACATGGAAATGAGTTCTTCCTTTAGAGCAGCTATAGACAACACATAAACAAATGAGTGAGGCTGTTTTCCGATAAAACTGTATTTACAAAAACAGGATGCAGGCCAGATTTGGCCAACAGGACATAATTTGCCAAGTCCTGACTTAAAACCACAACCATTTATTCGCCTCACAGTTCTACGGGTTGACAATTTTGATGAGGATCCAGTGTGTATTTTTTTCTGGCCTTGGCTAGGCTTACTCATGTGTCTACAGTCAGCTGCCAGGCCAGCTGGGGCTGGCTCATCTTGGATGGCCTCAGATGCTCCATGTGCTCTCTCATCCTGCAGCAGGCTAGCCTGGGATTGTTCAAATGGAGGCTGGCCAGGGCTCCAAGAGACCCAGCAGAAGTATGCAAGGTCTCTTCAGGCCCAGGTGTGCCACTGATGCAATGTCTGTCACTTCTGCCACATTCTATTGGTCAAAGTAAGCACAGGTGACACCCTGGACTTGCAGTTGGCATCTGAAGTGAGGGTGGTCTTGTTGGACCCAGAGTCAATGGTCAGGGAAACAGACTCTATCGTTGGATGTAAGAGCTGCAAATTGCACTGCAAAGGAGAATGAATACAGCAGGAAGTTTACCACAGGCATCTTTGCAGTCTACTCACTGGCACACAGTAAGTGCTCTATAAAAGGTAACCTTTAACATATAGTTCTTATGTGTCATGTTGTGTGGTAGAAATAGGAGAGATTATAAAGCTGTGAAGTCCTAGCTTTGAAATGCTCACAGTCCAAAATGTGAAATAGCTTTTGTTCACAAATAACTAAAACAAAGAATAAAAATAAGAAGTGGTTCTCCAGCTTGGATTTCAGAGCTCAGGAGATATAAGTAACTAAAGTGCTGGAGATAAAAAATTCTGGTAAGTTTATGTACCACTTGAGGACTCTATCTCAGAGTTCTTCATGACAAAACAATCGTATGTGATGTCCTAAGCCCCAGACACCTGCGACCATAGTGATGTAGCCCTCGGGCTCACAATGGAAGATCACCCACCAGGATTGCCTTTCATAGCCACCCTCATAATCTCTGGGTGAGAACATCCCAGTATTATCTAACCCATTGGTTTTCTTTTCTCAATTACACTAGCAGAAGAAACATCTGGGAAGTTGTAAGACAGTAACCATATAGTCAGAAGAGATCAAGTGAAACCAGGGATAGCATGAGAGATAGAGAGGTCAGTAAGCACAAAGGCCCTGAGATGGGAGCAGGCCTAGTGTGTCTAAGGAACAGTTAAGAGACTGGTATAGCTGGATCAGAGTGAGAAAGTAGGACAGCGGTGATAACGGAGTTAGAGGTACCACTAGCTGCAACCAGATCATGCTATAAGGGGACGTAGAGTGTAGGAGACAAGAGTCAAAGCAGGAAGACCAGTAAAGAGAGGTGCTGGTGGCTTGGTCTAGGATGGTTGAGGTTGGGAGAAGTTGCTGGGGCCAGAGGTGCTATCATCTGAGATGGAGTAAACTGGAGCAGGAGTTAGCTTTGGCAAGAAAATTCAAATACTGAATTTTGGCCTGAGACCTGCTAATGTAAGTGGTAATGTTGAGTAAGCACTTGGAATGTAGGGGAGAGGTTGGGTTGAAGTCATGAATTTAGATCTTATCAGTGCCTATGTCATTTAAAGGCTCAGGGTATATGACATCTCCTGGAGAGGGAGGATCGAAGAGAGGAGGGAGGTGAGGTCTGAGCCCTGGGCACTGCAGTGTTCTGAAGTCAGGAAGACAAGAAGGCTCTCTCTAGCACAGGAGGCTAAAAAGAACCAATGTTGAGGTAGATGGGAGGAGGACCAAGAGAGAGTGGTTCTCTGGAATCCAAGGAAAGAAAGTCTTCCAAGAATAGAGGAATATTCTATTCAATATATAGAACATTGCTAATAGGTTAAGTAAGATGAGAACCAAAACTGAGGTTACATTTAGCCACGTGGAGACAATCAGTAATTTGACAAAGGTAGTTTTGCTGCCATTGTGGGGGAAGAAAGACTAAGAATAGTGCATCCAAGACAGAATAGAGAGGAATTGGAAGTATAGAAAGTTATTAAGAATTTTTCTGTAATGGAGAGCAGAGAAGTTGGTTAGCAGTGAAAGGAATATGTGACCTCAAGTGAGGGGTTTTCCTCAATATAAGATATTACAGCATGTTTGCACATTTGGGAGAAAACAAAGGGGCAATTGCAAGAGCAAAGTTCTCCTCTTGTTGGCAAGAGGAGATAAGACTAGTGCCCTGGAAGGTTGGACCTGGGTAGGATCAGAGATAGGCCACTGATTATAGGGAATAGAGGGAAGGCGGGGACACATGAAAATAATGACGTAGGCTTGGTAGTAGGAAGCCTTCCATGTTCTGCAGTGGAAAAGCAAGAGAGGGGATATCAGAGATTTGGGGAAATAAAATGTGAAATTGTCCCTCCAGAAGTGGAGGAGTGAATTTATTTGAGAATTGTGGAATTGCTAAGCAGTGTTGAAGCCCCACTTACGTGGTCACTAATTTAAAGTGAGACCCATGACAGGATTGGGTGTTTCTTTCCTTCCACATTCAGCAGCTTAGAGGAAAGAGTGGAGTTTGAAGCATCAAATTTGAAGCAGACTTAGTGTTTTGCAATTCAAGTGAGACAAAGAAAGGGAAGCAAGAACATGAAGAATGTATATTTGGAAGTTGAGGGTACATGCAAGAGAGTGAGTCTAACGATGGGCCAGAGAATGCAAGGGTGGTGGGGTCTGAGGGTAGATGAGTTGGGTGTCTGGGTGGAATGAAAGGACTCCTGGAGGGGTGGTATTAGAGGGAATAGGGTAGAAAGGTGGGACATCATGGTCAACCCGCAGGAAATCTGAAACCTAGGTGTCAGATGATGACAACATCTTGGACATGACCATGGCTGAGGTGGCTCATGGACAGTCATTGGAGAAGAGAAGGCCAAGGAACTGTAAGGTCAAATTATTATAAGGATCATTTGCATAGTTGCATAAATGACCAAAAACTATATTGGGAATATTGGTGGAGAAGATGGTGATAAGTCAGGTGCCAAAATCTTCCATGAATGAAGAGAGAAGCAAAGCTGTAGAAGATGGTTGTAGCAAGAAGTAATGGGCAATATGGTATGGTCTTATGGAGTGAGCTTCCAGCAAGCTGGTCTTTAGGAAGAGGGCAGCAGGAGTAGCCTGGAACAGCAATGAAGAATGGTTGGGAGACTGTCATTTGATAGGGTTGCATAGGCTTCTCTCAAGGGACAGCTTAAACTCAGTAAGAGCAGTAAGAGGACATTGGAGAGAAGATTTAACATAAAGAGGTTTGGCCTGGTGACCTACCATAAATTTCAACGGAAACCTTAGAAGGATTTGGGAGGTTAGGGGATTTTAGGGGTTTTCATCACATAAGAATCACTTATATTGATGTGGATATCTTAGCTCCTTCTAGTGACCAAAATAAACCCAGAAGTAAGGCATGATAATGTTGGTCCTGGTACTCTCTTAGAGAGAGATAGATGATGATGATGATAGATAGATAGATAGATAGATAGATAGATAGATAGATAGATAGATAATAAAATGGCGTACGGGACAGTTCCAGCTCATTAAGGAAACCCTAAGGTTCACAGTGAGTATAGCCCACAGTCAGAATAGAGCTGAAAATCAGAACACCTGAGTTTTTTCCCTTTCTTTTTTTGAGCCTCAGTTTGGGTGTATTGTCGGATGACTGTGTGGTTGTATGGGTGTGTGGGTATGTGCTAGGGGAGGAGTGTGGTTCAGACAATCTCTAAAGTATGTTCTAGTTTGGGTGATCTGTGACATGACCCACATGCCTATTTAATTCGGGGGCACTTCTTTACATAATATCTCAGCATCTATGAGCAGAAGCCTGGCTGACATTGTCTCTCACTTCACCGACTTGAGCATTAAATTATCATTGAATAAATGTGTGGCCCTGACACTTCTCTATCTACACTGTTAGCGGACTCTGCAGCACGGAAGCATAGCAGCCCCTTCCACAGGCTTCCCTCTCCTGCACCTCAGGGCAGACGCAGGGATGTCACCGTCCAATCAGCTTTCCCTGTGCCTTTCCTCCACAGCACTTTCCCTACTATCCTCATACTTAGAGCTGATTATTTCCTTTTCTGTCTCCTCCTTGACAAAGTCATCTCCAGGACAACAGGAACCTTATCTACTTTTTAAATCATTTTATGCTCACTAAATATTTGTCCTATGAGTAAATAACAAAGAGGTGTATGGGAGGAAAATTAGACTCATTCTTGGTGTCACCATGGGGTTCAAATAGAGAGAAGTAATATGATGGACCTCAGAAGTATTTGCTGATAATTAGAGTGGTACAGTCAGAGAAATTTCTGTCCCCCAAGAAGCGAGCTATTTCCCACTTTTTCAAAGTAGAGCTGCATATTCAGGCCACTGATCATGTGATTGTCTGCACTGGGTCAAAAGTTGGGTTAGATGAGCTGTTCACTGACCCTAAAAGTTCTATAATTCAATGACACCAAAGCTCTAACATATTCTCGGTGAAAAAAGTATTGAGTGAGAAATACTATGCTCTGGGGTTGATGGGATACTTAAATTATATGAGCTTGAATTTATCCATCCAACCATCCATCCATCCATCCATCCATCCACCTGTCCCTCAAACCACAACAGCAATAGAGTACTCAAAGCTATGCCAGGTCCTGTAGAAATACAGATGAAAAGTATATGTTCTCTGACGGGTCTGCATTTTATTTATTCTCATTATTAGGATGTAGAAACACACACATACACACATACTACTAAAACTAATATCTAACACTTATATGGTACCATCTATAAGATAGGCACTAAGTGTTCTACAGATATTAACTCTTTGTCCTCACAATAACCCTAGAAAGCAGATACTATTACTCTCCCTGCTTCACATGTCAGAAAACTGTACTTAGAGCCTACACTCAATTTATTTCATGTTTTGACATTATGAAAATAGCCCTGGTTTTGGTTATAGTCCTGTAGATTTCAAACAAATACTTCTAAAATTAAACTTTTGGGGGCACAAACACTTCTTCCAAGCAGCATTATAGAGAGGAAAGAGTATTGGTTTAAAACTCAACATCCTGGGTTCTGCAGTTAGCTGTGTGATTTTTGAACAACAACCTTCCCCTTCCTGGGCCTCACTTTCCGTCTCTCTAAAGGACTGTCTCTTTGCGGTGGTTGGGGAGAGAGGGTGGAAACGACTGGATTTAGCAGAATCAAAGTACACAGTCATGCAAACTGTACCCTGCACACCTCCTGAGGCCACCAGGCAAGCAGGCTGAATGTGACTGGGGCCACGTGATGTGGTTTTACGTGGTGGCCAGCTTTCAGGGGCCTTCTGCATCTGATGACTTTGTAATTCAGTAATGGTTTTCTCCCATTCATGTAAAACATGATTCTGGTGTGGGGTAGGGGACTTACTTTTCCCTCAAATATTGTCTATCCTTTCCAATTTTTAGGTAAAACTTAATTCCACTCAGAACTGTCCATGCAGAAAACAATCTTCTCCAAACTCCTTCAGCATCTTTACTTGCTTTCAAAATTTCCCCAGAGAAATCTCCCTGCTGTGCAGGAATTTGTGCATACTGAACCTGGAAAACCAATTGCCAGTTCTGTGTTTTCACAGTTGAATAATTTCAAGCCAAGCCCAAAGTATATTAGCAGTGGAGTAGAGGAGGAATCCCCAGTGGAGGCGAGTAGGCCACCTTAAGCACAGCCAAGGGGGTGATCCCAATGTGCCACAAGTTCCAAGGCCCCAGAAGGGAGTAGTAATATGCATGACCACCCCCATTCTCACCTTCTGGAGTTCACTTACTGATGCCTGAATTGTTTATTAAAACTCAGCGTTTAAAGACTTCTTCACCCTGGCTGGTGTGGCTCAGTGGACTGAGCACTGGCCTGTGAACCAAAGGGTCACCGGTTCAATTCCTAGTCAGGGCACTTGCCTGGGTTGCAGGCCAGGCCCCCAGTAGGGGATGTGCAAGAGGCAACCACACATTGATGTTTCTCTCCCTCTCTTTCTCCCTCCCTTCCCCTCTGTCTAATAAATAAACAAATAAATAAATCTTTAAAAATAAAATAATATAAAATAGATTTTGTTTTTTCTGTCAAAATACAAACGTACAATTCACATTGAGTTCCCACCACTGTTTATTGAGAACCTATTGAGTTCTATGCCTAACAAATTATGTTAATAGATTCTAAAAATCTAAGAGTGGGCAAAAGTGTCTATCTTAATAGTTAATTTCTTCTACTATATAATTTTAATGTGCTTATTATAGAAAATTTAGAAAATAATATTTTAACACTGTTTTTTGTTTTTATTTGGCTTTCCCGTTTCTTCTTTAATTTTAAATTCTATACACCTTTTTTTGCTTTCTTTAATCTATTTAACAGAATCATACTATAAATAAATTTTATGACATTTTAACTTTTTACAGCCTGTGATTATGTTATGAACACTTTATCTCACACTATCAGTCTCCCTGTAAACATAATTTTTAATTAAAGGTTTTATTGAGATAATGATACACATGCAGTTGTAAAAAAATATACAGAGTGCCCTTTACTCATTTTCCCCCAATGGTAGCATCTTGCAAAACTACAGTACAATGTTACAACCAGGAGATCGACATTGATGTAATCCACTGATCTCAGATTTTCCCAATTTTACTTGCAACTCCTTTGTGTGCATGCATTTAGTTTTACACAGTGTTACCAGACGTGTGGATTCCCATGTCCGTCACAATCGAGGTAATCGACAGCTCTGCCCCCACGAGAACCACCACCACGCCCTTTGACAACCACCGCAACCTCCCGCGCCTCTCCTAACTCCGGGCGTTTGCTAATCTGCTATCCCTTTCTAAAATTTTGTCATTGTGAAAATATTATGTAAATAGAATCATGTAGTATGCATCGTTTTGAAGCTGACTTTTTTACTGAGCATAATTCTTGGAGATTCATCTAAATTTTTGTGTATGTCAATACTTTGTTCTTATGGAAAACAATATGGAGGTTCCTCAATTAAAAATAGAACTACAAGATACTCCAGCAATTCTGCTGCTGGGTATATATCCAAAGGAAATAAAATCAGTGTCTTGAAGAGCTATCTGCACCCCTGTGTTCATTGCAGCAGTACTTACAACCAAGATATGAAAACAACCTTAAGCCATTTAAAGAAAATGTGGTAAGTATACACAATGGAATGTAAGACAGAAGGAATTCCTTCCATCTGCAGTAACATGGGTGGACCTGGAGAGCACAATGCTAAGTGAAATGAGCTAGACAAAGAGAGGCAGATACTGCATGCAATCCCTTATATGGGGAAGTCTTTTTTTTAAAAAAAAAGTCAGACTCATAAAAACAAAGTAGTAGAGTGGTTGCCCAGGGCTGGAGGGAGGGAGAGGAAAACAGGAGGAGGTTGGTAAAAAGGTTCAAATTTGCAGCTATATGAATAAGAACAAAAATAACTTGTTCTTTTTTATTGTTGAATAGTATTCCACAGCATGTATACCATACAGTTTGTTTAAGCATTCACCCTATTGAAGAACATCTGGGCTGTTAGTAATAAAGCTCTCACACTCAGGATACTTTGTAGAGAAAAGATCTCATTTCTCTCCGGTAAATGCCCAAGCACACAATTGCTGGGCCATGTAGTACTTACACGTTTACCTTTGTGAGAAGCTGACAAACTGTTTCGCAGAGCGGCTGTTCCACTTCACACTCCCACCAACAGCGACAGCGACAGCGTGGTCCAGCTCTCCACAGTCTCACCAGCATTCAGCACTGTCAGCACTTGTTATTTCGGCCATTCCGACAGATCTGTGGTGATGCCTCTTGTGGTTTAACTTGGAGGAGCTTTTCAAGTTACAAATTCAATTTACATAATGGTCATAGGACTATTAAGATTTATCTATTCATCTTGGTTGAATTTTGGCATTATGTCGTTTTTTGAGAAATTGGTCTATTTTTTCTAAGTTTTTGGATTTATGAGTATAAAGTCACTTTTAATATTCCCTTATAACGGTTTAATGGCTGCAGAATCTGCAGTGATATACTAGAATATTCCATGCATGTAATATTACAAGAATATAGTACACTCTTGATATTAATGATTTGTGTCTCCTCTCCTTTTACTTTTGCCAGTCTTCCTAGTGATTTATCAAATTTATTATTTTGAAGAACCAGTTTCTTATCATTGATTTTACTCTTTTATTCTGCTTTCCTTTGTTTAATTGATATCTCCTTTCATGTTTATCATTTCCTTTCTTAGGCTTGCTTTGGGCTTATTTTGATCTTCACTTTCTAGCTTCCTGAGATAAGAACTCAGATTATTCACTGACATCTTTTCTCTTTTATAATGTAAACATTTAGTGTTGTAAATTTCCCCGTCTGCTTTGCTTTAGCTGCATTCCACATATTTTAATGTTTTATTTTCGTCTTTATTCACTTGTATGCATTTTTGTTTCCTTTAAGACTTCCTATTTAACCCATGGACTATTTGGGAATATGTTGCTTAATTTTTCCTACTCAGAGATTTTCTTGTCTTTCTCTTATTGATTTCTAGTTTTAATTTATAATCAGAGAACACACTTGATGTGATTTCAATTATTTTAAATTTGTTGAGGTTTGCTTTACGGCCCAGGATAAAGTCTTTCTTAGTGAATGTTCCATAGGTACTTAAAAAATTAAGTATATCCTTCTGTTGCTTCTTGGAGTGTTCTATGTATGTCAGTACCTATTAGTTAATTGTATGGTTCAGATCTTGTACATCTTTGAGGATTTCTATGTAGTAATTCAGTCGTTAGGAGGGGAGTGTTGAAGTCTTGAACTGTAATTATGGATTTTGTCTAGTTCTCCCTTCAGCTCTAGCAATTTTAGCTTCATGTATTTTGAGTCTCTATTGTTTGGTCTTTTCACATCTGGAATCATACATATATAATATATATGATTATATATATTTATATCTCTCTTTGTAGTAATTTTCTTTGCTATGAAGTCTACTTTAACAGATATAAATATAGCCTCATTGATTGTTTTCTTGGTATATTTTTCTGTTTGTTTACTTCAAGCCTATCTTTATCATTGAATTTGAAGTGAGTTCTTGTAATTAGCATAGAATTGTGTCTTGTTATTTATATACACTCTGTCAATCTCTGTCTTTTCACTGGTGTATTAAGACCACTTACAATTAAAGTAATTTTGATATGCTAGAGCTTAAGTCTTTTTTTTTTCTGATTGTTTCATCTATTTCTCTTTTCTTGGCTTCTCGTGGATTAATTAAACGTTTTTAGGAATATGTCTTCATTTATTTCAAGTGTTTTTGAGTACATTTCTGTGTATAGAGTTTTAGTTGTTACTCAAGGATTACAATGTACATAATGTGACTTATGACAGCATTTTACCACTTTAAGTGAATTATGGAAAACTTCTGTTTAGATACCGTTACCGTTTCTACCTTTACATATCAGTCTTGAGCGTTAGATGGTGTTATATTGTTTTGTTTCAATCATCAAACATAATTTATAAAGCTCCGAGGAAAAGACAATCTATTGTGTGTATCCATATTTTGCTCTTTCCATCATTGCTTCTCCATCCATATGCCCCCAGATTCTTCCTTTTATCATCTCCTTTTGATTGAAGAACTTCCTTTAAACAATATTTAAGGGTAAACCTGCTGGTTACAAATTCTTTCAGTTTCCCTTTGAGACTGTTCTCCCCCCGCCTTCTGGAAGGATAGTTTTGCTAGATATAGAATTTATATCTGGCATTCTTTTAGCACTTGAAAAATATTCTCTTACTTTCGTCTGACTGCCATGGGTTCAGATGAAAGAGCCACTCTCGAACTGGTGTTCCTTTGTAGGTCATGTGTCATTTCTATCTGGTTTGTTTCAAGATTTTTTCTTTGTCTTTAGTTTTCCGAAGATTAGTTATGATGTACTTTCCCATGTATTTGTGTGTATGTTCATCCTGCTTGTGTTTTGCTAGGCTCCTTGAATCTGTAAGTATTTTTTTGCCACAATTGGGAAGTTTTCATTATTTCTTCAAATACTTTTTTAGACCCACTGTATTTGTCCTCTTCTTCCAGGGCTCTGATAATATAAATAATAGATCTTCTACTAGTGTTCCATATGATCCTGAGGCTCTGTTAATTTTTTAAATATATTTTCTCTCTGTTATTAAAACTTGACAACTTCCATTGACCCATCTTCATATCCACTGATTCTGTGTTTTATCAACTGTACTACTGAGCCTGCAGAGCAAGGCTTTCCCCCCAATTTCTACTGTGTTTTTAGTTTTACATTTTCCATTTGATTTTTTTGTTAATTCTATTTCTTTGCTTAGATGTTCTATTTCTTCATTAGTTTCAATTCCCCCCCCCTCCTTGGTTGTTGAAGCTCTTTAGAACAGCTGCTTTCAAATCCTTGTCAGAAAATGCAATATCCAATTCACATCAGTGTTGATGTTGTCTTTTCTCATTATTCAAGTTGCTTTATTCATGACTCTTGGTGTGACTGGTGAGTGTTCATGGTGTCCTAACCAGTGTGTCTATTGTATTAGGAGACTCTGGGTCCAATTTCAATCTTTTATTTTAGCAGGCTACGTGATGCTTAGATTTAGATATGAGTCCTGGTCTACTTTAGTGGGCTCTGATTCCAATGAAATTTTTATTTTTAGAGCTTCTGTGTTACTTCTATTCTATTCGGTTTATCTGGTGCTGCTTGGGTTCCCACTTGTTCCTACTAGTGCTGCCTGAGGAGGTAGAATGGGTTTCCTTATGACTACTCAATGTCTCTTGATAGGTAGAGGAGTCTCAGGCCTTGGGCTTGAAGAGGCTTCTCCAGCCAGCACTTGAGGTGGGATCCTCCTTCCCATGGTCCGAGAGTTCCTCAGAACCAGAAGCACCTATGGCGGTAGAATCCTCCTATTGGTGTCCATGGTCCCCAGTGTGTCTGGGAGGTGAACGTAGTCTCAGGTCTATAGGACAGAGAGGCTTCCTTGGCCAGTGTGTTCATTGTAACAGGTCCCTCTTGCCAGTGCTACCTCTCTGCCCCAATATTTCTCAGTGGGGAAGTGAAGTCTTTGGCCCAACAGGAAAGGGGGTTACTTCTCTTGGTTACTATTAATCTCCATTGCAGTTGTGCCAATCTCTCCTAGTGTGATAGGTAGGACTCCCATTGATCCAGGGGAATAATGGTCCTACCTGGGCTACCTACCATCTATAGCTAAGTTGGGAGTTGGGAAACATGGACCAGAGATACCATCTGTTCAGTGCATAAGACACCTTTCTACTGGGTTGTTCCTCCAGTGCTGGGGTCCCTATCAGTACTCCTCTCTCTTACTAACTTTCAGAGTTTACCTGTGGTTGACATTTGCATTATTTCCAGAGTTTATAGTTGTATTTTGGAAAAGAACAGGGAACTATGAGCATGTCATTTGTCCAGACTGAAAATCTTGGACCATAAAAGTGCATCTTCATGCTTGATAATATTTCATTGTGTGGCTTTGGAATAGTTTTTTAGGCTGAGTGTTCAATAAAAGGAAAATGGTTTCTCCCAATATTTTACTATTTTTTTTAAAAATCACTCTTTGCATAAAAATTATTTCCAAATTTTGGATTCTAAATCATAGAGTATATTACCAGACTAGAAACCATGCTTAAAGGTTCACTAGTAGTGCATTTTGATAGTGTGCTGATTATCTATAGCTGTGTCATAGACAGGCCACCCTACACTTGTTGGCATGAAGCAATAGCAATTGCATATTATTATCTTGTATGGCACTATGTTTGGTTGAGTGGTTCTCACTCAGAGTCTCTCATGTGGTTGTAGTCAGACCATGGCTGGGACTGGAGTCATACTGAAGGTTTTCTCATTCACATGACTGCCTGGTGGTTGATGCCGATTGTGAGCTGGGGCCTCAGCCATGCTGTTGGCCAGAACACTGACATGAGGTTAAGACCAGATCACATTCAAGGGGAAGGGAACTAGACTGGATCAGTGAAGTGACAAGAGATTTGAAAACATGTTTTAAAGCCACCACATATAGAAAGGAAAAGAGAAAGGAGTGGCTGGCCAGTCAGGAGAGACACATGCCAGATGGACATATTATAAGTCAGTGGCCAAGTCTATAGGCAAGAGAAGGAAAGTTGAGGGTAATCTCATGCATTGCAAGAGAGGGTTTGACAAGTGAGCTATAGGAGTAACTCCCTGCCATTTGTATAGCAACTGCCAGGGGTCATAAACTCTCTTGAGATGGAAAAGTGGCTTCTTTCAACCATTGGGGAGAATTTTGCATTTCTTATTAAATACGAAGACTACGTCCTGTAAAAATCCTAGGCTACAAGAAGAGAAAACATGGCCGCGGTGAGTTTATGCACATGCCAGTGCTTTGATAAGCTCTGCTCCATGCAAAATCTTATTATGTTTCTCAGAGACATCAATGACAGGGTACCGAAGGTAACATCCTGAACGGAGCATTCCCAGTGGTATTTGGTATTATAAGAGCACAGCAGGGATATTGTGAGACTCTGACTAAGGTGGCCTATGTGTTCAGATACAGTATTTCATCCACGTGATGACTCAGAAAGAGGGAAGGAGGCAAGAACTGATGCTGTTTTTCTCGTATGTTATAAACTATGTGTCCTGTGTTTTAATTATGTGATTAATGTAGCTTTTTGATACACTTATTTATTGTTCTAGTCTCCTGCCTTTTAGGAGAACACTATATATTAGTTTTAATAATTAAACTAGATTTGGGTATAGACAGGAGGCAACATTATTCTATCTGGTACTGAACTTCAAACTCAGATTCTCCCCCTTCTCCTCCACCTGCACTCATGCTACATGAAATTTCAATTAGGTGCTTCAGCTGTTCAGGTCAATCTAGGGTAATAAAACATCCCTCAATCACTTTCAGGCCAAAAAAAAAAGGCATTATAATAAAGAGTGTCATTTTCCGGGTGTTTTAAAAATCCAGTCCAGAGACGTATCCAAATCTAAATTATACTCACTTCAAATTTCGTCCCTGGTCTGTGAAACCCGCAGTGGTGCAGGGGCCATTGGGTGGTCGTCTCCTTCCTCTTTTTCACGACACCACTTTCTGGCTGAACGTTGGTTACCTCCAGAGTTGGAAAGGTCTAGGGAAGAGAGGCAAGAGGCAGGGAAGTTCTTACTTGACTGGTACCACTAGTTGTCACTGGACCTTCAGTGTGCAAAAATTCTTTTTCATGGGGGACTTTTGAGAGTCCTTTGGAGATTCCTTCCCCACGACCAGGGATCCATCTCTTCTGCACTTCCCTTAAGTGGGCAATTCCTCCTTCCCCAGGCTACTCACTCCTGGCCTGCAGTCCACCTGCTGTTGGGGTCACCTTGTCCCTGCTGGGGAGATTCCCCTTAGCAGGTCTACATCTGTCACACAGAAACCTCCCCAGACTTTGCTGTGCTCACTCAGGACATACGGGCCATTCCATTACAGTCCTGTCTGCCTTGGGGCCAGGCATGAGTGTTCAAGCCTCTCCCCACAGCCCTCCAGGAACAAGTAGGTCAAGCACCTACTTCCCTGTGTTCCTAACTCGCGGGCCACAAGGAATGCCCCCAGGTGGTTCTCTTCCAGCCCCTTTCTCCTGACCGGAGGGCCCCATGAGGAGGGGCAGCAGGATACACTGATGACTCTCTCCAAAGAAATCCTCCACATTGTCCTTGATCAACTCCTATATGGTCAGCCTTGGCTGTGGGACTACTGCTGGCTGACGCAGCTTCACAGTTTCTTAGCACGTCCTGCAGGTGGTCTGGGACCTTAATTAAGGATGCTTGTGTACTTGGCACCTCTCATGCTGTTCTTGGCCTTTGTGGGCTCTGCCATAAGTCTGAGCAACATGATAACAACGATTTAAACATAATTTTTCCTTGACACTTCATTTCACTGGAGATATTGACTAGGAAGCATGAAAAAGGAGACTCTAATAGAAAGGGACTTGGCAAGCTCCTCAAATGAAGAGATATTAAGGAAGATTTACTATATGTTTCAAGCCTCAAACCATTTTATGTAATAATTGGGTTTTTTGTTTCAAATTATATTAATTTTAGTATTAATAGGGTAAAACTTTTTACAAATGTTTTTGGTTATTTTTATTTCCTTACAAATTGTCCATTCATGACCCAAACCTTTTTTTGTTTCTTTGCTTGTTTAATAAGAACTCTTTGTATCTTATGGACCTTAACCAATATTCTGTTAGAACCATTTTGATTTATTCATTAAAAAAAAATTCCACCCTGGTAGCTCAGCTGATTGGAGCATCGTTCCATATACTGCAAGGTTGTGGGTTTAATTCTCAGTCAGGGCACACACCTAAGTTGCAGGTTTGATCCCGGTCAGAGTGTGTATGGGAGGCAACCAATCTCTCTCTCTCTCTTTATCTCTCTTTCTCTCTCTCAAAAAAAAAAAAAAATTCCAAGTTACAAGTTTGGATTTTATTCAATGTGTAATGGGAAGCCACTGGAAAATTTTACATGTGGGAATGACATAATGTTGTATTTTCATCTAAAATTTTTTTAAATATCAACTTCCTTAAGGTATAATTTACATAAAAATTAAAGTGCTTATTTTAAATGTACAGTCTGATGAGTTTTGACAAATGTATGCTTCTATGTAATCTCCATCACAGTAAAGATGCACAACACTCCTATCGCCACAGAAAGTTCCCTCCTGCCCCCTAACTGTCCATCCTCCCACCCCCAACCCGACCCCAGCCCTAGGCGGGAGTTTCTGCAGACCCTTCACCCAGCTTCCCTTAACGTTATCATCTTACATAACCAATCACCCCTCAGTGAAGCTGGGGAAAAATAAATTAAATGAACAAAACAAAACAAATGTAATCTTGAACTGGATCTTGAAACAGAAAAAAGGACATTAGTGAGAAAATCTGATTAAAGTGTATAATTTAGTTACTAGTTTTATGAGATAATCTTAAACACCAAAGGATGGGATAGGCTCTTTGCAGAACACACCTGCTTCCTGGGACCCAGCACTTCAGTGGCTGGGTGGTGACAGATTCTGCAGCTTTCCTCCGCAGTTAGGAAAGAGGTAAATCCACCACTTACCTGAGAGCTGAAACACAATAGCAGTTCCTTCAATGATGAATGTAAACACATTTCTTTGCCAGGGTGTTTCCAGTACTCTGTCCTGAAGCCAAAGACATTCCAACTGGAAAAACACTTTGTCTTGGGACCTGGCAGTAAGAGTCCAAGCCCCGTCAGTCAATCCTGATTGATTGTCCCATAGGAATAAAAAATAAAATAAAATAAACCTCCTGGAAGCTAGAATATTATTTTTTAATGTTTTTACTAAGGAGATTTACAGAGCTGTAACCTGGCTACTCAAGATCTGACCCTATGGTTGGCAACAGGTAAGAAGGCACTTAATCCGGCTGTAAAGAAAAGAGGAGAGATTGTTAATGCTGGCAGGGCGAGCACCCTGGACAGGCCCGCTCTGGAAGGCTCTGACGACACCTTTATCAGGGTACAGCCAGGAGCCCAGGAGCTGGGCCAGCGGTTGCTAGGAGAAGCAAAGGAGCAGATAGAGCTTTGCCCCCACCCTGCCCCTTCCTGATAGCTTTTCTGCAGATGCAGTTTCAAATGGACTGATTGATCCCAGATTTTTTTCCTCTCTCTGGCAGAGCCAGCCAAGTAATTTAGACATTTCTATTAGATTAGGAGCCAGGAAATGAGAAAAACCCTGTATCACAGGGGAGTTGTTCTCAGGTCACATGTCTGCCTTGTAGAAATGCAGAGAAATAAACAGAAATGTTTCGTTTGGGGGAAACCAAACACATGGTCACCTCTGTCATTTCTTGGTTCCTCCTACCGTCTCACACTCCTTCTGGCTCCCCCAGCTACCCCCGTCTCCCCAGCCACTCTGAGCAGAATGAACACTGCAGTTTTAGAATCACTCTGTTGCGGGATCACCGGAACACAGAATCTTCGAACCCCGGAATGTGAAAGGCCTGATGGAGTGGAAACAGCATGTACCTCTGAGTTGGGCAGAACGAAGGTGCAGACCCCAGTTTGCTGCTCATTAGCTATGTGACTGCAGGTCACCTAATCTCTTGAAGCCTTGTGTCCCTTAACTGTGAAATCGGGTCAATGACCACGACAGTCAAATTGGACAACACTTACGCAGTGCGCATAATAGGAACTCAACGACCCTAATCCCCGTAGATTGGATTTTCAGAACCTTGAAATCCTAGAACTTAAAGTATAGCAACTTAAAAAATAGGCATTTTCTAATTCCATTTTCTATGCCACTTATTCATTTCCTCTAAACAATCTATAGGTTGTCTATGTTACTTTTAAAATACAGCATTCAGATCTGAAGTAGGGTAAGCAGTGCAGAGTAAAGAGCTATAGGTTATTGTTGCATCCGAACGATGACCCTTGTTGAGCCAGTCAAGGCCCCTGAGTCTAAGCTGAGGCCCCTCTTTGTTGTTTGTACAGTTTAAGTAGAGAAGTTTATATTTATTCCTACTACATTCCATCTAATCAGATGTGCCTGTGATTCCAGCCTATGGAGAGATGAAATCATGCCCTTCTTTACCTGTCTCTCCCCATCCAGGGTGGAGGAGAGGGTCTAGATGAATTACATACCAGGGCACTGACTGGCTATGTTTGCTGATGATCATTAAAAATTTACTCAAATGGCTATGACCTTCTCTCTCTTTCTGGCACTCTCCTTTTTCAACGCTCTTTTATGCACTGGAAAACTTAGGCCTAGGGAAAAAGGCATAAGTCTCTTTTACCTCTTCCATGAAAGACAGTCCAGTTGGGAGTGAGCCCAGGTAGTCCTCTGTCCCCTGTTAACTCCTATGATGAAGCCAAGTATGGAAGGCACCAGCAAAATTAATGATTATGTCCTCTGATCTGAGATGTTTGTGCCTAAAAACTTAGGATAAATGCTATTTCATGTGACTCAATGGAGCTTACCAGAGCTCTTAATCAGAGTCCAGAGTCCAAGCCCAGTAAACATTAGTCACTTTGCTTTCTTTTGTTCTGCCCCGGCGAGGACATCTCCTTTAGAAACTCATCATGATGAATAACTAGGGTGTTGCTCAGGATTTGAGCATCTTGGGCTTCATGATACCACATTAACATTCTCAAATCTTCTAATATTTCAAGTCATTGATGGTAGCCAAAGTCTTTACAATAGTTGGACAGGTAGAGTATGTTCAGGCCCTGTGGAAAACAGCTAAAAAAATAAGCTCTTGATTCTTATAATCATGGAGACTTCATTTTGGAGTTGACTTTCCAGAAATTGGCTTTCACCTCCCTTGCATAGCGGACTATCCAGCTGGCCACCCACCATATACTGGATATGCCAAATTGCAGGACAGCTCACTATTTGATGGAAATCCTTTAACATCTAATCCTTAAATTCAGCTTTAAGTAGAAAAAGGGTCTATAACCCTATAATTGTGTTAGATAATCCTGAGCTCAGAAACAGTAAATTCACATCTAAACCACTCTGAACTGTGCAGTTGATGACTATATTGCACATAATAGATGCTCAATAAATATATGCTGAATCTATAAATTTGATAGTGTTGTTTATTACCCTTAGGGCACAGAGGGTTACTTTTTTAAATAACTGGCCAGTCTTGTCAGGAGATTTGAAGAATGTATTAAGTTAGTATAAGATAATTTTTCTTTTATTCAATTTCCCCAACATTTAAATAAATAAATTCTATCCTACTAGGCAGTACGGAAGATGCTGGAAGAAAATGTAATTTAAAACTCTCCCCCTTGATCTTGAGGATCCTAAATTCTCAAGTAGGGAAAAGGGGTGTTCATAGAGCTGCTTATTTTTGCAACATTTTGAGTTGTACAGAGCAACGCACTAAGGGTCATGAGAGTGGGAAGCAGAGAAATACCTAACGCAACGGCATAGAGCCCACCTCACACACCGAGGTTCTCCTGTAACACCGAGGTTTTCCTGTAATAAGGCAGGCTGAAGATGTTGACACCAACCCAGTGTCGTAGTTAACACAGCCTGGTGCGCTTGTGCTAACATCGGCTGGCCATCCCTCAACCACGGGCACAGCAATGGCTAAAACCACAGAATACTCTGATCCCCAGCTCCTGTTTCCCAAAGGAGTGGGTAGTTCAAGAGCAGAGGTCTGCAGCCAGGAAACCCGAGCTTGGTCAACATGCTGGTCATTAGCAAGCCTGACCACTGCCAGTGTTCCAAACATAGTGCTGCAGGGGACAATGAGGGGCAAATAGATGTCACCCACAAAGCCTGCCTCACAGAGCAGAGGGTCTGGTCCTGGAGACCGATGTGGAAGTAAACGTGTGTCATGCAGAGAGCAACAAAACCCAGAATGGGGACATAGTGCCTGACACCGTTTTTTTCTAAATTGTAACTTTACTTATGTGAAAAGTCTGTGGTAGACACTGTTGATTATCTCTCTTATGGCCAATTCTCACTCTTTTTGTATTCTTAACAAAACCTCCATTTGGATTGCAAGTAACAGTACTTCATCCTTTAATCCTAAGAAGTAATGTCCCTAAGCCAAAACAAGGAACGAATCCCAATTTATATAAGCCAATCACAGTGTGGAAGAGATGCAGGCTGCAACCCGAATCCATTCTGACCATCTCCTGCTGCAGCTGGACTCATTTTCCAGCTGTTTGGCTGGGATGACCATGTGACTATGCTCCTGCCCATTCAACTTGACCTTAACTGATATATGCAACTTCTACCTCACTTTCTGAAGAGGGTATCCCAGACTCCGCACTTCTGTTCTTTCTGTCTTCCCACTAACAGAATACATCAACCTGGATTTCTGAGTTACTATGTGGAACAAAGCTACCCGTTACCCTGAAATACTCAACTGGAAAATTCTACTTCAAAATAAAGGAAACATTCATGTTTATTGATTAATAGAACTAGACATTTTTTTAGATTGCTTTATTTTGGAGTCCTTTTTACAGCAGTGTGGCACTACTTAACTACTTTTTATGGAATTTCCTTTCTCTTTGCTAGATTTTAACTATCTAAATTTCTCTTTTAGGTAGAAACGAACATGTGACACAGATGTACTCAATAAAATAGATGAGGAAGACTTGAAATTTTTCCCACTTTGAATCAGAAGGAGGAAGATACGTAGAAAGGAAATCTGCTGAGGAAAATTCATTTTTTGTTTTTGATGCTTTCTTCATACTTATGACTACTATGTGTGGCGTTGATGTCTGAGCTGCTGCAGCCATCTTGTGACTATGAGGAAAAGCCAAGAGAATCCAAAGAAGCCAGGCTAGAGTTCTGACACCACTGAGCCAATGAACCCACCCTAGAAGCACCTCCTGGTAACTCTCTGTATGTGAAAAATGTAATGGCTTTCTTGCTTAGGCTGCTCTCATTCTGACATTATGTTACATAGCATTCCTAAAAGATACAAAGCCTTATAAGGTGAAAACTTGGAACTTCTTTCATGTGATATATTAAATCAATCACCTTTAATTTACTAATCACATGATGGAAAAAATTTATCATCTGTCTGTGTAAATAAAGAACACGCATGGCCCTTTTTATCATTCATTTCTCTTGAGGATGGATGGTATCATTACACTCGTTACTGGAAAATCTCAGCTTGCTCAGTTATTAGCATTGTAGGTGGATTCACTGAGTTGGTATTTCCAGAAATACAGCAGTTCCAGGAAATATATGTGTATGGTGTGTAGGTGTATGAGGAAATATAACTGGACTTGGGATTATCCTGAAACATGAAGCATACACGGCAAATTTAGAACACGTGTATTTTGTGTTACGTGTGCCTACCTCACATAAAAAGATCCTAGTTCTCACGTCACTGGCTGCTCAGGAGGAATTCAAATGCTTCCTGCTTACCCACCTCACCGTGGAAAGAGTGTCCCCAAACAAGGCCCATGGCAAGTTACAGGCCTTCCTTAAAGAGCACTGGGGAGTTTAAAGAGGAGTTCTGTAGACACTTTAGTACCAGTGTAAGGCCATTTCTTTAGATGCCCCAAAGTGTATAAAGGGAGTTTAGGATCAAAACATGGTTCATGTCTGGACACATACTAATAGATTTACTGTTACTTAGAACCTCTAAGACATCCTACTCCCTGAAAATAAGAAAGAATGTCTTATATTCATGACATCACCTTCTGTGTGCCTTTGCCTCACCACGATTTAAAAGTATTCATTTTTCCCCTAAGAGTTATTTTTCCCTAGTGCTTCTTAATAGTATAGTCCTTTTATTTACTGAAGTGCAGAAAAGGGATTTAATTTTTTTTTCTCAAATAGAAAATGCCTCTCTATGAATCAAACGTGTTCTTGCTACCTGAAAACAGTTTCAGGCACAACCCCCTACGCAAAGGATTCACAAGTCAATAGCTTTTGTTGCAGGTATAATCCACCCTGGCAGGGAAAGTCCTGAGTAATCCTTTGGAAGAAGGAGCTGCTGACTTCGGAATTGCTGCAGTTCTGCAGGGTCAGGCAGAGAGAGGCATCTTAGGCTGGGTGCCACTGGCTGCAGAAGTTGAAATTCTCCGTAAGTGATGTCTGGATGTGCTGGAAAGCAGGTTAGCAAGTGAGAACACATGGAAAAACACTGGGATCCGGGAGGGTGTCAGAAGACAGCCTTGAGGTCGCAGAAAGGGGTGCAATGTTAAAAGGAAAGGATGAGAGAATGTCAGGCTGGGTTCCAGCCACTAAGCTCAGCTATAATGCCAACCATTGGATGCAATATTTTCTTGAGTATCTGATGGGAGTAGAGTCAGAGGGCGAAGCCCAGGCCCAGACCAGACAGACAGTGAGCCACGTCAAATTTAATAGACAGGCATGCAGCAGAAGGAATGAGTCAGGTACATGAGTGTTTTGTTATGAAGCCCAAGTCTTAGAGCAGCAATTTTCCACCTTTTTCATCTCATGGCACACATAAACTAATTACTAAAATTCTATGGCACAACAAAAAATACCATATATTTTTGCCAATCTGACTAAAAAAAGGTATAATTTTGATTCATTCACACTGCACAGCTATTGTTGTGTTGGCTGTTGTCATTTTTTTATTCAACAGTCTAAGGGAAAAGAGGTCAGTGCCCCTGACTAAATAGTCAGGTATTGCATGTTTTAAACATTTTGTGGCACACCGGTTGAAAATCGCTTTTAGAGCAATTGATCAGGTGGGATTGAGTGGGCACCCAAGGGCCCAACTAAAGGCAGGGCCAGAATCCAATGGATTTACTGAGGCCTGAATCAAGGCGAGGACATGGACTTATGATGGGCCTGTAGTGCAAGGTCAAGCAGACAGAAATGGGTCACAGAAGGGCAGTTTGGCCCAAGAACACTGGCTTAGAGACTAGGCAGGATGGCCTTTATTACAGGTACCCATAATCACACCTGCTTGCCGCTTGCTGTGAGATCACTCTCTTATTCCTCTTTCCTCTAAATCTTCTTCTGGGGCCATATAATTAGCCTCTCTTCCTAAAAAACACCTTAAAAGTTTGTGACTTAGACCTATTACACTGCTGTGCATTGGATAGGAGGTTACTTTGCTGATTTTCTCAGGGCTTCTTTACATGGCTGTAATTTCTCAGAATTAGTTCTGCTGCAGCCAGTACTTTCAAGAAGTGGCAGTGCCTCTGCTTTGGGGACCAACTCAGGACCATCTCCTATAGTAACACCTTGGACTTATAAACAAAGTAAGACCATTGCTTCAATGGGCTTGAATTCCTCCAGAGGAGATAGAGTGTATTCCAGTGGGTCTCAGCTATGATCACAACAACCAGCCAGAAGGTGCTTCCCTCGTCTCCATGAATTAAATCTGTGATGAACTGACGCAGATCCCAGCCAGCAGAATCTGTGGTGGTTGCACTATTCAAATACACACGGACTACAGAAATCCTGTGGAAACAAAGGAGCTGCGTGGCCGCTCTCCAAGTTAGAGAGAGGGCCCCTGATCCCTGCCTAGACAGGCTTTTATTGTTTTTCTGGGCACATTACATTGAGGGTGATCTTCATTTACCATGCACAGGTTCACCACAGGTGATTACCTTTTAAGAATGACAAAGGACAGAACACTGCTAATTACTTCAAAGAGAAGGAAGTTACAGCTCAAGGGGAAAGGTGCTCACACTCCATACTTGGGAGGTTTAGCACTGATTTTAGGAAGATGAAGATACTCAGTAAACATTTGCTGCCTCAATTCAGGGTGAGGGAGTTTTAGCAAGAGCAAGTCTCATAGCAGTCTAGGTACAATGCAGGCCTGATTTCCCATGGGAGAGCCTATCCATGGACATGGGTCCTGCCCGCCAACCTCACTCCCCACTGGCTTTCCTGAGTGGGGGCTGAGCCACATTTCCCATGCTTGGAATGGTTCCCCACAATGAACAACCAGTTCTACTCAGCTCAGCTGAGCTCCTTCAACTTTCAGGAAAAGTCCTGATCCCCAGCCAGCCCTTCTATTGACCTGTCAAGACAAAGGTCCTTGGTGCCCCCAGCATTTCAGTCTCCTCCTAAAGGAGTTCTGTATCCCTCTGCCTGGGGCACTTGCTCTAGAGTGGTGAAGAGCCCCAGTTCCTCTTCTGTCCCCTGCTAGTACCCTTGACTCTCTCTCTCCTGTGTCCCCAGCATCTATGCGTCATTTCCCTTATCACCAATCCAGACCTTCCTGTCTGTCCTCTCTGCTTTCCAAGAGTCTGGGGAGGGAGGACTGAAATATATGACCTCACCTCAAGACCCTATATTTCATACATAGGTGAGAAGGTGTGTCATTTTAACATATTTCTACAAAGGTATTCTCATTTAGATTGTCTTCCCTTCTATAAGCAAGCCACTGCTCTATCTGAATATTCATTTGTTTCCTTTCTGGAGCCTTCTACAGCCTCACTTTTGTTTATGAAGAATGTCTCCTAGCACTGACCTGGCATCCCAGGTTGGGGTGATCCTTGGGTGCTGGTCTCAGCACAAGCCCAGTGTGGGCTTGAGGAGATCATGGGAGCCTAAGGAGTTGCCTGCCCTCAGGTGTGGAGGGAATGAGGCAGATCCACAAGGCAATCTCTAGGGTCCCTCCAACCATGTCTTGCACTTTGCTTAATTGTTCTATCATATTTCCCTTGGTTACATTTTCATTGTTCTTATCTGTGAAGCTTGAAGAGGAGGTGGTTGACTAGCATAAGAGTTGGTTTGCAGTGGATGTATAGGAAAGCAGCATGCCTGAGCAACCCAGCTGACAAGGCCAGGCACAGCCACACACCTAGCACGAAAGCATTTCATTGGCTAGAGGGAGAGGAAAGCCCATGAAGACACATGGCTCATGTCTCACCAGTTAGGGGCTCCAGAATTCCTGCACAGGAAAGGATTCAGTCCTGAATACCACCTGAGGTGTTTAAACGTGAGTTTACAAAGCACTTCTCAGTCTTCCCCAAAGACTGAGACAATAGCAGGCAGAGGTCCACATCAAAGACCAGGAGACAGGGCTTCCTCTAGGAAGGACTGCTTGATGCCTTTTCCATGCAGAATCTAATCTACTTTCTACTGCTACTGTTTTGTCTTTGAACTTCAACTCCAATATCAAGTGTTGTGTCTTTTTTACTGTGACTGAGACTACTTCTTACTCCCTATCCATTCCCCAGATATCCTTAAATAAGGCCTTCCCTTATTCCCCCAATTCTGCCTGATCCAGTCTCTGTGGCTGAATTCTACACAATAGAGTTTTTCACATTGGTGCCCAGTTTCCTGTTTCTACCTCTGCCAATTGCTGCCATCTTAGACTCTGTTCAATACTCCATCTGTTCACGATGTCTTTAACGAGCACTTACAATGTGCCAGACATTGAGAACCCAGGTATGACCACCTGACACTGTGTCTTAATCATCTGCAGAGACCTTTTAATACTTCGGATGTCAATGGCCTGCCTTCCTTGTCCCTTTTCTTGCCAACTGACAAAACCTGCCCTGCCTACATGCTCTCCTGCCCTGGGTCTGTGGCCTCTGTTTCCTCATGTTTCTGAGTGTGGCTCAGATTGAGCAGAGCAGGAAGAAAAGGAGGGACATGATTCATATAAAGAACTGTGCGCATTTTGTAGTTTCATCCCATCCACAGCGGGCAGGCAGGCACAACTCTTCTTTACATGCAAATTATCACTGTGTACTGCACTATGCCCCCTGCCTGGGACCCTCTCTCCAATATCTGCAGCACCTGTCATTGCCACTTAGGGTCTTTACTGAAAGACCATCCTCTCCATGAGGCCTCTCCTGATGGCACATTTTAATGTCAAACACCTGTCCCCCAGCCTCCCTGTCTCCTTCCCTGTTATATTTCCCTCTATGGCAGCTATCACCATGTCACATTCTATATCTTGCACTTAGTTTGCTGTTGTCACCTGCACTAGAACATCGGTTCCACGACAGCAGGGTTTTGTCTGTTCTATTCAGTGTTATCACCCTACCAGCTAGAAGTGGGGTGGCAGAGAAGGTGCTCGAAGAATTGTTACTGAATAAAGAGTGAAAGAAAGTCTACAATCTGTGATGCACTGCCCCGGGGACTCTCTCTGGTATCTTATTCAGTCTTTTCTCCACCGTGTTGTTATCCTTCATCTAAGAGAGTCAGAATGTCATTATAATGTGTGTGGGTCATTCAACTTGCAAGTAACAAGCCTGGGATGTGAGACCATGCCTGCCTCTAAATGTACTGTATTCCTCGGTAACATACGTGGCCTCATTATGAGCATAAAGAGTGAGGGAAGTGGAGAGGTAGGAGGGAGAGAGGAGACGGGTAGGAGGGAAGAACGTGACAACAATACCTAAACCCTGGTAAATTCAAGTAGAATATCGAGAGTTTCATGGCTAGTACAATGTCATGATCAGAACAACCTCATGGCCAGTTTTGTTGTTTTGTTTGTCCAACGTGTTAGTACAGCTTCCACAAAGTAGAGTCCACCATGTACACAGGTCATACGGGAAAGAAGAGGATCTTTGTGAATTAGAATGATTTCTCCTTAGGAATCGTCCATCACCACCATCCCCATTCCGGTGGCTCTCCTCAGAGCCGCAAATATTATAGATGAAAGAGTGCACTCGCTAGCCTGCCCAAGGGGAGGAGAAGAAGGCGGCCCCGACAATTGTCCCTCTTTTAAAATCTTCTTGGGAAAATGCATGATGTATGAGCCATTTAGAACTGCCTCTCCCTGTCTTTTAAGTGAGTGCTGCACAGAAGCAGTTGCTGTTAGAGCCAAGATGTGGGGCCTTTGTGCGTGGAGTCCCTCTTCATATTTCTAACAGAGGGTTGGAAAACCAGTCTTCAGGCTAAAGATGGCCTGGGAAATAGAGGTTGCTCTCGGAGAAATATGATTTAACCTCCCTGCAGTGGAATTTGAATGCTTCCAATTTTACAGTTTTCATGTTTGATGGATACACTGAAACTTACCACTATACACAGGGAAGAACTCACTATTAAAAGCGTAAAGCTAACAAGACTGTGAAGGGCTTGCTTACCTGCTAACATAACGTTGATGGTACCTGCAGTCCCATGATGTGCTGCTTTGAAATCCAGCTCATCTCTGGACGAAGAAGCCCCTTCTGAGGAGACCCTGCATGACCGTCCCTTCGACAGCACGTGGACTGTGGCTCATAGCAAGTCTGCATGTCTGCTAACCAGCACAGGGCCTGGAGGATACAAACCTTAGCCTTCTATTCTCTGGGTTTTCTCATCTGTAAAATCAAAGGGCTGGACAAGTTAAATCCTCAGGACTGTTCCACTAAAACGCTCTTTGTTCTCATGTCCCTGTGGTGAATATATGATGTTATTTTGACTGTTCAGTAGTCTTGATTGTCCTTCATCCTCACTTATGCTGAATGAGAATTTTCTCCCTTCTCTAACTTACCCAGAACATTAGCTCAGCTGATTATTTGGCATGTCTGAGGATGAGAAATACATTAGTATTGACTGAGATAAAGCTACTTGCTAAATTTCTACAGGTAACTTTTCTAATCTCTCTAGGTCTCAGTGCTGGCAAGGCTTGGCTATTTACAGGTTTAAAAAAGAAGCAAAGTTGATCAATAATGGATCATGTAACAAATAAGTAGGGTGCATAACTAGGCATCCTATTTCTTGAGATTTACATGTATTATCAAACACTGAACTCTAAGTAGCAGTTTGACCTTATTCCAAGGGAAGCACACTTGGTGTTGAGCTACGGTCTGGGTTAGTCTGCTGGGGCTCCGCAGGGTGGGCTGCACTCTCATCTGTTTTCTGTGTCCTTCCTCAGAACAACACGTTCTGCTGTGAGAGTCCCACTGCTGCTCCAGCTATTGCCAATGAGCTAATTGAGTTTGCTGCTCTTGAAAATGCATCAGTGTAGGTAATGTGATGATGTAATGCTGTGTTCCCGTCCTCTGGGTCCCCCCGCCCCCGTCATTACTGAGGCCTTATTTATGAAACTGGAAAGAAAAACAAAAAGCAGGATGGCCTTTCAGCGTGACTTGGACAAGGCTAGAGCAGAGCGTGGCTTAGCTTTCCTTTGTTTTCCTGTGCATCTGAGATGCAGGGGTTCAAGTCCAGCATGGCAAGTCCAGGAGGCAGGTGGGTGTGTCCCCTATGGAGGTCTAAGAGGGTCTGCTGGACATAGGTCCAAGGAGGACAGGAACACACATGCCATGGTACATCACAGCCAGACACACTGGCTGGGGATCACACCTGGAAGAGGGGAGCAGCAGACTGAGCAAATGCTGGATGCACAGCCACCAGTTATAAATAGAATCAGAATGTGACAAGACAAAGTCAAATTAACCCAGAAGAGGGGGAGAACAGTTTTAAGGAAGGGGAGGGAGGGAGGCCCTCCAAGTCAGAGTTGAAGGAAGAAGAGTACATCAGTCAGGCTGACTGTGAAGGCGGCATGCCTGTCCCAGGCTGAGCAGGAGCCATGCAGGAAAGTCCATCCAGGCTGAAAGAAAGAGCAGGAAACAAACTCAGCCAGCCAGGCATAGGAAATCATCGAACCCCTGTGCCAGGGACTTGGCTCTAGAAAGCCAGGCAGAGCATTCCCCTTTCCTTCTGGTGGTGAAAACTGATGGGCCATACAGAACAATGGAATAGAAGAGACCAGCCTAGAGATAAACCTCATCATAGGCAAAAAATTTTCAGCAAGGGTGCCAACACCATTCAATAGGAAGCAACATTTTTTTAACACGTGGTCCTGGGAAAACTAGATATCCACAAGGAAAAGAGTAATCATGGACCCTTATACCATATACAAAAATTAACTCAAAATGAGTGAAAGACCTAAATGTAAGAGCTAAAACTGTAAAACTCATAGATGAAAGCATATTGGAAAGGGAACTAATGGATACAGAAATAAGAGGGAAAGCTTGTTTCTTTCTGGTACACACAAGTGAGACGACGATTACGGAGGGAACTGTGGCAGAAGTAGAGGTGCTGGTCGGCGTTGGGGTCAGAAAAGTTGTCTCAGATGACAGAGTTGGGGGGAATCGCCGAGGATGACAGAAATGAACTCTGGAAGATGAAACTGTCCCTCTGTGATCTGTGGAAGGCTCCTAGAGGCCCTAGGAGAGAAATGGGATTGACATTTTGAGGAACAGAAAGCCAGTCAGCATACCTGGATGTAGGTAACAAGGACGATGAGCTGGGAGACAGAAGTGAGGTCCAGATGGTGGAGGGTGTTATGGTGAGGAGTTTACTTTTTGCTCCCAGGAAAGCATTTGAGGGTTTAATCAGGGGAACAATGTGTGTCGCTAAAGACTTTAAAAGGTCCTGTTTCCTGCTGCTGTGAGGAGTGTGGATGGGAGGAGAGTGTGGCAGCCAAGAGCCCAGCCAGCAGTTTGCTTGGGGCAAATGCCGACGGTGAGGAGCGGCTGCATTCTGCTTGTATGTCAGGGCTGACTCATGGACCGGATGAAAAGCGTGGGGGGAAGAAATAGAATGGAATTTTCAGATTTTGGGTCCATGCAACCGGCTAGATGATGGTGGTGCCATTGAAGGAAGTAGAAAAGTTTAGAATGAGGATTGATATTTTTGAGGGAAATTCAGTAGTTCTGCTTGGACCATGTTGAGTTTGGGATTCCCATTAAACTTCCCTATGGAGAATTTGAGTAGACAGTTGGATTTGTGAGCCTGGAATTCAGGAAAGAAGTCCAGGGTAAAAGTAAAAATTCAAGATTTGTGTGTGTGTGTGTAGTATATACATATATATATATATGGCTTTGAATAACATGTGCATGCATATAAGCATTTATTTGAAGAATATATGTCCATATGTTTATAGATAAACATGGCTCTGAATAATACATATGTGTATGTGTGTATAATATTTATATTATTATATTATTATTTTATTCAGAGTAGTGAGTGAGATCCCTGGGGCCAAAGCTTGACTGGGAGAGTGCAGCCTCCCGGGCTGTGGCGGAGGGAAGGGCGCCAATGGGGTGGTGAGGAAGCAGTGAGAGCCGGGACTGGGGGGGAGGAAGACAGGATGACTGTGGAAGTCCAGAAGGGAAAGGGACGGTGTGGCAGGTTAGAGGAGACCATTTCTAGGACACACAGCTACTCTTTACTGTCTACCAGAGGCCCTGAAATGTGTAAGCCCAAGAGACCTGTGCGGAGAGAGCCAGAGGGAGGGGCTTACCCGTCACCTAGGAGCCAGGCTGCAGCCCCAGACCTCCTGACCTCCCAGCACGGGGACTTGCACACTCTCAGAGCGCCACCCTTCAGAATAATGCAGAAAACAGCCTTTTCTTAATCTCACCTACCCTGGGGGCAGGAGCGCCAGGGCTTTACCAAGCTGTTTTAATACACTGTCCAGGCCAGACAGCCTACAGATAACCAGACACTTACTGCGGGGAGGGGGGGGGGCGGCGGGGGCCGGGGGAGGGGCAGGGACTGGGAAGAGTCTCCCAGAAGAGTACACATACCGGAAGCACTTGTCACTTATTGCTGGTAAAACTGGACTGGCCTGCCAGCATGCTCCCACCTCTCTACTTTCTCCTAAACTGTCAAGAGACCAGAGATTGGAATCAAGCTTTGCTACTTAGGACTCATACATTTCTGAAAGTCACTCAATTGCTGTGAACCTCATTTCCTCATACCTTATTCAGGCTCCTGGAAGGTTTAAGGAGATAATATCAATGTTACTTCAGTTGTTGTTTTTTTCCCCCAGAAAGACTTCTGATAAAATTATTAATGAAGTATAAATGTTTGCTGCAAATTTTATCTTTCTTTCTCCAAAGGCAAGGGACAGGGCCTCTAAATTTGCCCCGGAAACACCTCACCATTTCGCTCTTTACCTTCCACACCATAACTAATGATTTTTTGTGTAACCTCTTCTTCACTTGTGTGCTTGACACAGCATCTACCTGTCGTAGCAACTACTTCATGTCCTCGTGAATGCAAAGACGCTAACAGATGCTCACAAATATTCCCCAAGCAAATAAATGATGGTGATATTTGTACCCCCCCACACAGTTTCAAAGAATGGGATCATTAAAATCTTTTTTAAAATCCACTTCACAGCACTACTGCCTGTATTATCTGAATCACTACTTGACAAAACGGGGGAGGGGGGAGGGGGGCGGGGGGCGGGGAGGAGGCAGAATCACTGAATTGGACTGTGAGAGCGGAGCGCAAACAAGTTGAGGATGAAAGTCCTGTTCGTGAAGAGAGGGAAGAGGAAAAAGGGCTTGCCTCCTAATGGAAGAGAAATTTCTGTGGAAGGAAAAACTAAAAGGCAACCTGAAACAAAAGCAAGATGAATCACTTTCATTCTGAAAGGAACACAGAGAAACAATGGTGCTAAATGAGATACAATTCCTGACAAAGATCTGCTCTGTTCTCCAAGGGCTTTTATTGTGCTGCGTGTACCAAGAGTTATGTTTTATCTCCCCAGAAAGAGATGTGCACTTTATTTTATGCGTGGTACCTCTCTTTGCCTCGCCTCCCGCTTGCTGAGATTTAAGCCAGCTATTGTAGTGCTCTATCTCTGATCAGCCTTAAAGATCTGAAAAGCCCTGAGTTTGCAAGAAGAAAGAAAGGCCTTCGTGTGTGACAGTGATAGATCCTGCTTGTCCCCTCTGGCTGACATTCTTGCGCTGTGTGTGAGACCACAGATCTTCCAGATAACAAGGTGCAGCTCCTGCTCGTCTGTGCCTTTGTGTAGGGGTCAGGGCACCTGCAGGGGGACAGGCCTGCCAGTGAGCTAGGGCTGCTTCCACCCAGCACAGCAGGGGCACCTCCATATGAGATATGACGAGGTTGGGGTGAAAGAGAAGGCAGAGATGTAATTTCTGAACTTAAGGATGGAAAACAGGTTTCATAGGCAAAGACAATCCTTTACACTAAAACCTAAAGCCCTACTCAGCCAGGTCCAGAAAGTGTGCCTCTGTCTCCTTAAACTCAGTTTCCTCATCTGTAAAATGGGCTGATTGCAGCATCTGTTGCAAAGGTCATTGCTGAGAGTGAATGAGATCAAGCATGTGAGGCCCTTATTGCTGTAGTGAGGGCTGAAAAGTTACCGCTTGTTATTACTTTCATAGACTGTGAGCTTTTTATACCTGTAACATTTCTTGGCATAGTCAATGATTAATACCTTTTTATTTTTAATGAGTGAACAATTAGAACACAACTCAACATTTCCCTTCTGATTAAAAGCCCAATCGATATCCAAGGGATAATGCCTGAACTCTTTGGCATGACTTCAGCGTGGCCTTCCATCTGTCCCAAGCTCACCTGCCCGCCTCCCCCCTCCAGTACAGGCTCTGCAGAGCGACTCACCGCACCTGAACTCCCGCGTTCGATCTTTTCCTCGATGACCACAAGTGAGTTGGAGACGTCCTTCACAACCTTCCATGCTTGCCCCAAGAGCCCCTGTGTGCCTGTGAAGACTTTCCTTAACTGCCCCAAAGCACTGGTAGTTTCTCTCTCCTTCGGTCTCACACCATGTTTTACAATAATGATTCTCAAAGTGTGGTTCCTGGATCGGCAGCATCAACTGAAAACTTGCTAGAAATGAAAATTCTTAGGCTCCATCGCAGGCCTGCTGAACCATAAGCTCAGCCCTCTGTGTTTGAATGAGTCCTCCATGTGCTTGTGATGCCCACTCAGCCAACTGCTATCATAACATGTCTTGTACTGTATTAAAAGCACTTATGTAAACTAGACTGTCCTCCTCAGCTATTAGCCAAGTTATTTTTTTTCTTTGTCCTAACTTTCCTCATCTGCAAAAACAGGCATAATCATATTACTTCATAGAAATGGTTAAGGATTCAAAATAAGAAATGTAAAATGCAAGATACAGTATCCCAAGCACTAATCCCTTCCTGACCACTCCACCCCCAACAATTCCCAGCTGTTTGTTAGTGTTGACTAGCACATTGGTTGTTATATAAAACTTCCCACTGCCTTGTAAAAGAGACCCAACTGACATGTCTATTTCTAGGTGGAGGAAGTCTATTAAGCTTTTGAAAACTGAGGGGTCTGTCCTAAGCACCGAAAAGTTAACGTAAACTTTGCAACATGAGACTGAAGAACAGAGAAGGAAGGAAGAGTACTTATGCCAAGTCACAGGTGGGAATGAGTCAAGCTGTGGCCAGGTAAAGACCAGCAGGGGGATGGATCTGTAAAGACACAAACATTTTGTGCCTTACTTACATGGAGGTTTTTCTCTATCGGTCAATGAGTGTGCAAAAACATCCCAGATTGCACTCTCGCCCAGGAGCCTGGTTCTAAAAGCACTGAAGCTCTTGAATGGTGGGGTTACTGAAGGCTTGGTGGCCACCGCCATGTCACCGCTACAGCGCATGCACCAGCACAGATGCTCAGTGGAGCTTGCTGGCCGGAAGAGTCATGCTCGCTTTGTGATGCACGTGATAATGTCATGGGGGACAGGCAGGGCCTGCCGTAATCTAGGAAGACTTCCCAGAAGTGAGCCATAGGGTTAAAAGAGCTGAAAGAGACATGGGACTCATGTGGCATGTCTCAAGTGTGATGAAGGGACCAGGCTGGCTGACCCCAAGAGTTCGTGTTGGTGAAGGAGGAGCAGATGATCAGTTAAGGTGGGGCTTAATTCTAGAAGGCTTTGAAATTTTTCCTGGAAAATTTGAACTTGACTTCATAATCAACAGAGAATTGTGAGCGCCTAGAAAACAAGAACAGTTCTCATTAATCCAGCACATTTATTGAGTGCCTAGACTGTGCCAGGCATCATACAAAGTTAAATCCGAGAGCACCCCACATAAAGGAGAGCAGACTCTGGACGGCAGCAGTGGTTGGCCATGAATACAGGCAAAGATGGCCAAGGACAGGAATGATGAGTGCCACACGGGAGAAGCAGGTGTACGGTGCTAAAGGGGCTCAAAGGGCAGAATTCAGCTTTCTGGGGAGCACCACATGTTTGAGCTGGATGTGGGTGGAGCACCATTCAGACATGGAGAGCTGGGCAGTCAGTGACGAGAAAGCCAATGTGGAGCTAGGGAGGCTGGGAGAGAGGAGGTGGCTGAGTCTGGCTAACTCATCTTTGCCTCCCTACAAAGTTTAGCGTGATGCATTGCACATTGCTGTCATTTAGTGAACATAATGTCTGTTCCATTGTCACTATACATCCTTGAGCAAGACAGTGACAGGGAAAACTGCAAATATTTAATATGCAACTTCATCAGAATTGTAACTAATTTTTTACTACCTGTACATCCAGAGGCAAAAGAAAGAATGGTTGTGTGGGGGGGTATGAGCAGTTTCTCACAGCCAGAGAATTCATACGGGAGCTATAAAGGGGGCAATGAGAGCCCAGGGCTTATACCGTATCAAGGATGTCATCCCAGAAGCAGCAGAGAGGGACCGGAGAATTTTCAGCCAGGGCGTGTAATCAGACCCACATTACCAGAAGACCGCATGCATGCTTGGGGAGGATGGGCTGTAGGACTGGGCACCTCATCTCCATGATCCCGCAGTAACTGCCCTTCTCTCCTCCCTCGTCACGGAACTGTAATTATCTGCATATTTGTCCTTCTCTCCCACCAGATCAGGGGACATTTCTTGAGGTCACGGAGTAGATTTTATTTATTCACAAGTGGTTGTCAAATAGAAAGCACTCATTGTTAAGTTATGTAGCAAGATTGTAAGGAGGGAGAGCAAATGAAAAACACTTTCAGTAATTCAGGCAAGAAATGACAGTGTCCTGAGCTGGGGTGGTATTGGAGAGGATGGAACAGGGGAGACAGATGTCAAATACACTGAAGTGCTAAAATATAAAGGGCTTCGTGACAGATGGGGTAGGGGGTGAGGGAGAGGGAGGAATAATTAGGGATTTGAATGACAGGCAAACTAGTGGCTGACGATGGCCCTTTGGGACAGGAAACGGGAAAATCACATTTGGAGAAGCGCAGCGCAAGTTCCATTTGGACACGTCTTTAATAAACCAGTGGAACTTTGAACTAAAAATGTCCAAAAATGAGTTGAGTGTGCAGTTTGGGGCTCAGAACTAAAGCTCAGCTAAGTCATCTAACGGCTCCCAGATCAATGAGTGATAGATGGGGACATGGAATCACCCACATCCTAACATTTGGTACTATTTACCTTTCTAATTTTTGCCATCTGGAAGATTATAAAGTGGCATCTCACTGTTGTTATAATTTTCATCTATTTGATTACTGGTGAGTTTGAGCATTTGTTTGTGTATTTGTTGCCTACCAGGACTTCCCCTTCTGTGAATTGTCTTGAGATATCTTTGGCCCATTTTTCCATTGGCTTTCCTTGTCCTTCTGTGTTGGTTTGAAGGGTTTGTTTGTATATCCTAGAAATTATTTCCCTGACTGCTTTAAGCACTGGCAATATCTTCCCTGAGTCTGCTGTCTATTACATTTTTATTTGAGATTCCTAGTCCATGCAAGGGGAAGAAATACATTAACTAAGCCCCAGAAATAGTAGAAGAAGCATATTTTGAAGTAAGATAATGAGTGAAATACTGGACAAGGTGATTGAAGAGGGGAGCATTTTGATAGGCAGAGCTAGAAGAGGGAGACGTGCCCCCAGGCGTGCTCAAGGAGGCACAGTGTCACAAAAGCCCCGGCGTGGGGGTGGGAGGGGGGAGAAGCAGTGGGGAGCAGGATTGAGCATGAGCGAGATATTCGTGTTGACAAAAAGTTAAGGGCTCAGGTGAGAGGAGCCTGGACCACAGTCTATGGGGCAGTGAAGAGCTTGGTCTTCACCTCACCTTGAACATCAAGCAGAGTACAGACCTGCCCAGAGATGTCCTTTAGTAAGCTGGGTCTGGAGATGGCTGAGAAGGGGCTTGAAGCCAGGAGATAAGTTAGGAAACCTGGCAACACGATAGTGTGGATGGTGAGTTTCATGTGTCAGCTTAGCTAGGCTACAGTACCGATAATCAAACACTAATCTAGGCTTTGCTGTAAGGGTATCTTGCTGATGTGGTTAAAGTCTACAAACAATTGACTTTCAGTAAAGGAGATTACCCTTGATGTGGTGGGTGGGTTTCATTCAATCGGTTGAAGGCTTTAAGAGCAAACCTGAGGTATTTTTCCACCTAGAAAAGAAATTCTTTCTCAAGAATATTAACACAGAAATCCTATGAGTTTTCAGCCTGCCCTACAGAGTTTGAACTTGCCAACCCCCAGAATCGCAAGAGCCAATTTCTTAACAAAAAGTAAAACTTCATGTGTGTGTTACATGTATTTTCCTATTGGTTCTACTTCTCTAAAGACCCCTGATTGATACTGCAGGTAAAATTTGGGCTTTGAAGCTTTTTGTTCCAGCCTGCCATTGATTAAAAAGAACTGCACTCCAATATATGTGTTTATTTATAAATTATTTATATGTACCCAATTGCTAATGTGTTGTACATAACACAAAATACAAAAAAGAAGGCATTTTAAGAAACAAATTATAAGAGGGCCTGGAAATCAAACCTGTAGCATTTCTTCCTGCATTTGCAGTGGGACATCGTCAGTCCTTGGGAATCAGCTGGCTGAGGCAAGAGATGACAAGGACTCAAGTACAGTGTACTATAGACAGAACTAGGTCACCCTAAGACAAGGGACTAACCCAGCTAAAATCTTCCTCTTCAGCATTTACTTATCTGTATTTAAAACAAAAAGGTTTCCCCCAAGTATAGGGGGGGACCCAAAAATCCCAGAATTATCCTCTGGAGGGTGGGCCCCTTGTAGTACAGGCTTCCCCTGCCAGGCGAGTGTTCTAGGAACCAATCCGTATCAGCGTACCCGCTGGTGTTGTTGTGAGAGGCTGTGTTTGGCCTTGGTGAATTTTTTTTGAAGACTCTTCCAACACATTTGCCCATTTCATGATCGGTGTCACAAGTGATGGGTGATTTACAACTGTACCTGCATACACTAAGCTGTGCTAAGTGTCTAGCAGGGTTTTTTGTTTTTTTTTTTTTACCAAAAACAGCTTGACCCCCATGCCCTACCCCCGCTATTCACCTGATTTCCCCCAATCAGTGACTTTTTTTTGTTTCTCTGGATGAAAAATGTCTTCAAAGGGAAGCGTTTTGCCAATGTGTAAGAGAAGAAACAAAAATATGGCAGTAGTACTAAAAGGCATCAAAATCAACAAGTTCAAAAACTGTTTTGAGCAGTGGAAAAACCATCTTGGTAGGGGTATTACATCAAATGGAGAGCACTTTGAAGGTGACTAAAGTTTAAACATGTGAGAATAAATACACACTTTTTTATACATAAATTCTGTTTTGGGGGTCCCCCCTTGAACTCTTTCAATGAATTTGTCTATTTCTCCTCACAATTATTCATACACGGTTAGAATGCTGGACAGCCAAAATAACCGGGTTGTTAGACTTTTTAAGGCACATGCAGATTTGCATCACGATTACCCTTACCCACCCTGATGAGGTGGGCTCCGGTTGCTAATCACACCTGGCATTTCATGAGTGTTGCAGCCTCCAAAGGAATACCATAGGACTCGATTCAACAGAGTATCACAGCACGGACTGAAGGTAGGAAAGGTTAGGACGATGGTTCCTTCCTTGTAGATGGATATTGTTAATAGTGAAAAAAATTAGTCAAACTCAGAGACAGGAAGTAGAACAGTGGGTGGTCGCCAGGAGCTAGTGTTGGGAGTCTGGAGGGGAGCTGGGGTTCAATGGGTACAGAGGTTCAGTTTTGCAAGATGAAGAAGTTCCAGATATCTGTTGCACAACAAGGTACACACATAGTTAGCACTATTAAAAATGGTTAAGGTGGTAAATTTTACATTATGTGCTTTTTAGCCCAATAGAAATTAAGTGAACTGGGGTTTGGGGAAGTTAAATAACTTGATGGAGCTCATGCCATCCATCGGTGGGCAGATTTTGATGAGGAACAATGTCTTTTGAGGGCCAGCCCAGTGTTCTTCCCATTATATGGACTGTGTGATACATACGCAGGAATCCACCCCCTTCCTGCCTGCGGCAGCATAAATTTGGAGGAGTCAAGGCTGTCTTTGAGATAACAGATACTTAAGTGATTCCAAGTATTTCTGGTTTTAATCCTCTGTGTCCAACATTGACTTTTCCAATCAATTGTGAAAATAAATCTCAAGCATTTGCTGGATTATTTGTGAAATGCAGTAGGAAGCCCTTCAACTTATGAGTAAGTAAACAGGTATAAGTCAAAAGGTATAAGAGGGGAGAGTAAGCCCCTGTACCTGGCCACCATCCAGGCATGTGATTTAACTTTCAAATGACAAACCAGTGACACATGGGAATTAAGGAGCTGGGGAAGCTCCAACATCACTCCATCGGAGCAGAAGACACACTTGCTGCAGACCTGCCAGCACAGAGACCTCGTACCAAATATCTCAGACGCCAGGTGAGATCCACAGATTACAAAACTCCAAGCTGTTGCCACTGGGGAGGCGTGCGCTCAGAGCAGGCTGCTTTCCAGTTGTTCCGCCTTCAGTCTCACAGGTCCTGATTCTCCTTTGAAATAGGTCTCTTCCTTGGTCCCTTTAAAATGTTTTATCATTTCATTTAACTTCTCCCAGGATCAGATAGGGAAATGTTTACTGAGTACACATTACCAACAGAGTGAGATCAAATTTTAAGATGCTCATTGCATCAGGCTGCTCAGGCTGCCAGAACAAAATACCATAGACTGGGGAGATTGGGGAGGGGGCTTAAACCAGACCTTTGTAGTCCCACAGTTCTGAGGACCAGAGGTCCAAGATCAAGGTGCCAGCAGGGTTGGCTTCTCCTGAGGCTTCTCTCCTTGGCTTGTACACTGTCGCCTTCTCCCTGTGTCCTCACACGGCCTTTCCTCTGTGTGCACAGAGAGTGAGCTCTGGGGTCTCTTCCTCTTCTTATAAGGCCACCAGTCCTGCTGGACTAGGGCTCCACCCTTATGACCTTATTTAACCCTAATCACCTCCTTAAAAATCCTGTCTCCAAATACAGTCACACTGGATGTTAGCATCAACACCTGAATGGGGGGGGGGGGGGAACATAGTTCCTAACACTCATCTTTTGTTCTTCTTTTCTACTTTTGGTTGCATATGCCTTACAGCAGTCATTTAAACTCATCTGCATTGCCTTGAAGCAAATTAGATTGTTTTAACAATTTACATTTAAAAATGTAAATAGAATCCAAGACCAACTGTAAGTTTGTAAAAGGAAACTTCTAATTTGAGTGTGGGAAAGAAAGAGAGGATGTGTGTACGTACGTGAATGTGTATATGTGTGTACGTGTGTATGAAGGGGATTGTTGAGAACAAAAACACCCTCCTGAGAATCGAAAAGAAATTACTTTCCAGGCTTCCAAGCACCTTTCTCAAGAGTTTATTATGTGACATGTTCTGCCAAAATGAAGGAGTACACTGAGAAAGAGGAAGGTCTGGGACCAGCAAACATGGAGCGTAACCTCAGAGAGGCAAGTGCCTCGGCCCAGGGCACAGCTAACCCACGAGGGGGCACTTCAGCAGGGCGGAGTCAGTCCAGCATGAGACGCAGACATGCGAAGTAGGACAGCACCCAAGAAGCTAAGTCACTTGTGCAGGTGTGCTTAGCTGTCGTGTTAAACACACGGAAAGCCACGGAGATGCTCACGTTGGCAATATTTCACTAGACGACTTTCGAAGAAGACACAGAGCCCATGGCGTCCCATAGCTGTACCTGAAGAAGAGATGTTTTAGTTCCAAAATGTGAGAAGAAAATTAGCAAATGAAACATTAATGTATCTAATTAAATGTTGACAAAACTCAAGATGACAAATTAATCAACTGCAACCCACTCAATCTTTAATGACATACATGCTTGAGTGTGTGTGTGTGGGGGGGGTGTTATTGTGCTCCATTTGGGTACATCTTTATATATTATAGGAAGGAACCTCCAAAACTAAGCTTGTGCAGGGCCTACAAAAACATGAAAACAGAGTAGCCTATGAAGGTAACAATCTTCGTGGCCCTTGGGTTAATGACAATTTGGAGTCACGTCACAGGGTTCACATCTTCTGGACTGGGTGGTGGTTGCCCACATCTTCGGGGCCTAGTGAGTCAGAAGATTCTGGATTTCATCTTCCTCAAATACCCCTCTACTCCATGCTGTCTGGAAAACCTTCCTGACCAAAGTTCCCCAGGCCTAGATCAGACCACCCAGCAGGCACGGGACAGCGACAGCCCCAGCAGAGCTTGTAGGAGCTCGGAACCCCACAAAAGCGAGGTTGTTCCCACCACTGGTGGGGATGCTGGGCTATGGAGGGGCCAGTTAAATCAGAGCATTTGCCTGCAGTGTTCACCTTCAAGGAAAATTACCAAGAAGCTATTTTGGCCTATCTGGTGACCCACAGATCTTAACGTTTCAATGACAAGAGGAGATAAAGTGTAGGTATAAAGGTCGACAGTTTATAGAGACAGCCTCGAAATACTTTAGAATAGAAAGAATTATGGTATGAGTCGGTGGGTACGGTTTCAAAATCGTCACAGTCACCGGATGAATCAAACCATCTGATACAGGCCTCCTTGTCTCTGCTCCTCTGCCAGCCTTGGGTTCGACTGACCGGGGGATGCAGTGGATTGATGGCGGCACTAAATCGTTTGTATAGAAAATTGAACAGGGTATAAATACAGTGCTTCCTCCTAAGGGCCCTGTAGGAAGCTTTGGTTACCTGTCTGCCAGCCGCTGCCCCAGCGTGCGCGCACACACACACACACACACACACACTTCCTCCCCTAGGAACAGTGGACTGGGTCCTACAGCTGGCCACAAGGATCTCCAATGACACCCCTTTGTCCTTGAAAGTGTTCAGTTACTGTCATTCAGAATCATAGCTCAAATAAAACCTCAAGAGTCTTGTCTCTAACACCCGAGTTTTGAGCTTTAAGAAAAGAAGACCAAAACTTCAAAGTATTATAATTCTGCTTTTGAAAGAAATAGTTCCTGGCCTCTCTCCTCAGGTGCCATGTGCCACATGTATCACTATTGACTTGCTCGTCCACTCAACCAATATTTCCTGAATGCCAGTACTGGCAAGGCCAAGATGAATAAGGTAGAGTTCCCACCCCTGGCTCACAGTCAAGTACAGGACAGAGTCATATAACAGACAATAGAAAGTGCTGAGTGACCTGGACACTGAGGGCCAGGAGGGATGAGCTGGGTCTTGGATGATGAATAGGATTCTTTCAGGTAGGAGGAGAGGGCAGGGCATTGAGACGAGGAAAGCAGGTTGTACACAAAGGCACTTAACCGTGGGGAGGGAAAGGAGGGTGTGAGGCCTGAGTGCCCAGGTCTGCAGAGGGGCAGTCGGAGAATGGAGCTGGAGATATATGAGAAGAGACCAGATCACAAAGGCCCTGCCTGTGACCTGCTGTAGCATCTAGGCCTGTGCCCTAGGCAGTGGAGAGGCAGTGGAAGTTGATCTAGACCTAGATTTTAAATATTACCTGTGCTTATGGTAGGAGGAATGGTGTTGTGGGAACCACTCAGGTACTGTTATGAGAACCCAGACAGGCTAGGATGAAGGTCTGGACTGAGGCAATACCGGGAGGTAAAGAAAATGAACTTGACTACAGGACTTGGGGACTGACTAGGGGTGCTGGGTTGGCGGGAGGGGTTTGCCTCCACAGTAAGCCCCAGGGACACAGGCAGAACAGGACCTCATCCTGTGCTTCGTCCAACACCCCCACAGCTGTTATGTAAAACCATACAAAACTGCCAATATTGACCTATAAAATGTCAATTACACATGGCTCAACCTTATCATAAAAAGTAAGGCTGATGGTTTCAGACTTCAAAATTGATTAGCCGATTAAGTTTTTATTCACTGGGGAAAAAATAGGGGTAGTCCAACTACTTGGCATCCTGGAAAAGGTAACACTATGGATGCAGTGAATGCTTAGTGGTTACCAGGGTCTGAGGTGGGGGGTGGATTTGGGATGAGCAGGTGGAGCACAGAGGACTTCTAGGACACTGGCTACTCTGTGTGATCCTGCGATGGTACATACACGTCATCATACATCTGTCCAAACCCGCAGAAAGTACAACACCAAGAGTGAACCCCAGCGTGAACTGAGGGACCTTGGGTGATGATGATGTGTCAGCACAGGACCATCCATGAGGACAAATGCCCCACTTGTTGATGGCGGAGGAGCTGGTCATGTGTGTGGACAGATAGTACCTGGAAAATGTCGGTACCTTCTGCCCAATTTTTCTGTGAACCTAAAACTTCTTTTAAAAAAAATTGAAAAGTCTATTAATTAAAAAAAAAAAAAATAGGGCCAAGACCGGAATCCAATTTTACTAAATCCAAATATTTTCCTTTCTGCAATGTTGCTCAAGATTGAACATTTTCCAAAGCACTGCCAGTCTCAGGAAGCCAATCTGCTTGCTCTCTTTAAATAGTCACTCAAAACATGAGACCTTAAAGGATGCATCTCAGAAAGAATGATGTATTAAAGGGAGAAAATCCTTGCTGAGAGAAAAAAAATGGAAAGTCGATCTGAGCTTATGGGCTTTGCAAAGACATGAACGTACAATTAGGTTTGCTGCCATCCCCGGCCTGCCCCATGTGTCCCCACCGGGCCCCTGAGGACCCTGTGGCTATGGGGTCCCCCTGTGGGACCCCACATATCTTGGCTTCATCTGGCCTTCTCTCATGAGCCCACCATCCCAATCCATCACCTCACACACAGCATTCAGGGTATAAACTTTACTGAAGCCACAAGCAAACCACTACTAATAATATATGAGGGAGACGGTGGCACCCACAATGGTAGAAAGACAGAAGACTATAACAGGGACAGGAGAAAGAGCAAAGAGCCAGGGCAGAGCCCAGCTCCCTTTCCTTTCACCCCTTCAATCTCCTTGATATAGTAACTGTGGACACAGTCTCTGGCCAGCACCTGACTCCCTTCATCTCCCACCCATGCAGTGATTCTATCTGCAAAGCTTCCTCCTCCTACTCCCTCCAGGAAGCGGAGGATGCTCCCCTACTGGCCTTCCCATGCAGTTTCTACCTGCAGTCTTGCCTCCCATTTCTGTCCCACCCTCTGAGCCAGCAGTCCACATTCGACAGGGCTGGCCACGTCCCCAGCCTGAGCAATCCCGTGTGATGTGGAAGGCACACAAGGCAGGGTGGATTTTGTGTCTCATCTTTCCCTGGGCTAACTTCAGGCCAGCCAAAGCCTGAGCAGGAATCAATAGGCAGGCTGACAGACTCACAAAAACAGGTCCAACCCCAGGGTCTGCCAGTCTGCCAGTGAGCAGAAGGCAAAAGGAAGAAAGCCCACAGACGGCCAGGCCTCCTGACCTCCCCTTGGCAAAGGAGTGCTCCGCCTGGACTTGGGCCTGAGCCATGGTCACCATCTTGTCTGCCCTGGGGGCCCTGAGTGTATGTTCTGGGGCTTCGTGCTGGTCAGCAGGTGCACACAGATGTGGTGGTGATGGCGAGACCTTGACCTTGAGCAAAGCACGCAATGACTCAGCTCAGTAAAAAAGGGTAGTTCTGGCAGCTGTATAATTCTTATTGTCCAAAACAGTTATCATGTACCATTTGCTAGTTTAATCCTAAGGGGGGAAAATGTATCTGTTCAGGAAAGGAGAGCAAATTTAAGTCAAATGAGCAGCACAGGTGTTGAAGGGGGTCCATGTCTCAGTCTAAGGCGGGGTGTGTCAATGGTTCCGGGGGACCTCTGTGTGCCAGCACTAGCCCTCTCTGTTTCCTGGTTTCTTCCTCTGATGATTCCTGCCGTTTCCATCTTCTGATGGTGTGAGGAAGATCCAGTGACATATGGGTGTAGAAGCGCTTTGAAAAGGCCAGTGTGCTATGCCCAAGTGCCCAGCACTAGTCTCGCTGCGCTAAATCACCTGCACAGGGTCCTTGGGAGGACTGGATGAGATAATGGATATGGAAGCCCCTTGTAAATTATAAAACGTGAACTAGAAGAAAAATTATTAGTAGCAAGGTACAATTATCTGTGTGGTTCTGAGAACAACACCATTTTGCCACCTGCTGCCCAGATATTTCTGTAACTGCATGACTTTGCAAAGACGAGAACTTGGCATGCTGGGGTTTGCCCAGCTGTAAAATGAGAACCCTCCGGAGATGGCAAACACAGCCGGCTCTCACGGGTCCTCGGGGGCAGCCGGGAGATGAAATGAGGAGGGGTGGAGCCACAGGCTTCAGAGAGACCTGCTAAACGAAAGAGGCTTGGCTCAGAGGCCAGAACCAGCACCTGGATTCAGTGGAAGGTCCTCTGGAGGCAGGTTTGGCTCAGGGCACCTTTTACTAATGCCTAATTATCTCCTTAACTCTCGCCTGCCTTTGGACCGATTGCCTCCTCTAGCCCTGCCAGCTGCCCTGTGAAGTCAGTTTTCTTATCATTCCCATTTTACAAATGAAGAAACTGAGACTTGAAGGTAATGTCCAAGGTCATACAGCTTTGAATGTGAAGCTAACAGGATTACAGGATTGACTGGCATGTGGCCATGGCTGCACAGCCCACACTTTTCTGATGATGTCAAGCTGACTTATAACCACAGGGAGAGCTGAGAGTCTTGAGGCATCGCTTTCCATGAGCTGTCATCAACGGGTGGGTTTTTCGCCATGCCCCCCTGGGGTTATTAAAGTGTGAAGGGGTAAGCCACATTAAAAACATGATAAAGAGGGCCAAGAATGCAGAGTCCCGGGCCCTGTTCTGCAGCTTCAGACTGGGGAGTATCTGAGGATGTGCATTCTGAAACTTCCCCAGGGAAATGGACCAGCTCCTCACTGAGACACGCCCACAAAGCAATCTTGAAAATCTGTCCAAGGTGGAATATGCATTTTCAGAGATTTAGTTTTATGAGACAGGCTAGCCAAGATTAAACTCTGAATGTCCCCTCTTCTACAAAGAGGATATTGGCTTGGCCAGTCTCCTTTCTTTCTTGTCCTTGTCAGAACAGCCTTTGACTCTCAAGCAGAGGAAAGCAGGAGGAATGAGGGAAGTGAGAGATAAAGTGGAGGGCATGTGAGAGAGACGTTGTTCTGAGAAGAAAGTGGAGAAGAGAGATAAAAGCAGTGTGCTGAAGCCAGAGGATTTTCCAGTTATCATCGTCACAGAAGAGATATGAGTTCTTTAAAAATGATTCTTGGTTTCGTGAGCTCTCTGGGTCTGAATGATGTAGATGATCACTTCAGCATCCTTACACAGGTTTATGAGCAACAGGCCCTGAGCACACAGGTCTTGAGCCACACCTGGGCACATATCATGCTTAGCATACCCGTAACAAAACAGCTACAGTAACCCCAAAAGGCAAAAGGCTCATCTTCAACTGGCATTCCATACTAGCCACAGTCCAGCTCTAAGCGGCCTGCCCCCATGCCATATAGCTCCCGAATCCCCATCTCCCAAGGCAACTAGCTTCTCCATCTTCACATGTCTCCCACATGCCTTCTCTCCTTATTATCAGAGCCAGCCATGGCTCATGGCCCCCAAAGCCTTCCTGATCAGCCTGGCTATGAGAAATTTCTCCCTGTGCTCACTCTCTGGCCCCCTACTAAGCTCTTCTGCAATGAAGAACACAGTCCAGGACTCAGTTCAGGGGGTTAATCTTGCCTTCTCAAATATGTTTTAAGACTCTTAAAGATCAGGACCAAGGAGAAACTTTCTCAGCAGCCATGACCCCCAAACCTAGCTGATCATCAGCATTACCTGGCAGCTTGGAAACAGATGCCCAGGTCCCGGCCCAGACCTGCTGCATCAGAGTTTTAAAGGTATGAGCCCAGGAATCTATTTTTTAAAAGTTCCCTGGGTGATTCTGCTGAGTAGTCATAACAAAGAACGGTGCCCTCCAGCATCTATTTAGCACAATGTGAAACACCTGGACCATTTCTTAGACTATTTGTTTCTTAATGATTGATGAATCAATTCAGCAGCAACTCACATTTCCTCAGGCCAGTCACACCTGCTTTGGAGTTAGAATTGCACAGCTATCAGCCAAGGTTCTGGAAGTTGCGAGAGCCCACCCATCCTGCAAACATCCCCCACCCAACCCTGGACAGTGTGCCCAGTGCACATGGGGTTTCCCACATGAGCTCGTGGTGGCCCACCCTCTTGATAGCTGTGGGATGGCCTTCCCAGATTATTCTCAGCAAGGCTGGGGAGCACCCCACTCAGGGGGCTTCCATTGCCCCTCTAGGACCAGCTGTGTGACTCAGCACCAAGGTTGCTGTTGGGTGAGCATGTCACTCATTCTCAGAAGCCATAACAGTGAGGTCTGCTACAGCTTTCTCTGTCTCGCATGCTAAGTCAAGGGTATCTGCTCCATATGGCAATGCATAATTTACAACACAATTTACTTCCTGCTTATATAGCCTATTGCGTACAAAGCTTCCATTTGCATATTTATTAATTTACAAACTTAATGCCATTTTCTTAGTCACTTACAGGATGTGTCACTGGTCCCTGTCTTTGAATTAATTTTAATCTAAGGTGGAAACATTTGTTAAGGGAGTTGGCTCATGCCAAAGTAATCAAATGCATTTACTGAGAGCCTAACTATGCTAGACTCCAAGAAAATTAATGGTGCAGAATATGAGTCTCCAAAAACATCGCTGTAATAACGTAGTATGTCTGTTTTGTAATAAAGAAACTGAGAGTCAGAGAGAGTCAGTAGCTGGTCCACAGTCATGTAGCTAAGCTAGAAACTGGCAAAGCCTTAGATGACCATAAAAGTCAAGAAGCAGGGTTTTCATCTGCACTGATTTCCATACATGAAAAAGACCACTCCTCTACATAATTAATATTACTTTTCAGAGACAGTACCCAACGCTCCAGGTACTTCAATGCTCACAGAGATTCTTGCTGCATAACCTAACACGTTAGATAGACAGGAGTGATAGGTGCTCATTGAGAATCTCACTCCACCTGCTGTTGCCAGCATTGGAGCAGACCTACTCAAGAAAATGAATGTTTTGGTCAACTTTCCCATCTGGCAGCACTGAAAATTTTTCAACAGGAAGGCAAGTCCATTTTCAAAAATTTTCTACCTTAACCCTCTCTGTCCCTCAAGCCACTAACCTAAGCCTCCTTCCCTCTATTAGCTAACTTCCTGAAGGTATGATTCTCCATAGTCCCCGTGCTCCTCACTGCCCCCTCGGACTCTTCACTCTGTGGCAATATGATCTTTGTCTATCGATAGCAAGGGCAGAGTCACCACCTCGGCCACCGGTGTCTTTCTGCCTGTCTCTAGATCGGATCTCTCCACAGAATGTGTTACCTTTAACCGCTCCTTCCTTGAAGCCGAAGCCCCCACGCCATTCAGAAACAAAGTCTAAGAAATGGGCCAGTGGTTTCATCTTGTGCTAAATAGATGCTGGAGGGCAGCGGTTCTCTGGGTCACTGTTCAGACGATGCTTTGCCCTTGAGCCCCACTTCAGGTGGCACCTGTGTTCCTAAAGAGGGATGACAGCAGGATGAAGAGTGTCTTTGCCTCTGCTCATGTCAAAGGGCAGTTTTAACTTAGGGCTCCCACAGCTGAACATGAAGCAGAGAGAGAAGCCCCAAAATGTAAAATTTTAATTGAGAAAAAGCTTAAAGAAGCCACGCTTTACCCTTATCCCTGAAACCCATTCCTCCATGCATTTGTCTCTTCACTCAGCAAATAATTACTGAGTACCTGTTCCTTGGCTCCCTCTGTGCCTCAGTTATCTTTGCCTTTGACCCAGACCAGCAAGGATGATGAAGTCTTGAGCTCCCCCTAGGGGTCACGAGTAACGGCAAGGAAGGGAAAGCAGTAAGACTCAGCAGGCCAATATAAATGACAGTTATTAGATCCACAGTGAGACACACGAGACACAGAGAAACGAAGGGAGCACCCTCAGGGGCATCAGCCCAGGAGGCCCGTTCACAGTCTATTCGCAGGCAGAAGGGTGTTGTAAAGATATTTGAGGAAATCTGTGAATTGTGATTTCAGCCTTTGAAGACACACTGGAGGAAAAGAAAGAGGATATTGCCCTCCTCTGAGGTTTTGCTTTCTGCTGTTCTGTGCACTAAGTTTTAAATCCATAAATCATAATTCAAATGCTTGCTGCTTTTAATCCCCACAATAAAACTGCCGGCCAGGTATTATTTTCCTTATTTTACAGCTGAGAAAATCAAGGTCCCCAGTTTACACTAAAAATAGGTGTGATCTGGAATTTGAACCCTAAATTACTAAACTCCAAAGCCTTTGTATTTACCACACTGCGTCTGACGGAAGACAAGTCTTAGCTGTAGCTACTGTGTGGGATCGTGCGATGTATGTTTGATAAGCTGGTACAGACGTTCTCATTGCCTTAACCCCCATCCTGGCCTCTGTGTGCCGAGAGCTTTATCTATATTACCTCAGTCTTTACAACAAAGCTGTGAAGTGAGTGAGTATTATTATTATCCCTTTTCTAGAATGTTGACTTACCCAAGGCCATAGCTAGGAAATAGTGAAGGTAAACTTGAACACAAGAGATGACCTACAGCAGGGAGTTGGCAAATATTTTCTTTAAAGAGTTTTGAATTGTAGTGGGAAAGCAGCCAGAGATAATACATAAACAGTGGACATGGTTGTTTTCCAATAAAACTTTATAAAAACCTTCAAAGGGCTGGATTTAGGCCACTGGCCACAGCTGGCCCTCCCCTGTGCTAGCCTCTTCTTTGATTAAGAGACAGCCCAGAAGAGGGTGGATCCAGAAGGGCCTCACAAGGAGTGAGGCACAGATACCTGATGCACAAAGGCACGAAGGTGCCGATGTGTTTGGAAGTGGTGATTGTAGGGGAGAGGTGGCCCTGCCTGGGTAGGGGGACTGCAGGCTGAAGGAGGGGCAGACTGCAACCGGAAGGAGCCACATGGGGAGGATACTATAAAACATGCCCAGGAGTGTCTAAGATCCAAAGATCAGCAGATTTTAGATAGGGGAGTAACCTGGTCATCTTAGAAAGAGTCCTCTGGGCAGAGGCAGGTATAAGGAATCCTGAACTTTGGGGCCAGCAAGGCCAGTTGACAGGCATCACGACCATGCAGAGAAAAGTTAACAGTGCTGTCCAATGTCCATTGGAGGATGAATGGTCCATCCATACAATGGAATAGTAATCAGCCTTAAAAGAGAAGGAAATCCTGACACATGCTACAATATAGATGAGCCTTGAGGACATTATGCTACATGCAACGAGCCAATCACAAAAGGACAAACACTGTATGATTCCATTTATACTCTAGGGGGTGGGGTAAATGAAGAGTTACTGTTTAGCAGGTACAAAGTTCCCACATTACAAGATGATAACAGTTCTGGAGATCTGTTGCACAACAATGTGAATATATCACTAGAGAACTGTACACTTCAAAATGGTTAAGATGGTGCATTCTATGTTTCATGTGTATGTTTACAATTAAAAACAAAATAAAAGCATTTATGGGGTTGTAAACTATACCAGCAGCAGAGGGGAAGGTGAGGAGGGTCAGACGCGAGAGGGAATGGGAACAGAGAGGCAGAAGAGAAAGATGACTCAGCCCCAGGCAGGCACACACGCTCTCTCAGAAGCAGCACTGAGCCTCCTGCTGGCCTGGCTCCCTTGGCTCCTTCCCTTCTCCTCGCTCCTGCCTCCCAGCATTATTAGGCTCCCATCACTGTGAATAGTGTCCTAGCACTCTGGCTGGGGCTGTCAGCCGTGGGGCTGGGCTCCTCTCACCCGAGTCCACTCGGTGTGGTGTCTCCTGCCATATGTTGGGCCACCCTGTTCATTCATCATGCCTCCTGAAAAGTCTCTTAATTACATTATGTTCACAATCCATAAAACATAATTAAAATATGTAAATCCATTATATTCTTTAATGAGCACATTGAGACCTCAAAATTTTAAATTAGATATAAAATTGATGTGGACCTACTACTATTGATTACTCATGGTAATAAATCACACTCAATTTGGATTGAGATAGCTTCCCTCCTCCCACTGGATGGTTTTTTTTTTTTCTCTTAGCATTTCCGATGACTATTTGAAATTAGATGAGCTCTTTTAAGGGTGGCAATGCCTGGCTTGCTGTAAGTTAACAATACCAATAGCAAGAGCAATAACTAATGTTTGTATTGTGCTCTGGAGCTCACAGAGGGCTTGCACAAAACATTTCCTCATTTATGCTTCAGAAATATTTTGTTTTCATTTCAGTATAAATATACCAATTTTTTCATCCATATGGAGAATATCAAGAGCATCACCAGGCCTTGTCTCCCTCTGTCCTCATTTGCTGCTCATCCCCTGGCCACATCTCCCACTCCCACTCAAACAACTCAATCCCTATTTGCCAGACACCACTATTGCTGCAGGACTCCGTGACTCTGCACAGGCTGGTCCTTCTCTGCATGAGAGAGTGGCCTTTTCTCATCTGTCTGTGAAATTTGTATGAGTTTTTGGGCCCAGTTCAAGGATTTCCTTTCCTGAGCCACCCTGACAATGTCAGTGGCTCTTTCTCAAGGCCTGCCACACCTCTCTGCTTTCTAAGAACGCCTTCCATGGGTACCATTTTTATGTGCACTATCATTTTTTTCATTGGAGCCTTATAATGGCCATGTTAGACAGTCATTAAGGTATCACCCTCATTTTATAGGCCATATGCTTGTAAAGCTCATAAAGGTTAATGATTTGTCCAAGACCATGCAGCCTACAGGCAGGGCCTCTGCCAGGACCCAGGCACTCAAATGCCCCAGCCTTGCTCTGTCGGATATAGAAGCTCCCTCCTTCTTGCAAATCTTTTCCAATGGTCCTCTCTCACCACCACTCCCACACATCTGCTATCAATATGCTACAGAAGCTTTAATAAAGTACATTCTTCCCCTTTTGATTTGGTTTCTTCCCACCATAGCCTGAGGGTTGACTTTTATTTTCATAAGCTTAAGGTTGGTTTCACAGTTCAAGCTAGAAGTTAAGCACATGGCTTTAGAACCACACAAAGCCTGAGGTTGGATTCCCATTTGCCCACTTACAAAATGTGTGCTCTTGGCCAAAATGTGGAACCTCTGGTCTTGGCACCTTCATCTCTAAATCGGAATAAACAACAGCAAGGACCTCAGAGACTGGGGGCTTCTGTAAAACAACACGTGTAAAATGCTTGCCTCTTTGTCAGTGATCACTCATTGCTCACCTTGATAATTATTGCCATTGTCGTCCATATCCTAGGTATTCCTAACCTAGGAAATACTCTCTCTCTTTGTTGGATGGGGCTTTTAAATACTTTTCAGCATTTCTGTAACTATGCAGCAGAGAGAGCCAGGATGGCTACCCACCAAGGGAGGTTTGTCCCTGAATACCAGAGGTGTACTGTGCTGGAATACACCTGGAAGGAGTTCAATAGATTAATTTGAAAGTCAAATTCCTTGTTTTCCAAGGTCAGAAATCTGAATCTCGGGAAGGACATGATTCTCTCATTCTTTATTTCTTTTCATAAACATCTATTAATTCCCTACCATGTATTAATGAATTAACTGGCTATAATCTACGTACCCAGGTAAGCCAAGAAAAGCCTATTTAATCCAAAATATCTTAAGTAGGTCCTTAATAGGTCACAGTCGTGATCACTGATGTATTCTCAGTGCCCACTGAGGGCCTGGCACACAGTATAAACTTAATAAATATATATTGAATAATGGATGGTACAATTACCATTCCTACTGAATCAAATATTTCATAATAACATCATTTCTTTGCAATAAATTACAACTCAGATCACCCAAATTACACCTTAGAAATGTGGTTCTGGATTGTTAGAGTTTATCAGAATCCCCTAGAGGGTTTGTTAACCATCAATGTTTGGGCCCCACCCCCAGAATTTCTGAGTCGGTAGGTCTGGAGTGGGCCTAGGAATTTTCATTTTTTACATGTTTTCAGGTGATGCCATTGCTGCTGGACCAGTGACCTTACACATAAGGAACTACCGGTCTCAAGGCTGGATGGAAGGAGCTTGGATCACTGACCCCACCCTGGACCATGAGGGAGAAACCAACCTAATGATGTTAAACCACTGAGAGTCAAGTTGATCTGTTACTGAAGCTGGAATTACCTTACACAGAGTAAAAGAAAGTTGTTTCTGTGAAAAAGAGAAAGGTATAATATATTTAGTCCCTTGATTATCATCTCTTGGCTTTAATAGGGTATACTCTGCATACCCTAACTTTCTTCTCTCCCCCAAGTTTCCCATCAGCCCCATACTCTCTAAATTCTAGGTTCACCATGTTCTGGAAGGTACATGGAAGAAAGAAACCAAGAGTGATGTCACCTCAATGGACCAAAGGAGTCTCTTCTGAAAGTTTAGATATAAAATCAGATTTCTCGTGAACCCAGTAACTCATTCGTTCTTTGAGAGAGACCTGCGGAGTGGAACTGTGGACAGGCCCTCTTCTAGGAAGTGTAGATGCAGTGATGAACAAGACAGCTGGAGACTCAAAGCAAAGATGCATGGGGCTTTTCTCCAGGTACTGACCTTTCCCAGAGGGAGACAAGATACAACCCTGATCTCAATGAATGGGTTAATAATTTCAAGACATTAGAACTCTATTTTCAACCAGAAGGGGCAGTTGTTGGTCAGCACGGCAAAGATTGAGGGAGATATCCTTTGGCCTTGGTGACATCCCAGGAGAGAGGGAGCACTAGAGCCCCTTTGTTTCTTATTAGGGAGAAGTGGTCCTCAAACTGTCTTAGCTGAGAAGCCAGCTTCTGTACACCTGTGTACTGGGGCACAGGTGCTGATATGCTGAGGTAAACACCTCATCCTTACTGTTGATTAGGTTTGTCCATGGAAAGTAACACAAACTTCCTGGTTATAAATCAGTCTATCAAGAGTTGGACTAATGTGAGTCCCTCTGAAGATGGAATCCCCTCACAGCACACTGACAAAAATGAGGTTTCTAGGCTTGCTCAGCCTAATGGGCTATTTCACAGGCCGGGACCCCATCTGAAACCTCATGACACCCAAGCAGCCATACTTCCCTTTTGACTTTCCACTTTTACCACACACTTTCTTCTAAACATGGACCCAAATTGGTTGCAGTTTTGTTCTTTTCAGATTTTGTGTGCTCACCTCTGTCTGCAGTTGTCATCTGGCTTAGCCACCTGTTACACTCCTACATTTCCTAAAAGTCCAGTTCAGACAGCCCCTCTTTGTGATGACTCTTGTTATAGCTTCCTCTTCTGAATTGCCCTTGTCCTGGACGTGACTTTGTTTCTAATGACCTATTAACTACCTGCTGAATACAGGCCCTGATGTTGCTATTATGCATTTGATCCCAATAGAAACTCCTTAGTGATCAGTGCTGCTATCTCTATATCACAACTGCATGTGATGGATTTAAGCCTCAGAAAATTTCAGCCCAAGTTCACACAATTAGTGTGTTTCCTGTATTAGCATTCTAACTGGGATGTGTGCATTGCAAAGGTCACCCTTACAGTCATAGCACTCTACTATTTTCTTGCTTGTCTGCTCCTTCATTAGGCTGTTAGTTTCTATAGGACCCATGTCACTGACTGCATAGAACATGCTATGTGTGTGTTGAATGAATGAGTGGATGAATGAATGACTTTTTCACATGTCAGATATATGGTCATGTAAAACAGATTTTGTACAAATATTTTATTTTACTGTCTTTAGCTTGTGACTTGCTTAATGGTATCATCTGTTTTTCTCCTCCATTCCATATAAACGATTTCACTGAGATATTCATGGAAAGATGCTCCTCCTGGTCCCTTTAGGGTAATTGTCCAACCACACAATGCTAATTTCATGCAACTTAAATGACCCGGACATTTAGCTTACCTCTCTCATTTATACTGCAGTAAGAATGCAAGATGTGTTTGTTTAAGAGACAGAAGGAGACAGCCTCTAATCTACACATGATTTCTTCTCAACTGTTCTCTCTCTAGAATAGCAGATGGTTCACAGGCCCATCCTGTGACTGTTATGATACTTAATGCATAAGAAGAGTCTACTGGGGAAGAAAGAGAGAAGAAGATAAAATCAGGGACGATTACCATTTGTTTATACTCTAAATCCCACTTGCAGGAGGAGTTGCAGCTCAGAAATGGAGGACAGAATTGGCGTGGGGAAAGCCAGTTAAGAACAAGATAAAATCTGGAGGATTAGGCCAATATAGTTAACTGACAGCAAAGATACTTATTTCATGCAGGCACAGAACTGCTTTCTTTGAATCTGCTTACTATTTAAATATCAGGGTTTCTCCAAGGCACTCTCCATTTCTTGCTTGAAAATTTCAGTTAAATAAAATTATTAAAAATTTTACAATAAATATGACAAATAATCAGTGTCCTTAATAGTCATTTACCGTCTACAGATCAGATCAATAATTTGACAAAAAATACTTAAATACATTTGATCATTTAACATACATTAACGATTAAACAAAATTAATTTCTAAGCTTCAGCTAAGTAGGCTTAGAGGGGAACTTCCTCACCTGATCAACGGCTTCTAGAAACCCTGAATGCTGTGGCGCTAACACCGGGAACCAGGCTGGAGATGCCTGCTCTCACCACTCTTCCACACCAGAGAGCGAGAGGTCCCAGCCAGCACAACAAGGGAAGTGAAATGAAGGCAGATAGACTGGAAATGAAGCAAAATTGTCTCTATTTATGGGCTACATGATTATCTATATACAAATTCTGGGGAACCTGAAAGAAAAAAGATTCTAGAACTAAAAAGTTAATTTAGCAGATTTGTAAAAAATAAGGTCCACTGCTCAAAAATCAATTATATTCTAATAACTAGCAGTAAATGATTGGAAATAAATTTAAAATGAGTAGAATTTATAAAAGCAGCAAAAAAAGAGAGACATATTCAGGTCTTAATCTAACAAAATGTGCATATCTGATACAAAACACTAACAAAATAAATCAAAGAAAACATAAATAAGTGGAGACATTATTCTTCATGGATCGAAAGGCTCAATATGGTTCAGATGTCAGTGCTACTCAAACAGATCTCCAGATTTAACATCAAAGTTCCAACAGGATCTTAGAAACTGATAAGCTGATCCTAAACTTTATGTGTAAAGGCAAAGGACCTAGAATGGCCAAAAAACGTTTGAAATAGAAGAACAACAATGAAGAATTTTATACCTTATTTTCATGTTTGTTATAAACCTAGAGTAATTAAGACTGTGATGTTGACAGAGACATAAAGTCGATGGAATAGACGACAGTGTCTGTAAGGAGGCCCAATGTACATGACCAATTTATATTCAATACAGGCGCCAAGACGATTCAACACGTGTTTCTGAAACAATTGCATAAACGGGCAGAAAATTGAACCTCCACCATTAACTCACACTACACCACTACATATAAAAATAAACACAAAATCAACCACAGACTTAAATAAAATAGAGAAAATCTTAGTAACCATAAATTAAACAAATATTTCTGTATCGGACACAAAATGCATGAACTATTAAAGAAAAAATATGATAAATCAGATTTCATCAAAATTAAACTCTTGCTTTTCAAATGATACTCTTCTATGGGTATATAAGATATTAATACTAGAGGAAGCTTGGTGAAGTATATACAGAACTCTCAGTATAATTTTTGTATCTTTCTTGTAAGTAATTTCAAAATAGAAAGTTAAAATAAAAATATTGTTAGCAGAAATTAAAAGTATATCACAAACTAGAAAAAATATTTTCAAAATATACATTGTACAAAGAACTTATACCCAGAATATATAAAGAATTCTTACAAACTAATAATAAAAATACAAACTGTTTTATTTAAATGTACAAAATATTTGAACAGATACTTCACCAAAGTATATAAAAAGTTAATAAAGGTATATAAAAAGTTAATAATAAATGACTATATAATTAGTCACTTGGGAAATCTAAACTAAATCCACATTGAGCTACCACTACATACCTATTAGAATGGCCTTTAAAAAAAAAAAATGTCTGGCAAATACCAAAAGCTGGCGAGATTATGGAATAACTATAACTCACACATTACTGTAGGAAATTCAAAATGATACAGCTGTTACGGAACAGTACTTGGGGTTCTGCTGCCTGCCCTCTAGGCAAAAATCCCAGAGGCAAATGTTTGGTAATGAAGGAAAGAAGTATTTATTCAAAAGTAGTTACTTAAGCCTATCAAGTCACAGCTTTAATGACTGAAGCCTATCAGTTAAGGCTAAACTAACACCTGAGTTCTCCCATCTTTCCCCTGTTTTTAGTTATCTTGTTTGTATAGGGGTAGTTTACAAACCAAAAACAACATAATATACAAAAACTACACAATTTGGAAGAATGGCAGGCTTCTGCCTCACAGTCTGTTCCCTCTAGAATATCCAAAGAATAAACTCGCCACCCTCTGCCAGGCCAGGCTGTGCCCAGACTTCCTTCCCACACAAAATACCATCTGTTGGGAAATGCAAGCGGCTGCAGCACGATCATCCAGGGCATCCTAGAGGAAGAAGAGCCTGGGCCTGAGCCTGAGAGCCCAGCGAGAGCCCAGCCAGAGCCGGAGCCGCAGCCTGAGAACCTGAGAACTTGAGAAAGAGCCAGCTCAGGAGCCAATGAGTTCTCTCAGCCAGAGAGCCAGCCCTCTTTTCATTTCCATGGGCTCTGGAGCAGACAGCTTCTCGGCCAATCCCATCCTAGACTGCCCACAGTTGCCTCCGCAAACTCCTCCTACGGCCCCTCCCCACTTCTCCAGAGTGATCTGAGTTATCTTAATCAGATCTTTCTGTATCACAGCCACCCTGAAAAATAATTTGAGTTTCTTATGAAGTTAAATTTGTGTTTCTGTTGTGACCCAGCAATTCTACTCTTAGATATCTAAGAGAAATGAAACCATGGGTTCACATAAAGACTGGTATATGAATTTCCATAGAAGAGTTATTTGTAACAGCAGAAAACTGGAACCAAGCCAAATGTCTGCCACCTGCTAAGTGGAAAAACAAATTGTGGTCCATCCATACAATGAGTTAAATTGGAATAAACTAACTGAAACACACAATAATATGGACAGATTTCCAAAGTTTTACCTAAATGGAAGAAGCTAGACACAGGAGGCTGCATATCTTATGATTCCATTTGTAGTCTTTTTCATAAAATGCAAATCTATTATGATAAAAAAAAAAAGAGAGAAGGGATTGTAAGGGTTAATGAGTCCTAGGCGATAGAAGAAAATGGACTGTTAAGGGGCACAGAGAATTTTTTGAGGTGACGGAAGTGTTCTGTATTATGACAGTGATGGTAGTGGCAACCTGACTACACGCATTTGAAAAAATTCCTCACCCTTGCTGGGCGGCTCAGTTGGTTGGAACATCATCCCATACACCAAAAGGTTGTGGGTTCAATCCCCACTCAGGGCACATACCTATGTTGTGTGTTGGATCCTCAGTTGATGTTTCTCTCCCACATCGATGTTTCTCTCTCTCTTTCTCTCCCTTCCTCTCTCTCTAAAATCAATAAACATACACTCAAGTGAGGATTTTAAAAAGTCATCAAATTGTACACCTTAAAATTAGTGAATTATATTTCATATAAATTATACCACTTTAAACCTAAATAAAAAATAGGACAAACAAGATAAACTTCAAAAAATTATTAAAAATATAAAAACTATGGTCTCATTGATGCAATAAGAATTTTAAAAAGAAGAGAGAGGATTTAGACAGGTGGAATGAAAAGCAGATAAACTCCTGGCCTCTCTCATCGTCTCTGAGTGGGTAGGACTGTTAGGGGCAGCCTGCGGTTTTAAATGCAGTGAGATCCCCATCAAAGGCATTGCCCAAATGCTCACACCTTTTAATACCTATTGTCCCCCAGTTTCTTACTTCCTCACCTATTTTCATATTCTGTGTTCCCTTTAATTATTTAAATGATCAGAATGCTCTCCTAGGAGATTACATACCTCTTGGCTTTCTAAAGAAACTTTCTGCCAAATGGAATAAAGCAACTGCACTTCCCAAATCTACACAGTCCCCAATTATCTAGTCCGCTGTGGATTATTAGCACTACAGCTAATGTTGAAATGGGCTGCCCAACCCAAATAACTAAACCCAGGCCTTGGCAGGTACACTAGGCTATCCTCAGAAGTTTTATTCATTATGGGTTGACCCAAGCAGTGCAGATCCCTGTACTTACCAAACTGGGGTACCATTCTAATGGTGGTGGGAGACTTAGGGTAGGTAACTGTTGGGTAACAATTAAGTCAAAATTAGAGCCCACCTTAAGGTGTTCTTCCTTTGGTGCTACCCACCTGGCCCCCAACCCACTGTCAAATTTTCATTTACCTGGAACACTGAGACCATATCTTTGCACGAAAAAGTGCCTTCTGAGACATGCTGTATGTAGTTCAGACAGATCACCTTTCCCAGCAAATGCAGAACCTAAAAATATGTTCGGCCCAAAGGTCACATCCTAGCCACAGACACACAAAGACCAGCACAGCGATACAATTTTTCTTTCACTACAGTGGACTGAAATTTGTCCACACAAATATCTTCCCCCACCCAGCCTGTGTTCCTGGTCTTTCAGGGATACCTTCAGCAAGCTTATCCATCAAGATTCCTCCAGATCATCATCAGTAACTAGATACCTGGAAAGTAAGAAACTACCCTTCGTGTGCTTGACACCGCAATTGCAACAGAGGCTGATCTCTTGAGTCTGAATTTATTTAAAAAATCTACATTTATTGCAATCTGGATCTCTGGGGAGTACAGCTTTACTTCTAGATTAAAATATGGTCTGACAGCAAAATCATATACCAGATGATATATAGGACAACCAAACACTGAAAAAATTGTTTAGAGAAAAGCTGTTCACCCAGAGTTGAGAGCTGGTTCTGCTACTCACTTGTTCAGACTTTGAAAAAACTATTAAATATCTTGAAGCCTTGATTTACTCATCTCTGAAATGAAAACAATGGTAACCAACTCAGTAGGATAATTATGAGGATTAAATGAGATAATTTAGGTAAATGTGTTTTCCTTGAATACAGTAAGAGCTAAAAACACCCTTAAATGCACACCTATGCCTGTCAAGCAATTCAATACTTTTGAGCTCCGATATACCATTGATTTTTCTGTGACTTGTTAGCTTTCTGAGCTATCATTTCTTTGATATGACCCATTTATTTGACTCAATGAGTGGGAGGAATTAGTTCAAATCTTCCTAAACATTCTTCATCATCATTAGCTCATAAAGTTCAAAATCTATGAAGTCATCCAAGAAAAATTGCCATGTCTTCTCCCCACAGGGAATTCAAATGTTCCCTGAAATATTTCTAAAGGAGATTTTAAAGGAATGTCAGCTTTCCCTTTACACGGTGAAGTGTAACTGCCTGTTTCTTCTCTACTTTTCCACACAGACCCTTAATGGATCTTCTCCAAAATTACCTTCTGATTCTCTTAATAACCAAAAGTCAAGGACACCTTAATTATGCTCACAGGCTCAGTGTGGCAGCGAAAGTCTTCTTATTCTTGCGACCTAGACCCTGCCTCCACTAGGTAACTCCCCAAATAAACTGAAGCTAAGCATCAAAAATATGGAAAAATCAAGAGTAATGACAAAACATGTTTTCACAAGAAATTATGTATTATTTTTACAATAAGAAAATTACAATAATCCTCAGCTTGTGTGAGGAATCTCGTCTCGGCCATAGCTAAACACAGCTGTGCATTCTGTTCTGACACTTGAACCACTAGAACAAACATCACATTTTCTGTCCTTATTCTACTTAACTTTTATCCCAGTCCAGTGATTTCTGCAATCCAATCTGGTTATAAAAATCCGAGACTCTCTCAGAGGAATATTCAGTCAAACTCAAGTTCTTTTCATTCTCTCAGCACTTATCCACTTCAGATTCTCTCTGGGCCTCTCTGCACTACCAGGCCCAGCTAGCTCTAAAGACTGGGAGCATTTCACCCTCCTCCACAACCACTGCTGCTCAGTGAGGAGAGAAATGGAGCACACCCAGCTCCTGCAGACAATCGGCCCACCCTCTGCTGAACTCGGCTCCCTAAGTCATCTCCCATAACGTCCAGAGAGGCAGATAATTTTGCTCCTAACACGGAGGTAGGCTGACATTCCCCACTAAGAACCAGGGCCCTTTAGAGCTTGGCATTTGGGTGTTTAGCAATACACTCTCAAAATCATACTATTTCCACTACAAGTCCTTCACTATTCCACCAATTGAGAGGGTCAGGAAAGAATCTTTTATCTTCATGGCCCTCCTATTTTTATGTTTTTGCGACTTTTAACCTACTAGTTCAAGAATAGCTTCTCCTTCTAAGAGCACCATAAGTCTAAGTACCTATGGCCCAGTGTAACTGCCGGTTCATTCCGTACGCTTCACCTATTGGACCTAAGACATCTCTCTCCTCTAGTTTTTTAATTTTTTTTTATGAAGACTTTGTTGGCTATTCAGGATTTTTTGTAATTCCATATGAATTTCAGCATTTTTATTCTACTTACAAAAAATTCCATTGAATTTTGATAGGTAGTGTGAATATTTTAACTTTGGGTAGTGTGAATGTTTTAACACTATTAAGTTTTCCAATCCATGAAGAGAAATTATTTTTCCATTTATATGTATCTTTTTAAATTTCTTTCAGCAATAGTTTGTAGTTTTCATTATAAAAGTATTTTACCTCCTTTGTTAAGTATAAGTATTTTTGACACTATTTTAAATGGATTCTTTTGTTAACTTCCATTTTAGATTGTTCATTGTTAGTCTATAGAAACACAACTGATTTTTGCTTGTTGATTTTATATACTGCAACTTTGCTGTACTCATTTTTGAGTTCTAAGTTTTTTTTAATGTGGAAAATATAGGACTTATGCCATTTGTAAGCAGATAATTTCAATTTTTTATTTCAAATTTATATGTCTCTATTATTTTTCTTGCCTAATTATTCTGGCTAGGACTTCCAGTACTATGTGAAAGCAATGTGGCAAAGTCAGTATCCTTGCCTTGAACTGGATCACATTTAAAAGGTTGTCATATTTTCACCTTTGTGTATGATGTTAGCTGTGGGCTTTTCATATATGGCCTTTATTATGTTGAGGTTATTTTCTCCTTAATTTGTTGAGTGATTTTATTATAAAAGAGTGTTAGATTTTGTCAAATGCTTTTCCCGCATCATTTGAGGTGATCTTGTAACTTTTGTCCTTTATTCTGTTTTCCAGAAATAAATCCTGCTGGGTCATAGTGTATAATCCTTTTACTATGCTGCTGAACTCAGTTTGCTAGTATTTTGTTGAAGATTTTTTGCATCAATACCATCAGGGCTATTGGTTTGTAGATTTACTTTCTTAGTTTAGTTTACTTTATCATTGGTCTGTAATTTTATTATCTGTAGTGTCTTTGGCTTTGTGTAATGGTAATGTTGAACTTATAAAATGAGTTTGGAATGTCCCCTTCTCTTAATTTTTTAGAAGAGTTTGAAAATGATTTGTGTTAATTTTTCTTTAACGTTTGGTAAAATTCTCCAGTAAAGCCATCTATCTGGTCCTGGATGTTTGGGGGGAGGTGAAGGAGGGGGCTGTTGATTACTGATTCAATGTCCCTACTTATTATAAGCTTGCTCAGAAATTTTCTTTTTATGATTCAGGTTTGGTGGATTTTATGTTTCTATACATTTTTCTATTTCTTCTAGGTTATCTAGTTTGTTGGCTTATAAGTTTTTGTAGTAGTCTCTTATGATCCTGTTTTTATTTCTATGGCATCAGTTGTAATGTCTCTTCTTTTGTGTCTGATTTTGTTCCTTTAGTCTTCTCTTGATTTTTCTTAGTAAGTCTAGCTAAAGATCTGTCAATTTTGTTTGTTTTTTCAAAAAAACAAACCTTTCATTGATTTTTCTATTGTCTATTCTCTATTTCTGTTCGAATCTTTAACTCTTTCTTTCTTTTACAACCTCAAGTTTAGTTTTTGTTTTATTCCTTGAGCTGTAAAATTAGGTTATTTGTTAGAGATTTATCTTCTTTTGTAATGTGGATGTTTACCACTATATACGTTCCTGTTGGTACTGCTATTGCTATATCCCATAAGTTTGGGTGCATTTGTGTTGTCATTTTCATTTGTCTAGATAAATTTTTTAATTTCCCTTATGATTTCTTTTCTGGCCCATTGATTGGTCAAGAATGTGTTGTTAAATTTCCACATACTTCATACTTGTGAATTTTCTAGTTTTTCTTTTTTTAATTGATTTAAAATTTCATTCCTTTGTGGTCAGAAAAGATACTTGGTATAATTTCAAATCTTCTTAAATTTATTAAGACTTGTTCTGTGGCCTAACAGGTGATCTATACTGAAGAATGGTCCATGTGCCCTTGGGAAGAAAGGGTATTCTGATGTTGTCAGACTCAGTGTTCCAAACAGGTCAGTGCAATCGTCTGTGTTGTTCAAGTCCTGTTCCCTCATCAGTTTGCTGTCTGGTTATTCTATACATTGTTGAAAGTGGGGCACTGAAATCTATTATGAGTGTGTTACCTTCAGTTCTGTCAAGGTCTGCTCCATATATTTGAGTGCTCTCTTGTTAGATGTGCACATTTATAATTATTATATGTTCCTGGTGAATTGATCTTTTAGTCATTATATAGTATCCATTTTGGCTTTTGTGAGTTTTTGACTTAAAGTTTATTATGCCTGGTATAATTATGGCCACTCCTATTTCCTTTTGGCTACCATTTGCAAGATATATCTTTTTCCATTCTTTCACTTCCAGTGTATGGGTGTCCTTATATCTAAAGCAAGTGTCTTATATACAATTTATAGTTGGATTCTGGTTTTCAATCCACTCAGCCACTCTATTCCGTTTGATATGAGAGTTTAATCCACTTGCATTTAAGTAATTGCTGATACCAAATGCTTTACTATTGACATTTTATTAATTGTTTCATGTGTCTCATAGTTTTGTTCTTTATTTCCTCTCTTTCTGCCTTCTTTTTTGTTTTATTAATTTTTTTATAGTTACACATTCCTTTCTCATTATTTTTTGGTTGTGTGGAACAACTTATAACAATATATAAGGAGTGGGAGAGTGATAAAGAGAGTTCTGGTCAAGATGGAGGCACAGGTAGAAATACTTCACTTCCTCACACAACCAAAAGAAGGATAACAACCAATTTAAAAACAATAAACAACCAGCACTGCCAGAATAGCAAACTGCATGGAATTCTGACAACCAAGAAATTAAGGAAAAACTCATCCAGACCAGTATGAGGGGTGGAGACAGGCAGCTAAGATGGTGGAAAGGATGCGTAGCAAGGCTGCGTACCACACAGGCAAGGAGAGGCTGGCTGACCAGGAAACTAAGACTCACCACTTCTAGCTGTAATTCCTCTGGGGGTTGCAAAGGTGGGAGAAACTACCATTCTTACAGGAGAGTTTGTTGGAAAGTGGGACTAGAGCGTGGCAAGCAAGAGGCATTGTTCCCTCTCTGACCCCACCCCCACAGAGAGCGCCACAATGCAACAAAGAGGGTTGCCCCACCCTGGTGAATACCTAAAGCTCCATCTCTTACAACTTAACAGGTGCAATGAGACAAAGAAATAGGGCCCAAATGAAAGAACAGGTCAAAATTACAGAAAAAAATCTAAGCGAGGAGAAGATAGACAACTTATTAATGCAGAGTTCAAAACACTGGTGATCAGGATGCTCACAGAATTGATTGAGCTCAGTTAAAAAATGAAGAAATGAAAGCTACACAAAGTGAAATAAAGGAAAATATACAGGGAAGCAACAGTAAAGGGAAGGAAACTGGGACTCAAAATGATTTGGAACAAAAGGAAGAAATAAACATCCAACTAGAACAGAATGAAAAAATAAGAATTCAAAGAAATGAGGAGAGGCTTAGGAACCTCCAGGACAATTTTAAGTGCTCCAACATCCGAATCATAGGGGTGCCAGAAAAAGAGGTAGAGCAAGAAATTGAAAACTTATTTGATCACATAATGAAGGTCAACTTCCCCAATCTGGCAAAGGAAATAGAATTCCAGAAGCCCAGGAAGCCGAGACAGTCCCAAAGAAATTGGACCAAGGAGGAACACACTAAGACACATCATAATTGAGTTGCCCAAGAATAAAGGAAAGAATCTTAAAAGCAGCAAGAGGAAAGGAGAGAGTTACCTACAAAGGAGTGCCCATAAGACTATCAGCTGATTTCTTTAAAGAAAAACCTTACAGGCAAGAAGGGGCTGGAAAGAAATATTTGAAGTTGAAAGGCAATGACCTACATCCAAGATTATTCTATCCAGCAAAGCAATCATTTAGAATGGAAGGGCAGATAAAGTACTTCCAAGATAAGGTCAAGTTAAAGGAGTTTATCATTACCAAGCCCTTATTATATGAAATGCTAAAGGGACTTATCTAAGAAATAGAAGATCAAGAACTATGAACAGTAAAATGATGACAAACTGATAACTATCAACAACTGAACCTAAAAAAACAAAAACTTATCAAACAACTAGAACAGGAACAGAATCACAGAAATGGAGGGTTATCTATGGGGAGAGGGAGATGAAGAGGGAGGGAAAGAATGAGGGGGGAAAAGTACAGGGAATAAGAAGCATAATCAGTAGGCATAAAATAGACAGGGGGAGGTTAAGAATAGTATAGGAAATAGAGAAGCCAAAGAACTTACATGTACAACCCACGGACATGAACTAAGGGTGGAGGGAACACTGGAGTAGGGAAGGTGCAGGGCAGAGTGGGGAGAAAGGAGAGAAAAAAATAGGGACAACTATAATAGCATAATCAATAAAATATACTTAAATAATATACAAAGACTGTCCATAAAAAGTCCAGTCATTATTAATATAACAAGAATGATTTGCAAGACATAGATGTAACCTGCCAGCCAAAGAGAGTGGACTGGAATGTGAATGCGTGCAAATGACAACTTCATTGTACTAGTCAGTGGGGACAGTAGATGCTGTTGAGTGAGCCTGTGTACTGTGTGGCCGATTCATTCACAATGACTGAATAGAACAACAAATCTGCATCAAATTTTGTATTAAGCTTGAACATTCCTCCAAAAAACTGTCTGGATGATTCAGAAGGCTGCAGCTCTGGGCAGCTGGTGATTGGCAGCTTCATCACAGCAATACACCAGCTCATTCATCACATCTCATGCAGAGTATTTTGGTGAAACATCAAATATCCAGGTGACTCATCCCTGCTACAGCTCAGACTTGGTGGCCTGTGATTTCTGGCTTTTCCCAAAACTAAAATTCCCTTTGAAGGGGAAGAGATTTCAGACCATCCATGAGATTCAGGAAAATACGATGGGGCAGCTGATGGTGATTGGGAGAACTGGGTGAGGTCTCATGGTGCCTACTTTGAAGGGGACTGAGGTGTCATTGTCCTATGTACGATGTTTCTCGATCTTGTCTCTTCTTCAGTAAATGTCTCCATTTTTCACAGTGCGTGGCTTTGTGGACAGACCTCGCATTTTAAGCTAATAACAATTTAAGTTTTGTTTGTCTAGGAACATACTTATTTCCCCATTTTTGTAGGACTGTTTTGCCAGATACAGTATCCTTGGTTGGTAGATTTTTTAAAAATTTCAGCACTTTGAATATTATTACACCCCCTTCTGGTTTGTAATGTTTCTGCTGCAGAACAAATGATCATATTATACAGCTCTTTTTTACATAGTGTGTTGCTTTTCTCTTGCTAATTCGAAGATTCTCTCTTTGCCTTTTGACATTTGATTATAATGTATGTCAGGGTAGTCCTCTTTGAGTTCATTCTAAGTTGAGCCTATTGAACTTCTTAAATTTGGATGTCCATTTCCTTTTTCATATTTGGAGGCCTATTCTAGTGTAGAGTAATACCATTGTTTTTGAAACTTTATACATTTCCAAATTCAAAAATTGGGGAAAATACTTTGGGGAAAAACTCTTTTACTTTAAGATACACATTAAGAAGTTCTTAGATTATGGGAGACAGAACCTGGGCTAAAATCGCTGGTTATATAGAAAGCAGGATGACCTTCATGGTACATGGATTACCACTTTTTTTCATCGAAGGCTTAAGTAATAAATCAAAGAGCCCTTTCACAGAAAGAAGGAGATGAGGAAGCCTGAAAGCAAAGACCAGCCTGACCACAGGCCAGTAGGACAGAAGCCTTAAGATGAGATAGCTGTGAAGATAAGACTACATGATGGCAGTGATGGCTGTGAAATTTTAGAAACAGTGATGTATAAAAGTTAGGTTTTTCAAATTATATTTTATTGATTATTCCATTACAGTTGTCCCAGTTTTCCTCCCTTTTCCTTTCTCCACCCAGCACCTCCCAGTCCCACAGGCAATCCCCACACCATTGTTCATGTCCATGGGTTATACGTATGAGTTCTTTGGCTACTCCACTTCCTTCCTATACTGTACTTTACATCCCCATGCCTATTCTGTAACTACCTATTTGCACTTCTTAATCTCCTCTTCTCTTCACCCATTTTCCTACATCCCCCTCCCATCTGGCAACTATCCAATGCTCCATGATTCTGTCTCTGTTTTTCTTGTTTGCTTAGTTTGTTTTTTAGATTCAATTATTGATAGATATGTATTTATTGTCATTTAGTTGTTCATAGTTTTGATCTTCTTTTTCTTAAATAAGCCCCTTTAACATTTCATATAATAATGGTTTGGTGATGATAACTCCTTTTGTTTTTTCTTGTCTGGGAAGCTCTTCCTCTATCCTTTGATTCTAAATGACAGCTTTGCTGGGTAGAGCAATCTTGGCTGTAAGTCCCTGCTTGTATTTCTTACCAATCCCTTCTAGCCTGCAAAATTTCTTTCTGGAAATCAGCTTATAATCTTATGAGAACGCCCCTGTAGGTAACTAATTGCTTTTTTCTTGTTGCCTTTAAGATTCTCTCTTTATCTTTAACCTTTGGTATTTTAATTCTGATGTGTCTTAGAGTGGGCCTCTTTGCACCCATCTTGTTTGGGACCCTCTGTGCCTCCTGGACTTCCATTTCTTTCACCAAATTAAGGAAGTTTTCTTTCATTATAGTTTCTAATAGATTTCCAATTTCTTGCTCTTTCCCTTTTTCTGGCACCCCTATGATGCGAATGGTGGACCTTTTGAAGTTGTTCCAGGAGCAACTAACACTATCCTCATTTTTTTAATTCTTTTTTATTCTTGTTGTTCTGATTAGTTGTCTTTTGCTTTCTTATGTTCCAAATCATTGGAACAGCTTCATCAACTCTACTATTGTTTCCCTGTAAATTGTTCTTTATTGCAACTAGTGTATCATTCATTTCTAACTGGATCTTTTTCATGCTGTTGAGGTCCTCACTAAATTCCCTGAGCATCCTTATAACAAGTGTTTTGAACTCTGCGTCTGATAGACTGTTTATGTCCATTTTGTTTAGTTCTTTTCCTGGAGGGTTTTTTTTTTTAAGATTTTATTTATTTTTTGAGAGAGTGGAAAGGAAGGAGAAAAAGAGGGAGAGAAATATCAATGTGTGGTTGCCTCTCGCATGCCCCCCACTGGGGAGCTGGCCTGCAACACAAGCATGTGCCTTGACTGGGAATCGAACCAGCAACCTTTTGGTTCGCAGGCCAGCACTCAACCCACTGAGCCACACTAGCCAGAATTTTTTCTGGAGTTTTGATCTGTTCTTTCATTTGGGCCATGTTTCTTTATCTTTTCATTTTGGACTCATTCCTGTGTTTGCTTCTACATATTAGGTAGAGCTGCTATGACTCCATGTCTTGGCAGTGTGGCCTAATCTTATAGGTGTCCTGTAGGGTCCAGTGGCACAGCCTCCCCTATCATCCAAGCTGGGTACTCAAGGTGCACCCTTTCTGTGGTTTGAGTACACCCTCCTCTTATAGTTGAGCCTTGATTGTTGTTGGCAGATCAACGAAAGGGATGTACCCAGGCCAGTCAGTTTCAAATACTGGCTATGACTACTGACCACCAATCTCTGCCCTCCATGGAGAATCAGCTGTGCAGAAGTAGGGAGGTGGTGCTCCAACATGTCTTTAGCTGTCTACTGAGTGCACAGGCTCTGGGGTTTGCCAGGTGGTGCAGGGCAAGGTCAGTGCCCCCTCCCCCCACACTGTGTTCTGCCTGGGGCCACCCTGCATGAGCTGCAAAGCAATCTGCAGATGGCAGCTACTTGTGCTGGGCTTGGAGGTTCCCAGGTGAAGCCAAGCTGTGGACTTACACTGGCTGCTGCTCGTGCCAGGCCTGGGGCCACTTAGCAAGAAGTATGGGAGTTAGGGGCTTGTTGAGGCTGGCTGTTGCTTGTTTGATAGGATTTAGGAAGCTGTGAAGCATGAGCCAAGACCAGCCATTCATATGGTATGGTAAAGCCACTGTTAACAGCTTGGGTGGGCTGGTAGGTTGGGTGGGGCAGAGCCTCAGGGAAAGTCCAGAGTGGGACAAACAGAGTTAGTCAGGTTGATGGGGTCTCAGATATAGCACCCAATGCTGGTTTTGTGGCTCTGTTGGGGGAAGGTTCAGAAAAGGGACAATGGATGGAGAACCAAGATGGTGGCGTAGGTAGACACACTGCGCCTCCTCGCACAACCAGAACTGACAGAGAATCGAAAGCCAAGGGGGTCTGACACCAAGGAAATAAAAAATAAACATTCATCCAGACCGGTAGGTGGGGTGGAGATGGGTACCGGGTTGGAGAGGACTCATGTGGCTGTGGCAGGACCGAGACTGGTGGGAGTGTGGGACGAACGGGGCAGGCAGTCCGAGCACTAGCATACCCTGCAGCCCCACATTGGTGCACAGATAAACCGGGAGGGCCAGACTCAGAGTGGCGGAGAGCGGGGCAGGCAGAGCAATGGGTAGCACCCCGCGGCCCCATATTCGCGCAGATAAACCCGACCAACGGTGGGAAGCGAAGCAGACCACGCAACCCAGGGCTCCAGCTCGGGGAAGTAAAGCCTCAAACCTCTGATTGAGGATGCCCGTGGGGGTTGGGGCGGCAGCAGAAGAGACTCCCAGCCTCACGGGAGAGGTCGTTGGAGAGACCCACAGGGGCCTAGAGTGTGCACAGGCCCACCCACTCGGGAACCAGCACCAGAGGGGCCCAGTTTGATTGTGGGTATCGGAGTGAAAGATTGAAATCCGGAGGAGAGTGAAGCAGGAGCCATTGCTCCCTCTTGGCCCCTCCCCCACGTTCAGCATCCTGGCGCAATGACCAGCATTACCCTGCCCCCAGGTGAACACCTAAGGCTCCGCCCCTTAAAGTAACAGACGCTCCAAAACAAAACAAAACAAAAAAATGGCCCAAATGACAGAACACTTCAAAGCTCCAGAAAAAATACAACTAAGCGAGGAAGAGACAGCCAACCTATCGGATGCACAGTTCAAAACACTGGTTATCAAGATGCTCACAGAATTGGTTGAATCTGTTCGAAAACCAGATGAAAAAATGAAGCCTGTGCTAAGAGAAACAAAGGAAAATGTACAGGGAACCAATAGTGATGCGAAGGAAACTGGGACTCAAATCAACGATGTGGACTAGAAGGAAGAAAGAAACATCCAACCAGAAAAGAATGAAGAAACAAGAACTCGGAAAAATGAGGAGAGGCTTAGGAACCTCCAGGACACCTTGAAACGCTCCAACATCCGAATTATAGGGGTGCCAGAAGGAGAAGAGGAAGAACAAAAAATTAAAAACTTATTTGAACAAATAATGAAGGAGAACTTCCCTCATCTGGCAAAGGAAACAGGAAGTCCAGGAAGCTCAGAGAGTCCCAAAGAAGCTGGACCCAAGGAGGAACACACCAAGGCACATCATAATTACATTACCCAAGATTAAATGTAAGGACCTACATCCAAGATTACTGTATCCAGCAAAGCTATCATTTAGAATGGAAGGGAAGATAAAGTGCTTCTCAGATAAGGTCAAGTTAAAGAAGTTCATCATCACCAATCCCTTATTATATGAAATGTTAAAGGGAGTTACCTAAGAAAAAGAAGATAAAAAATAGGAACAGTAAAAATGACAGCAAACTCAGTTATTAATGACCACACCTAAAACAAAAACAAGAGCAAACTAGGCTAACAACTAGAACAGGAACAGAACCACAGAAATGGAGATCACATGGAGGGTTGTCAATAGGGGAGGGGGAGGGGGGGAAGGTACAGAGAATAAGTAGCATAGATGATAGGTGGAAAATAGACAGGGGGAGGGTAAGAATAGTGTAGGAAATGTAGAAGCCAAAGAACTTATAAGTATGACCCATGGACATGAACTATAGGGGGGGAATGTGGGAGGGAGGGGGTGGGCAGGATGGAGTGGAGTGGGGGGGGAATGGGACAACTGTAATAGCATAATCAATAAATATATTTTTTTAAAAAAGGGACAATGGCCTCTACCTGTCTCAGAGTAAGTTGTCCCTCAGCTCCCACTTTGATTCCAGACACTTCAGTTCCTCCCCATATGCCACTGGTGCCTTTCAAGCTGCTACCCTGGTGTTGGATCTCACAGGGAGTAAGTCTGAATAAGTCCACTTGTAGATTCTTTAAGAACTGTTTGGGTCCAGAAGTTTCTTCCACTGACTCAATCACCACTAGTTTTTGCAGTCAGAAATTATAGGGACTTATCTTCCTGGCACTGGAACCCTGGGCTGGGGGGCCTGGTGTGGGGCTAGGACTCCTTGCTCCTGAGATATCCCTCCTGAATTTTTATCCACCACACGAGGGTGTGGGACCAGCCCATTCCATGTCTCCACCCCTCCTACCAGTCTGGATGGATGTGGTTTCTTTAATTCCATAGTTGTCAGACTTCCATTCAACTTGATTTCTGACAGTTCAGAGTGATGGTTGTTTTATATTTTAGTTGTAATTTTGATGAGGTTGTACAAGGAGGCAAGCCATGTTTACATATGCTGCCATCTTGATTGGAAGTGTGATCAAAATTTAGTTTTGTGCTATTCCTTTTATATGCCATTAACTGCAACTACCACTGTCAAAACTTCAGAAAAACTTTGTCACTGACAATAGCATCCATACATTAATTCATTGAGTATAATTTTCAGTGCTAAAGGTACCATGCTATATGGGACAGGAACAAAAATTCCTCCTCTCATAGGGTGTTTCATGTTTTTGGTTGCTTGGGATATTGATGAAGTGGATTGGGAACAGCAGAAGTTCCCTCAAAATAATAAAAGCACAAGAGTCCTAAATGTCCTGTGGATGTGTGAGCTGGGACTCTGGCTACTGTATTTGGATACTAAAAGAGAAGAAATGGGAGGATTTGAGAATACTCATGTTACATCTGTAATAATCCACATTTTATTCACACTTAGTATCTTTAATCATCCATATAAAACCATACTTTAATAACCAACTATTGTTCTTTAAAAATTAAAATGTCTGTGCTGTTCAAAATGTTTTCTAGTATTTTTTAAAGCTTTTGGGTAACATATATCTGAGACTCTGCAGATATGAAAATGCCTTGTGAGCCTCAACATGTACTCAACAACTAGACAGTTAGGTGTTGATTATGGTAGAAAAAATCTGAAAAAAATCTGAAACTAATGATAACTTCTCTGAAGGTAAATATTACTCTTTTTGAAGCTCAGATGGTTATCTTTTTATATACTTTAAATTTAAAATCTTCCCAAGAGATTTGTCCTCTTTATTTTAACTTTTTTTGTCCTTTTGATTTCTAATCTTTGGATCTTTTATAAGTTCTAGATATTTCTCTTCCATATTAGTTTTGAAGATAACTTTTTTTCTTCCAAGAAGAAAATGTGATATCTGTGGTACTCTTTTGTGTGTTTGCAGATTTTTATAATAACCCCAGTTTGTTTTTACATCCTCTGCCACTTCCCATTCATTGTTGATTCAAAAGACCCAATTGACAAACTTTATGAATATTCAACTTTGTTTAGTCTGGTTTTTTTCTATTACAATAAAGCAGGTGGCAGTCATATCCTATAAACAGATCTAGCAAGCACTACTGGCAAGAATTCTATTGTTCCATTAGCAAAACACAAAATTTAGGATTATTTCAGTAGCTACACAAGAAACTGGAAGAATCCATTTTTTCTATGTCATTATGTCATTATATCCTTGGCCTTGCTCATTGGTGCCATACTTGAGCTAGTTTATTATAATGTGCATCCTTTCATTTTGGCTTATAAACTGTGAAGCCAGACTTTCTTATGCTTATGCAGTGATTTATTCCACGACTGTGATCTATATCCCTGATTAACAGCAATTTCGGCAACATGCCAGTGAACTCTAAAAAACCCACAGATTCCCTCACTTAAAACTCTTAATTTCATTGGGGGTGAAGCATTAATTTTTATAAGGGATGGAGCATTGTTATTTTTCCTCTACATCATCACATTTTTCCATCTTCTTGTCATCAACTTCCTTTAACTTGGTGGCTTCGAACAACAAAAATCTACACTCTTACATCAGGGCCACACTCCCTTCAGAGACTCTGGGGGAAAATTCTTTCCTTGTCCATCTTCTGGTGGCTGCCAGTATTCCTTGGCTTGTGGTCACATCACTCTAATCTTCAAGACCATCATCTTTACATCTCTATGCTCCATCTTTACATGACCTTCTCCTTTGCGAACATACTGGACCATCATCTTTCTTTTATAAGAATGCTCGTGATGGCATTTGGGACCCACAGGATAATCCAGGAAAACCTCTCTTAGTCACGCGTAGAAAAACTCTTTTTTTTTTTTTTTTCAAACCAGGCATCATTTACAGGTTTTAAAGATTAGGACCTAATATCTGATATCTGTGGCTCATCATTGTTGTATCTAACACACCCACTAAGTATCACTCTGTCAAGATGCCCTACCCAGTTCTGGCCAGTTATTTCTCCAAAGCTCTCTCCCCTGAATATCTGTATCCTTTGTCATGCTAGTTTTGTGTGAAAACCAAGTCTTGAGTTGTATTGGGGCATTATAGTTGAGCTGAGCCTGGAGGGCAGTTTTTATATAAATGTGCATTGCTGAGACCATGAGGTAAGAGTAGTTAAGCATAAAGAGAAATGCTCACGTCTAGAGCCACAAGATGGACAATGGGTTGACCCTCTGATACTTTTCCTACCTTGGCTCTGCCTGGAGAGCAAGTCACATAGAAGGTCTGGTCTTTATTTCTTCTTTAGGAGATGGTATCTTGGTATTGGTCCCTTCTGTTGCAGATCACCAACTGGTTTTGGAAATATTGTTAGTCCAAAAAACTATTCCTATTAAGATTTAGTGAATGAGTAAGTTACAATTCAATCTTGATTGGTAGTATTTTATAAATGTTTTTATGTTCTCTGAGAATATATAGGGTATTTTTATCATTTACTCTTATATTAACACTGTTATTATGCTACTTTTACCCCAAAAATAAAATGAAACCCAAAGGCACAGAGAGCTTACTAGTTTTTCCAAAGTGATAGAGTCTTAACTTAAATCTAGATTTAAGAAATACTTTAAGAAGTCACAAAGCTGTTGGGTTTTAGCTCTTCCTTCCCATGAAAAGTAGGGATGAGTCAACATTGTGATTTGACAGGCTAGTCAGGAGACCTTCCCAGAAAGGAAAAAAAAATGCTGGAGAAAATAACTTGAAAAAGAACACACAATTGGCCAAATTAAAGCAGGAGAAACTTCTCCAAGACTGGGGAGATAACTACTAACTGGCAACTTGGTGGACCTCAGAGATAAGTGACCGAGTCACATCTGGGTAATGAGTCCAAGGAATGTGGGATTCTAGTTCCATCAAAGATTCTGATCCAGTATAGCACGTAGTAGTGGACACGTGCTCATGACAGGGACTCTCCGTGCTTAGAAAATGACCATATCACGATTTTCCAGCATAGACCTACATTCTGGAATCCTTTCCAAATGTTCTAGGCTTTGTGAAGTTCTAATTTTCCCTCACACAGTCACAAATTTAGGGGCAAGGAATTCCAACAATGACAAAGATTGAAGTTCTCAACACCTTGTCACCAGAGAGCTCAGGGTGAGATTTGACTTTGATAAAGGATTTCTGATGCTTCTCTATTTATCACATTCAAAATTGGCCATGAAAAAATCATAATGGCTGGCCTCAGGTCTGTATATCAATATGGTGGCATTTCAGAGACAGACCGGAGTCTGTGTTTGTTGTGGTCATTGGCAGCATGAGTGAACTTTACTTACCTAGAAGAATGGAACTCAGGGGAGAATGTTTCTGTGGTTGCCCCTCATGCTGCCAACTTCTCTGAAATCTAATTGTCTCAGTTTAATTAGTAAAAGGGAAGAAAATCTGTGCCAAGAAATTTTCTGCATCTCTGAAAATAATAATATTTAAACTTTTTATAAATTCAAGCAATTATTATTTTTTGCTGGTCTTTTAATCTGTACTATCTTATGATTCTAAGGCCCTTTAATGGCTATTGTGAGTTGTACATTTTCCTGAAAATCAAAGATGTCTGGGGTATAAATTCTCCTATCTCTCTGGCACTTCAACTGCTTCTCATATCTCTAATAATTCTAGGACTTACTGTATTTTGGTCCTTGTGGTTACTAAAACCTTTTAAGCAATAAAATACTCTAAAATGAACCCATAGTTATTACTATGATATTCACTGTTGTTTTGCCCACTCTTAACATTCACCCTATTAAAATCCTGGGTCTGAAAAAAACACCTAGAAAACTCAATTATGCCCAAACAAAAGAAGTCATCATTTTTAAGGCTGCTAATGTGTATTTGGCATTTCCAAATGAATCTCCTTTATCTCGATAAGCAACAATTACTCTATGTTCTTGTTTTAATTCTGCAAAGGGCTCCCTCTAAGCCTGGAAACAAGTTGGCAATGTTGAGGTCTCTATGAAATATTTCCTCCTTAGTTTCAATAGCCTATTTTCTGAGACAGAGATTGAATGACAGCTTAAAAGAGTACAGATTATAAGCCCATTTAAGAGTGCTGCATTTTTTGAATTTGTCTCAAATGGAAGGAAAAACCAGGGTGACACAGGCAAGGCTCAAGTGCCAACATGTGTCTTTCTGTTTATTCATTATTCAAGGGTCAGGGCCTCAACCAGGGCCAGAGAGAAATGACAAAAATAAATACATATCAGTGCAACAATCTGCAATTTAAAATAATGAAAAGCAAGATTCCTATTCATTTTTATGGCACAAACCTGACATCATTTCACTCCAATTTTCTATAATGGAACCAGCTGGGCTCTGGGAGGGAACTAGTAATAGGTTTTAATGGATAAAATCTGCCATTGAAACTGGCCATTTTCTAACGCAATCTCAGTGCTTGGCACCCAGCCCGTCATACAGCATCATGCTTTCCGCAGGGCTGCACCAGCTTGAGAGATGAGAGGGTTGTGTGCACAGGACCACTGGGCTCATAGGAGCCTCTCCCCTCTTCACCGAGGAGAGTCCCAAGCCCCGGTTCAGGGTTCCATAGCCCTAGCTGAACAAACCACTGGGGAAGAATCAGGGAAATGTCATTGTCTTCAATAAAGGTTTGCAAAGATCATGGAAGCAAGGTTAAGGAGAGAGGCAGAGAGGGCCAGGGTCGGGGAGAGCCCTGCCTTATGCAATGGCAAGCCCCTGATGAATGTCCAGTTCTATTCAGTTACAATAAACACAACTGGGATTTTCTGGGTCTGAATTAACAGTCAGTGAGTGTTTTTCTCTCTCTTACCCTCTCATTCCATTAAACCATTCCTCCTATTCAGCTCTCAAACTGCTGTTAACATATGAAAATAGCATGCAAAGAATGGAATGGGCTGACTGCCATGGAGATAAAAATGGGATGTTCATTCTAATTTATTTCATGGCACCACTCCTTCTCGCTGTCTCTGTTTTCTTTGCAAAGCGGCTTGATTGCCTCTTTGAGAATGTGACTGGTCTGGCCCACAGCCTTGTGTTTGAGCCATGGTTGAGGTTAAACAGGTAGCCAGCCTTTGGAGGTTGGACACCAATCTGTCCAGTCACCATGCCCAGGTTGATCTGGGCACAGGATAATTAGGCTTTTGTTTTTCACTTGCAGCAGATTTCAGACTAAACAATCTCTAAGGTTCATTTTGGTGAAATCGTGCAGGTTCTAAAGATGAACGATGTTTTCAAATAATCTATACTCACTTTGCCTAAAGCATGTTCTACAACTCATGTTTCACAGGTACAAGCTTCAAAAGCAAATTTAAAATGCTTTTCAGATGTTAAAGCATGACCCAAACAGAAAATGTAGACACATTCAGGATTCTTACTTCCTAAGTACCCATGTACCTTTGCTAACACTCCATGATTTTATGACCACGTGTCTTATTCTGGGCCTCCTCCCTCAAATAACTGTGGCCACACTCTCATCACCAATTTTTGTTACCATAGGAAAGAATAACAGAAAAGCACAAGAAAACTTGGTTGTGGAAGCATTATCTTGACCAATAAATTAGAAACTCTCAATTCTAAGCCAGGGCAAATAGCTTCTGATTTCAGGATGGTACAGGAATCTGCTGCTATTCTTTCTTTCCCCTGCTGCTTATGAAGCTACTGACTCTGCAGCTTCTTTGTCCAACTGAAAGTGCTGCATAGTGTCTCTGACCTCCCCAGAGCCTCCCTTCCCACCCTGCCCATCATTCACATTATAGTCTAACTACACCCAACTGTGGACATTCTTTGATCTTTCAGGTCTCCCTACAGTTAGTGACCCCTGGTGAGTTTCTGTTCCTTCTTTCCACAAGCCATTGTTCAACTGCCCCAAGTAGAGCTGCTTTCTCTGTTCTCACTACATGTTTATATTTCTAATTCTCAGCTGCCCTCACACTCCAACCTAGTGAGCATCTCAAAAGCCAGCTCTCCAATGTAAAGAATACATTCTGACATGTAGACGGGGTTGAAGAATCATCTGTTATGTGAATGGATGAAAAGTGAATGGAAAGTGAAAGACTCTTAAAGCCCCCAAACAAATGGCATTTCTTTTTCCTCTAGATATTCCAGAGATACAGGAATCAGGCCTTGGTTTCCTACTTTGTGTTGATTGCTGTTCTCTGATTGTTTATCTTTCCAGTACAGTCACCTCTATTGTGCATGCTAAAGGAAGACAACAATGGTATGAATAATAACAAAACAGATATTTCAAAGATAATTTATCTTTGATATTCTTAATAATGTTTTAAAGCAGTTTTTCTTTCCAACGAAACTTAGGGGAAATATAGTAGGAAGCACTCTGAATCTTAATATAAGCAATGTAATTTCTTTTTCTTGCTTTGTTGACAACTTGCTTTATGACTGTGGTCAAATCCTTTCTTCTCTTTGAACCTTAGTTTCTTAGCCTCTAGAAGTCGGTTGATTTCGAACCAAAAGGAGTAGGATCAGATGACCTGGAAGGTCCCTTTCAGCTCTGTGATGTATCGTTCACAATGATAGCTACCCAGAGTGCCTTTCATTCATGTGCATCACAGCATGCTTCCCAAAAAGAGTCTGAGCATTTTCCTCTCCCCTTGAATCGGCGGTGCAAGAACTGTTATTAAGATTTCTGAAAGATTTAAGGTAGAGCTAGTAGACCTTCACATCTAAACAAGAGTGTCTAAGAATCTTGCTGTCCCTCATCAGCTGGGCAAGTAGAAAGAAGCATGTCTCAGACAGAATCATGAATGAGGCTTTGGGAGCCACAATACGCTTCAGAGAAAACCCAGTTTTAAAATAATTGTACTAGCAAAACACCCCAAGTGTGGACTAAAACAAAAAGCACAAAATGACAGGAGTCCTCTGGGTGCCCAACATTACACATTGGCAGGAAGCTAAATGAGAAAGCTCTGAACTGTAAGCAGGAACCCTAACCTATACAAAAAGAAAAATGACTTGGAGAGCAGAGCCTAGAATGGGGAGAACTGTGGATCAGGGAACCAACCACTCTGAGAGTATAGAACAGGGCTGTGATCAAGGACCATTTTCCACAGCTGGAGGACTGGTGACGTGCTTTTTGACACATGATGACATGCTTTTTGAACAGGTGTGTCTATTATGGTTATTCTGTTCTTATCTCACCATGTTGGGTGCATTGGTGTGGGGGGAAGGGCTGAAAACTTGGCTTGTTTTTGTTGTTTTGGTTTTCCAGTCTCCAGACATACTTGAGTAGACTCAGCCACATCTAGGCACATCCAGACCTATTTTAAATCCCTACTTTTGGGCCTGGGCCGGAGACACTGTTTGGACGAGACTGAAGGTCTCTGTGGTAGGTGGTTGAATTCACATAAATTGTTGTGACTATAGGGGTGACTGTGGTAGCTTATCTCCCTATGGCCACAAAAACTCCTTGCATGTCCCATTTCTGTATGTATATGCAACCCTTCCCATTGAAAGGTGGACTCTGTCTCTCCTCTCTGTGAATCTTGGCTGGATATTAACTTGCTTTCCCAAAACTATGCCAGTTCTGGGCCTAGCCCTTAAGAGTTTTAGTAACTTCCACTTTCAGTCACCTAAACTACCATGTAAGACCCTGGCTATCTTGATGGAGAGAAAGGGCCTGCCAATCACCAGCCATTCCAGCTACCCTACATGAGCTCCCACGCATGTGAGTAAAGTCATCATGGACTTTTTCAGACCCAGTCAAGCTCTCGACTGCATGAAACTGTATAAGTGCCTTCAGCCAACAGTCCATGGAGCAGATAAAACATCCAGCTGACCCACCAAACTGTGAGAAGTGACAAATCATTATCATTTTAGGTGCTTTGGGATAGTTTGTTATACAGCAATAAATAACTAATACACACTCTAACAACCGATTGTCTAAAATTATATTGACTGTTCAGATTGATAGCAATGCATGGTTTAGGTAAGTAGCCTAAAAATACAAAGGAGACAGATTACCTGCTTGGTACCAAGCACAAGTTGTAGATAATCTTCTATGAATGACTGAGGGCTTATTGTATTTTATTTTTTACCCTTATTTATTTGTCTTATTCTGTACTTACATTCTGCCAGGGCATCTGAATTCAAGCAGGAACATTTAGCCAATTAGTTGTTACTTATTCTGTGTAGTGGACAGTCAAGAGCAGGCCCCTCATAAAGAGTATAAAGTACAGAGAGTTGCAGAGAAAGGTTCATGTTTGTAGAACAAGCTATTGGCATTTGGGAACAGAATGAAGTGATTGACCACGTGTTTCCCTTTTTATACCAGCTACTTGGCAGGAAATAGAGACTTCCTTAATTCTATTGCTTATGAAAGGCACCTAGGAAAAACCACATCATTTCACTGGGTGTTTGGTAGAACCACTGATCAATCCATTAATGAGAAATAGCAGGAAATCTGATAATGAATTAATTATATTTGACACAATGCCACATTTATCATGAAGTAGGTCCCATTTGAATTTGAATTCCACACAAGAAGGTTTCATTAAAGAATTTTTCTAAAACGCTCATCATAACATACTCTCACCTATAAGGTATTACCAATGTCCTCACTGAGGAGACAGTGAAGAAGTTGTATCACTGCTTTGCATGAAGTTGAAAGAGAGTACAATATGGTATATATGAATGATCAAGAGACAATTTTACATTATTTTAAATTATTTGGAGCCCTTTCCCTCTATCCAGAAGTGTGACCCTAGCCTCATTCAACCTTTAGCACATCCAAACTCTTGACAAAGTTTATAATTGAGCTCTTGCAGTTGAGATGTATTTGAGAAATAGCTTTGCTTCTGGGTTTCCATGGAGACCGCTTCCCAACTTGTGGCTGAAGGTAACCTCTGTCGACCATGGCTGGGGGTAGTTATCAAGCTGTCACTGGCAATTTTCCCCCTCATTTACTAGAAGCAACATTCCAGAAAGAAAAATAACAGGATGACATGGTGAGAGCACACTCTCACTTTGAGACTGCAATTTTGGGAAGACTTCTACTGTCAGCTGCAAGCTCTTGGTCCCAGAGGAGAATGGCCGACCCTTAATCTGGGCAGCAGAGTGAGTAAGGAAAATAGCCCTGGCCTTGCGTTCAAACCGAGTAAGAGTTCTGGCCCTGGAGTGATAGCAGTAAGAACTTGGACGTGGCAGATCAGCAACAGGAGCATTGGTTTCTTCGTTCCTTTCTTATGAAGGCAGAGTAAGAGTTTTTTCCCTGCTTACTTAAAAAAATCCTTGAAACAATCAAAGAGTTAAGTGTGCTTTGTAAACTGTTATGTGCTGTACAGACATGAGGCTCTGGTCTTATTTCTGACTTTTGAATTACAGTGCCCAATATTATTTAAGTTCCTGAAGATAAAGCCTTGGTGTGTGGACCAAAACTGAGCTGACAGATATTGTGTGTTAGATTTAAGAGCAGCTAGGAAAAAATGAGAAAGTAATTCACAGTGTTTTTCAGGTCAGAATTCATAGATACCCACATGGAGTCTATTAATTGTATGAACATCTGTTAAAGGAATGAACTTGTTAAAAGTTTTTTTCCTTCATATAGAGAAATTGCTATAATATTTTAAACTGTGAAAGACAGATCTAATTTATGTATGTTTTCTGAGAACACAGGCACTACATACATTTTAAATGCAGCTAAAATTTGGCAAATGATTGTAGGAGAAACAATCTTACAACTGAATAAGTTCTTTTTTCAAAAGGGCTTTGTACTTTTAATGGATTTCGATTCTCAAGATGGTTTGGGCTGAATGAGCAGGTGAAACTGGATATTAGACATTTGCAGCTGACTTTTTATTCAGTAATCTCACTCCATCTCCAATTTCTTTTCTATTGCTAAGGAAATAAAATCTCCTAGTGTTTTACATCAAGCTGAGTCCAAAGGATACTCATTGAATTAGGAAAAAAGATCAGTTAAATAATGAACCATTTTAATCTACACAATGTCGATTAAATAATTCAATGACATCTAATTAAACACACATTTATTAAGTGACATTCTATCCCAGGTAAGGTTGTAGGAACTGTAGAAACAAACAAACAAATTGTCATGAATTTGTCCTCAAGAAACTGACAGTTCAGTGAGAAATTATAATTTAGTGTTATCAGTGCAATAATAAAACCACACACAGGAAGTAAAAATAACCTAACTAAAGAAGTTACTGATTTCTGGGGTTAGACAAGAAAGAATCCTAGGAGGTATGTCTCAGGTTCATCTCAAAAGCTCTTAAGAGATATGGTAGTTATACAGTTTGCGAGAAGCAGACATTTAAGGCCAAAGGAACAGCTTGTACACATCATAGCATGGTCTCATAAAGCATATTTGGGGAGCTACAGAGTGTTGGATGTTACTAAAAATGCAAGGCAGGAAAATGTCTGGGACTAGAGAGGTAGTCAGAAGCAGATGATGGAGACTTGTGTGCCGTGCTAAGCAATTTGGACTTTATTCCATAGATTTGTAGCATCCAGTATGGATGACCCTAACCATTTATGACTATTTCAATTACAATTTTAAGATGTGAATTCAGTTTCTTAATTTCACCAGCCACTCTTGATGTGCTCCATAGCTACGTGTGGCTAACAGCCCCACACTGGACAGCTCAGGTGCAGAATACCCCCCCACCGTCTGTTGGGTAGCACTGTCATAGATATTCGGGAGTCTTTGAAATGATGGGAAGTGGGAAAGTGTTCTGCTACTGTTTTGCATTTTAGAAAAGTAAGTTTGGTAGGAAGATAATTTGGGGAGGAGTAAGAAAAATTCCCATGCTAATCTAAACAAGATCACACAAGACTGCAAGGGCAGTGAGGATGGGATAGAGGTGTCAGACCTAAGAGGTAGAGTGGTGCGAGCTATGCTTCATCACTGAGTCGATCAATTGTGCACGAAACTGGTGAGAGATGACAATCACGATGGTGCATGAATAAAGGAATGTGTGTGTGTGAAGAAGGGCCCAGCAAATTTTGCTTGTGTGTGGAAAGTGGAGTAGAAGATTTCTGGAGATAATAGGATGGCAAGAACCAACGAAACAGGTTCCATGGCCCCATATAGGCCATGAAGTTTACAGCCTGCAATTTCCATTTTCAAGTAATCTCTTTGCCATTTCCGAAACCACAGGTATATTTGTCTTCCAGTCAAAGCACTTGAACTTCTTTATAAATCCTTGAGAGGTTCAGAGGCAAATTTAGAGAATGAATTTCTCCTGAAAATCTTACAAGGAAGTATGGTTCGAGGTTTCCAGTGTTCTAGTCTTTTAGCAATATATTTGTCTATAGGAATGACTCCAAGTATGACATCTTCCTACTGTACCTTCTGATGAAAGGCCCATTTGATGAATAGCCCAATTAGCCAAAGTTGTATTTAAGGTTTCTGTCGATTGCACCACTTATAGACAGATGGAAGCTAAGAATTCAAGCTATAATATTTTGTAAAATTGTAATGTTGGGACGTTGTCTCCTAAGGAAATACCCCTGACCCCCTTGCTCTCAACATTCTTCTTCTCTTGACTATTTCTTCCCTTATGCCACAGTATTAATATACACTATTACTACCAATAATAATCACGGCTATTATTTATTGAGCACATGTTATGTGTCAGCCCTGTATTTAATTCTTCTGGACATTATCTCCCCATGTTACCTCAGCTATGAGTGGTTGAGCCAGGTCTCAAATCTAGGTCCACTTGATTCCCAAACTCTGGTTTTCATTGGTTCACGCAGCTCTTTCCTTGGTGCAGGGCCCATTGGGTCCTCCATTAAGGAATTACCAGCAGAGCACAGCACTTGGCCATCATCTCCATAGCCATAAAAATGTTTTTTTTTTAAATGAGTCCTTAAAAAATAAAGAAATACTGGCCTGCAGTGGTGGAGAGAAGAGAGGGCCTGTGTCAGTGAGAGGGCTTGTCCTTTCCTTCTTCCAGGATGGCATGCACACAGTATGACAAGTATGACAAGACCAGTCTGGGGAAGTGGTAAAACACTAACTAAAATATGTGGATGCTGATGAGGCATGGTATTCAGCCAGGGCCCTTGGGGTCAGCAAGGAAGCTGGAAACATTCAGTGTCAGCAGGACCAGACCACAGAGATGCCATGCCTCTCAAGCACTTCCGTCCTCAGGGGGTTAATGGTCATTCAACACAACTGCCAAAGAAAAAACCCACTAGACATAGATTATAAATATCTATTAAACATGTAGGAAACATGAAAACTTACTAAACATTAACAACATACCATTTTATGGCTTCCAAAGTAGCTAGAACTTTTTTTGATTAGGGGTATGCTGGAATGGGCAATTTCATATATTGCTGATAGGTGGGTAAATGTGAAAAATCTTCTAAGAAAGCAATTTGACAATGTTTGAAAAGGTTAAATGTGATTTTCTTTTATCCTCAATTCTACCTGAAGAAATACAGGGTCCAGCACAAATAATACCCCCTTTTTATTACATAAAAATCTTTTATTACAAAATCATAAGCATGTAATTCTGTACCATAACAATACCACACTCAAGCGCACCATGTGACATTTTAGGTGAAATGTTCAAATTGTTGTCCATCTCAAGTGAGACATTCATGCATCCGACCAACCACACTCAGTGGTGGTACTTCTGACGGACCCTGTATATTCTAAAGAGTGAACTCAGATACAAATGGAGAGAAAGCCAAATGACCTTCAGGAGAGAGATGGAGAAGTAAATTCTGGAGTGTTCATAAACTGAATTTTTTGCAGTTAATCAAAACAGATCCCACCGGGATTAAATGTGTGTTAATAAAGATGGCAGGGGAATACAATACAATGCTACTTGTAGATGATTCTAGATTTGGGGATTATACATGTTTTATTCTTTTTTTCTATAATTCCCAAGTTTTTGACCAAAAAGACTAAATTACAATTAGTACATACTAGGGAAGTAGTTTGATGTAGTGGAAAGAGCACTGGGCTTTGGAGTCAGACTTCCTGGGCTCAAATACCAGTTCTATACTTATTAAGTCTGTGATTTTGAGCAACTTGTTAACCACTCTGTGTATCAGTTTTCTCTTCTCTGAAATGGGATGATGATCATGTACACCTCATGGAGGTTGAATGAGTTAGTACACATACACTGATTTTGAACAGTGCCTGGCTCATAGAGAAATTATATAGTGTTAGTTATTACTGTTATTTATATTAATATGGTGACATTCTAAGGAAGATCTGAGTTTTAATTAAAGCTGGGTTACACAGTAGCTGTATAATATTCAGCTGTATAATAGTCAACCCTTGCTGAATATTATACATTTTTTCATTTATAAAATGTGTGCAATAATGCCAATCTTGTGTTTTAATGAAAATTATGATTATGTATAATACATATTTATAATATGATATGTGATATATAAATGGTTGTTTGGAAAGATTATTACCTACATAACCTGTATATAATATATATACATAGTGTGTATGTATGGGTGTATATATATATATATATATAACATAGAACATATACACACATAGTATAAGCTAAATACATAAGTCATTTATGCATATAATATAAATTAAATCAATTACAGTTATTAAGTTTAGAATCAGAAAAATAGGCTGTCAACCTGAGAAGAACACACGTAGAGAACACTGGGGGTCGTCATCCTGCGGTAACATCTCGTTTGCGTTCTGTCGTGTATCTAATGAACAGGCTTCCTGATGCAATTCTGTGCTAACTGAGCACACTCGGTGAGAAAAAGAAACACAGTATTGTATCAAATCTTCCCAAATGTCCAATCACATGAAGCAGTGACGGAAGTCATAAGTTAGCCCTTGGAGGCAGCAATGGCCACCTTGGACAGGATGATTCTTTTTAAGGGGCTGCCTGACAATAAACAAAGAGCTAAGGGATCATTCACTCAGGTAATTTACAGTGTGAAGAAGGCTGTTTCAGGTTACAGAGAAAGTTGCTGAGCAGAGTGTGTCCATGGGGAATGGAAGGCACCTGTGTGTGTATGTGTGTGTGTACTAGGTGGGTGGGAGGGGGCTTGCTTTCCTGACACCCTTTTCCCCTAAGACACATACTCTGTGCTCTGGTCTTCTGGATCTTCACCTGATTTCTCACAGTGGAGGTGGTTGGCCCTTGAAAAAACACCTAACAGAGAAGACCAAGAAGTATGTGTGGCTCAGCTGTGACTTCCCAGGTAACTGCAAGGTGCCTTCCCATGCAGCAGACTCGGTGATCATCCCTGTGTCCTCTGACTTGAACACAGTGACTGCATTAGCATCTGGTCTCTGTGCCCTGTACATTCAGTTCTAAGTCATTGGCACAGATTAGGTACAAATTGTCCCTCTGAATTAGAAAGCTCCATACTCAGATGAAAACTATTGATTTCCAATCTACTACCTAAAAGACTCTATCATTAGGCCACATTAGGTAATTCGCTCCAATTTTGACTTTTGGATTTGGGCCTGAAATTCCATTTTCAGGCCATGATGTTATGTTGTTTAATTAGTTAAAAGAAAGAAAGAAAGAGTTGCTGTAAACCAGGGCACTTATTTAGGATTCTAGGATCGCCTTGCCTCTCCTGTTCCCTTACATGCTCCAACTCTTACAAGAACTCGTGAAGGAACTTAACATCTGATTCCTACTGGTGAATCAGGAAAACCATTAACACTCAAGAAACGCCACGTATGCTCCTCCTGAAATTTAACTCTTTGTTGCAGGCTGGAAAGATGCCCTGTATCAGCCTCTGCCTTAAGAGTGCCATTCCCTGCTCCCCAAATTGTAGCATATCGTAGACAAAAGACAAATTTCCTGAATACAGAGTGAGCCTTCACAAATCAATGAGAACAAAAATCAGTAACCAGTCTCAGTCTGCACGTGTGAAGCCTTGTCTATTCTGATAGTCCCTGCTCTCTGGTGCCCAGGGGCCACTCCCAGCATGTAACGGGTATGCAGATAACCTAAAGAAAAAATATGCTTGAGTTCACCATTAAGTAAATGAACGTAATTAAAATAAAATGAAACTTTTATATTGACAAAAATGAAAAAGGTTGATAACACCCTGTGTTGGTGGAGGTTTGAAGAAAACAGGTATTTTCTTTTTTTTTTTTTTATTGTTATTCAATTACAGTTGTATGCCTTTTCTCCCCATCCCTCCACCCCACCCCAGGTGAACCCACCTCCCTCCCCCCTCTCCACCCTCCCCCTTGGTTTTGTCCATGTGTCCTTTATAGTAGTTCCTGTAATCCCCTCTACCCACTGTCCCCGCCCCCACCCCCCACCCCCGCCCTGGCTATTGTTAGATTGTTCTTAACTTCAATGTCTCTGGTTATATTTTGTTTGCTTTTTCCTTCTATTGCTTATGTTCCAGTTAAAGGTGAGATCATATGGTATTTGTCCCTCACTTCCTGGCTTATTTCACTTAGCATAATGCTCTCCAGTTTCATCCATGCTGTTGCAAAGGGTATAAGCTCCTTCTTTCTCTCTGCTGCGTAGAATTCCATTGTGTAAATATACCATAGTTTTTGGATCCACTCGTTTGCTGATGGGCACTTTGGTTGCTTCCAGTACTTGGCTATTGTAAATTGTGCTGCTATGAACATTGGGGTGCACAGATTCTTTTGGATTGGTGTTTCAGTGTTCTTAGGGTATAATCCCAGCAGCGGAATTACTGGGTCAAAGGGCAGTTCCATTTTTAGTTTTCTGAGGAAATTCCATATTGTTTTCCACAGTGGCCTCACCAGTCTGCATTCCCACCAACAGTGCACGAGGGTTCCCTTTTCTCCACATCCTCTCCAACATTTGTTTGTGGATTTGTTTATGTTGGCCATTCTGACTGGTGTGAGATGATACCTCATTGTGGTTTTAATTTGCATCTCTCTGATGGCTAGTGATGCTGAGCATCTTTTCATATGTCTCTGGGCCCTCTGTATGTCTTCCTTGTAGAAGTGTCTGTTCAAGTCCTTTGCCCATTTTTTAATTGGGTTGTTTGTCTTCCTGGAGTGGAGTCGTGTGAGTTCTTTATATATTTTGGAGATCAGGCCCTTGTCGAAAACAGGTATTTTCAAACACTGTCTGTGAAGGATTTAAAGTGGTACAGTCCTTGGGTTTGCAGACACACCATTGTCATACGATAGTATGTATGTAAGTATGCTCATTTAAGGAACATTTGTAAGAGTGAAATATAAAAAAATACCCACATTAATACATATTTTATAGCTACAGAAAAAATTTGATGAGCATTCACCTCATACTTATCTCTTCAGTAAAAGTTTCACAGTAAATATTTCATTTAATCCATTCAATAAACTAGGAATTTGATTCTATGAATATTCGTTAGTTTCAGGTGAAGACAGATCCAAAGATGACGAAATAGGAAAACCTTAGGTCTTAATTTTTTCTCTTCTTTCTTTTAGTACCTAGTGCAACATACCATTCTAGATGTTTCATGGATTTCGGTGCATTTAATTTAATATAGGTTAGGCCTGTTATTATCATCCTCATTTTACAGTTGAGGAAACAGTCTCTTAAAACAGGTTAAGTAACTTGGCCAGGATCTCAAACACAGCAAGTGACAGAGACGTACTATTAACCACCACGCTGTGCGTTTTTCTAGTTAAAGATGAAATACTTAGGTTTGTATCCTTTTCTGATCTAATTAAATGTTCTAAGGCTCAATTTATTCCTCTATGGAATAGAAATAACAGTATTATGTGAGATAACAAATCTAAACTGAATTAAATGTAGCTTAGAAGTAAATATATGGTTAAAATGGCATTCAATTGAGAGAGAGAGAGAGAGAGAGCACCAACTATATTTTGTCGGTAAGAAATCTATTTAAAACAGGAAGACTCAGGTATGTTAAAAGTAAACTCATGAAGAAAAATATACCATGTTAGTACTGATCAAAATAAAGCTGGAGTGGCTATATTAATTTCATACACAGAAGATGTCAAAACAAGGTAAATTATTAGGGATAAAGAGGAGCATTACATAATAATAAATGGGTTAATTCTCCAAAAGACATGATTCTAAATGTGTATGTTCCTAACAACAAAGCCTTATCAAAATAGGTAAGGCAAAAACTGACAGAACCTCAAACACAAATAGAAAAATCCAATAGTAAGAAACTTCAACACAAATTTTTCAGTAACTGATAGATCAAGTGAGCCGAAAGGTCAGTAAGTTGCCCTATCAATTCATCTAATTGCCATTTATAGAATATTCTAACCAACGAGAACAAAATATACATCTCTCTGAAGCTAACATGACACTCCCTCAAAACAGATCATATTCTGCACCATAAAACACACTTAAATGTTTTTTTAAAATAAAACTTATATAAAGTATGTTCTCAGACCATAATCAAATTAAACTAAAATTTAATAAAAGAATGGTAGCTAGAAAAATCTACAAATATTTGATAATTAACAACACACTTGTAAATAACACAGAAGTCATAGAAAAAGTCTCAAAGCACATTGAAAAATATTTCACACTAAATGAAGATAAAAATGCAACTTACTGAAATTTGTTGGCTGTAGTAGAAGCAAAGATGCTGAAGGGGAAATTTATAGCATTAAATACATACATTAGGAAATAAGAAAAATCTAAAACCAATAGCCTAAGCATCTGCCTTAGTAAACTAGGGAAAGAAGAGCAATTTAGACCTAAAGCAAGCAGAAGAAAGGAAATGATAAAAATTAAAACAGAAATCAATGAGATTGGAAACAGGATAATAATAGAGAAAATCAAAGAAACCAGAAGTTGATTATTCTCCACACTGTTGCTATAGAGGCTACACTGGTTTATAATTTCACCCACAGTGCACCAGGGCTCCCTTTTTCCCACATCCTTGCCAAACTTATTTCTTGATTTTTTAAAAATAATTCTGACAGGTGTGAGGTGGTATCTCATGGTTTTTATTTGCATTTCTGATAATTAGGATAATTAGTGATATTTAGCCTGATGAGAGAGGGTGAGGGATGGGGAATGGGGAAAAAAAAAAACAGTGAAAGGGATTGAAAAGTACAAACTTCCAGATATAAAATTAGTCATGAGGATGTAAAGTACAGCATAGTGAATGTGGTAAATAATGTTGTTAGGACAAGGGATGGTGCCAGATGGGCACTAGACTTACTGTGGTTACCACATCATAAGGCACATAAATGTCTAATCACAATGTTGTACACCTGAATCTAATACAACATTGTATGTCAACTATAATTTTAAAACAACTAAAAAAATTTTAAGCCAGTTCTCTAAAATAATCAATAAAATTTATAAACCTCTAGTCAGGCTAACCAAGAAAAAAGAGAGAAGACACAAATTAGCAGCATCAGAAATAAAGACGGGTTATCACTACTGGTTCTACAGTTGTTACAAGGATAATTAAGGAACACTATGAAGAATTCTATGCCCATAAATTTGACAATATAAATAAAATGGACCAATTGCTTGAGAGACACAAGTTACCAAAACTCACACAAGAAGAAATAATTTTAATAGTCTATATCTATTAAATAAATTCAGCTAATAATTAACAACTTCCCCAAAAAGAAATCACCAGGCCCAGATGGTTTCACTGGAAAATTCCAGCAAGTATTTAAAGAAGAAATAGAGCTAAGACTTCACAATCTCTTGCACAAACAGAAGTAGCAGAAATACTTTCTAACTCATTTTATGAGACCAGCATTATGTAAATAATAACACAAGATAATAACACTGTAAGTAAGGAAAACTACAGACCAACATCTCTAATGAACATAGATGTAAAACTTTCCCACAAAGATATGAGCAAATTGCACGATGCACAGAGAAAATTATTCCTCACAACCAAGCAAGGTCACACGCAAGGACCTGAACAAGTGAAAATCAATGTCCTGCACCATGTGTACACGCTGGAGAAGGAAAGTCATGTTATCATACCAACCGATGCAGAAAACCTTTTAGGTTTGGTTAACAAAAGTTAACGCCTGTTCAGGATATAGAACTCTCATCAAATTAGAAGTAGAGTAAATGTCAATGTAGTAAAAACATCCACGAAGAACCTGTGGCTGACATCATACTTAATGGGGAGAAACTGAATGCTTTTCCCTGAGACTGAGAACAAGGAAAGGATGTACTTGTCCCCAGTCTGATTCAACATCATCTGGAGTCCTACCTAGTGTAATAAGACAAGGAAACAAATATAATATATATGGAAAAAACACAAAATTTCCTTTATAAACAGATACAGTTATCCATGTAGAAAATAAGAAAAGAACAAAAAAACTTCCTGGGACTACTTGGTGAGTGTCACAAGGTTGCAGTGTACAAGGCAAACACACAAAATTCAAGTGTGTTTTTACTTTTTTGCATGAACAATAAAAGTTTGAAACACTTTTAAAATTACTATTTACAATACTTCCCCCCAAAGTGAGGTACTTAGGTGCAATACTAGGTGTAAATCTAACAAAGTCTGTACAAGACACATGTTCACGTCCTTTAATAGGCAAATGTGAACACAAACTAGTACGCGCATCCAACGCAATATTTTTCAGTGATAAAAGGACGTGAGCTCTCAAGACACAAGGAGACACGGATGAATATAAAATGCCTATTGTTAAGTAAAAAAAGCTAGTCTGTTAAAGTTACATAATGTGTGACTCCCAGCGCATGACATTTTGAAAGGAAGAACCAGTCGAGGTGATAGACAGATCAGTGGTCGCCAGGAGCAGGGGTCCCAGGGGAGAGACGAGGTTTCTTTCAGTCAGTGAAGCGTGGGGGGCTTTTTAGGATTGTAAACCATTCACTCTGATACTGCGATGGCAGATACAAGACACTAGGCATCTATCAAACCCACGGAACTTTACAGCTCAGAGTATGAACATTAGAGTGTGTACATTAAAAACATAATTTAGGAGTACAGAGGATCCCAGATGGAATTCAGAATGTAACAAAAACAATCTAAATGTATTACAAATGTATAAAACAACCTCACTGAAGAAGATTGGGGAGAAATGCACTGAAATTAAAATTAAATGCAAAAGAAACTGTACATAAGCAATGTACTCTAGTTGATAAATGTGTATACCACTGAGATATAAGTTCACTGTTCTGGTACCGCTGTACATTTATATTTGAAATGAACAATGAAGTGAATGGACGGAGGTGGTGGGAGTCAGTCTTCTCACTGTTGGAATGGAAGTTTATATATCAGCAAGGGGAGGAGGCTAGAATAATAACTGTGGCGATAAATTAGAGTTGGAGACACCAGTAAGAACTCACATTGACATTAATATAGATAACAATGGCTACATACAGAAATGTGTGTGTATGTATGTACACACACACACACACACACACACACATATATACCAGTTAGTGTACACACATATATTTCCTTGTTCTTTCATCACAAGAACCAAGAAGAGGGTCAAGAAGCAACCACAACACAGCAGCAATGGCCATTTCTAGCATCCAAATTTTAGTTTTTAATACTATTCTCCAAAAGAACAAGGCTTGGAGAAGTGGCCGATCCTAGGATTAGGGAAGAAAACATATAAGATGAGCCTGGTGCATCTCATAGTGCCAGAGAGTAAAGAACACTGCCCCCCTCACCATAAGAAAAAAACAACAAATAAAAAACAAGCCAAAAAACAAAAAAGCACAATGTCAAAAGATATGTCAAAAGAACACTGGAGCCAGCTGAAAGGACTTCCAATGGTGCAGAAATAATTTGAGCAATAGAATAAATAAAATAGTATTCAATTATAACCTAAAATATAAAATAAATATTCATGAGCCTAAGCTCATATAAATAATTGAGTAAGCAAATAAATGGGGGAGAATAGACAAATCTTTTATGCAGAAGAATTCCAAATAATTCATGTAGCTACTCCACCTTCAAGGAGGTGGAGCATAACCCCGCACTCCTGAAGTGTGGGCTGCGCATAGTGATTTCTTTCCAAAGAGCACAGCGTGGAAAGGGAGAAAGAGAAAAGTAAATTTACAGAGGAGAAACCTGGTAAACAGTACTTTCACCAGGTGATCAAGGTCAACTCCAACAGTCATAAGTCATGTTGATAGTATGTACCTTTGATATGATGTGAAGAAAATGGCACTTTACCTCTGTGTTCTTCTTCCCAAAACCTCATTTAAAAAAAAAAACAGTCTAGTCATAAGAAGAATATCAGATAAGTCTCAAGAGAGGGGCGTCCTACAGTACGTTTTACCAGGACTCCTCAAAATCAACAAGATCATCAAAGACAAGGAAGACCTGAGAAGCCTCCACAACCAAGAGGAACCTAAGGAAACAGGACAACTAAATGTAATGTGTCACCTGGATGGGATCCTGAAGTAGGAGAAGGGTATTAGGTAAAAACTATTGAAATCTGAATAAAGTGTGGACTTTAGTTAATAATGCATAAATGTTGGTTTATTATAATTATAACACATGTGTCACACTATTGTAAAATGTTAATAACAGGGGAAAATGGAGATGAGATATATGGGAACTCTCTGTACTATCTTCTCGATGTTTTTGTAAATACAAAGTTGAGATAAAATCTTTAAAAACATTTATACAAAAATATTGTTATGGCTTAACTCCCACATGATCTGTAAGAAATCCAGCTCCCTCAAGCTGACCACAAAATGCCTTGGCATGTTCTGCCAGTTCTCAAGAGACACCTCCAATGTCCCTTTGCACACTAGTAGGACTTCTCCCCTCCCAAAGTCTCTACCCACAGTTGCCTGTGGCAGTGGCCCCTGCTGAGATACTTGTCCCAAATAACAACCCTTCTGCAAATGTTTGCTGAACACACTGCCACGGCTGCCCACCAGAGGAGTCACCTCTACAGTGTCCACAGATCGCCCACCAAAGCTACAACAGCCACAGGTATTGATGTAGCTCTCTGGCTGCAACTCCTCTGCCATGTGTCTTCCACAGGATCCTTGGCCCAGGCTGAGTCCAGGAGCAGAGAGAGACCTTTCTGTGCTCAGAATCTTCAGCCTTCCTCTCCAGCACAGGCTCATTCGCCTTACACCAAAGCTGCAGTTTCTCATTCTCTTTCCTTTGCAGAAGTTCTTTCTGCAATCTTGACCCATCTTGTGGACGAATCCACCTCTCCTGGCCTCAGAGCAAGGCAGCATCATGAACAGCGGGAGTGAACTTGGTTTAGGATGTGGACTTGAGGTTTGGGAGATTTGAAAGCAATACTGAACTGGTGGATGTGGAGGTTCTTAGTACAGTTCCTAGCACATTATAAATGCTCAGAAATCTCTATGACTAGTACCAATTCCCCATTCACATTATGTTTTTTGTTGTTATGAGTTCTTCACAATACAATGGAAATGAAAACAGTTTCTGAAGACTGGAACCAGAGACTTTTCAGAGAGGAGTTATCTCTGCTTAGGAAACCACCTTTATGAGCCACACAGTGTAGAAGCCAAGACCCTGTGGAGGTGGGAAGGCGATTGTGCTACCAACGAAACAGATAAAACCTTCTATAGCAAAATAAATAGAAATTAGCAGGAGAACAGAAAAGGAAGAGAGAAGAGGAAAAAGGTCTGGCTTAGTGGAGGTCCATGGACTTAGAGAACAGGATGTGGAACATTATGTTTTAAATTGTCTGCATTTGAGTACCTAGTAAAGTTGGCTACAAATATGAAGGAAGTCCAGCTCTGAAAGGAGATGGTTTCCCTGTCTGTATGAGGGAAGCAACATCACAAAGTATTACAAAAAGAATAAACACCAAAGCTTGGAGCGAGGGTGACCAGGGATAGACATCCACCCAAAATCTTCAAACACCTTTAGGAGAGACAAGGGGCCACTCATAGTTTATGGAATGAAGTTGCAAAACAAACGAAATCTGAAGTTTAAGGGGAAGCATAATTTCAGCTGACATCTGAGTGACAATAGCATCCCTTTGAGATCGAGTAAACTGAACTTCAGAGTATTTAAGTGAATTACTTATGTTCACATGACTGGACCATATTGGACCAAGGACTCACCTCACCTCATTTGTGAGTGTGAAAGTGGTCACTTAGAAAGCTTGAAAATGAGTTTTTGCCTTGACAAAAAGTCTAATAAACTTCTCCATCTTGTGCCTTTTTAATGAATATTTCTGCTTATCAGGTACCAGATGTTCCTTTTAGGACATCAATAAATAAGAACACATCTAGAAAACAATTCAGACCAACGCAGATGCCTTCAGTTGGTATCTTGCCATCACTCTCACTTTCCTATTCCACTCCCCTGCCTGGGATTCTTTGTTCCTGACCGATGGTTCACGCTTAGGGTTATTCCTTCAAGAACCTGCCTCTGCCTGGACAACTACATCTTGGTTTTCAATTTTTCCAGCTGTGGTGGCAAATTTTTAGTATTTGGGATTTGGCTGCCTTGCCTGACCATGACTCTGGGGTGATGGGCTGAACCTTCCTCCCACATATTGGTTTTTGGAACTAAATTTTTAAGTTTCTGGTTTCCATTTGGTTTTCAGACCCACATCATACCAGAACCCAGAAAACTAAAATTAAAACATTAAGCATTTATTGACCATGTCCTGTAATAACACCAAAAGCACAAAATTCAACTGCCTAAAGAGGTGAGATTAGTACATAGAGCTGTGGATTGGAATTAGGAAGTTGTTCCTGAGGAATTAACTGCAGTGGAGGAGATACACCCTGATTTCACAGGAGAAGGAGAAGGAAGAGGAGGAAGAGGGTGAGGAGGCAGAGATCTAGTGTGAATCTGACCTGGTGTGTTGCACAGCTGCCTGAGTAAAACTAGGAATATGAAACACTAACAGCAATTAAAGTCAAACTGGAAAAATGGGAAGACAGGAGTATAAATATAGGGAGAACTCAAGCATCAGGGTGAGAATGGGAACAGGTTAGAAAGGAGTGAGAGAGTCTGTTAGGAACAAGCCTGTGGAAGCTTAGCTCACTTTTTTAGTAACTGGCAGGCAAAACATCTCAAGGCCGTAGATAGGATGGGAGTGGCTGGAACTCTATCTTTGTCTTTGTGCAACCTCAGAATTGATGCAATCCAGCAACTTCGTTAGATGTTTTTCCAACGCACTGCCTTCGAATTGAAATGGACTCTGAGATTGCACTGTGGCTCCAGTTAGCTAGAGGGTTTTTGCACCTGTGGAGAGAAAAGGTCTTACAAACTTCTCGTGTCTTTGGGTTTCAGAATGCAGATCATCTCTCCGGGTTGAGTATTATGAGGTGGCCCTTCTTTCCATTTCTGTCTCAGATCACTAAACTCAGAGCCCTTCTTTCATAGCCACTTCTCAATTCCTTCAGCTATTACTTTGTTGGAAAGAAAACATGACCTCCCTCCTCAGGGCCTGGCCATCTAATGATTCTGTCATGGTTAACTTTATGTGTCAACTCTAGGCTGTGGTGGCCAGTTATTTGGTCCAACACTAGCCTATATACGTATACATATATATGGATGTGGATATGGATAGGGTATGTGTGGATATACACTCGTATATTCTGCTCCTCTGGAGACGCCTAACTGATTGACAGATACATGTTCCAAACCCAACTCAGTGAGCAAATTAATGATAACGAATGAGCAAAGGTGTTTTACTGCCTTGGGTTTCACTGAGTCATTTAGTCTAAAAGAATAATGATAATAGTAGGAAGAAGAAGATGAGGAAGGGGAAGGAGGAGGAGAAGGGGGAAGAGGCAAAGAAAAGTTGGAAGGGTTGGAAAGGGGAGTGGGAGTGAGAGCAGGAATTGGAGGAATTGCCCTAAGGTAGTATATACTTTGAACTTGTTTTTCTGATTGAAAGGGAAAGAAAGTTTATGTGCTATTTCTCTATCTGTAGTACGTACACGAGCCACTGTTTTATCTCAAGCTACAAAAGATGAATAGAGATAGAGATGGTGGGAGAGAGAGAGAGAGAGAGCACACACCAGTGGATTCTACAGCAAGTAGCTTGGGTTCTAGCGTCATCAGTAAGTGAAAGAAAGGGGACAGGAGCACACTTGTGCTCAGGGCAGGTGGCACTCCAGCACTGTCTCATCCTGGCTGGCTAATGGACCAGCAGGTAATGGGAAAGGGGCTAGGAGTCAGGGGCTGGTGATGTCACAGGCATATTAGCCTCATTGTCTCCTGGTGATCAGCCTCCTGCTGATGTGATTCCACTGAGGCTGCACGTGTTTCTTTTCTTTTTGTGGCAATGCAATATTGCCGCAAACAGGGTCACATCAGCCTGAGACAAAGAAGAAGCTGGGCACCATGTCTGTAGGTAGAAAAAGGATCTCTGGGAAGCAAGGGAGCCTGGATGTCCTCAGAGTTCAGGGAGGCACACAGCGCTCCCAGTCCTGCTCCAGCACACTACAGAGCTGGGAGATGCTCTCCCTTGCTCAGCCTCCAGGGGGAACACGGAACAACCCTGAAGGTGTCTTCAGGACTTTCTCTGATTGTCTTCTGTGATGGCAAAACGAAGTTAGTAGTGCTATACAGTAAACCCTCCTCATAGGCCCAGTGCCCATTGTTTCTGTAAGAAGCAGCCACTCCTTGCTTTCCTGAGCCCTGTGTACTCTTTCAGAGGTAAAATGTGGGGATGCTGAAAGTAAAGTCTCTGAGTCTCGGATTATGTAAAAATTGTTCCTCTGGGGAATCTCAGTTGATGACTCCATTCTTCCAGTTCCTCCATTAAAAATCAACAAACAAACAGAAAACCTTGCAAGATTCCTCGACTCTCATTTTACTTTCATATTCCACATTCAACCTGACAACAGAACCTACTGGCTTATTTTCAAAATACAATAAATCTGAAATCAAGACTATTTCACCCTTTTCTACATAGTCTTAGTCACCGTCATCTCTTGCTGGATCATTGCAAGCGCCTCCTAATGGGCCTTCATGCTTCCGTCCTTTCTCTCCTCCCCCCACCACCCGATTCTCAATCATCAGTCAGAATAACCCTGCTGAGCTACAAGTCAGACCTTATCACTCCCCTGCTAAAAACTGCCCAGTGTCAAAAGATAAAAATCATCAATCTCTTCACTAGTGATTCTCAACCATTTAGTCTCAGGACACTTTTAGACTTATGTAAACTTATTGAGGACTATAAAGAACTGTTGTTTATGTGAAGTATACCTATCAGTGTAGATCATATTAGAAATTAAAATTGAGAACTTAAAGAACATGTGTAACTCACTGAAAAATAACAATAATAAAACTATATCATGTATTACTATAAATAACATTTTTATGAAAAATAACTATGATTTCCAAAACCAAAAAATTTAGTGGTAAGAGGAGCACTGTGGGGCATTTTTTAAAAACTCTTTAGTATCTAGCTAAGTAGATAGAAGACAGACTAAGTTCTCATATCAGCTCCTACATTCACTCTACCAAAATATCACATATCATATTGTCTCTGGAAAACTCCATTGTATACTAAAACAGAACAATAGTAAAAAAAAAAAAAAAAAGGCAAATAACTTCTCAGTATTATTACAAAACATTTTTTTTAATTTCTTGGATCTCCCAAAAGCTTCTGGGGAACCCCAGGATCCCTGGCCCACACTTTGAGAAGGACTACTCTAAACCACCTGGCCCCACCACTCCATGACCTCCTCTGGATCCTACAGTTCCTTGTTGATACAACTCCCAACCTCAAGGGCATCCTCTCACTTCATCCCTCAGCGCTGAGTACTTTCTCTTCCCCATAGAGTCCTACCTTGCACTCTGTCATTACCTGTAGGTCTTTGCTCAATTGTCACTTCACTGAAACTTCCTCTGACCACCCACTTCGAGTTTTACATCCTCCGCAGGAACCCTCCCCTGTGACCAACTGAGTGAGAGACAGGCTGCCTGCTGAAGTTGTGTGCTCTCCATCCTTGGAAGAGTTAGAGTATCTAAGAGGACAATGTGACTGGTGCTCTAGCATAGCTCAAAAAATATGGCTTCAGAGAAAGATTCATGTTTAATTCCTGGCTTCATCACTCAGTTACTGTATAGCTGTAGGCAAGTCACAAAATTCCCAAACTTCAGTTTCTTTATCTGTAAAACTCAAATAACAGTACTTATGTCGAAGGCATGAAGATGAGAGATAATAAATGGAGAGTGTTTGACACTTTGTTTAATAAAGGTGGTTCTGATAGTCTTTATTCTTTCATTGCTTAGAAGGTTAGATGATAGGGACTCCAAAATATCTCACAGATGTAACTATCTCTGGTAGATGTATCTACAGGAGATGTAACTATCTCTGTGTATGTGCTGGGGCTAGAGAAGGAGAGGAGGTGTGGCCTAAGAACAAAGATCACCTAACCATTAATGTGCTTCATTTGTGGTACTAATTGCAAATGGGTAATTTCCTCTGAGGTCCACAGTAGGTTCTTGTCACCATGAAAGAAACTTTAGTTCTACCACAGGCTTGATAGAAAGGTGGTTATTTATTTCTCCCTGAGGAATTAGAAAGACCTGGTTTTGGAGGAAATCTCACAAAGTAGATTTTTTAAAAAAATCTTTGAGACTCATTTCCAGTTGCTTATCACCCAACAGAGAATCTATCTATCCATCGATCACGTTGAATTAAAGTGAAAGTATGAGACCTCAGACTAACGGGCCTTCTATGATGGAAAACAGTCAACTCTTTTAGAAATTATTAAATATATCTTAAAGAACCATTTTAGTTCACATTCATGTTAGAGGATACCTTTTTGTTACATGGCAATCATTTCAGAAAAGTTTATTTTTTTTAACTTGGTTTCCAATTGATTCAATTTTTTTTTCCTTTTAATTTCACTTATTTTAGAATTTCCAGATTTTGTTTTGTTTTTTACATGACATACTTTTTGTTCAATTTAGTGGTAAGAAAACTGCCATGTTTAAATGTAGTTTTCTGTATTTAATGATAAGTTTAGTTCAAATTCTGGCCTTTAAAAAGTTGAAATTTTGCAATTAAGTAGTAAGAAAATTTTTGCATGTTTTTTAAATGATATTTTGTCAGGCCCTTTTATATATAATTTTCTTGTATTAAAGCTTAATAAATGTATCCTCATTTAAAGAATATTTAAATAGTCATCACTTATTTATTCATTTATTATTTTTGAGTATCTACTATTAAAAAATCAAATGTTTCTTCAAGAGGTTCATTTCCTCTATTAATCCAAAACAGAGTTCCCAAGGTTTTCATGTAACCCACGCCACTCCGATCACGTAGAAATGCCCCATCTGCTATTGCCAAAGGGATGCTTTAATGGTGACAAGCAGAAATGTCAGGGCACTTATATTTTTGCCCAGGACTGATCCATTTACAGCTTGGACTACTAGGAGGATATTATTCTTTCTGCCAAAAAAGGCTTGAAATGTCTATTCCTTATTTCCACAGACAAGGAAAAAAATGCAGACTCTGTCCAAGATATAGATCTAGTGATGAGGTTAAAGAGACACCTGAAAAATCACATAGCTATTTTTGCTAACATATAAAATTCTGCCAGCATTTTGCTGAGCACATGGAAAGTAGAGAAAGCTTCCATAGAATCTAAGACTGATGGGTTCATGGACACCGATTGCATTATTAAGGCACATTAATTGACAAATAAATAATTAAACAACACAAGGCCTGTGTGTGGACCAAGAGTGTTTGTGCTGTGAATCAAGGATTATGACTAATCCATTATATGCACCTGAGGTCTCTTCCACACAAAGCAAAACAAAAACCTCGATAGTTACAGACTGCAGGCTGAGCTGAAACAATTGCTAAGACCTGAGATGCATCAGACAGGTTCCAAAGCTGATGCACAGTGTGGACACATGAGATCTCCCAGAACCAGAGATATCTGAACAAGATTTAGAACTTTAGTCATATGGCCGATTACGTCTTGTAGTTCTCTTGGAGGGTGGCCTGGAACTCCACGGTTCTTTCTTTGTGGTTCATTGCATATGCATATGGAGAGAAAAGTGTATGTAGTTCATTCTAGCAAGTATTTGGTTAGTAATTCTCAAAACATTGTTTGCCATCAATTTCCTATAAACCTAATTTAAGATCTGCTTCATTTTTTGTTCTTTGTTTTAAAATGCACAGGGTAGCCCTGGCCAGTGTGGCTCAGTTGGTTGCAGCATTGGCCTGTAACCAAAAGGTGATGGGTTCAATTTCCAGTCAGGGCACATACCTAGGCTTCAGGTTTGATCACCAATCCAAGCACGTACGATTCCCTGTCTGGATGTGTACAGGAGACAACTGATCGATGCTTCTCTCTCGCATTGAGGTTTCCCTCCCTCCTTTCCTTTCTCCCTTCCTCTTTCCCTAAAAGCAATAAAAAAAAATTTCCTTGGGTGAGGATAAAAATAAATAAAATAAAATAAAATGCACAGGGTAAAACCCACCTGATGATTATAGTCTTGGTGTTTGGCACCCAGACGTGGCAAAACCTGGTCATGTTTATCATGGGAGAAGATATTCAAAAACCTTTAGAAAACATGAGGTATGTAAATCAAAATTCCATTGAGAAAACAGAACCAAACTAGGTATTTCAAGTAGGAGGCGCTTTAACAAAGCACATTAAAGGCTTACTAATCATTGGAAGGGCTGCAAGTGAGTATGTTAGGGGAGCTTAGAGAAGGAGGTCACAGCTGCCTATGGTGTTGCCGTGAAACATCAGATCTGCCCAAACCTTCGGTTCTACCTGTCACTATGGAAATGGCTTTCTTCAAAATCTTGCATGGGAGCCTCTCAGAACAGAATGTAAACCAGAATCCTATTGGCAAGGGATTGGAGGAAACAGGTTCCCATGCTTTTGGCACCTGCCATCCAAAGAGAGCAGATAAGGAGTCAGAAATTATGCTGGGTGCCAACAGACGAGTGTCTGGCCCATCAGGTCTGCTTTCTTCATCCTCATGCATTCCTCTTTGTACTTTCCACATGATGACGGAATTTCCTCTAAGTTCGTTTGTCATTGCTATACTCTCAATACCTAGTCGTGGCCTAACGCTCAGTAGGGGCTTAGTAAACACTGGGCATGAGAGGATTAGTGCCTGTTTGGTTCGTGGCTGTGAGAGCCAAGCTCTCCCACTTTACCCCACTCTCTACTAGAGGAAAAGAATAGTTCCATTTCTGCTACCCATCAGATCAGAGAATGTGGAAACTGCTTTTAATACTCCTTTTCTGCCTGAAGAATTGACTCAGTCATGTGGCCCAGCCAGCTCACATGAAATTGAACTCTTAGGTCCGTCAAATGGTATTTATTGTACTTCAGTAGGAGGAAGGGGGAAGAGAAACCTTTACGAAGTAGGTATACGGGAAAGCCAACCTTATCAGCTGCTATAATTTCCCCTGGTTTTTAAAGGCCTCATTACAGAGATGGAGGCCATGATTCCGCAGGGATTTATATACTCATCAGGGAAATGCCAGGGAGGGAGATAACAGAGACCATGAACTATTAGCCAAGTTATCACTGAAGCCACACTGTATTTAGCTGTAAGCACTGTATATCGCGGCTTAATTAGAAACACTAGTTAACCCAGAGTCGGACTGACATTTTATCTTTAGGTCACACTTCTATTCCTCAAATGGAATATGTGGTACTCGCCAAGAAATTGAACCTTGACATTGCATGTGTGGGCCCAAAGGAAACCAGGCAAGAGAACTAAAAGGTAATCAGACAAGAGCATTCGCACGCGTTTACTGATTTAACACGTGCGTTCATTCATTTAACAAACGGGCATCGTGCAGGGCGCTCTGGAGAAGAGCTGTATAAGAGATGTGGCCCTGGAGGTCTAGCAGGCTTGCAGAATGGAAACGGGAGAATTCACGTAGTCTCTCTGAATCTCAGGGTCCTCTTAGCAAAGGTGGGGGTCATAATAGTTCATACCCCACAGTGTTCTGAGGAGCAGTAAGAGATAAATGACACAAAAGCTTGCTGTAAAGAACAAGCAATATAGACAGATCAATGGATAGATATGTGATATAAACATATGTGTACATATAAACATGTATATGTACCTATGTGTGTGTAAGCCTCAGGGGTGACAAAGACTTCAGGGGGCCCAACAGAAAGAACAAGCCAAGGCAGACATGATAACTGCCAGAATTTTCAGAGTTCTCCACATCACGAAGAGCTGTGACACGTCATGAGACATTTGTCACTCTGGAAGCGTTGTGAAGCATGTGCAGGATATAGGAAGGCATAGATCTGTGGGAAAGGCATTCCAGGTGCAGCAGGGTGGAAACAGACACCGTGCATGGGGTGGATGAGCAGCAGGCCCCGCCTGACTTCAGCAAAAAGTACCGCAGCAGAGAGAGCTGGACGCAGCTGGGCACGGATGACGGAGAAAGGTGACACAAGGCTTTAGCTCACCATGGACCCTTGGTTCCCATCTTATCTGGGAAGCCAGTAAAGCTTAGAAAGTTTAGGCCGCGGGTTTGAGGACACCAGCTGGCAAGTAGAGGCAGTGAGCCTGAGGGACCTGGTCCATACCATGGGACCTCTGGGGAGTGTGCTGAACAAATATTTAGAAATAGCGCTTTATTGTTATTACTGGGAATTGAATATCAAGGAGTAATCATAATGAAGATGCCCAACTCACAGTATTTCCAAGTGTCACCAGCGCCTCTTCTGGGGACTGTACAGTGCTGCTGGCATATGACCTTGAAACCCACAGGGGCCTGACCAGTGAGGCAAACCCATGAGAAAGGGAAGAGTTCCTGCTGTGTTTCAGGACATGTCTGTAGTGGAGCGATGGCAGCATTCCGGCAAAGGGGAGCAGAAGGCTGTGGGATAGAAAACACCCAGGGCAATGGCTTCGCGGTGTTGTGCAGAGGAAACCCTCCCCTGGAAAAAAGGAAACAGAAATCAGACTGGAACAGCCAGATCAGGCCTCCCTCATGGGGAGAAAGCTGACAGACATCTTCCAACAGGAGGTCAAACACAGGAACCAGAATGGAAAGAGTTTCTAAAGAACTCCATGCCAGCTGTCAAAACTGGCTGTCTCCATGATTGGTCAAGGCCAGCCCCACCTGGCTGGAGTTTCCAAAGGCACATGATGAGGTGGAGCCGGCAAGCATAGTTGAATGTTTCAGCCCAGGCTCGTTGTGTAGGTCGGTGTGGACCCTGCCTGCTCAGTCTCTTGCCCATTACTAGGCACAGAGCAGGTGGGTAAGAAATACCCTTGGAATTACCTGGGAGAGGAGGAGCAGTGCAATGCTCAGTTTCAATATGAGAGAGGGGTTCCAAAGGCAGGTACTCTCACCTGGGAACCAGGTGTCTGAGTGCCATGGTGCAGAATTTAGCCTAAGGAACCAGCAAATTTGGGTTCCAATCCAAAATCTTGTCTCAGAACCAGATGAAGACACGAGGTCCAGACTAAATCAGAAATGTGGTCTCCATTGCTGTGGTAGACTACTCTCATTAAATAAATGCTAAACAATTATTTTAAAAGGATGTAAAAATTACACAATTGTTTTATAAAATGTCATAAAGATTTAAAAAATTATAAGCTTGTCCTAGGTGTTGTGTCGGTCTGACTGTCCCTGCCTCCCTTTTCCCTGTGATCTGAGGCAGGTTGTATGTCTCAAGCCTCAGTCTCCTGGCCTGCAGTTGGTCTACAGGGCTATTTGAGGAGTGAGTGGCATATGCTAAGCAAATGCAGCTTTTCTGTCTAAGTTCTGTCATTAGGTGTTTCCTTTTAAGGAACTCACCTCTTCTGCCTGAAATTCATGGTTATTCCATGCAAAATGGGGCGTTTGGACTAGACAAGCCTTATGGAATCAAGTGAAGCTTTTTGTTTTCTGCTGCTGTGTATTCTATAGCAGCACCTGGTGAGGAACAGGCATGGCCCCTGGGAGCACCTGGGAGCACCTGGCAGCAGGGAGAAGCGAGATTGTCTCGGGTTGCCTAGAGTCCTTTCAGGTTTGAGACCAGACTCCAGCCTTTTTGATTGCCACGCAACAGACAACTGCTTCCCATAACTTTCAAAAGTGAATTAAATGGTGCCGGCCTGCGAACCAAAGGGTCACTGGTTCAATTCCCAGTCATGGCACATGCCTGGGTTGCAGGCTGGGTCCCCAGTGGGGGGTGTGCCAGAGGCACCCACACATTGATGTTTCTCTCCCTCTCTTTCTCCTTCCCTTACCCTCTCTCTAAAAATAAATAAATAAAGTATTTTTAAAAAGTAAATTAAATAAAACAGAAGAGACATTTTTCTCAGGTACTTTTTGTAAACAAGAGCCTCTAGGGCTTCTTTCTCCTTCAAGCATAATGTCACTATTGGTTTGGAATATACTTTTGATAATGTTAAAGAAGTATTCTTCCATTCCCACATTTACATGTTTTAAATAATAATAGGTTGAATTAATATAGTGCTTTTCTATATCCACTTATTTATTGATTCACATGTGCATTTTTCTCAATGATAACATAAAGCTATAATAATATATTAACATTTTTCTTAATATTAATTACTTTTAGACCTGGAGCAAACCCTTCATGGTATATATTCATTATTTTGATTAATTATTAAATCTTCTTATTAAGAATGTTTTTAATCATAGAGTTTTATGTTCCTAAGTGAGATTAATATATTCGGTTATGGTAGTCAAGTTAGGGGATCAGGAACATTTGTGTTAGGCAGAAATGTTATGGCCTTCTCTCTTTTTTTGGGAGAGGGGATTAATAAAACTTGAGGGTTAATTATCTGCTCCTTAAAACTTTGGAAAAATGATCAGTGATTTCACTGAGTTTTGCTATTAGTAGATCCAGCAAAGTTGTTGTTTTCTCTATTAATTGGGTATTAGACACCATCCAAATTGGAATAAGATAGTACATTTAACTGGATGATTAAAGAGTGTTTAATAAGGGTTTATCTATAAAGGTGTGGGCAGACCGCACTGGGGAAGTATCACCACCTGAGGCATGAAGAAATGTGAGGAGGAAGTGATCCCCAGAACCCAGTAAGACCAGTCCAGTGTGGAGACGGCTATGTGTCAGCAGCTGTGGAATGAACACCAACAACCCCAACTTCCCTCAACTTATTTTGTTTCATTCTTTTTCCAAGGTCTTTTTTGATCTTTTGCAAAAGACTATTTTAAGGACAACTCAAATGTTGGCAGACTTCATCAATATTTGAATTTTAAATGAGGTCACATGAATACAAAAACCATCCGTATATTTCCCCTCCTTCCCCATGAGGAATTCAGTGTCATTCCACCCCAGCAAATTTCTGCTAATCCTTATGGTGGGCAGAATAATGGTCTCCTAAAGATGTCCACATCCTAATCCCTAGAACTTGTTACATGGAAAGGGGGATTTTGCAGATGCATTCAGGTTAAGGACCTCAAGATAAGGTGATTGTTCTGAATTATCCAGATGTGCTCAATTTAATCACAAGAGTCCTTAAAAGAAACTTTTCCAGCTGAGGTAAGCATTAGATTGGGAGATGTGACCATGGAAGAAAGGCCAGAGAGATTCAGCATTGCTGGCTTTGAAGATGAAAGAAGGAAACCACGAGGTGAGGCATCTTGGTTGCCTGTAGAAGCTGGAAAAAGTAAGGAAACAGTTTCTCCCTGGGAGCCTTCACAAAGGAACATGTCCCTATTATCACCTTGATTTTAATCCAGCGACACCCATGTAACACTTCTGATCACAGAACTATAAAATTATAAGTCTATACTATTTTAGCCCACTAACTTTGTGATATTTGTTATTGCAGCAATAGAAAACTAATAGTTTTCAATGGATGTCTTTACACAGTTTACCAACCGCCACTCAGCTGCAAGCAGGGCAGCCCTCCCACTTTGTTCTGCTGCTGCTCTGGCTTCCTGAGTCCAGTCAGTGTTGGCTGCTCCAGAAGCCACTGGAACAACTTCAACATTGCTAGGATACAGCAAAGAGAGGCAAGTGGCCAGAACTGGATCCAAAAAGCAAATAGCGCCTGGCCAGGCTTAAGCTGTTGTCAGGATGTAATGAGTTAATGTATGCAAAGTGTTTTTAATAGTGCCTGGCACATAGTGATGGGTTTTAGCTAATACTTTTTTATTTTGCACCCTAGATTGATCATACTTCACTTCATGATATATCCTGACCTTGTCCTGTACATGGCCAATCTCTTCTTTTTATTCATTCATTCTCTTAAATCATCTCAGCTCATTTCTATTCCTCTCCCTCCCTAAACAATAATTTTAGTCATGTATGTGCATTCTTATAAAACATATATTTTAGTTTTATGTGAAGGTAGTTTTTGATTTATATAAATAACATTGATATTGAACAACTCATTTTTCATAAGAACTCTTTTGGTTTTCTTTCTTCTTTCTTTCTCCCTCCTTTCTTCTTTCCTTCCTTCCTCCTTCCTTCCTTCCTTCAATACAAGTTTGTTTGTACATCCATTGCTTATACTGCTGCCTAGTATCTCATGGTGTAAATCCATTGCATCTGACCCTCCACAGGGTTAATGTACAAAATATTTATCCTTTGTGCAACATAGGTATAGCCTGATCAAGAAGCTGCCTCAGTGCTAGAGCTGGGTTCTACAGGCTCTTCAAATGCCGGGCTTCCTGAGCGTAAACTATAATTCAACAAACTTACTGGAATAAGTTCATTATGGACTCTGAGATGCTTTCCTTGGGATAGACATCAGGCAAGAATTTGCTGGGTCACATGTGTGCACATATATAATGTGCATGGGTGGTGCCGCATGGCTCTCCATAACAGTGGTACTAGTTCACTCTTCCACCAGTACAGCATGCACCCACCATAAGCCCATATCCCCACCAACGCTAATGCTACCTGGCTCTCTAATACTCACCAGTTTAGTGGACATAAAGGCATAGCTCTCTGTTTGAACTGGCATTTGTCTGATTTCTGGTTACAAATAACCTTGGACTCTCATCTTACGCTCTAAACTTTGTTGGTGTCTTTTTCTATAAATGTCCTTCTCGCAGCCTCTCTTCACTGTTCTGTTGGAGTTGCTATCTTTTGTTCACTAATATGCAAGAGTTTCCCATATGTTAACACAATGTTAATTGTGTGTCAGAAGTTCTATCTCCAAATGCTTCCCATGCCACAAATTCTCAAAGTGCCAACCATATGCTAAATTAAGGGTCAAGGAGGGAAGACTGATTCTCCTGCTGACGCTGCCTCATAGTCTGCCACCTGCACCCTAACTAGCAGTGTTTGTGTCCAGAGAGTGTAAAATCTCTTAATGAAACACTTCTTCTGGCTGCTGTCCTCATCCCCTGGCTGAACAATGGGGCTGCAAACAAATATTGCCAGGGGCAGCAGAACTGGAGGAGGGAGGTATTTTTGTCTCTTTAAGTGAACCAAACAATATCAGCCATTTAAATTTATCAATTAAACTCTTCATTAGGAGTTGTAGTATTTGTATGCCTCCATTAATGGCAATGATTTGTACCATTTTTTTTTACCACGAATTTTTCATCTGTGACAAGTTTCTTGGACTCAGCATCCTGTGATCTCATACTAGACATCTGGTGAAGAAAGAACTCAATGCTCAAATAAGATGAAGAAATCTGGGCCAAGCAATACACACATTTTTTTTAAATAAAGAGTTTCTGGTTATGTGCATTAGAGATTTCAAAAAGGTGTATGTAGTATCAACTAGAAAGTGAGACCACTCCCATCTCTTCTTCAGCATATAATGTGCAGCTTTGGTGTGAGAGTTAGTCATTCAGGAAGCTTCAGTTCCTGAGTCTGTACTATGGGTGCAATACAGTTTGTGCATAAAAAGAGGGAGCTTAACAAGATGTTTGATTGAGTTTCTGCTTAAACCTAGAATTCATTTCTCTCTAAAGCCTGCATCCCCTGGTCCTTCAACCTCCCTGCCCAGCCCTTGTGGGAAATCCTTCAGAGGAACAGCCAAGGTACCTCAGCAGCTGTGGTCAGTAACACTTGAAACAAAGCCTTTGTTGATTTAGTTGCTTCTGTAAACTTCAAATGGGATGCTGTTGGAAAGCCCAGCAGTAATTGTGCATCTGGACTTGCCACTTCCTGCTCCAACAGGCTGTCACTGGCAGAGAAACATTCTCTATTGGTAAAGACCATTCTTCCAATCACAGCTTATCTGAATAGTGTTTAAGGTCCAAAGCTATGATTTACAGCTCAGTGAGGAGAGAGCAGAGAATCAGGAGCTGTGGATGAGACCCAACCTGCAAAAGCAACTCACAGTGAGTGGCAGGGTTTGAGATGCCTAAGGAGAGGAGAAGGGTGTTTTTAGGATCTCTAATGCCTCAAAGCTCTGTGTCCCCTCCTCCCCTGGAAGTCTCTCCTGATAAATATAGCCTACATTATCTCTTCCCTCCCTGACTAACTGTATTAGTCTGCATTCTCTAGAGAACCAGACATAGAATTCTCCTTCTCTCTCTCTCTTTCTCTCTCATAGATATACTTATCTATAATAGCTATCCATGTATAGATAGATAGATATTAGAATCCTGACTAACACAATCAGTATATATATAGATTTATTACAAGGAATGGCTCACATAATTATAGAGGCTGAGAAGTCACACAATCTGCCATCTGTCAGCTGGAGAGCTAGGAAAACCAGTGGTGTAATTCAGTCTGAGTCCAAAGACCTAAGGACGAGGGAAGCTGATGCTGATGGTGTAAGTACCAGTCCAAGGTCAGGAGAAGATGAGATGAGCTGTCCCAGCTCAAGCATTGAGGAGGGGGTTGGAGGGAGGCATGTGTGTGTAGGGATGAAGTATTCTTTCCTCTTCCACCCACACTGGGGAAGGCCATCTACCTTACTGAGTTCTGGATAGAAATGTTCATCTTATCCAGAAACACCCCCATAGACACATCCAGAAATAATGTTTACTCTGAGCACCCAATGGCCAGTCAAGTTGACACATAGAATTAACCATCACACCAACCCTATCCCACATTAGGGTGACCTACTCATCCTGGTTTCCCTGGGATTTTTCTGGTTTTCAAACTGAAAGTCCAATATCCTGGGAAACGCATCAGTACAGGGCACCACCCTGCCCATAATGCCTGAACTAAGCATTTTTCACTGGATAATATTCGATTTAAAAATTCAGCCACACTACCAACAAACTCTTATTGGGTGTCTAGTGAGTCACCTGTGCTAAGCTTTGAGGACTCACTGCCTTCATCTGATTTTTTTCCTCTTTATTTTCCCACAACATTTTACATGTGTCTTTTCCATCCCTCACACTCAGATCTTGTTTGCTCACACCATTGTCTGAGGTAAGGAACCAGAGATCCTCGGAGGAGTGGAGGAGTCCAGGACTGGGCCAGGGAAATTTTCCCTGGATCCAGAGGATCCTGGTACCATTTGTGACGCCATAAAGTAAAAAAGCAATTTTTAAAAAGAAGTGTAGCGCAGGAGCAAGTTGAAAGAGCACAGAAGACAATGTGAAGGAGCCCCTAATGACCAAATCTGAGACAATTTTAGCAACAAAATGATTAATAATGATCCATTCTAACCCTTGAAGTACTGTAAATGTCCATGCTGAGATAGATAGAATAAATGAAAGTACGTTCCTATAGTGAAATACAATCAATGAAAAATTCAAGGTGAGCCAAGCTTCTCTGAGGCATCCCCACCACAGCAGGATGCCATGGGGTGTCCTGGCCAGTGCTGTCCTTGGGGACCCCTCTGTGGACAGTGTTTGCTTTGGAGCTCCACTTTGGGTTTGCCAGGGCTGCATCAATACCACAGCAGGATCGAAGGCTCTCCTTGCTCATCCCACGTCCTCTCCCCTTTCCTGTCCCACCTGGTGGATCTGCACTGTGACCTGAGGCTTTTCCTATCCAATCCTGGGCTTCCTCTGCCTTTGTGTCTCATGGGCATCACCCACCGATATTCTGCATGCACTCCTATCTCAGCATCTGCTTCCCAGAGAGCCCAAATGACAACATGCATCATAAGAGAGTGGAATAATGACATCCGTGATGTCTGGGAGTTTTTCCTAAATAAAAAGCCCCTTCTCTTCTGCTTGCGATACTACACCAAAACTCTCTGCCAAGTTATTTAACTCTTTGAGCTTCAGTTTTTCAATCCATAGAAAATGAGATAATATTCAGCATACTATCAAGATAAACATACTAATGAATATCAAATCATTTTTATATGATGCTATGTCAGTGCTTGGAGAAAACTACAAAGCAAGTCAAGGATAGTGTTCCCCGTTCACAAGGTTATTTCACATTAATTAAATGAAAAAAATACAAAGTGCCTGGCTCATAATAAGTGGAATGGGGAGACAGACAAAAATGAGCAACTCCAAGAGTAAATATCATAGAGAAATATAAATCTACACAAGCCATGAATCTCTTATATGCTTATAGTGGAAGTAAAAAAACATTTTGGAAACATTTGGCATTATATCAGTTGAAATAATTTATCTAGTGATTCAATTTTCAAATAATTATACAAATATTCAGACTTTTAAATTTCTTCTTCCATTGGTTTTGGTAAGTTACATTTTTTTAAATATAATTTATTGATTATGCTATTACAGTTGTCCCATGTTTTTCTCCCCTTTATTCCCCTCCACCCTGTACCCCTCCCCACCATCATTCCCCACCTCCCCACCTTAGTTCATGTCCATAGGTTGTACATATAAGTTCTTTGGCTTCCATTTCCTATACTATTCTCAACCTCCCCCTGTCTATTTTGTACCTACCATTTATGCTTCTTATTCCCTGTACCTTTTCCCCCTATTATCCCCCTCCCAATCCCTGCTGATAACCCTCCACATGATCTCCTTTTCTGTGATTCTGTTCCTGTTCTAGTTGTTTGCTTAGTTTGTTTTTGTTTTTGTTTTTTAGGTTCAGTTGTTGATAGTTTTTATGTTCTCATTTTACTGTTCATAGTTTTGATCTTCTTTTATTTAAATAAGTCCCTTTAACATTTCAAATAATAAGAGCTTGGTGATGATGAACTCCTTTAACTTGGCCTTATCTGGGAAGCACTTTATCTGCCCTTCCATTCTAAAGATAGCTTTGCTGGATAGAGTAACCTTAGATGTAGGTCCTTGTCTTTCATGACTTTGAATACTTCTTTCCAGCCCCTTTCTGCCTGCAAGGTTTCTTTTGTGAAATCAGCTGATAGTCTTATGGGAACTCCTTTGTAGGTTACTGTCTCCTTTCCTCTTGATGCTTTTAAGATTCTCTCCTTATCTTTAGCCTTGGGTAATGTAATTATTATGTGCCTTGGTGTGTGCTTCCTTGGGTCCAACTTCTTTGGAACACTTTGAGCTTCCTGGACTTCCTGGAAGTCTATTTCTTTTGCCAGATTAGGGAAGTTCTCCTTCATTATTTGATCAAATAAGTTTTCAATTTCTTGCTCTTCCTCTTCTCTTTCTGGAATCCCTATGATTTGGATGTTGGAATGTTTAAAGTTGCTCCAGAGGTTCCTGAACCTCTCCTCATTTTTTTGAATTCTTGTTTCTTCCTTCTGTTCTGGTCAAATGTTTATTTCTTCTTCTGCTCCAAATTGTTGATTTGAGTCCCAGTCTCCTTCCCTTCACTGTTAGTTCCCTCTATATTTTTCTTTATTTCACCTTGCATAGCCTTCACTTTTTTCCCTATTTTGGAAACCATACTCAACAATTTCTGATTACCAGTGTTTTGAACTCTGCATCTGATAGGCTGGCTATCTCTTCATCACTTAGTTCTATTTTGGGAGCTTTGATCTTTTCTTTTATTTGAGCCATATTTTTTTGTCTGGGTGCCTGTTATGTGGTAAAAGGTGGAGCCTTAGGTATTCACCACAGTAGGGCTACCCATGTCACTGTGTTGTAGTGCAGTCTGAGTAAATGTTTCTTCTTTAACTCCTTGGTTGTCAGACTTCTGTACAGTTTGGTTTTCTGGCAGTTCTGGTTATTTTTTGTTTTTAAATTTGTTGTTGTCATCCTTCTTTTGGATGTTCAGGGAGGCAAAGTGAATCTACCTATGCCTCCATCTTGGCCGGAAGTGGTAAGTTAAATTTTTATAGAAAGTAATCCATTTCACCTAATTTACAAACTAGTATAAACTTGCTCCTATGTATTTTCTTGTTTTTAATTGCTTATTAATTATATCTGTAATTATGCCTCTATTTATTTCTAATATTGTTTGTGTCCCTTTTATTCTCTTATTCTTTTTTTTAATCCTAGTTTAGTCTTGACAGTTTTGTCAATATTGTCAGTTTGTTTCAATGATCCCAACTTTGGGTTTGTTGATGGCACTTTCAGCTGTTTTCTACTTCATTGATTTTTTTCATTCTTATCCTTTTGATTTCTAGCTTCTTTGAATTTGCTGGGAGGGTTTTAAGTTCTTGATTTGGACACTTAGGTTGATGCTTTAGCCTTTCTCTTTTTTTAACATAAATATTTAGGCTATCAACTTCCCTCAAAGCCTTCTTTTTTCTGCACCATTTATCACTAATAGTGGAGAAATGCACCCATCCTCCTCTCCAGAGGTAAGCGTTATGCTGATTTCTAACACCATAAATTACTCTGGCTTATTTATGATGGTATATAATTGAAATTATACAATATGTAATCTTTTGTGTCTGTTTTTGCCTATATTTTCTATATCATTAATTTTCACATATTTTTCATTTTTGCTCTTTTCTATAGGAAAGAATTCAGCAATTTACCAATTATTTCCTCAGCTATGTCAGTTCTACTCTCTCAAGTATTGCAGTCTTTATTTCAATAATTAGACTTGCACACCTAGTATTTCCACTTCGTTGTGTGTGTGTATGTGGTGTTTTGTGTTGTTATTTTCTTCCCTACCTCTTTCTGTATGCCTGTTATGCTTACTCAGTTTGAATGTTCAGTCTGTCTCCTCTAATGCCTTGGATGCCAGTGGGATCTGTATTCCACTTTGTTATTTTTGATACAGTTGTGCTCCTCAGATGTCTCATTATTTTAGCCTATGAACTTATCTTCCCCTGGAGGTATGGCAACTCCAAAAGGCAATGCAAATGGGGAAAAAGCGGAGGCCAGACTGTCAATTCAGATGAGTTTAAGAAGCTAGAAAAGAGGGAAGGAAGGAAAAGAGGCCCTATGACAGACAGAGAGACCCAGCCCCCAGAAAGCCAAAGTCCCTTGCTCTGCACACCCCAAAAGCCTTCTCAGGTCAAGACTTCTCTCTCAGTCCCCGTGGAGAAACAACAGGAAGAGGAGGCTGTTCTCAGAATGCAAGCCACAGCTTTGAGGTTTGGAAGTGGGGGCAAGGGCAGTGGGAAGGTAAGTATCTGAGGCTATTCTGTGCCCACTTATTTCCTACAGTTCTTTACACACTCAGGCATGTATGCTGTCCATGAGGTTGCCTGTCCAGGTTTGTGGGTAAAGAGAAGCAAGAGTGTAACTCCAAGATGTGTCCTCTCCCAGCCACACTGCACACAGATAATCCCAGCTGACAACAGCTCTCTGCTCTCCAGGTGTTTCAATGGTTGCTCCCATCTTGGCATTTTCTCATCAAAGATTCTCTAGAGTTGCTCTTGGGAGAGGGAGCCAGGCAGATTTGACTGAGAGACCACTTTTAAACTGACTCAAATAATTAGCTAAAGATTTTGGACAAGATAAATCAGAAGTCATGGGGAGTAACCTAATGTGTTTGAGGAAGGGAAAGCCATCATTACACAGTACACCATATACATGGTCAGAAATCCTGGGTGGTCTACACAGAACCAACATCCTGATTCGGATCCTGGTCGCACTTCTTTGTAACTTGAGACTTTGGGTAAGATCTTGGCCACTGTAATTCTCAGTGTTTTCATCTATAATAGGAAAGTCGTAACTAACAATACACTGGATCAGACTAAATAGGTGAATGAATACGAAGGACTCAGGATAGTGTCTGGGTCATGATAAGTGCTCAAGATTTAACTATTATAGTCTAATTGAAGTTTTCTTTAAAGGAATATTCATCAGTAAAATTATGACAAAGGAGCTAAGAATATACTATAGGGAAAGGACAATCTCTTCAGTAAATGGTATTGGGAAAAATGGAAAGCCACATTCAAAAGAAGAAAACTGGACCAGTGTCTTATGTCATACACAAAAAATTAACTCAAAATGGGTAAAGACTTGAATGGAAGACCTGAAACCATAAAACTCCTAGAAGAAAACACAGGCAGTAAGCTCCTTAACATTGGTCTTGGTGTGATTTTGAGCAAAGGAAACAAAGGCAAATATAAACACGTAGGACTACATCAAAGTAAAAAGCTTCTGCACAGAAAAGGAAACCATCAACAAAATAAAAAGGCAACCTACCAAATGAAAGAAAGTATTTGCAAATGATACAGCTAATAAGGGGTTATAATCTAAAATATAAAAAGATTTAATACAAATCAATAACAAAACAAGCAAAAAACAATAATCTCATTGAAAAGTGGTCAGAGGGCCTGAATAAGCATTTTCCCAAAGAAGACTTACAATACAGATGGCTAACAGGCACATGAAAAGATGCTCAACATCACAATCATCAGAGAAATGAAAATCAAAACCATAATGAATGGGTATTATCAAAAAAGACAAAAAATAACAAGTGTTGAAGAGGATGGGGATAAAAAGGAACCCTTGTGAATAGTTGGTGGGAATGCAAATTGATGTAGGCTCTATGGGAAACAGTATAAAGTTTCCTCAAAAAAATTAAAAATAGAACTACTATATGATCTAGCAATTCAACTTGTGGGTATTTACCTGAAGCAAGCAAAAATATTAATTTTAAAACATCTATGCACACCATGCTCACTGCAGCATCAGGGTGTCCATCACATAGCCCACACTGGCTATGAATGCAGCCCAACATAAAATTGTAAATTCATTTAAAACCTTTTTTTTTTTTTTGCTCATCAGTTTTCATTACTGTTTGTGTATTTAATGTATGGCCCAAGACAACTCTTCTTCTTCCAGTGTGACCCAGAGACCCCAAAAGGTTGGACACCCTTGCCACAGTGCAGCCACTCTTGTTTGTGGGGTCAGGCTTAGGACAGCATACTTGGGACCTCTGATTCTCCACTGTCAACAGCATCCTCCCAGAAAGCTACTGCAGAATGCTCCTCTTTGTGGTTACCCAAACAATTAACAGATAACTAGGAATTCACCTGCACATCAGCAATAACAAACACAGAGGTGGGAATCAGAGCCCTCTCTCACCCAGTCTCCACTTAAACTCATCTGGGATTGACCCTCTACAAACTGAAATCCTTGGAATATTCTTAGCTTTGCTATGAAAAAAATATGTTTTTTATCCTCTTTTCTTTCAGTAGTCATCTTCCCTTTCTTCATATTTCTCCTCTCCAAACTTACTGTTTATTTTTGTTTTCTGTTTGTTCTCTCCAGCATTTTCCCCAGTCAGTGGGCAACTGCAAAGGCTGTGGCAGGTGTCTGGGCCCTGTCTATGCCAGGTCATGAGATGAGATAAACACAGAGCGCGTGGCACAGAATTTGGGGTGAGAGACTGAATGAATAAATAAACTGACAAACAGAATCCTTTCAGTTATGTAGGTCACATTCCCACCTACATAAGTTGTGGTTAAACTTATGCCATTCTGTGCCAAGGGCAGGTAATATAGGCTGATATTTGGTGCTCCCCTTACCCTGTGCCAAGCACCGTTCTAAGGAATGGCACATTTCATCGAACACAGATATTAACTTCCCAGCCCAGTTCCATGAGCAAATGGGAGAGACAGTACCCAAAATCACATAGTCCGTGTAAGTCCAACCCCGAGCATGTAACTCCTGTGCAGCACAGGGAATTAAGCTGCAGGCTATTACCTTAAGACCTGTTCTGTGTACAATGCCCTCTTTAATTAAGCCCCTGGTCGGCCCCTGTCATCTTTCAAGGGAGAAGAAATCATCCCCCTCCACCCTGCAGAGGGAAAGGGTAATGCCCTGTGTCCAATTTTCTTTTCATTGCTATTTTTATTATGGAAACACAAATGTTCAGTGATTTCAAAATGAAAACAGCGAAAGTTAATTTTGTCATCCTTATCTAATAAAATTCTTAATGGGTTTCCACCCATTATCATAAATTCTTTTATTGTTTCTAAATTTTTTCTCAACTGCACAGTAGTATATCTTGCCTTCAAAAAATATTTTTAAAAATTTAAAAGAGACATGTTCTTTTGGTTTTTAGATCTCTTAATATCATTTGCTATTTAGAATTTTAGTTTTATTTTCTCAATTTAGATAAAAGATAAGTGTTCTAAAGATGCAGTTAGCACTTTCAGCACAAATTTTATGTAGCAAAAATTTGGGCTATTTGACATGAAAGATCATGAACATGAGTTTGGACCAATCTTCTGACTTCACCTGGACTCCATCTTCCCATCTCTAAAATTATATCCTGGACGCCTTCCTTTCCCTTACTCTTCCCTTCACCCAATAAGAATAACATATTGCTAATTTAATTGAAGAGTTAATAATGATTTTTGTCTCAAATCTCAAAGAGTTGAAAGTTCTAGATATGCTTATTCTATATGTGGTGCTGAGACTGTGGGGGTGAGGCTGGAGGACTGTGTATAGAAAAAGGTATCTCTATTATAGAATGGTGGTTCTCAAAGGGGACCAGTAGTATCAGCATGGCTTGGGAGCTTGTTAAAATGTAAATTCTTAGGCCCCACCTATTCCCTACTAGGTCAGACTGAGGATGCAACCCTGAGTCAATGTTTTATAATCCTTACAGGTGATTCTGATGCATGTTAAAGTTTGAGAACCACTGTTGTAGAATACTCTAAACTTGGTGGTCAGTGTCTCCTTTCCAGACCTATTAATCCCAAGTCTGCTTCCTCTCACTCTTAGTTAAGGGAGGAATTTACTCCTTCAACAAATATTCATTAGGTGCTTGGTACATGTCAGGCACAGTTCTAGGCACTGACGATATGACATTGAAAACAACAGACAAAAGACCATGCCATGTGAAACTGTATAGCATTCTGACAGGGGATGACAGATAATAAACAAGTAAATAGATAATATATTGGGTTGGCCGGAAAGTTTGGTACGTTTTTTCTGTATGATGGCTCTAGTAGCACTTAGTTGTCTTTAACTGTACTTGAAACAATTTTGTTAGATTGTATTGTGACAATTGCCATGTCAGTGTGCATTTTAAAAGAACATCAAAATTGGTGAATTTTTTGCAGCCATTTTAATATTGAAGATAGAAGAAAATACACAACATTTTCAGCGTATTATGCTTTATTATTTCAAGAAAGGTAAAAACGCAATTGAAATGCAAAAAACAATTTGTGTAGTATATTGAGAAGGTACTCTGACTGATTGAATGTGTCAAAAGTGGTTTGAGAAATTTCTTGGTACTATTAATATTCTGGCCAAATAATTCTTTGCTGTGGGGCTATCTTATGCGTTGGAAGATATTTAGCACCAACCCTGGCCACTGCCCACTAGCAGAAGATAGCCAACATACTCAAAATATCCAATTCAATACAGTCATTGATGAAAATGGAAAGTATCTTTTACTTAATGAGAAAAAACTAAACATTTTTTTCCCAACCCAATATTGTATGTTTTACTTTAAAACTTTAAAATTATACGAGGCCTGTCTGGAAGATATCCAGCCATATAATATGAAAAATAGAGACATTTACTGAAGAAGATACAATACACATTGTACATAGGACAATGATGCCTCAGTCCCCTTCAAAGTAGGCACCTTGGGACCTCACACAGTTCTCCCAATAACCATCAGCTACCCTGTTGTACTTTCCTGAATCTCATTGATGGTCTGAAATCTCTTCCCTTTCAAAGGTGATTTTAGTTTTGGGAAAAGCCAAAGGTTGCAGGGCACCAAATCTGGGTTGTAAGGGGACTGATTGGATGTTTTGCAAAAAAACTCTGCACGAAACATGATGCATAAGCAGGCATGTTTTCAGGATGAAGCTGCCAATCACCAGTTGACTATAGTGGCAGCTTTCTGAATCATCCCAATAGTTTCCAAGGAAGAATGTTCAAGCTTAACTCAAAATTTGATGCAGATTTGTTGCTCTACTTGCTCAGTCATTTTGAATGTGACAGCCACATAGTAAACATGCTCCTTCAGCAGCATCTACCATCCTCACAGACTAACACAGTGAAGTCATTATTGTTCATACATGCACATTCTAGTCCACTCTCCTTGGCTGCCAGGTTACATCAATGGCATGCAAACCATTCTTGTTATATTAACAATGGCTGGACTTTTTCTGGACAGATCTCGTGCATACATATAATATCAGGCAGTGAAAAATACAATAAAGAAAAATAATACAGGGCAGTAGAATAGTGGATCGTTAGAAAATATCAGCTTGACTTCTTAACCTAATTTAGATACACTAGAAAAGAAAATCTATGGGAAAAAAAGTGTGCCATGAATTCTAAGCTAAATGAAATAATTTTGTGTTTATCCTCTGAACAAGTGTTTTTTTGAACAGCACCCACCTTTAGGATGATGTATCTTGGGGCAATTCTATACAAACTGGTAAAATAGACTGCTCTACTTCCACCACCGTCACAAACAAGAAAGTCACCCGACATTCAGGTCAACACCCTTATATCCAGAAGCATCTTGGGCCAGAACCAAAGACTCTTGAGAGCCCCAAGGTATCTAGAGATCATAAAGTTTAGTTGTTTTTTTCATTTATTTCTTCACGTGTCTGATGACACTAATATATTTTGACCTCCATAAGGGCATGATATATATTTTCATGCCCCTCAAAGCAATTATTTGCAACTCAAGGGGAAATAAATACAGAATCTTGCTGTCTTAGAGCAATGCCAGCACACACCAAGTGCTTAACAAAAGCTATTGACAATGATAATAAGTATGCTTAGTTTACCAGACTCTCATAAGCTGAAATATTTTCTGCACTGAACCTGAAATAAAATATCTACTGTTTGACCCTAATGCAATCACCAAGTTAATAACCTGGAGCGATTTCATCCTAGTACTCCAGTTAATCAAGGTGATAGTCTCATTGCTATAACATAAAAGTACTAAATATATTAAAAATATGCCTCATATAAGCTGGGTATTTTTCAAACTTCATCTGATTGAATGTTCACAAAAATCCCATAAAGTTAGATTTACTAAAGCTTATTTTGGGTACAGGTAACAGAAGTACACTTCAAATGATCTTTAACAAAAATTTTAACATACAATTTATTGTAATATAACACATTGGAAGATTATGTATGTATTCAACAAAATTCAGATAAGAATTGTATAATAAATACAAGAATCATTTCCCTTTTGAGTCCTGTCATCCCAGCCCCTAAATAATGAAAGTATAGGTCAGAAACCCCCTCCCAGAGACAGGGCCCTAGATATATGAAAGCCTCAAAGCATAAACTAAATAAAATTGTTGTTGTAGAGGGAGAAATGCTACAAAAATGCTGTTCTCTTTTTTATCTTTGGGTGGAGTGAATGAAAAGAAGTTTTTTTGAAAATGCTTAGTTAAAAAATACATACTGAGGATTTGGGATAAAATGTATACCATGTATGTGACCTGGAAAAAGCCAATTTAATGTTAAGTTATAGCAGACTCAGGTGGGGGAATTTCTCTGTGACCTGCTGTAAGCAAGCTCAGTCTCTGCAGGAAACAGTCACGATGAGAAAGAGTCCCCAGGAACAATGGCGTAGGATCAGACCTACAAAGACTATAGATAGTGGAATTACTAACAACACTTCAGAAAAAAAGTGTGTTTGACACATTGAAAGGAATAAAATGGATCAAAAATGATGAAGGAATAGAATATATAAAAATAATCAGGAAGATCTGAAAAAGATCTCAAAGAATCACTAGAATTTGAGGATATTAAAATTTAAAAAATAGACAAGTTGAGCAGCAGTTTGACACAAATAAAGAGAGAATTGGCCTGCCGGAAGACACACCTGAAAACATTACCAAGCGATCAGAAGAAGAAATGAAGAATATGAGACATTAAGAGACTCAGAGAAAAGAAAGAGAAGGTCCAATTTGTCTAATTGGCATTACATAAAGAGAGAATAGAACAAACCAGTGAAATTTAGTATTCAAAGAGATAATAGGTGAGAACATCACAGAACTGGTAAAATACAGAAATATTTAAGTTCGTGACTCCCAGTGAATGCCAAGCAGGATAATTTATATAAAGTGTATATTTAAATATACATAGTAAAACTAAAGAACCCCTAATATAAAGAGGAAACTAATAGCTAACTTCTGAACTACAAAAAGAAAGTTGAAAGAAATATTTCATAGTGCTTAATTACCAACCTAAAATTAAATATTCTTAGACAATGTATCAAAAATAAAGGGACTTATTTTAAAAAAAGAAAAAAGAAAAATATGAATAATAAAATGGCAATAATTACTTTAAATGTAAATAAATTAAATGCTCCAATTAAAAAAAAAACATAGGATGGCTGAATGGATAAGAAAACAAGACCCATACATATGTGTCTACAAGAGACCCACTTCAGATCTAAAGGCACAAACAGATAAAAGTAAAGGGGTGGAAAAAGATATTTCATGCAATACTGTGGCTGAGTGGTTTATAACAGAAATGTATTGCTCACAGTCCTGGAGACTGGGAATCTAAGACCTGGTTGCATTCTGGTAAAAGCCCTCTTCTTGACTCATAGGAGGAGCCTCTGACTGTGTCCTTCTGTGGCACAAGGAGCAAAGGATCTTTCTGGAGCATCTTTTTGTAAGGACATTAATCCCACTCATGAGAGCCCATCCTCTTGACTTAAGCACCTCTTTAAGGCCCTACCTCCTAATAGAATCATCTTAGGGAGTTAGGATTTCAATATATGAATTTCAAGAAAGACACAACATTCAGATCATATCATACATTATTTAGAGGTATATATTTATATGTAAAAGAATAAAAATAAAATTAAAGACTTAATTTAAATTAAAAACATAATACCTGAAACTGTAAAACATCTAGAACAAAATATAGGGGTAATACTTCAAGACATTGCTCGGGACACTGATTTCTTATAATGAACGTCTGCCAGCCATGTAATATGAAAAATAGAGACATTTATTGAAGAAGATATAAGATACAAGAAACATTGTACAATAGGACAGTGATGCCTCAGTTCCCTTCAAAGTGGACGCCTTGGGACCTCACATGGTTCCCCAGCATCTCTCCTACTGTACAAAACACTGTGCAAAATCCCTTGTTGAAATCACCATCAGCTGCCCCATTGTATTTTCCCGAATCACATCCATGGTCTGAAATCTTTTCCTTTTCAAAGGTGATTTTAGGTTTGGAAAAAGGCAGAAGTCTCGGGCACCAAATCTGGGCTGTAGGGGGGCTGAGTGACCTGGGTGATTTGATGTTTCTCAAGAAGATTCTGCACGAGACACGATGCAGGTGGTTGTGCACTGTCGTGGTGAAGCTGGCGGCTGTTTTCTTTTCATTGTATTGCACCTCTCAACTGACGAAAAACATTAAGGAAGGACTTCTTAATTGTTTGGCCTGGAGGAGCGTATTCATGATGGACACCTTCACAATCAAAACACACAGTTAACATGGTTGTGATCTTGCTGTGACTTTGCCCTGCCTTTTTTGAGCATGGAGAAACAGGAGACTTCCATTGAAACGACTGGGCCTTTGTTTCCTGATCAAATCTGTAGACCCATGATTCAGCTCTGGTTATGACCTTGATGGAATCTGGTTCATTGGTAGCTGTTTGAATCAAGTCATTAGCAACTGAACATGATGTTCCTTCTGCTCTTGTAGCGGAAGCGTCAGAACAAATTTTGCCACGACACCTTTCTTGCCAAGATCCTGCATCAAGATCTCGGACACCATAGTTTGGGGAATCCCCAGATCAGCTTCTAGTTCTCATTCTGTCAGTCACTGATCTTTGTTGATTGCAGCCCGTACATGTTCAGCATTCTCAGATATTCTGGCTTGTTGCAGGCCTTCCAGAATGTGGATCGCTTTCCACAGATTCTCGGCCATCTTTGAAGCACTTGTGCCTCACTTTTGTTTGCGCTGCACTCATTGCATTGTCCCCAAAAGCCTTCTGAATCATCCAAATAGCTTCCGCAGAAGAATGCTCAAGCTTAACACAAAATGTGATGCAGATTCGTTGCTCTACTCGCTTAGTCATTTTGAACGTGATGGCCACACAGAACACATGCTCACTCACAGAACACACACAGAACACGTGCTCACTCAACAGCATCTACCATCCACACTGACTAGTACAGTGAAGTCGTCATTGTTCTCACACATGGGCATCCAGTCCACTGTCCTTGGCTGCCAGGTTACATGAGGTCGTGCAAACCCTTCTCATTATACGAATAGCTGGACTTTTTCTGTACAGACCTCTCATATGATGCAAAAACCACAGTCAACAAAAGCAAAAATAAACAAATGAGATTGCATTGAACTAAAGGCTTCTGCACAGCCAAGGAAACAACATGATGAAAAAGCAACCTACCAAAAGGTAAAAACATTTGCAAATCTCTTATGTGATAAACACTCAATATGCAAAGCATATAAGGAATTTCTACAATTCAATAGCAAAACAATAATAATTTTAAAATGTTGCAAAACACTTAAATAGGCATTCTCCAAAGAAGATATACACAATGGCCCAATGTCACTGATCATCAGAAAAAGGAAATCAAAACAACAATGAGTTATCATTTCACAGCTATTAGGATTGTTATTATAAAAACAAATAAACAAACAATAAACAAAGAAGTGTTGGTGAGGATGTGGAGAAATTGGGACCCTCATGCACTAGTAGTGGGAATGTCAATTGGTGCAGCTGCTATGGAAAAATCAAAATTCTCAAAAAATCAAAATAGAATTACCATATAATCCAGCAATTACACTTCTGGATATTTATTCAAAAGGATTGAAATCAACATCTCAAAGGAATAGTTGTACGTCCATGTTTATTGCCTCACTGTTCACAGTAGCCAAGATAGGAGTCAAACCAAATGTCCATCATAAAGAAAAGAAAATGTGGAGTATAGATACAATGGACATTACTCAGCCTGAATAAAAGAAGGAAATTCTAACATGCCTGAACCTTGAGGACATTATGCTCAGGGAAACAGGCCAGTCACAGAACAAATACTGATGTGGTATCTAAAGTAGAATTTTATATGTACATATACTGAATATATATATACACACACACACACAATACACACAGAGTATATGTATAAATTGTATACATGTACATGTATATATGTCATGTAATATATAAGAAAAATTATGTAAATATATCACATAATATATATAAAGTTTGTTCATACTATATAGAACCTTTTTTAAAAAAAGATTTTATTTATGTACTTTTAGAGTGAGGGAAAGGGAGGGAGGAAGAGAGGGAGAGAAACATCGATGTGTGAGAGATACATTGACTGGTTGCCTCTCACGCACCCCCAGACGGGGACCTGGCCCACAACCCAGACATGTGCCCTGACTGGAAAGCGAACCAGCGACCCTTTGGCTTGCAGGCCAGCACTCAATCCCCTGAGCCACATACTTTATAGAACTGCATCATACTATATAGAACCTTATATCACGATTTTGACACTTAATAGTGAGTGAAAAATCAGCCTTATTAAACATCCCTCCAGAACATCATGTTTAATGGTGTTACACACATAATATTCACTTCTGTGGATGTGCCGCGACGCCCTCAGTCGTCAGGCTGCCGGTGGATGTGCAGAAACTTCCCAGAAACGGTTGTGCCGCACTGAAAGTATCTGGCTGCCGGGTGTGCCCTGCATTGGTCTGTGAGACCTTGAGAGGGGGGCCCGCGGCACAGCAGGGCCCAAGCAACCCTCAGCAAGCTCAGGTGTGAGCATCTCCCTTCTTGCTCTCCTGTGCCCACCCGACACAAGCCTGGAGTTTTCATTTCTTTGACGAACTCTAATTGGAGCCTTTCTTACATTGGTGCTGGCTTGTTCCCCTGACAGCTGGACAACAATGGAAGGAATTCTAAGGTATCTTGAGACTGAAAATAGAAAAAGAACAGTAATTGCCTGTTCTAGCAGCTTACATTCTGAATAAAAAGCCCCAGTTGTGCAGGTTCCTCGGAACAAATAACAGTTGCCTTCAGTAACTGTCTAATGCTCAATACCTTTCTACAAAGGTTATTATTATTCTTGTGTATTTATCTAAGACTCAGAACTACTAAGAATCTTTTCACATCTACAAATTAATAGAGGGGTGATATCATGGGTTTTGTCTATCTTTTAAAAATAACTTAAGCTTAAAGCAAATCTCACATTCAGGAAGAAATTCTGGTCTGCTTCCCAGAAAGTTAGACAATAAACTCTCGTGAACACACAAGTTACTCAGTGCATTTTCTGCAATGCAGCTGTAAGGCTGTCTGTTGGAGAGAGTATTTGGGCTTAATTGAGCAATTATGATAAAAATCATAGAATTCCATGCCTGGAATGAGCCTTGTTTGACAGATGAGGGGATGAAAGTCCAGGGTCACACAGCTACCTTGTGGCACCAGGTAGACTGGGACAGAATCTCACTGCCTAAGCAGGCTGTCGGTGACTCTCTGTGTGCTTGGTCACTGTTACGGAGTCACTGCAGCAACCCCAGGTCTCAGAGGCCGGCCACTGTCTTACGTGGATTCTTTAATTGTGAGAGACAGGTAACCACCAGTCACCTAAAGAGAGGAAGGAGATCTGTTTGTGAGAGCATAGCAGCAGCTCCCTGTGCAGTCGCTCTTTCTCTGACATCTTGTTGCCCCCACTGGTGGTCCCTGCTGGTGGTCCTGCTGAGACCTCTCCCACAGACGCTGCTGTGGCCACAACACTGAGACTACTCTGGGGGGCGTGGGAGCCGGGTCTATGGGCAGACCCAGTGTTGAAACTAGGACGGAGCCCTCCAGTAATTCATTTCTTTTCTGGCCTTGTGTTGTGGATTTGGCTCTGAGGGAGATATAATGAGTTGGATTTTGTCTCCCTGAGATGTTACGTTGAAGTCCTAACTCCCACTAACTCAGAGTGTGATCTTATTTGAAAATGGGGCCTCTTAAGGGAGGTAACCAAGTTAAACTGAGGGCATTAGGGTAAACGATAATCCCATATGACTGATGGCCTCATAAAGAGGGGACACGTGGACACAGAGAAATGCACATAGAGCAGGGGTGTCAAACTCATTTTCACCAGGTACCACATCAGCCACATTACAGCTGAATGTAATGTTAGGACTGTATAAATGTAACTACTCCTTAGCAGTTAAGTGAGAACTCGGCACTGCCGCCGGGTAGAAACAAGTTGGAGGGCTGGATTCGGCCTGTGGGCCTTGTGTTTGCCACCTGTGACATAGAGGGAGACGATGAGAAGACACAGAGAGGACACTATCCGCAGGCCAGGGAACACCAGATGGTAGCTAGGAGAGAGGCCTGGGACGGATTCTGCCTCAAAGCCGTCAGAAGCAGTCAACCGTGCAGACACCTTCATTTCAGACTTTCAGCCTCTAGAACTGGGAGACGTAAACTTCTATTGCTGAAGCCACGTCTGTGGTCCAACAGCCCTAGGAGATGAATACAAGGGGCATCCTTCAACCTCATGACGCTCGTTGTCAGGCTCTCCCAACTAACAATCACTTTGTATTTCTTTATCTCATGTCAGAGTCTTTAGAGAAAGAATCTATTTGGTCTAGTTCTTTTTCTCTTACTGGTTGAGTCTACAGATTGCTACTCTTCAGTTAGGGCCTGACACCTGGTTCAATCAGCGGTGATCTAACACGGATGGTGTCCCTTCAGCTGGGGCACAGTTCAGACAGTATCTATGACCCTGGGAGGGGCGAGGCCGTTAGGCATCACATTGACACATTTTGTACCATCATAAGGTAAACCACATGTAATAATTTGTGAAGCTGTGCTAGGGGACAGAGAACCTCCAAGCCAAAATAATAAGAAGAGGGCCTGAAATTTCATATGTTGCATAACAAAGGAAGCTAGAGTCTCACCAATTGCAACAAAGTATATGTCTGCATTGGGAAGCTATCCAGAGAAGTCTAGGGCAACAAGAGCAATGAGCAATTGTTTTGTGCCACTGTCAGCACAAATAACACTTATTGGCTAGAAATGACTCAGGATGTTCACCTGAGCCCATGAACCACCCCCACCCCCCCTCAGAACTAGTGTAGTGACTGGACCGGCCCTTGTGGTTTTCATTATGATTGTGAGATGCTCTTAGCAATATTCATCAGGAAACTTTGAAAAACAAGGTTCATTACTCCCAAGTCCTGGAGGGTACATGGCACACTCAGGGCCACACACAGTGAGGCTGTGGGTATTAGGAGTTCTGGAGAAAGATGGAGAGTGTGGGCCTGGAGTTCTGCTTTTATTGGGGTTGAACTTTGTGGGTTCCCTCTGTATTGGCTATTTAAAACATAAGAAAGGGAATTGAAGTTGCAAGAAGGAAGAAGCAATTAGTCAAGTGGTCAGTTCTGGAACTCAACCAGAGATCCCTAAAACAAAGGAAACTTCAGGGATGAGGTGCCCAGCCCTTCACCTAGTCACGTAGTCACGTGGCTGGCAATGTGTTTATTTGAGATGGATGTCTTTGAAATGAATGCCTTCGCAATCAAAGGCTTAATGCCTGACCCTTGCATTGCAATCAAAAAGGCCAATTGTCAAGGCTCACACACCAGCAAGACTTGACATGACTTACCTATGTTTAAAGAAGAGAGACACTACCCTGGTCAGTGTGGTTCAGTTGGTGGGAATATTGTCCGTGTAACCAAAAGGCTGCAGGTTTGATTCCCGTCAGGTACATACCTAAGTCGCAGTTTTGATCCCTGATCTAGGTGCGTAAGATCCCTGGTTCGTGTGCGTTTGGGAGGAAATAAACCCATGTTTCTCTCTCACATCAACGTTTCTCTCTCTCCATTCTTCTCTCTTTAGAAGCAATGAAAAAACGTCCTCAAGTGAGAATAATTTTTTTTTAAAGAAGAGAGACACTGAAACATCCTCATCACATAGGTCATCCATGAATTGTGTGTAGGGTTAGTCAAAGCTGCCTTTTGGTGATTTGAGCTCTGATTTTTATTTAATTAGGCAGGCTTCTGCTTCATAATCTGCCCTATCAGGCTTCTAGAAAGAGGATGGACATGGAAATTTTGATCATTCTCTTGCAAAGGAATAGATTGTTACTTAGACTTATACATCAGTCTCTTGCAAGTTTAAGCAATATAAATCAGTTCCCCTGAGACTCATATAGTACCTCGCTGTGGCCTGAAACAACTAGACAGCAGAACCAAACATAAGAAATAGACTGTGAACAGTAGTAAGTTCAACTGACAGTGAAACCTCTCTGAACAGTCCTGTGGCCTTCCCTTCTGCCCCTCTTGTTCCTATCTCCTGATTGCCACTCCCAGTCTAAGCAAATGTTAGAACTAAAAGGAGCCCCATTTAGGAAAAAAGAGAACTAAACTTGGACTTGGGCAGATACGACTTAAGCTCTCGCTTGCCACTGATTTCACATGTAATTGTGAGCAAGTTTCTTAACCTCTGTGACCTTCGCTGTCTCGACATTAGAATGGGAATATTAAAGTGTGTCTCACAGGGCTGGGAGAAAGAAGGTACCTTATACAGAGTATGTAGAACAGAGTGCGTGCGTAACAGACGACAGCTTCAGGCCTCTGCTTTCAGATCCAACGTGATATCGGATGAATTTACCACTCACTCTTCCCAGTTATCTCCTCTTCCCAGTAGCTGATGGCTGTTCAGGGGCTGAAAATTAACTTTTACATTAGCCCAAGCAAGACGTAATTAGGAAGTCAAATCTGTTGCCACAGCAGCCACAACAGTAAAAACAGGAATGTGCATCACAGGTAATGGCATCTTTAGCAGCCCGCAGTGTCCTTGCGAGCCCGTCCCTCACACAGATGGCCAAATTATGGAGATTTCATGGCACAAAGCAAAGGGCACTGAGCTTGGAATTTTTAAAAACCTTCATTTTAGTCCTGCTTCTGTCACTTTGTGGAGACCTTGGGTGTATCACCTCTCTCTCTGCGCTTTCCATTTCCTCATCTTAATGTGGCAGTACTCCCAGCTTGACCTGAAAACGTGCTTGTCCTTTCCCTGAGAAGTCAGGGAAGCTTGGAAGGGTGAGGGGCTGTAAAATGGATATTCTCAGGGTCTCTTTAAAGAAATGAATGAAGGAGGTGGCAGCCATGGAAGTGCACAGCTCAGATCTCTTTTCAAGAGAACCTACTGTGAGGAGTAGTTGGAGGTCAGCCCCCAGCTACCGCACCATCCTGATCCACCGTGAGTCCTCCGTAAATTCTCTGCAGCATTTACGTGGAAACCATGTTTTCCTCCCAACTGCTCCATCCAAAGACTGTGTCCAGCAAGGGTGCTAGAGCCAGGCTGTTTCTGATCACTCTGGGCTCCTCTAAAAGACTATCTTTGTTTTGAGAGGGTGGTAGCCAGTCACGAAGATAGCCCAACAATCTTCCAATGAACTCGGGACATTGACCACCTGTGTAGACCCCTGACAATGGGCTAACCAGTAAGAGTCCACAGAATTGATAGTGTGTGGCTTCTGAAGCTAGATTATAAAAGGTGTCGTAGCTTCTATCTTGCGTCCTCTGGAGTCATTCCCTCTGGAGGAAGCAGTTCTTTGGAGATGTCTATGTGGTAAGGAAATGGGGGCCTCCTGCTAACAACCAGCATCACTTTGTCAGCCAAGTGAGTAAGCCACCTTGAAAGTACATCCTCCCACCCAAAGCAAGTCTTCAGATGACCAGAGTCAACAGCTTGACTACAACTTCATGAGAGGCTGTGAGCTGGAACTACCCAGCTAAGCTGCTCTAGAAACCCTGACCCATGGAAACCATGAGATCAAGAAAGTCTGTTGTTGTTTTAAAGCATTAAGTTTCAGAGTAACTTGTAACACAGTAATAGAAAACTGATTCAGAGACTCCCAAATGACCTAGCAAAGACTCAGAGCTGTGCTGCAGGCCAGTGCTCTTTCTACCTGGTTCCTTTGCTTCCCTCTCTCCTTACACAGTGTCTGACCTGCATGTGACATCTGAAGGCTCTCTCCACCAACTTGTGCTTCTTCTCCTCTTTATCCTTCAGAGGTATTCCCCCCTACAATTCCTGTCCATGTCTAACTCCTCCTCGGTGGGAACACTTGCCTGGCATGTACCATATTTTGCCGTGTATAATGCGCACTTTTTTGCCCAAATTTTTGAGGAAAAATAAGGATGTGCATTACACATAGGTATAATGATTACTTCTCATGGGTATAATAATGGGCATAATAGTCCTACGTATAATGCACACAAAAACAAGGGTATGCATTATACACGGCAAAATGCAGATAGTGGGTTTGTTATTTATTTATTGAACAAATGAATGAATGCCTCCAGGTAAAGGAGGGATGGGGAAGAAGCAGTTATTTTAGCTGGGGAGACTGGGACTGGCAGAGCCTACTGTCCTCAAGAGTTTTCAGAGGGCTGAAGATAATTAAATGAAAACCATCTATTCAACTGTTCACCATGACAACTACCCTTGATTGATGAGCCCTGAGGAATAGCCTGGAAAGATTTCAATCTATCTGAGAGGATCACCACCAACCAGGGATTTTTCTGAGCTGATTTTTCTAAGATCTGCAGATAATGTTGTCACTAAGTTTGACGGAATGACAATTTTCAATTCACCCCACTAGCACCTCACAGTTTTATCTGGCAGCTTGCATGCTAGCTAAATGGCATTTTAGTGTTAATACAATGGCATCACAATCTTGTATATCTCTTTCCTCTCATCTGGTTTAAGGACATCTCTTTAAGGGAACACAACATAAGAAAGCAGCAAATCCTCACATAATATTTGCAACTCAGAATTGCATCATGGTGCCATGTTATGAAAAAAACAGTAATGCGTTTGAAGAATGTGTGCCTTATTAGACAGTTGTTGAATACCATCCACAAGACCAGCTTTTACAAGGCTGTTTTATGGGCAATGCTTCATCTCAAGATGGATGGAAATATTTGGACTTTTTGCTCTAACTCTGAGCACAGTCTATCTCTCACCTTCACCCCTGTGGTCTGAGGCACACAGATTGGGCTTTTACAGCTTTTACTCATCTTTCTCAAGTTCAGGATTCAAAACTGAAAGTTCCTTTTGGGCGCAGCACAAGGAACTCAGCCACAGTGGGCTCCGAGTTTGTCTGACTCCAGAGAGTCAGCACCTGGGTGCTTGCAACTGAAATTCCTAGGTCATTTGTGCTTTCCCTCTTGTGGCCCCAGAACATGCAAATTGAGGAGTCCCAGAGCATCGAGAACCCCACCAGGGAGGGTGTGCATGCTCTGGCTAGGGATGAAAATGTCTCCCTCCCAAGTGGAGAATGGAAACTTCAGGAAGAGCCAGCTTTATACTCTGCCCTGAGGGAGAGGCCTGTCTATACCCACTGGTGACTCTATCGTCATTTTCCCATTCCAAGGCCCCTAACCTTGCCGGCATCCTGACATGTCTGCCTGGACACACCCACCCCCTTTCCCATGCCCCACCCCAAGCACAATCCCAGCTGCCCTGCTCTTACAGAGCTAGGATTCCCCAGATTGTTCAGGTCAAACATCTTATGGCTGCTGTTAGTTACAAGAGTAATCTCATCTCAACAGTTAATGTGCCAGACAGATGTCAAGTCCAAACTCCAAACTGCGTATAAAACCAAACTCATCTGTGCCCCAGCTTCAGGATGGAAAGCTGGGAGGGACTAGGCAGGGAAGCAGTCTGTGAATTCCTCATTTCCCTGCCAAATGCTGCTATTTTCCCTCTGCCATCCATAGGCTGCCTTTGGCTCCTCCTGCTTGAGAAAAGGAGCCAAACACCAGAGACAGAAGGGGTAGAACAGGCCAGGGCCCCTTTACTGCTTGTTGGTCTCCAATGCCCACAGCAGACATATACTGACACCTCATCTCATAGGTCATTGATGAGTCCCTGAGCTCCCCCTGGAAACCCACCTGATTCTGCTCCCTTTGCAGTGGGCTGTTTATAGCCAACCCTTACCTCCAGCTTCTTTCTGCTGAAATAACCCCTCTCTCAGGAGGGTCTGCTTCCCAGGGCCTCCCACTCTTCCAGGGAGATAGGCACTTTTGTCCTGCAGTTGGAACAGATGCTCTTCACTCTCTGCTACCTGAGAAACTGCACTCCAGGAGACCCATAAAGAGCCTCCCGAGTGGGGCCTCCCTTAAGGTCCTCTCCATAAACACTGTACTCAACCCCACGGAACAGGGGCTGAACTCACTCAACCCTGACCTGGACTCTCTCATTTCCACCCCATGAGACCTCATGTGGGCACTGGGCTAAGAGGCATGGGACCTGGTGCCGGCCACCTTTACTGTTCTAGACCATTCTCACATGGGAATGCAAAGTGCTGGCCACCTATGGTTTTGTTCTTGGTCTTTGGGGCTTCAACTGAAACTGGGACACAAACAGTCCCATTGTGATACACAAAACACAGACTAATTTACCACAATACTTACAAATGTGTCTCAATTTACACAAATATATAGCAAAGCCCAAAAGGACCTTACTACTAAACTACTAGAGGCGAATATATGCATTTTCATGATCCAGCAATTTCATTCCTAGGTATATACCCCAAAGAAACATGCATATATTCTCCAAAACACACAAAAAGATGTTTATACCAGCATGCTCCATAAGAGTCTCAAACTAGAAACTACTCAAAGGAACAACAACAGAAGAAGAAAGTGCAAGCGGTTTATTTATCCTTGGGAATACTAGGCAGCAGAGAGAATGTAGAGCTACACGAAAGATGGCTGGAGCTGGTGAGCATGATGCCAAGCAAAACAGAAGGCGGAAAGAAGGACACATTGTGGGGCTCCATTTCTTTAAAGCTCAAAGACATGTCAAAAACTAACAATGGTATTAGAGATCAGAGTAGCAGTAGTGACCGAGAAAGGCTATGATGGGGGCTCTAGGATGTTGGTAGGAATCTGCTTTGATCTGGGAGCATGATGCATTTGCTTGTGAGGCCCCCTCACCCTGCACATGTGTGATGTGCACACTTCTCCATAGGCATGTTAGACTTTAACACACAAGGTACTTAAAAGAAGGAGTAGGCTTCAGGCAGAGCACACTACAAGGGGCCAGGAGACTTTAGAGACAAATGACCACAGCCACACTGAGCAGGGGGGGAAAGCCCTGCCAGGGCCCTTGAGGAGGAGGCTCTGAATCCCTGCAGCCCCCACTGACTTCTGACACTTTGTTCTCCTGATCTTTTTTTTCCCACCGTAGTATCTGATTAGCATCCATCCTCTTCCATCCTAAGTGTCAATGGCCTTGCTTCCTCTGCAAGGTGATAACAAGGAGAGAGCATTGGATTTAAGACTTTAAATTTTTTAGAGATGTTTTAAGTTCACAGCAAAATTAAGAAGAAGGTACAAAGATTATTTTTACCTACCTCCTGCCCTCACACATGCAGAACCTCTCCCATCATTAACATCTCTCAGCAGCGTGGGATATTTGTTACAATCGATGAACCTACACTGACATGTTATTATCACCCAAAGTCTACAGTTTACATTAGAGTTCATGTTTGATGTTGTACATTCTGTGGATTTGGACAAATGTGTAATAACGTACACTCATCCTTACAGTGTCATACCGAGTATATTCACTGCCCTAAATGTCTTCGGTTCTCTGCCTGTTTATCCACTCCCTACTAATGCCTGGCAACTACTTCTCCTTCATTACTACTTTTTTTATCCTCATCTGAGGACATGCTCACTGACCTTGGAGAGAAGGGAAAGGAGGGAGAAAGAGAGGGGGAAAAACATCAATGTGAAAGAGAAGGCATTGATTAGTTTACTCTTGTATGTACCCCAACCGGGGGCCAAACCTGCGACCTAGGCATGTGCCCTCACTGGAAATTGAACCAGCGACCCTTTGGTTTGTGTGGCGATGCTCCAACCAACTGAACCACACCAGCCAGAGCAATTACTGATCTTTTTACCGCCTCCATTCTTTTGCCTTTTCCAGGATGTTCTATAGTTGGAATCATACAGCCTTTTCAGATTGGCTTTTCACTTTGTAATATGCATTTAAAATTACACCATGCTTTTTCATGACTCATTTAATTTGAGTACTGAATTATGTTCCACTGTCTGGATGTACCACAGTTTACTCATCCATTCATCTTCTAAAGGACATTTTGGTTGCTTCCAATTTGGGGCAGTTACAAATAAAGCTGCTATAAACATCCATGTGCAGGTTTTTGTGTAGGGAGCATGGGATTTTAAAACAGAATATCTCACTTTGAGGCCTAGTTTCTCTACCTGCTTGGTTTGGTTTCTTGAGCAAGTTACAGAATTTCTCTAAGCCTCAGTTTCTTACTCTGTAAAGTGGGAGATTAAAAGAGTTAAAGGCTCTGAAAGCATTCTGTATCATAGAAGATCATGTATACATTACAGATCATTATCACTAGTCTTTGCTTTTAGATGGGGAGTTGGCCCAGGGCAGGGTCACTGGGCCAGCAGATGGATGCCTGTGGCCACTGATTGATGTCCCCTGTGCCCGCAGAGAGGGCTTGGAAGCCACTGACAGCCAGTCTTACTCACCTCTGAGCATCATGTCAGGACCCTCCAGGACCTCTCTCCACTCCAAGGCCTCTCAGTCCTTCCTTTTTTCTACCCCTCCAAGAGGGATGGAGCACCGTGGGGAAACGGATTGCCCCCGCTTGCCACTCCAGACAGGAGGAAAGGCACGGCTGCTCTCTCTGGCAGTCCCTGCACTTTTTTCAACTGGTGATTAATAGAGTTCACTCTAGGCACAGTCAAGCCCATGGAGCAGTAGATAAATAACAGGCAGAGTTTAAGAAGATGCATGTTCTTTGAGTTAATAATTTTAACAGCCGGAGAAATACTGTGGTTCTCATGGTAACAAGGACCTGAGATTTAGTCTCTAATTTGAAAGCCTCAGACTAATATGTACAGATCGTAATCCTACAGGAACTTCTTTCTTTCTCTTAATTGGGGCAATTTTAATGAAGCAATGATATAATGCAATTTGGAGAAACAATGTAGACTAGACTAATTTCCTCTAAATATGTCAATGAAATGCATACTTGTAAACATTTTCTGAGATGATATGTGGGAGAGCATTATGGTATTTGCTTCAGAGCTTTAGTATAAACCTGTGTTCCTTGCAGAATTTCCAAGGCTGAATCTGCTCTGCTGTTTGCTCCCAGACATTTCAAGGAACCGCAATCCTCTTTTACCATAAGAATCTAGGAAGTTATTTTTGCTGCAGCCGATTTAATCCTTAGGATGGGATTTGCTGTCCAACATACATGGTGAGGGGAGCAGACCAGGAAATATCCCCCTTACCCTGGAAATGGGGATGGGAAAGTCTGTTCTTGAAAGAGTCTGGCTGATTTCCTTGCTACAAACTAAACCAAACCAGCAAACCTTAAAAGTGGGAAATGTACAAAGAGCGGCCCTTTGGAGACAGTCCGCTGGGCCAGTCAGCCCTGACTACTTGTAAGCTGCCTCTTGCTTAATCAGTTTCTGGCTTGTAAGGATATTTTTCCTAGCTGGGTGGTTTCCTGTATTTGCACTTGTCACTTCCCTACAAACATTCACAGCATGCCAACCTCTTCTCTTCCTAAAGTGATCAAACTGCCCTTTGATCGTGCTGAAAACATCTTCTGTTTTCGCTCCTCTTCTCAGGTGTTTGGAAGCGTGTCAACGCCTTCCCTGAGGCTGAGCGGTACTTGGCTCGCAGCTCCGGAAAGCTGCCTTCAATCATGCTCATGTCCAAGCATTGCCTTTTCTTCATTCTGCTGACTGCAATGTGCACACGGGGTTTTGTGCTTGCAGTGGTCACAGTTATGACTGGGTTCTAGATATGAATTCTGTATGATATTAAGGTCTGTGGAGCGGGAAGATGGCAAGCCAAGCCATAGGAACTTGGTAATTCTTCTTATGTTAATATTCTGTTTCCCTCTTCAATCTCTTGCATGTTACCACTGATGACACCATGCTTGAAAAATCAGAGTGCAGGGAATTCGGAACACAAAATCCAACCCCACCTGTACAAATTCCTCATTAATAACTCTTAGTGCATCTGTCTGCCAAACCTGAGCCACACACACAAGGCTTTACGAAAGATGTTAAATCACAAACAAGGGAGCTAACAGAATCATGAGAAGCTAAAAGCCTGGTTTATGGTGCAGTTTGTTTCCTGGGCCTCTCAGGTCCTTCCCTGTTCTTGGAAAACCCCAAGAAAGAAGGAAGGAGGCCCAGAGCCCTCCTGCCTTCTTTCTTATTACCCCTTCTCTTTGGTTCTCACCACCCTGCCTGGCAGGGAAGCCCCACATGCACCTGTCAATCACAAAAGCAAAGTTTCACCTCAAACTCAGGGGTCTGCTCACAGTCAAAGCAAAAATTTAACCTCAGACAAGGGGGGCTGCTTCCCAAGCCTCCACCAGCTACTGTCCAGCTCAATGCCTGCTCAGGAAGTGCAAAGAACTTTGAAGCAGCCATGGAAAATCATTTGAAAACAAGACAAAAACCTAAATTAACAATTAAAAAAATAAACCCATTAAAAAGCTAAGCTGACATGGTTTGGAATCTTCTGCTGTACTACTGCTTTATCCACATGAATATATTCTTCCTACGACAGCATCGTGGTGCGATATTCAAGAGTTACTAGGCTTAAACAGTTAGGTGAGACATGGCTTTCTTTATGGAATTAGATGTACACTGTATATATCTATGTTGGAGTACAAGCCGTAATTTTTGCACTAGCAAAAATCGATCTTAAATGTGACCACTGAGCATGCTACTATGCAAACTTCTAGGCCTAGTTGATCTTTTAAATGTGATAACGTGACCGTTTGTCACAGGCCCTGCCAGCATCTTCCAGCTGGGAGAAAAGACATGACGCTCCGCTCCAGGACTTGCCCTCTCTGCTTTCTGCGCTAAACCAACTGGCACCACTGGATTCGCCAGAATATTTGGCTCTTCTGTCTGTTATCCTGCTTTAAGATCTCGCTCCTTGACAGTTCTGTCGAATCTTTTTGTAGATGTAATTGGTTATAGTTTCCATGTCCTTAGAGCTGCTAAGCTAGCAGTTTAATTTATCCTAATTCAGAACCTAATTGTCTTGCACTGCTGGCTAATTAAATGTTCAAAGAAGTGATAAATTAGGCAGGTTGATCATTACAGCACAAGTAATTAGCCAGTTGATCTGAAGCCAGCCAGGTTTTTAGGACAGGCTTGGAAGGGGGGGCCGTGTAGAGTGACCCAGCACTCATGTCACACTGATTTGTGATCAGGAGGGTCAGCTGTAGTCTTGGGCCTGCCACGCCAACCATGGGTAAGGGTTGTGTCAAGGCTAAAAATTTGCCAAAGTGTTGGGTAGGCTGAAGTTCAAGTTAAGCTACATTAGCCACCCAGGGTTCCCTGTGGACACATCAGCATCCTTTGAGCTTTGGCCTGGAACTGCTCAGAGACCCCTTCATTGGGGTGTCCATACAGCTGAAGCAGGTGGGAACTGACCCTTAACATTAGAAGCAGATTCCTGGACAAGGGTGGAGAGATCTGACTGAGGGAAAACCCAACAGCTTGGCCCAAGGCTTCAGGATCACAGAAAGTGTTTGCTGAAAACAGCACAACTGAAGTTGCCTGGGAATGAACACGGGTTGAGACAGGCTGAAATACACCAGGCTGGCCTGGGCAGTGGTTGGGTGAGACAGATTTAAAGAAGCAGAGATGACTTCTAGAATGATCCCACCAGGACACGTTGTGGCAGAATATTTGTTGCCACAGGCCACATGGTAAAAGAGTGACCTGCCATTCTCCACAGGGGACTGTTTACAGGATGGACTATTTTGGTCTTAAAGAAGCAAACGGTCTTTGTAGGAGCATGAGGAGCAAGCAGGGAAGGTTCTAGTTTTCCTGATGTGGCCTCCCAGTAAAACCAAAAGAAGTTCTATCACACACAGCATACACACACTCACACACACAGAGCACGTGAGGTTGGCAAGCCAGTCTGCTCAGCCTGGCTCCTGCGCTGGGAGTTTCCTCCTCCACTCACATTTCCACACAGAGTGTATCTGTTCCTCACAGCACCCCCTGCTGTAAGCTGAGGATCCCTTTACTCCCTGAAATAGCCACTCAGTGCTTGAATGCCCCAGGTTTCACTGAAGGCTTGAAGCAGTGCCGTCTCATAGAAATAAAAGGTGAACCACGACATGCACAATTTTAAATTTTCTAGTAGCCACATTAACAAAAAGGTTTTTAAAAAGATAAAATTATTTTTAATGATGTATTTTATTTAACACAATATATCTAAAATACTATCCTTTCAAGATGTAGCCAAATATTAAAAAATTATTAACGAGATATTTACATTTCTTTTTTTGTCCTAAGTCATCTAAATCCAGTGTGTATTTTGCATTGACAGGACACCTCAATTTGGACTAGCCTCATTTCTGGGGTTCAGTAGCCACATGTGGCTTGTGGCTACCCTTCTGGATAGTGCAGGTCTGGAGAAGTGGAAGGAGGCTTACCTCACAGGACATGTGGGAGGCAACAAACCCCCACCCCCAAGATGTGCACGTCCTAATCCCTGGAAGCGATGTTACGTTATGTGGCAAAGGGGAATGAAGGAAGCAGATGGAACTGAGGTTGCTGATTGGCTGACCCTGAGATGAGAAGATGGTCCTGGATTACCTAAGTGGGCTCAATGCTAACACAAGGGCCCTTAGGTGTGGAAGAGGGAGGCAAAAGAGTCACTGCCAGAATGATGTGATATGAAACTTTATTGGCTGTTTCTGGCCTAGGAGACAGAGGAAGAGGCCACCAGCCATGGAATGTGGACATCCTCTAGAAGCTGGTCTTGGGATCCAGGTGCAGATCTCTGGTGAGGTTAAAACTGTGCTTTCTGTGTTTCTTTCCTAATCAGAACAGTGCTTTGAACATTAAAACGGCAATTCCCAGCTGGTATTGCTCCCAGCTCCCTTCCTATGTGGACCCCTGACCATGCTCCTAGAATGTAACATGCCTCCCCCAGTCTCCAGTCTAGTGCTGATCATGCCAGTCTGCAAGTTGTATCTGAACACATATATTGCAAATCAGCTTTTCACATGTAAAAATATGGAGAAAGTTTTAGTTACCACATGTATCTTAGAAAGAATTCTATTTCTTAAATGGAAAGAATGTTTTAATTAGCCCATTGGGTAAAAGTTAGGATCCCCAAAAGGGTAGGAATGCAACCCAGCTCCCAGATTACAGGAAAAAAGGTAAAATTGTTGCATCTGAGCCCTAGAGACACTTTGCTTTGCTCTTGCTACACAGCCAGGAAGCTGATAAGAGCTTCTGTCGCATAGGAGGAGGCCTCTCCTTATGAGCATAAATATTCAGCAAACCTACTAACCCTACTGAAGATTTGGTGGGAGTGGATTTGTGATACAACAAAGTAAGAGAGTTAAAGAGGATGAATTAAACATGGACTGACTCAGGTTGAAGCAGAAACCACCCATAAGGATGCTACTCTGGCTCAGCAGGGAGACTCCAGCTGTCAATGCTAGAACAACCCAGAACAGGCCGCCCTGTGGGGGTGCCAGCCACAGGGGGCTCAGGGATGTGCTCAGGGTGGGTGGCCCAGTGTGTCAGTGGCAGAACCGAAGTGACGCTAGTCATCGGACACTGACCTGCCATTCAATGGCTTCTGCAGCTGGAAATCCCCTTGCACGCTCGGCTGGGTTCTTCACATTCCCATCTCCCCATCCTGCTCCTGCTTCGCCCTCCAGGACTCCCTTTTTCTCCCTCACTGACACTCCTTGCCATTCCGTTCCTTTCAGACCCAGCCTGCCCAGGAAAGCAGTCTCTAAAGAACACCACTGTATACACACACCTCCCTCTCTATTCCTGGAACAGATCACATTTAGGAAAACACCATATTGGGAAAATTAAAAAAAAACATCAACAAAAAACTGCAGAGCACTGCTGGGCTGGCTGCAGAGAGGAGTTGACTAAATGTAAAGATGCCAAGACCCCACCCCAAGACACTTTGACCGAATGGTCTATATTTGTCAAAGGCTAATTTCAGGGCCCCCTTCTCCTATGGACGCTAACACACAGAGAAGGGCTTCTTGGCTTGCTGTGTGGGTGGACTGCACCTGGAACTCCAGCCCAGCTCCACTGAATCAATGGAGTTCCTTTCAAACTCCCAAGCGATTCCAGCCCTGGGTCTTTGATACGCTCCATTCTCCAGCAGGCTGCGGCCTGACCCCACATATTCCGTGGCTGAGCCTCCCTTTGCTTGGCATAGGAACTGGAAGGTTCAGAGATCAGGCACAGAGGATCAGGTGGCCAAACAGGACACTCTTTCATTGTCACCTCTGCAGATCACTTTCTTGGCCACCCCGCCCCGTGCCACAGTCCTCCACAGAAAGGTATTTATTGATCTGGTTTCTAACACTGCAGGAAGTGGATCGCAGAGCAGCCTTCTGAGTAGGCTGGACCTGACTTCTAAGCCCTGTAATGAGCTGGGTGTTAGAGCGGTCCTTGTCACCTGACCCCACGGAGCCCACTGGGGCCGTGGAACAGCTGTCACCCCTCCTTCAGGTGGGCTCACTGGCTGCAGGAGGAAACAAAGGGTGGCCCTGCACACAGCAAAACTGGGCCTGGCAAAGCTGACATGTCACTCAGGCTTCAGGCCAAGTTCCTCCCCTGTGGCTTTCCCAGGACCCATGGGCACAGAGCTTCGCCCAGGAGTGTCCCGCTGTGCTTCTGCAGGTCAGAGCAGGACTCCTGCGACACTGCTGGACCCGGCACGGCCCAGGCCAGGTGACTGCGTGGCTCAGGGGCCTGTGGACCCCACTCAGCAGCCTTTTCCTGCCCCACATCTTGGCCAGGAAACAGCCTGTGGGGGGACACCGATGAATTTCAGAGCACCAGAATGTGATCGCGGAGATGTAGCCATCTGGAAATTGAGCCCAACATAACACGCTGAAGGTTCTGTATCTTCTCCTTCAAATTTTTTTTTACAAATACATTTAGATGGAGAGGCCCTGGGTGAGAAGTCTGAGAAAGAGATGGACAGACTGGGTGTATTAGCCTCCCAGGGCTGCCGTAACAAGTACCACAAGCTGGGTGACTTGAAACCACAGAAATGGATTCTCTCATAGCTCTAGCGGCCAGAAGTTCAAAATCAAAGTGTTAGCAGGGCCATGCTCCCTCCGGAGGCTCTGGGGGAGAACCCTTCCCCAGACGTTTTCTCGGTTTGCGGCTGCCCCATCTCCACATGATGTTCTCTCTGTGTCTCTCTCTTCACATCACCTTCCCTCTTCTATAAGGTCACTGGCGATTGGATTAGGGGCCCACCAGACTCTAGTATGACCTCATCTTAGCCAATTACAGCTGCAAAAATCTTACTTTTAAATCAGGTCACATTCTGAGGTATGGGGGGACATAATTCAACCCATAACACTGGGTCATAATAGGTTTGTTCAGGCATCTGAGGAAATTTTCATGAAAGAGCAGTTACGATATAGTGCAGCTCAGAGAGAGAGAATGAAGGCCGTGGGTGTGGTGGGGAGAGTCGGTTCGGGGAGAGTCGGTTTTGGTGACCAAGAAGGAGAACCCTGGGAGCAGGGACAGCTGAGCAGCCACTGAACGGACTGCCCTGTGTGTGGAGTCTGTACTCACCTGGGCCAGCACCACTTCTTTCCTGGTCTATGTATATGGTCCCTTTTAATCTTTACGATTCCCTCTGATGATGTTATTTTCCAGTTTTTCACTTATAACTGAAGCTCAGGGGGGTTAGTAGCTTTTCCAAGGTTACACAGTTAGTAGGTGTAAAACCGGGTTGTGAATCCGATGCATATGACCTCCAGGTCTGACTCCTCCTCACCGATCTGACACTGCTGCCCAAGCAAGTGTCACACAATATCGGTACCACTTCCGGCACAGGTTGTTGCCGAAGTGGAGACTGGAGATCCGTTCAGTCATTCAAGTACTATGTGCCAGGCACTGCGCTAGCTCCCAGGAGTAAAACTGACCAAGATATCCACCGTTCCTGTCTCCAAGGGTTTCGGCACATTTGTTCAAGCCACTATACTATGCCAGGTGCTATTGTAAGCAAAGAAGAACAATTATTCTGCAAAGTGTTGGCATATGTTTAGTTCCAAACATATCAGTTGATGTTCACATATATTTATGTGCCTCCAGGTAGTGTGGGATGAGAGAGAGAGGAAAGCATGAAAGAAACCACAAAATAGAAGAGTCACCTGTCTTTTTAGAGCAGGAACTTAGTTAGTTTCCTTTCACTACAAACTGTTTAAACAAGTATTGATAATGATATCATCATGATTTTGACAAACATAAAACACAGGGAAAATCCTGAATCAAACTTCGATGTAGAGAAGCTGCTTTGTGGACATCACTCATCGCTGGAGAGAGTGTACTCACTGACAGGACAGGGACTGGTCCAAGCTCATTATATTCTCTCTAGACTTTGATGGACTCAAACGCTTGTTGGAAGTGGATGGGCTGGGGGTGCAGAGAAAAAGGGTTAGGAGTGAGGGCAGGGGAGAGGGAGGAAAAACGAAGAAGTTGGCAAAAAAACACCCACCAACCCCTTTCCTACATCTGATGAAATAAACTTAAAGACAGAAAAATAGAGGGGAAAATCCTTCAGTGGAGGTGGGGAAATTAATAGGCAGCTACAACCTCTGGACTCATTTTGCAAATGGTACCCACCAAACACTTGAAATTTAGACCACATGGTGAAGGGTGTCAAAACAAAGTCTGTGTCTTTGACCTTTAGCCTGATGAACTTACATTTCCCTAATATTATTGCCTGTCTTAAGGACAGGAACATGGGTGAGCCAGCATGTACCCCTCTGAGGGCTGGCACTGCTACACCAAGCTCAGGTCCTCTCCACCTTCTCTAGACTCAGAGAAGGCAGCTACAGGGGAAGAGAGGAAAGAAAAGCAACCAGCTCAGTACCCGCTGATCAACAATAACAAAAAAATCATCCGCAAAAAACCTACAAAGTTCCAGCTTCCCTACGAACCTGTTCCCCTCCTACATGAGTGCTACACTCCCCCCTAAGCAATAAGACACCAAAGATGCGGCAGGGAGGCCCCTGGGGAAGACAGCACAAGCTCTGTTGAAGTTTGTGCTGCAGGCAACACACCTGAGAGAGGTGGCCACCTGCCCCAGCTCTCTACAGCACACCCGCATTACACCTAAGCAAACAGCAACCCAAGACAGAAGCAGGCAGAATGCCATCAATACAGGTCCTCAAAAAACATGAAGAAATGAAAAGGGAGGAAAGATATTAACGAGCAAAAGGCAGGGGAAGAATAATTGTTTTAGGAAACAAGAAACTTTCAGACACATTTCTCTAGACTCTATTAGAGATCGTGGACAATACATATTTTTGAGCAGTGGCTATTTTCCTATCCCCGAGATGACAGGGCAGCTGTGCACACATCCCAGTGATGTAAGATCAATGGGGGCTCATAAAGAACCTCTTCTATGTTATTACTTTTTATCCTTACCTGAGGACATTTCTTCACTGCTTTAGAGAGAGAGGAGGGGAGAGAGAGAGAAAAAACATCTATCTGTTGCCTCCCACACATGCCCCATCCGGGGATCGAACCCACCACCTTCAGTGTACAGGATGACACTCCAACCAACTGAGCCACCCAGCCAAGGTACTCTCTGTTCTTTCCAAGTTCAATGTGTTTGTTTTCCACGTATAAGTGATACCACATGGTACTTGTCTTTCTCTGACTTACCTTGGTTACCATAATGTGTTCAAGTCCCATCAGGTTGCCACAAATGGAAGGTAAAGCTCTTTTCTCAGGGTTGAATTTGCCCCACCTTTTAAAAAACCCGTCCATCCATTGATGGGCATTTGGGTTATTTCCATATCACAGCTACTGTGAACAGTGCTGCGAGAAACGTGGGAGCGTGTGTGTCTCCTCAAACTCCCATTTTATGTCCTTTGAATATACACTCACAAGTGGAATTGCTGGACTGTACGAGAGTTTCATTTTTAATTTTTTGAGGGACCTTCCACGCTGCTTTTTATGGTGGTTACCAATTTGCATTCCCACCAACAATGGATAAGTGTTCTCTTTCCACCACATGCTCACCTGTCCTGACATCTATTGTCTTCTCGATGGCCGTTCTTACAGGTGTGAAGTGTTCATCTCATGTGGTTTTGATTTGCATTTCCCTGGTGATTAGTGACATGAGTATCTTTTCATGTGTCTGTTGGGCGTATCGATGTCTTCTTTGAAGAAATGTCTATTTATCTCTTCTTCCCATTTTTAATTGAATTGTTTGTGTTATTGTTATTAAGTTGGCTGAGCTCTTTATATATTTTAGTTATTAATTAACCCCTTATTTGATATATGGTTTGCAAAATCTTTCTCCCAATCTTTAGGTTGTCTTTTCAGCTTGTTAATTTGCTGTAGTCCCATTCGTTGATTTTCGCTTTTGTTTTTTGTGCTTTGGTGTCATGCTCCAATAAATCATTGGAAGGCCCGTATCAGTGAGCTTCTTCTCTACATTCTCTTCTTGGAGTTTTATGGCATGGGGTCTTATGTTAAGTCTTTGATCCATTTGGGGTTAACATTTTCAGTGGTATGAGGTAGAAATCCACTTTTATTTTTCTGCATGGGTTTCTTCATTTTTCTCAGCACCATTTCTTGAAGAGACTGTCCTTTCCAAGTCGACTCCCTTGTCGAACGTCAGTTGACCGTACACACCAGGATGTAATACTGGACTTTCTATTCTGTGCCACTGGTCAATATGTCTACGTTTGAGCCAGTAACAAACAGTTTTTATTACTATGATTTGTAGTATACTTTGAAATCCAAATGCGTAATTAAAAAGACTTCGTTCTTTATTCTCAGAATTGCTTAGGCCACTGGGGGTCTTTTTTGATTCCACACACATTTTAAAACTATTTCTTCTATTTCTGTGCAAAATGTCTATAAAGAAGCTCTTGAACATGCCTCATGCTCCCCCTAGCTCCAGACCTTATATTTGGAATTCCATCGCTAGGGATATTTTTCCCCAAGTGCAGGTACTGCCTTTGATAAGTGTCAACATTAGTAGGGAGTTCTGACCGTCTACTAAACATTTTACATATGTTATCTCACAAAAATATGTGATGAGAGATTAAATCATGACTTGCATTTCACAGATGAAGAAACTGAGTTAGCATGGAAATAGTATGACTCAGTTATCACAAAGTGATTGTAGGTGGCAGAATCCAGATGTTTCTGCTATCTCTTGCTGCATAACAAATAACTCTAAACTTTAGCTGCATAAAACTATGATAATCAATTTATTATTATCTCTTATGATTCTGGAGATTAACTGGGCCGAGCTTGGTGCTCTTCACTCAGGGTCTCTCCTGAGGTTGCAGTCAGGCTGTGGGCAGGATGGGCAAACTGAAGCCTGCTTCATTCTTGCATCTGGTGCCTGAGCTTGGGAAGATTGGAGCTGAGAAGAGACAAGGTTCCTTATCTCTGCCTATCTCTGTCTCTGTCTTCCATATCTCTCCCTACCTCTCTCTCTCTCTCATTTTGCATGGTCTCTCCAGCATAGAAACTTGGAAATCGCTCAGCCTCTTATATAACAGCTCTAGCTCAGGACTTCAAAGCAAGTGTCACAAGAGAACAAGACAGAAGTGCCCGACCTTGGCCTTCTCTAACTCAGCCTTTTACATCAAGCAGCATCACATGCCATATAATTTGCAAATATATTTTTAAACCACCACACCAGGTCTTTTGATCCCAGATGTCAAGATGTTCTATTGGGTTATTTCCTCCATGAGTTAAAGCTTGACATAAGTTCATGTTGATGGCTTGCTGTGCCTTCATTTATTCCATTAGCCAAGCCCTTACTAGGGCCTGTCTCTCTCTCTTTAGAGGCCAAGTAGGGACAAGTTCAGGACATAAATGCAGCTGGACAGCACAGGGGTTCAAGCTGGAGAAAGAAACGACAGAAGGAGGATTGATCAGGGAACAAGTAAAAACAGCAAATGCCCTCTTCACCATCTTCATTTTCCTTCTCTCTATTCCAATATTCCCAATGCCCAAAACAGGAGGAGGACAGAATTTTGTAGGTACACCAGAATCCACCACACTTCCCTGTTCCTGGCCAGCCGTGCTCGAAGCTTTGGCTTGTTTTTTGTAGGTTGAATCAGCGGAACAATAAAGCTTTAAATTGATGCTGCCTTTACAAATCGTCAGTGAAAGCGATGCCACAAGTAGCTTCCAAGTTCATGTATGTCTGTGAGACTGGACTCTAAACACTTTGTTTATGTCTAGTAGTAAAGTTTTCATCAAGCTATCTTCTTTTTAATTGAGCTAATAATTTCACACCTGTCCTCTGGGTTGAGTCATACCAGCTACAACCTAACCACATCTATGTGAACAAATACCAAAGTAAAAAGTGGTGCCATGGTAGGAAAAGCAATAGAATTAGCATGGGAGGGTCTGTTCCTGCTCTGTTGCCCACCTACTGGGTGTCTCTGAGCAAGTGACCCAACCTCACTGGGCTGGTTTTATCTTACATAAAATGGGGGAATGTCTGCCTTGCAAGTCAGTATGTTAAAGGGACATGCAGTAAGTGATAAATAAATGCAGTTTGAATTTATTTCTAATTAATTTTGTGCTAAGTATGACCCCTTCAACTTGCAATCTTCCTTGTTCACCCCTCATGCATTTAAAAAGGCTTGCTTCTCTTTCTCATTCTTTCTCATTCTTACTGTACAAAATTAGCAACATACTAACAAATACAAAGAAGAAATTACAAATAACTGCTCCAGAGCAACAGTCCTCTCTTCTGGTGTTTTCCCTTTCAAGCTTTATGTTTATATGTGCATATGTACCTGAGTATGTCCAGGCGTGGGGTATGCGTGTATAAGTGTGTGTGGCTATGAGTCTATATGTATCCTCATTTGCCACTTTACATCTTGTTTCTGTCATGTACTTTCTTGTGAACATCTCCCCCTATCCTTAAACAGTCTTTAAAAACCTGGATTTTATGACCGTATTGGTAATCCATTGTACAAACATCCTTCAATTTAACCAATTGTTCTATAATTGAACATTTAGTTTCCCTCTGATTTTCTCTACTAGTTTTTAATAGTACAGAACTATGAATAGCCTTATTCATATATCTTTGTCCACCTCTCTGATTATTTTCTCAACCCAGATTTCTCAGTGTTAAATCACTATGTCAAGGATATAAACAATTTTAAAAAATCATTATATGTATTTCCAGAAAGCTTTTCAGAATTGGTATCAATTTATATTCCCATCAGCTGTTTGGAGAACCATAATCTCATTATACACCACCCAGCATTATCATCTATAATTTATTTCTTCATACATTTAATAGGCAAAAGAATTATCTTGTTAGTTGCTTTAATTTTTTGTTTTTAAATTATTTTTCTTATTTTGAAATAATTGTAGATTCACATGAAGTTGTGAGAAATGGTGCTGAGAGATCCCATGTGACCTTTTGTCTGCGTTAGCCAATGGTTGCGTCTCACAAAACGACATCATCATTGCTGCTGACATAGTCAAGATGCGGAACACTTTCATCACCCCAAGGGTCCCTCAAGTGCCCTTTTATTGACACGCTCACTCCCGACTCCTCCCATCTCCGTGTTTTCACCCCTGGAAATCACTAATGTAATCTCTATGTCTATAATTTTGTCATTTCAAGTTTTATATAAATGGAATCATAGAATATGTAACCTTATGTAACCTTTTGGGAAATGGCTATTTCTGCTGAGCATAATTCTGTAGAGATTCACTCAGGTTGTTGTGTGTATTGAGAGCTCATTCCTTTTGATTGCTGAGTAGTATTCCAGGTATGGATGTACCACAACCTGTGTAACTATTTATCACATTGAAGGACATCTGGTTTGTCTCCAGTTGGGCTATTTGAATAGAGATGATATGAACATTGAGATGATAAGGTTTTTGTATGAACATAGGTTTCCATTTCTCTGGGATAAATGCCCAGGAGTGCAATGACTGGGTCATATGGTAGTTGTATGTGTAGTTTTTTAACAAATCACCAAACTGCTTTCCAAAATGACTATACTATTGCTTTAATTTTTCATCTGTTTGCTTATTCATTAGATTGAACAATTTCATTATTTTTATTTATTGTCTATTTATGTTATTTTTTATATTTCTCATTGAGTTGTTCTGTTCACCATGAAACATTATTCAGTTTTCACCATGTTTACATGCATCCATTTGTATGTTTGCACATGTGCACAGTTCTGTACAATTTTATACCACGTGTGGATTTGTGTAAACACCCCGCACAATCAAGATGCAGAGCTGCTCCATCACCACAAAGGTGTTCCCTCATGGTGTTCCCTTTATATTTGCATCCCTGTCTCCTGGCAACCACTAATCTATTCTCCATCTCTATAGTTTGACATTTGAAGAACATTATGTAAATGGAAGCAAGCAATATTAACCTTTTAAGACTGGCCTCTTTCACTAAGCATAAAGCCCTTGAGGTCCATTCAGGTTTTTGTGTGCACCGACAATCCATTCCTTTTCATTACTGAGTAGTATTCCATTGCGCCAGAGCTTATTTAACCTTCTACCCACTGAAAAACATCTGGGTTATTTCCAGTTTGAGGCTATTACCAATAAAGTTACTATGAACGTTCATGTTCAGGTTTTCGTGTGAACATAAGTTTTCATTTCTCTGGGATAATGGTCCAGGGTGTAATTGCTGAGTTGTATAGCAAGTGTATGTTTAGGTGTTTTTTTTTTGAAAACTGCCAAACAATTTTCCACAGTAGCTATTCCACTTTTTATAACCGCAAGCAATGAATGAAAGGATGCAGTTTCTCTGCATCTTCCCCAGCATTGGCTGTAAGTTTTTATTTTAGCTGTTCTAATAGGTGTGCAATGATATCTAATTGGGTTTTAATTTTCATTTTCTAATGTTAAATACTCTTTTTATTTTTTCTGAATAAACTTTAAAATCATGATCCAAAAGTTTTCCCAAAAATCCCATTAATATTTTTCTTGGATCATTCTTGAATATACCTTAAGTTGAGAATAGTTTACATTTTTAAAATATTCAGTCTTCCAGTCAAGGGATATTTTATCTCCTTCTATTATTCATTAGTATTTTTCAGTAAACTTTTCTATATCCCTTCCTATAGGTCTTACACATTTTTTATTATATTTGATACTAAGTGGGTGTGGGTTTTTTTTTGCTATATTCTGTTTTATTTCATTTTTTCAACTTTCCTGCATAGGATTTCCTCACTATATCATTAAGCATATTGGTAGAAGATAGTGAATATATTTATTTTTGCCTATTTGCCTTTTACTCAGTCACCTTACTGAACCCTATTATTAACTGTAATAGCTTTAGAGTTTTTCAAAGACACAGATCTATGAAATGAAAAAACGCAGTCTAATAGTTAATATTCGTTGAGCATTCGGAATGTGGCAGCCGGGAACTGCACTTTACAGGCACTCTTTTACTTAAATCCGTTCGCCATCTTAAAGGCTCATCAGATAGATGTGCCTCTTTGTTTGAATTAATTGTGCCTGGAACTGGTGTCTATTGATGGCAATTACCGGTTGTTCTGGAATGTGAGTGCACACATATTGGGCAGTTAGTGAGACTGGAAGCCCCTCTGAGTAATCACACCTTAGCCCGGCCTGTCGTTCGTGAATGTGTGTGCAAAGGGACGCAAAAAGATGGAAAGTTCCCACTGAACAAAGAAGTGGGAGAAATGCAAAGGTTCCGTGGGCAAACATAAAGAACCAGGGGTTTCATGTAAACAATCTGAGATTCCCCAGTCCATCCCTTACTCCAATCTTTGCAGACGACACAGGCCCGATTGCAGACAGAGGTTAAATTCGAGCCAAGCTCTCCACCTCTTTCCCTCTCTATTGCCCCAGGCCTCCTTGCCCAGGAGAGGAGTTTCTGATCGTTGGACTTGAACATTTGGACATTTCTTGAATTGAAGCAAGAATTTGTTTATTTACACCCTTTCTTGTTTAAAATGAAAATACATCGACATGCACATTTATCTCTCACTTCCACTCTAACTGCCTTCCATCAGAGTTGATAGGCATTATTTCTTTGTCATTATTTTTTAAATGGCCTATAATTATGTCTGTGATTTCCTCTTTGACTCAAAAACTTATTATAGTTTTTGTTTTAATTTCCATGTAAGTGGGTATTTTAAGCATTTACAATCATCATTATTATTTGCTTTGTGATCAGAAATATAAACCCTGCAATTTCTGCTTTTTGAAATTTATTAGTTTTCTTCAAGGCCTGGTATATGGCCAATTCTTTAATAGATGCTTAATAAGGAGGTAAATTATCTGTAGGTTAAAAAGGGTTATAGATACAGAGAGGTGACAGAAATAAATGGATATGTATTAATGGTATGTGTATTAATAAATCTAGTCTTAATTGTACAATTAGTCAAGTGGTTAATCACTGAAACACACAGACCCTTAAGGAACTGTGTTCGCTCTTGCACTACTTGTTTTCTAGTAATTGTTTTCCATTCTTAATAGCTGGCTTTTCAAATATATTTTGATGGTCTTGAATTTTATATCTATTACTGAAATAAAATGTCCTTTTATATTATTTAATGTATTTTCCCTTCAAGTCTACCGTTTCCAGGGCCTTTCATCTTGAGTTCTGCTGTTTCAAATTACTTCCCTCACACTTGCTTTTGTTTTGTTTGCATTTGACCCGTAATGACTAATATATCTTTTCCCGTCCTTGAAAAGACTGAATGGCCAAGAAAGGTGATGAGAAAGATCAGTCTTATCATCCACAGAGGATAGTCAGAAAACCCCATTCTAGCACACTCCCTTGTCTTCTGCCCAGTTCGCCCCTCTAGGCAGATGTGACTAATACATTCCTTAAATTGTTGTGGAAAACAAAAAATGATATTCGTACTTTTTCTTAAGGTCAAATCCAATATAGCAGAAAGTGTCTTTCTTTAATTTTTATGGGTGCAAATGATGACTAGTTTCCACCCTGGCCCCTGTCTTCTGGTTAGTAAATGCCAGCTGGGTAGCCAAGAGGAAAACAGTAATAAGGATGAGCTGCCCAGTCCTGGTTTGCTTTTCAAGGCCTTCTTCCCTTCTGCATGAGGCCACTCAAACCCTGCACTCGGTGGGACACCGTGCTTGCTGGACATTGAAAGAGAAATCAAGGCAAGGCTTTCAATACTGGACTTGGAGTCGTTTTACTGACATGTAATTATGGGCTAGCCCAATCAGAGCCAAACAAATAGTGGAGCGGCAGTAATTTATACATGAGAAGATGAACAATTTAGGATTTCTAGAAATGTAACTATGGCAACAAATTAAGAAAGTTAGCTACAATTTGTCATTCCTTAAAGTCATGCATATTACATTATCCTAATAATTTACGTAGTAATTACTTAACAAGCCCAAATGAGAGGAATAAGTAATCATGTGAGCCTAAGGCTGAGATTTATATGTGGTTTAAGAGTGGATGGCCTTGCCATTTTTGTTCAGCCTTACTACCTTTTACACATTATGCATTCGGCAAAATGGATGACCTCCGCTTTTGTGAATGCCAGGACTGCAAAAGCAAGAAATGTCTCCACAAAGAAAGTCGCAGAAGCTCAGCCCTACCTACTCAACTCTTGAGTGCACATAGGGCAATTCACCAGATAACAGTAGAATGTTTGGGTTAAATAATCATATTTTAGAGTATCATTTTTTCCAATCTTTAATGCAATTATGTCTTGCCTCCAGGTGACTACAGATTTATCCACTTCCTCGTCAGTCATATGGGTTATGGGTGGCAAGTTCTTTGGCATAGGTAATTTTAAAAAGGACACATCTAGAGCCAAGTACTTCACTGCCTGGAAAGTGAGGCTCCTGTGGAATTCAGAGTTGATCAGGGCCCACAGTAGTTGAGAGAACGTGACATGAGCTGTATACGGATAAATCATTTGTTCAAGCAATTGGCGAAGTTCACTTTTCCATTTTTTCTCCTAAAATCAGAACATGATCTGGTCCTTCTGGCCCTTGTGAAAAGTGTATTTCTTTTGGCCATTCTAGGATTGCTGATAGAAACAAGCACCCAAAGGCAAAACAGTTACTCCACAGCTTTTTCTACCCACAGAGTTGTTAGAACATCCATCCCCTGCAAGTTCCTTCCTCTATCATTTCCTCCCTGTCCTCACGTTTACCCACAGCCTCCAGGTCTCTGAGTTATTTTCCATTTCAGTTCAATAATGCGCATCGAGCACTTATTATGTGCTGGACACTGTGATGGGTGTTGGGAAAGCGCAGTGACCCAGGCCCATCTCACCTACCACCCTCTTGGCATTTATAGTCTAAAGGTGAGCCACTGCCTCACGTGGGGGCCATTCCAGAAAACTTTACCCTCTCTGCTTCCTGAGACTTACTTCCTTTACTACCATTGCCTCTGGAACCACCTCTGACCCCCAAGATACAACAGAAGCCCATCTTTCATCCTCAGTACCAGTACCACAGTCATGAGCTGCGTGGTTGGTTCTCACTCCTGAGCATCCTTCTGTTTCCTTGGGCACCCACCATGCAGCCACCTGGAGTTTTGTTACATTGTTCATCCTGGGCCCACTGCAGACCTACTCAGAGTCATTGGAGTGATCATAAACTTATCAGTTGATTCTTAAAAACACTATACCAGGGTGCTAAAAGCCCTTGGATCTGGTTGCCACATGGAACCAAGACTGCTGCAGGCCTAACTAGTTTACATTAGCTTGTACTGCAGTGCACACTAGCTGGTGCCAACTAACACACTTCACCTGACAATGGACGGTGATGGCCGTGTGATTGTGGAGAGTACTCTTCTCCCCACCCCCAGCTGCCTCCACCTCAGGTATTCACTCACCTTCCTCTCTGTGAGAGGGGCACACCCTCTTCTTCAGCCCCACACCGCCCCTCTTTCCCCAGCAGCACCTTTCATTTCCCTTCCTCCAAGCACATCCGACCACACTGATCAGACTGAGGCTTTTCCCCATATTTTCATTTATCTGTTTTACTACAATTATATTTTATAACATTGCTTTCAGAGAGCAGGGAATTCTTTGTACAAACAGACTTCCATTTGCAGTCAGCTCCTTCATAAAATAAACAATTGCACGCATTTTTAGAGGGGGACAAATTAAATCTCAGTTTAAAGGCACCTGGGGGAGTTTGTTATTTGAAATGATCACATGCTAAATCTTTTGTGAAATAAATAATCTTTTCTTCCTGCTTGTACAGACCATTAATCTACCTTCTAAAAAAATATGACCCTACCCACATACAAACACAGATGTGTGTGTGCTCGGGTGTGCTTGGGTGTGTATCTGTATCTGGTGTCTAATCTGAGGGCATCAGTCAAGTGCCTAATAGAGTGCAATGGGTGATTAGCTTCTATTTAAAGGGCTTTTTTTTCTTTCTACTGATGATGGCAAGAAGGCAGGGAAAATGATTAACAGGTTAGAAGCAGACTGTGAGGAAAGACTAAAGGAATTATGGATATTTGCCTGGAGCCAGAAGGCTGATATGTAGTTAATTACAGACTTCAAGTTAATGAAGCAATATTTTATGGGTGATAGGGAGCAACTGTGTTTTTTATTCCAAGAACAAGAAGACCTTATGTTACAAGAAGGCAGACTGGGTTCCAAGAATTCTGAATGTAGAAGTTTGAGAATAAAGCAAATCAGAACCTAGGAAGATCATGGAATTACTCTCTAGATTTTTAATAGTAAATAAGAATCTCCATGCGAGGCTTTATAATCCTCAAATGTAGTTCCAGAGCGGTGGCCCACGGCAAACACTAACTATGTTGCAATCTCTGTGCCTTTTCTCCCACGGTCCTCTTAGGTGACATTTCCTCCTTCTTGCCGTCTATGTGTCTAAACTCTTCTTATCTTTCCATCCCTAGTTTATAACATTTTCCTTCTCTACCCCGGAGCTATCCTTCACCTCTTGGCATTTACCATACATTCTTTTTTTTAGAGTGCATTCATTAAGGTGAGCTAATTTTGCTATAGTAGCAAAGTTTGCTGAGGGTTTGTCAAGAGTGTCAGGGGGAGTGTCTGATGGACAGTCACATGTTAACTCTTAAACACGCTAGCCTGGAAATGACAATCACTTCTACTCACAGCCCACTTTCCAAAACCAGTTTTGTAAAAATCCGTATAACTGCAGGATTAGGAAAATATACGGGCAGCTGGAGAGGTGCTCTGTATGTCAACAGCTGTAATGTTCTCTCATATGTAGAATCTTTCCAAGAAAAGTCAGTCTCAAAGGACAGACAACTGGCCTTCTGCCTTTCTGATCTGGCATCTTGAACTTGGTACACACTATTGATCAAAATGATGGCATCACTTGTCCCACTTATAAAAGTCAGTTTAAGATTTATGGCACAGGTTATTGGAACTCCGAAATGAGCGGAGCAGAGAGAACAAAGGATACTGAGAGGAGCTGTCTCTTGTATACATTTCCAATATATAACCTACTGGGTAACTCCTCGCCTTTGCTTTGCACCAGTCTCTGCTAATCATGGCCTCGGATTCCCTGGGACTCTGCCTCTCACTGCACCTTTATTACCCTTTCTCATTTACAACCAAGGCCTTGTCTGTATACATCCCAGACCCTGGTGATCAACCTATTACCAGACTGGAGTCAAGCCGTATGCTACACCTGGTTTGGTTATCCAAAAGCAAAACAGTTACTCCACAGTTTGTTCTTAATTGTGCCATGTGACGCTGTCTGATATTAGACGATAGGACTTTCATGTTTATTGAAGTGCTTTAGAATCATACACAACCGAGTTCAAACCTTGTCTTTTAAGTATAGATGAGAGGTAAATGGAGATAATTTTACCTTTGTGGATCATTGTGAAGTAGAAATGAGGTAATAATCTATAAAGTATTTAGCTAAGGACCTAGCATATAGTAAGTGCTCAACAAGTATTATCAATTGTTATTAAATTATTAAAATCTGCATGTTTGAAGTAAGGATAAGTATTCTCACTGCAATTTACTTCATATTTTACCAAAAATATGATAGAATGATGCACAGATGGAAGGACAGAGATATGACAAAGCAAATACAGTAGAGTGTTAGCAGCAGAATCTAGCTGGTGGGTATATGACTATTCACTGTGCAGTGCTTCTATTAGGCTATGCTGGTATGTTTGAGTTTTTTCATAATAAAATATTGGGAGAAATCAGTAGGTTTATCCATTTTCCCTACCACATGCAGACACACAGGAGACTGAAACTGAACTCTTGCTTTAGACAGATTACCAATAAAAATTAAGGAATATTATGAAGCCCCACTTGAACTTATCCGACGTTTAGAGGCTGCCTGCCTGGACAAACGGGGCACAACTTGACATGCGAGGAAAGAAGCAGGTGTCTAGAGCAACAGGAACCAGTGTGCAGAATTCGTACCTGGGGACTTCCAGAGGACCCACATAAAATACAAGCCTTTGTCTTGCATTTCACTCACCAGGGAAAAATAGGGACTAGATGTTATTGCAATGGATCATGTGGATTCTAAGTGACAACAACTCTGATTCAGTTTGGAGCATATGACAGCTTGTGCGTACCACTAAGACAGCAAGAATTTTAGGGAAATAGAAGAAGTTATGGCAGTGCAGCCCAGCGCGGCATGCTCAGAAATTCCACCTCAAAGTCATAGCTACCACTATCCTTGGCTACCTGCAGTCCCTAGTAGTAGCCATGCAAACCACAAAAACGGGCAAGATTGTTAAAAGGGATGAGTATAAAATCTATAGAATCATAACATTAATAGTGACATTGGGTAACATCAGGTCAATTCTCATTCTACAGGGGAGGAAAGAGAAGTATGAGACCTAAGATGGAGAGAAGGTGACCGAGTTTGGTTTCAAACTCACATCTATCTTCTCTTCTAGTGAAAATTTTGAAATGTACCTTGGATGTGCTTTATGCCCTCCTCACCACCTCCACTGGCACCCCCAACATGTGCACAGCTTCTGTAAATAAACAAGATGCAACCTAAGGTAGGACCTGAGTCAGCTGTGCTAACTCATCTCAAGCTAAGTCCCTCAGGTCTCTCCTCTAAGCTGACTGCCAGCCCTAAGCGCCTCCTACACAGAAATTCTGAGGCCACTCATGCCCTTCTATGTGTTGTTCGACTACCGCCCTGATTGAAGTCCTCATTACCCCATGATCTAGACTTCCAAATTGCTTTCTTACCACCTTACCAGCCCTCAGTCTTCTCCTCCCTGCCCCCCACATGTCTTATAGACACAACAGGCTAATCTTTCACAGCATATGCTTGTGATCCCATCATTGCTCCATCTGGGTGGTCAGTGCTTCCCACATCTCACTCCTCTCTCTCTTGGGATAAAAGGTCACCCAGGAATTCTTTAATCCTTAGAGCTCATTGAATTCCACATCCCTGGCATGCCCAAGCAGTTCAGGATATCGGTGGGCTCCTATTAAAACCTCTGCTTCAGGTATACAGTCTGGACTCCTGTACACATGATCCAACCTGCCTGTGTACAAAAATTCTACTCACTTTTCAACACTCAGAGCAAAGGCAACCTTCACCAAGAAGGCCTCTTTGATGCACAGAGAAGCTCCCTTACCTTTGATTTCCCACACACAGTGTTTGACCCTCTGTTAAGGTATTTTTTTGTATTTTGTCTTATGGTACAGCTTTTTTAGCCTCCTTGCTAGATTGGAATCTTCTTGAAGCTCCAAGAGAGGAAGATCTAGGCCATTACTGAGGCCTTATTCTGTGTCTGCCACGTTCTCCTTGTCATCTGACTAGGTGGGTGGCATCATGTGCCTTCTGTAGCTGAGCAAGATGGGATCAAGACCCCTAGTGTCTTACCATTGGCATGATCTCAATAAATATCTGAGTAATTAATTAAACTGTGACATTTTCTAAAGGTTCTGGATTGTTTATTCAGATAGAGCTTCTCAAAGTTTCCCCAAGAACTCAGAGATAAAAATGTTTGCTGCTAGATTTTCCAACTGACCTCATTAATGATGTTTTCTTATACATCAATTGAAGGGCCTTGCCTAACCCAAATATATTTCTGTGTCTTTGAAGTGGAAAGACTCCTAATGAGAGGTCAATGCATTAATGGTGAAATGCTGGCAAAGAAGAAACTGAAGGACAGTCAGAAAATGCTGACCTCTTCCAAGAGAAGAAAGCAAAACATCTAGTGGCAAATGCTCACTCTTCTCCAGCAGAAGAGTCCAGTTCTGAGCTTGGGGGTGCTTGTCCCAGGATAAGGGCACAGTGAGAATTCACCACCCTCTTAGAGAAACAGCTAGCTCAGAGAAAGGGGAAAATATCTTTAATCCACTCAACTCAGCCACAAATATTTCCATCTTCTTTAGCAGAAAGGAACAAGAGCTGGGGGATGAGGGTGAAAGCCCCAGATGGATTCGGGCTGGATGGCATGCTGATGTGCCTTATCATCCTGTCCATGAGAAGCCCAGCACTGTTTTCATTCATGCTGACAGTACCAAATGATGCGTTCAGTCACTGCCGGGAAGAGAAATACACTCAAAATATAAACTCATTTTGACAGTACTTTTTCTGAGAATATCCACTTTTGGGGTCTGAATAATTTAATGATAAATGAGATAGACAGTTCTTGATTCATTTAATAAATATTTATTGAGACTCCAGCAACTGTGCTTTGGGATGTTGCAGTGAATATGCTGTATGAGATTAGACCTGACTCAACACCTGTGTTAAATTAGAAGGAACTTTATCTCTTGGGGAAAACAGCTGGGTTAATGCCTGGGTGCAAGCTTAAGAGGGCATATGCTACCCTTGGGAACCTACACCCCTTTCTTTTCTGAAGAAGGGGTATTAAAATTCAATTCCATTTTTTTTTTATCTTTAACCATATTCTGAGGTGCCTGTGAAATGTCAATGGTGCAGTCACACCTAGTGGCTGCCCTGCATGAGCCAGGTCCCACATGCTCCCATGATCAGTCCTGGGGCTGTAACCCCAGATGGTGCCTGCCTGCCTATATTAGCGGTGTTGACCTCTCAGATTAACGTGAGGGTGGGATCCAAGTACCACTTCTTAAATAAATGGAATAGTTATTTAAAGTGGCCAGGATTAAGAAGGCCCAGGGCAAAGGAGATCCATATCTCAGAGAGACAAAATAGAGAAAATTAAGTCTGCCCTCAAGTTCAAGGTCTAGGGTGAGGCAGGACATGAGGAATGAGATAGAACAGGGGTGTCAAACTCATTTTCACCGGGGGCTACATCAGCCTTGCAGTTGGTTGCTTTCAAAGGGCCAAACGTAATTTTAGGACTGTATAAATGTAACTACTCCTTAACAGTTAAGCGAGAGCCCAGCGCCAGGTAGAAACAAGGTGCCAGGCTGGACAAAACCAAGTGAAGGGCCAGATTTGGCCCGAAGGCCTTGTGTTTGCCACCTGTGAGATAGAGAAAGTCAAGAGGAAGATGATGTACACCTGGAGCACAGATACAGCAGAAATGAAGTAGTCAGGGTCTGAGAAGATACCTGAGACAGAGTGCCATGGGGTAAGGAAGGACAAACGAATGTTTAGGTGTGACCTAGAGTAGAGCAAAGAGGGGGCGATGGCTAGAAAAAGAACATCATGGTATTTCAATGGGAGTGAATTCAGACATCACCTTGGAATTGAAAAGCTTTTCAAATCACTCCAATGGAATCATGCTCCATTCCGGAAAAAGAAAATCAGTATTTAATATTGTTTCAGAGAATGTGTATTTCTTCATGTAACAAATCCTTTGAAGTTACAGTTGAATGTACTGTATTTACATTCCATTTATTAATTCACATGTGTTGTTTTTCCTAATCTCTACATCACAGCACAAATCCTTTTCATGCTCCATTTCCTGCACACTGCAGCCTCCTGTTTTGTAGATAATGTTCTTTTTTTCCATTATGATCACAAATGACTGGAAAAATTACACAAGTCTCTACCAGCCCTGTGTAATAACCTGTCTACCACCACAAAGTGGGTTGCTATTGACTTTTTGTTTATTTTTTTTCTACATAAGATGGTTACATGTCAAAGATTTTCACAATGATACAGGCGCTTTAGAAGATCAAGAGTAGATTAAGAAATGGGATATGACTTTAGACTTCTCAATGGTGACCTGGTTTATCATTTACCTCAACATGTTTTTCCCAAGTTATGTTATTTTTTTACAACTTTATGGCACCTAAAGTTTTTGTAACTTTTTATTAAAGTATAACATTGGAGCAGGATGTATTTTTTCCCCAAAACTTGCCACAACAGTATATCTAGTCCCAAATACTTTTAGAACTTTGACATTCCCCATCTGGAGATGGGATGTATTTCTCCTCACCTTGAAACTGGATGAGCCTTAGTGGCTGCTTTGGGGAACAAGCTGTAAGGTGAGGGACACTGCTCATTGAAGACTGGGTCATAAAAGCTAATATGACTTTCACCTAACTTTGCTCACCCCTGGAACGTAGCCACCGTGCAGTGAGGAAGCCCAGACCACACCGGGAGGCCCCATGAGGGTGGTCCAGCAACAGTGCCAGCTAAGATGTCACTCGACAGTGAGCATCAGATGCCATGACTTGAGAGTAAGCAAGCCTTCAGATGGTCCTGGCACTGGGCCTTTGAGCAGTCCTTGCTGACACCAAATGGGGCAAAGATTAGTTATCCCTGCCTAGTGCAATTCAAACTGCATATCCGTGAGAAAAGTGAATGTTGTTGTTGCTTTATGCCACCAAGTTTGAGGTGATCTTTTTACACAGCACTGGGTAACTGAAACAAATACACGTGAAGAAGGCATTCATAAGGCATCGACGACTTTTCACAATTTGAACACAGCCGAGTAACCAGCACCCAGATTAAGAAACATCTCAAGAAGCCCTTTTTCTGGTCACTGACTCCCAAGGATAATCACTCTCTTAACAGCCTGGATTAATTTTGCATATTTTAGTATTGGCTGAGTTTTCACATGGCTTTTGTGACCCCATTAGAAGCAAATGGCCCAGGATGTGAAGGGAGATCCCAGGAACAAGGAGCCCCAGCTACTGGAAGGGCTCCCGGTTACAAGAGGTCTGCTGGGTGTTATAGACTGGATAGAGTCCCTCCGAAACCCATGTGCGTGTTCTGTTCCGGCACCCCAAGCTGACTAATATGCTGAACAGTGAGTACAGCTGAACTCCACTTGCAGTGGAGAGCTTGAGTTGAAACTGAGAAACTGAAGCAGAAGTCCTCTTAAATTTGGAAGGTGTAATAAAGACTGTGGTTTAAAGTCAAGCTAAGTGATGATCCACAGCCATGATGATGGCAAATGCCTAAAGGATTCTGGCTGCAAGGGCTGAACTGACCACACTTCACTGACCACAGTTGACTGGAAATGGGAGCTCATCCAAGTTGAGCCAATTGAATTTATTCTCTTTCTTAAGAAGCACAGACCTTACAGGCAAACTAAAGAGCAGTAGATACTAGAGCTCCACAGTCATGTACCCTCAAAAGTAGTAGCTGATTAAACTGAAACATATGCATGATAACAAGTAAGCGAAAAAGGGGAGAGCAGAGAGAGAGCAGAAAAATGAGGTAAATACACAAAGAGAAGCCCATATCGTAGCCTGAAATGGAGAGGGAGAGAAAGCAGAGTCGTGAAGACAGAGACCGGGGGATACTTCCTGCAAGAAGTCCTCTCCCTTGTTCTGATACATTCTTTTGTACTTGGGCTCTCCTAAGTCAGGCCCAAGGTGGGTAGTCAGGCAAACAGAACACTGGACCCATGTTGACAAAAGCCATCCCTGACTCTAACTGCTTTGGAGCTACAACAATGAGGGCTGGTTCTGGACATGGGCAAAATTAAGGCTGAAAATTAAAGACACTGCTTTCCTTCAGGAGTTGTTTGGTGTAGATGCAGACCAGCATACAGGACAAAATCACCACCAATTCTTCCCCATCACTGGAGTGGCCAGTGGCTCTCAGCATCTTGTACATTCCATTTAGCTTTGTAGAAATGCTTTGATATTGTACTTACTGCTATTCTGTTCTCTCGTTATTTCTTCATGGGTCTCTTTGCCCAGTTGATTGGGAACCTCTTTAAAACAAGCAGCATACCCCACCTAACTCCATATTTACTTAGGTTCAAGCCCAGGGACTATGTACACAAAGTGTTCACTCTCAGTAGAATAATTGAGTAATTGAGTGAAAGAGATCCAATTTCCCATCCTGTTATGTTACTAACTACCTTTGTCACCTTAGGCAAATCAATTGACTTCTCTGGGCTTTAGTTTTTTAATAATGAAAGTAATGAAATGAGGCAATCAAGTCTTTTAGTTCCCTTCAAGATCTAAGTCTCAATGTACTCTATTTGTATTCTGAACTGCTTATAGATGAGACACGAAAGCCCTAGTGGCCCTCATCGCAAAAAAGCCTCTAAACGAGGCTGTGATCTGTCCATCTGTTTATTCTGGAGATCAGTCCTGCTCCTGTTTCAGATCACTGATCCTGCACACTCTCCCCTGCCCCTCGGAGGCTTTCCTAGGTCTCAGTCTTGTCTGGTGCAGCACACTGACGTTTGATCTGCGGTTTACATTTCCCTGCTCTTATCACCCTTGGGAGGCTGGATTACCCTCTTCTAACGCCGTCAAAGGTCTTTAATGCCTTTACCTTTCAGCATATTACGTGTCATCTTGTAGATGCAGCTGAATGTTAGCCTAGCATTGCCCAGGGACATCCAGCCCTGGTGAATGACAAATGAGCAGTGAACTGAAATTTCTCTCTGTTACTGATCTCAAAATAGAACTTTCAAATCATAAGGTCATCTGTCCTTTTGGTTAAGGGATTCCTGTATATGACTTCTTCACATCCCTGTCCCCAGAACCTAAAAATGGCAGATGCAAGGGGAAGAACAAGGGAAACTATTCTAGTCCCATCTCTGTCACTAATGAGTTTAAGTCAATGTTAATACACACAACATCATTTATTCTAAATCTTATATGCAGATTTTCTTAGCTTATCTTACAAAGACTATGCCTCAACTGTGCCTAAGCATGCCTAAAAGTACTCAAACTGGGTACTCACGTAATAACACAGTTTGCTATTAGGAGCTCTGAGTACATAAATGTGTAAAAGACCCCAAGGCTCCCAACCAGTGATTGTTTATCTCTAAACTGCAATCTCTGTGACAGATTTCCCCAAGTGTGTTATTTCACGCAGCATTAGATTGGAGCAACCCTTCCAGAGCAGGGCACTGTGACAAAGAGGTCGCTGTCATGAACTGCCCAGACCCTCCCCCGCACGAACTGAAGCCCTCACTTCCTCAGCTGTTCTCTCTCCAGAACATGCCCTCACTGAAGAGGGCTGCCCCATTCCTGGCCAAGCCCCTGTCCCAAGGCAGCCTGCATCCTCTAATGGTCAGCAGTGGGTGTGTGGCTCTGGGTGATGGTAGTGGAGGTAATGAAGGCCAGCTGACTTGTCTCATTCTGGGTCAGTTCTGAAAGACCTTCCCACCTCCAGAGCTCCCTGTAGGTATGGTCAACTTTAGCTTCTTCATTGACTCAGATGTTGATCCTAAGACCCCACCCTAATAACCATTCTGCACACAAATCTCAGAGTCCCAGAGTCTGCTTCTAGGAGAGCCTGATCTGTCACATGGGATCAGGTAAATCTGGGATGCACTGCCTGATGTATCACCCTAATGCATATTAGCCCATTGGAAGGACCTATTGTCTCCAAAGCACATGAACTCTGGCAGCAGAGGGACTTTGACACTTACTGGCTATGTGATTTTGGAGAAGTTATGCAAAATCTTCAAACTTCAGTTTACTCAACTTGAAATCTCCAGGAATTCATAGTAAGCACTTCCTAGAGCAGACTGGAGGTGCAAATGTGCTCACTGATAAAAAGTCATCAGCAAGGGGCCTGCCCCTGAGTTAGTAGCAGTTTGTAGAAGGCCTTCAGCAAAGAAATCTACTTGACTTGATTCAGACAAGTGTGTGCCAGGCTGTCAATGTGCCCATGAGACTTACTAAGGTACAGATTTACACTTTGAAACACTTCCCTCTACTCATAGTAAAGTGGGACAGGGGTGTCTGCACCTTGAGGATCCCCCTTTTCACCTACTCCTTGAGGAAAGGAATGTTGACGTAGGCCATGGACCCTCAACTAAGCACTGGGATCAGGGAATAGAGAATTTGGAAGGAGAAGCAAAGTTAAAATGTCTTGTATTATAAAGGAGTTTCCTTCAGGGTCTGTCTTGTAGGGTTGTGTTTTCTTTTCATGTTTCCCTCTCTTGAAATTCCCTTGCTTCTATTGTTCAAAAGCAAGGGGTGGACTTTTGCTTGAGAAGTTGTGGTGGTTCCTGCCTTGGAAGTCTTAGCAGGACCTCAGCCAAGCTGTGGAGCAAAGGCCAAGGAGTTGAAGATAGAAGGAGAAGGTTTAAACTGGTTACTCTCAGCTTTAGTCTAAAATGTTTGTCCTTTTGTTCCTATTTCTATAACTATTCTCAACACTGAAATGGTCAAATCCTGGCAGCCAGAGCCAGAAGGGTGAGATGTAGAGCGATGGTTTCATTCCTATTATATAGACTCTAGAACTGCATTTAAAAAATGGGTAGGAGGTGGTCCCCATGACTGGGAAGCGGTTCCTATTGCTGGTTAGTGCTTAGAGCCCAACATGCAAAGCACGCAAAATGTGGGACAGTCTCACCCCAAGAAAAAGTGTCCCACCCAAAATTCTAATAGTATCCTTGTTGATTCACACAGATAGGACAAGAATTAAGAGGTCTCTTAGCCTGATTTTAGTCAAGTGCACCAACAGGAAGGATACAAGGAAACCTGTAACCAGCCCCAACCCCAGCACACCTTATCTGCATCTGGGGCTGAATCACTGTGGCCCTACCAGAGGTCCTCATGTCCAGTCATCATTGGAATCTGCTGGGAAAGAAGTCCAGGGTATGAATGCTGGTCAACTCCATACCTCTTTTCATCAGAGAAAAGACTATTGATTGAGCCACTTTTGGGAACTGTGTTGTGACTATTCAAGGCCAGACAGGTTCCAGGATTTGGGAAGATGGAAGAAAATGTGTGGAGGTGTTGGAATGCTTGATATGTCTTTATTCAAGGATGGGCGATCCACGCTCACTGCAAGCTGCGTGTCCCCAGTGTGTCCCTGTGTGTTGCAGTGTGTCACACAGTGGGAAGCCCCAAACTCCCTTATATACTAAGTGCAAACAAAGCTGGCAGGGAGTCAGAATATTCCTATTCCCATAACACAGCATGATTCTGCACATGCGGGCCCACTCAACTCAATGTTATGGGAATACAGTTTATCAGACCCAGCCTCAAGGCTATGGGAATGCTGCTTATCTTAGTTCCCTAGACATACGGGTGAGGCAGCCGGACTGACTTCATTTACCCTGCAGGAACCCCTTCATTTCAGGCCCACTAGTGCTCCTCACACTGTTTACCCCAACTTGATCATGCATGAGAAAGGGCATTTTTTAGAAAGAGACAGCAGAGCTTTTATTAGATTTTCAAAGTGACCCCCGCAACATTAAGAACTACTACGTGACATATAAATGAAAACAAATTAGTCAGTTAATTAACTTTTGATAGAATCTTCCTTGCTCACATTCTCACCCAAACCTTTCTTTCTTTTCTTATTTTAAAGAATGCCATCGTCCTAATGCAATTTCTCTCCACCCCCTGATGATTTGAAATATCTGGTTTCTGCTTTCCCTTCTTTATGCATCTCCCTCCTACTCTCAGGCGCATCTATTTGCCCAGTGATGTGGGTTGTGCTTGTCAATAATGGCACTTAGGAGTTCAGAGTAATGATCTCAGCACGTCTTTCCCATCTGTTATTTCCATACGCCTGAAGTCTTCATAGTAGCTTTTCAGGGAATAACAAGATCCTCCTTTACAAACCATCCTTCTCTCTCTAAACACTTAATGTCGAAATTGTTTGGGTTGCTCTTTATAGAGCTCCCGAAGCATCATGACTGAAGCGATCATTCTGACTCTTTGTAATAATCACAGCTCAATTTTCCAGCCGAGACTGATTTCTGGCAAGGCTTCGGTCAGGACCATATATTCATGGGCCTCTGTCATTTCCTCCCTTAGATTCCGGCTCTGGTTGGAGCAGTTGATTTCCCTCATTAGCGATGTCACTTCCACCATCTCACATAGTATATCATCCTCACATCAGCACAGGGCTGCCCTTCCAAGAGCAACCCCAGCTTCTCCAGAGTAGGAGGAGCTGAGAGGTGGCAGCAAGGGGAAGTTGGGCTCCTGCTCAGTTGAAATTTGAGTCAGCACAGCTTTGAGTTCTGCAGGCACCCACCAGCAATGCAAACCGGGGGAAGAAGGAGAGGAACTATGGGGGGAGAGAAGCTGGGAACAAGAGGAATTAGCCTAGATTGTAGGCTTGGATTTTGAAGAGTTGGCAATATAAGGCTGGAATCTGGAGAAAATAAACAATATACTCAATAATTGCAATAATATCTAACATTTATTAAGCACTTTCTATGTCAGAAACTGTTTTAAGTGCTTTACATGAATTAAGTCATTTAGCCCCACCACAATTTTATAAAGTAGATACTATCATTTCTCTTATTTCATAGATGGGCTAACTGAGGCAGAGAGATTCAGCTGGTATAGAATCCAAGGGGCTCTGGTCAAATGAGCAGGGGCTGGCAAAGACGTTTTAAGGTATTGACAATACTAAGAGTTGCAAAGGATCAGGATTCAAGGTCTGAATCCAGAGACCTGATTGTTAGTGACTGGGGGTAAAGACTTAAAACTCCAGAATGAATGGAGAGAAAAAAGCAAAGTAATGGCTTGGGCTCTGTGCATATTCGAGCCAGGACTAGCTTCTGAGAGGGAACTGATGAGGCTCAGGCCCTGCCATGAGACCTGGAGCAGCATGATGGTGTGGAGACACTGTAGCTCTGTGGGCCTGTTGGTGGCCAGGCTAAGGCCAGGAAGGACTGGCATGGGTTTAGGAGCCACAGGAGCCTGAGAAACCACTAAAGAGCCAAAGTCATCCTGCTTGTTCAGGACCTTGCAGCCAATCTGAGCCTTTGGGACACTGAGCATCCACAGAGCAGATGTTCCTACCTGAGCTGACAAGAGCTTCAGCATGGCCCAGTCACCACCTCTGCCTTTGGTGCTATGAGTCAACGAGAAGGGCATCAGAAGAGTGGTCTGTGGGCCACAGGCCTCTTGGAGCTCTGGCTGCCATGTCAGCCCCGTTCAGGTGCTTTGTAGAGACTAGCTCCTCCTATGAGCCCCTTGTGAGTTCCAGACCTAACCTTCAGCTGGTTGACAACTAATTCCCTTAGCAGGTGAGGGACTAAGATGGATCCTATTCCAGGGAATAGTACTTCTTAAGAGGAGGGCCTTAGAAACCACGAAGCCTTTAAAAGCCAAAGGAATGTAGCTTTAGTAGTGAAATGAAGGCCTTGCTGACCTATGGTAGAAAGTGAGGTCATCAGAGAGGAAAATGGACATCACGGCACCAGAGAAGTATAGCAGCACAGGGCAGATGTTTCCTTTTGTAACCTGGGATAGAATCAAGCCACAATCCAGTGTCCAACCAGTGCACTGAAATTCTAGAGCCTTCGTAAGCTCCTGTGTAAACCATTTATGTCTACTCTGATCCCCGTAGTGACTGACTGAAAAACCACTCAGTCAAGGGGGCTTGTGACTTGTTTGGAAGAAAGGTGGGCTGGGGGAGCCAAACTCCCATCCATGCCCATATTTAGGGAAAACAGACAGCACTGAGAGACAATCATACAGGTACCCCTCCTTAGTAATTGGGGCCTCCCTAGCAACAAGTCACCTAATGAAGGCAAAGAGCAGCTTGCTTGCACTCTCTTAGGAATCCTTATTACTCTAGTGCTACTTGGAAGCATGGGAACAGACAGTGCATCATTTTCAGCCTGAATCAGAGAAAGGAACATTCAGCGAATTTCTGTAGATAATTTTCATGGGATTTTAAAATACATCTGCAAAGCCCTAGCCAGGTGTCTCAGTCGATTAGAGCATCGTCCCGTATACCAAAAGGTTGTGGGTTTGATTCCCAGTCAGGGCACATACTTAGGTTGAAGGTTTGATCCCCAGTAGGGACATGTACAGGAGGCAACTAATTGGTGCCTCTCTCTCTCTCCCTCTCTTTTCCTCTCTCTCTAAAATAAATAAGTATATACTCAGGTGAGTATTTTATATATATACATATAAATGCATATATACGTGTATGTGCAAAGTCTTTGACAGTCCTCTAATTTTCTTCCCCCTGAACACACATACATAGGCTGTATACGTCTAAAACACAAAATGCAGTAGACTTGACATTATATGACTCCCCGGGCTAGGTTCAAAAAAGTCAACAGTTTCCACCTGACTTTTTTTCCCCTCTCTAGAAACATTTGTTGTTGAAACCAAGCCACCATGTTTTGAAGAAGCCTGGACCATGTGTGGAGGGTACGTGTAGGTGTTCAGCCCACAGCCCAGGTAAGCACCCAGCCAACAGCCATCATCAGCCATCAGCAAATGAGTGAGCTACTTAGTCATCTAGTGATCCCAGCCGACAACCTTCCTGCCGCCCTAGGCGACATCAGATGGAGCAGAGAGTTGTACCTGCCACGTCTTGCACTCACAGTAGATTAATGAGGAAAACAAACGCTCTTATTGTTTTAGCCACTAAGTTTTGGATAGTTGGTTACATAACAATAGATAGCTGAAAAAAATGCCCCACCCCTATTTCATACCCATGTCACCATAGAAACTTCACCCTATAATAAAAAGAGATATTAGTTACTGAAGCAGAATATGGTGGCAGGAAAGGTCTCAAATGTTTCCCTCCAAGAATCTGAGGCTGCATTTTGATCTTCTTGAAGGGGATTTTGGTATCTTACAATCTAAAACATGACCTATTAAGCTCTAAATAACAATACCACTTTAAAACTATATGGGTCTCGCCTTAACGTATAGCATCTACATATCCAAAGAAAATGAGCATTAAGTTACACAAATCTCTCTTAACAAATAGGAACAGAGGTCACTTCTTACTAGGTGCTGTAAAAAAAAAATAATAAGGTGCTGTAAAATTAATTAATTAATTAATTAATAAGCCAACTAACTTCCTAGAAATCAATTGAGACCAGTTCATCTTTCCTTTAAGTTAGGAGAAAGCAGGTGGTGAGGGTTTGTACGATGCTCTGTTAAAAAGACTTTAGCTTAGCCTTAGAGAAGGTGAGATGCATTACTAGGAAAGAAGTAAAGGAGTAAAGAAAGCCACAGACTCTGGGTTCCTCCAAAGTGGAGGTAATATGTTGTTCGTCTCATGTCTCCTGTTCCTTGCACAGATTCTAGTACTGAGTAAACAGGTGTGATGCTTAATTTTATACAGCGACTTAACAGGGTTAGGGAGGACCCGGACATTTGGCCAAATGTTATCCCGGGGTGTCTGTGAGGATGTTTCTGGATGAGATTAACACTCTAATCAATGGATTTTGAGTAAAGCAGATTGCCCTCCCAATGTGGGTGGGCCTCATCCAATCAAGTGCAAGCCTAACAGAATTAAAAGACTGGCCCTCCCATGGGTAAGAGGGGACTCCTCCTGCCTGACTGCCTTGAGCTTAGACTTTTGTTCTCTCCTGCCTTCAGACTCAAACTGAAATATTGGCTCTTTCTGGGCCTTGAGCCAGGACAGGTCCTTCAGTGTCTGCAGTGATGGTCTGGACTCCTCCAACAACCTGCCGGCACGAGAGAGTGCCTGGTTGTAGGTGACACTGTGGCCTGGCTTTAGATGCAGGATGGCATCTCAGCTAAGAGCATGAGCCCTGGGGGGCCTCCAAATGGGGGTCTGATTTCCTCCTTGCTTTGGTGTGAATGCTGTGTCCCCCCAAATTCATTGAAATCCTTATCCCCAAGGTGATAGTGTTAGGAGGTGGGCTTTAAGGAGGTGATTAGGTCATGGGGGCTGAGCCCTCTTAAATGGGATTAGTGCCCTTATCAAAGAGACCCCAGAGAGCTCCCTTGACCCTCCCACCAGCCAGAGGACAGCTATGTATGCACAAGGAAGAGAGTCCACCGTTCCAGCTGACATCTTGATTTTAGACTTTCAGCTCCAGACCAGTGAGAAATAAATTTTTGTTGTTTATAAGCCACCCAGTCTATGGCATTTTGTTCGAACACCCTGAACAGGCTAAGGCTCTCCTCTTTCAGTTACTACCTATATATAGCCTTGGGTGTGTTACTTACCTCTGTGGATTTCTGTCTTCTCACCTATAAAATAGAGACAATGATAGATAGTATTTCCAAAGGGTTCTTATGAGAAAAAATGAGTTAATATTTATAAACAGCTTAGAACATTGTTTTTCACATGTCAGAGCTGTATTTTTAATTACCGTAGTCATTTTTTTTTAGCACTGGTCTTTTCCAAAAAGTAGGATAGGAGGTGGAGAAATGGGCAGATTTTATTTCTATGTGTTGTTTTGTTGTTATAATATGTATTATAATTAGGAAGCACGGAAGCGGGGAGGAAGGAAGGGAGGAAGGAAGAAAGGGAGACAATCTGAACCTCCGTCCTTGCACAGAGGCCTAAGCTACTCGGCGAGCCACATCACTTTCCACTTGCCCTTTTGACCAGAGAGGAAGTCAGTTCCATCTGAATGGAAGTTCAGCCCTTAACTGAATTTGGTGAGTGTCTGAATGATAGTCCCTGGTCTTACTCCTTCATAAATCAAAGCTGGGAAATAATTCCAACGGTGCAGAAACAGAAAATATGAAAATTAATGCTTGCAGGATCCTTATTTAATTTTGCTGTAAACCAATTTTCATGACATTTATGCTGTTTGTTTTGTTCATTTGTGGTGGGAGTGGGGGGTTCTCCCTTTTTATTTTGTTTTCTGTTTTTTCCTTTTGGCTCAGTTTCAGAGGAGCTAGTTATATGCACATTCATCTCCAAAATGACCTTCCCTTTTTGAAATGCACGTCCTTCTGTTGGTAATAAAAGGTCATAAACTTGTCGGGCCCATCAAAGCCATTACTATGGCAATACACTACAGGATTGCGATTATTAACCTCTGGATAAACAGGCAGGCAGGGAAGATGGATGGAGAGGGATAAGGCTTGTGTTTATATACATTTATCTTTGATAATTAGCCATCTGGGGAAAAACCACAAATATGGGCAACAAAAATTGATTTATCTTCAAATAATAAGTTTTGCTTTACAACAAGGTCTAAAAGTGGATCCTCTCAAGTGCTAATTTTGCATGTCACTTGCATGCTTTAAGGATGAAAGTAGTAATTACCGGGCCTTTCATATGCAAAAGTAAGGTGCTGAGTAGGGGCCGGCTTCATCCCAGAAGAAAAAGATGTGCTTCCCAGAAGTAGCCCAGTTTCCAGGGGTCTTCCTAGGTCCTGAAGGCTGGTCACTAGAGGGTTGTATCTCCCTGGAGGTTGAGGGCCATCCATGTGGGATCAGCTGGACGTGATCTGGAGAGGGCATCACTGGTTCCCTGAGGGCTCCTGTGCCCTTGGGCTGACCTTGTACCACAGATGCTAAGCTTCGGATGGGGAGAGGAGCCAGCTGGCCTTTGAGCTGCACAGCCAAGTGAGGCAGGGTTCTTTGACAGACCAAGATGAGGATGGAGGGATTAAGATGCCATACATCTCGTATCCACTGCTGGCTGACACCTAAGGGCTTAGTAGCTATATTTGCTCCCTGGCCAAAGGCCGTTCTCTTCAGGGGTTAGCAGCTCGAACCATCAAACCATTGAGGATTACTCCCGGGTGATTTCACTTCTCCTTCCTCATTAACCCCCAGGGAAGCTCCTGCTTTTAATTAGCTGTGGTTCAAAACCATCCATCCAAGCTCACATGTGGCACCCTCCGAATTTATTCAAAGACAAAGGAAAACAGATTGGAACACTCTGGAGAGGCCCCGTCGACATCCATCTGTTGCAGCTGCGAGATCCCCCATTAAACCCTTCTCATAAATAGTGCTGGATCCTGCAGTCTACTGCCAAATGTTTTTTGAACTGTTTTTATTCATAACAAATTGGAATCAGTTGCTGTTTGAAATAGACCCTGCATGTTTCCACCTACGAACACCTTTGGCAGGAGGCAGAGCTGCTCTACACCTAACATCTGTCCACATGCCACATGTGCTGCAGGGCTCAGCCCCAGACCATCCACCCCTTGGAAGCCTTCTGTGACTGCGATGGAGCCAACACAGGGGCAACACAGCCAATGGGAAGGGGAAGGACTGCTCACCTGGGAGCCAGGTGCAAATCCCACCACTGCCACTTGGTCTTATTTTGCTACTATAAAATGGAGATGTCCATTCTGAGTTTGTATCCCAAAGGGCTGTTGTAGGTGGTGCAGCTAGATCATGGGCAGGACTACTCTACCCACTGCTGTATGTAACCCAGAGCTCTGCAACATACTTGCTGCAAGGTTCAAAGAAAGATCCTTTTTCTGAGCCCCAATTATGAGACGAAGAATATGGTTGTAATGAGAAATAAAGCTCTGAGCCAGCACCTTACATATATGAGGCAATAAATAAATGATAGGCCCTGGCTGGTGTGGCTCAGTGGATTGAGCACCAGCCTGCAAACCAAGGGGTTGCTGGTTCTATTCCCAGTCAGGGCACATGCCTGGGTTGCAGGCCAGGTCCCCAGTAGCAGGTGTGTGAAAGGCAACCACACATTGATGTTTCTCTCCCTCTCTTTCTCCTTTCCTTCCCCTCTGTCTAAAAGTAAATAAATAAAATATTGTTAAAAATAAATAAATGATGGCTTTTTTGTTTTGTGATTGGCATATATGCTTATTATTACATGAGTGTGTTCTTACTCTCAGTAGAGTCCAAATTTATAATGCCTGCCCTAGGTTGCTCCTAATCTTACCAGCTATAACATGAGCTGACAATGACAAGCAGAACGGAGGCAGAACAGAGACTAATTGGACCCCCAAACCCATTCTCCCCTCTTCTTTCAGTAATAGAAACTCAAGTTAACAGGGCCCGTGGCTGCCCTGCTGAAGACCACATTTCCCAGCAGTACTATTCAATTCTTACCAATGAAAGGTGGGCAAAAGTGCTATAGAACCAGCTTAAAAGAAAGTAGTGTCCTTCACAGACTTTCCCCTTCCAGGGACCAGAATATGGTGGTCCAATTTGGTCATGCTGGTGAGTACACCTTGGGTGATCGCAGAGCACAAGAGAAACCAAAGACCCTGTGCACCCTTATGAGGCAGAATTCCCTACCCTCCCTCTACCACCCCCCTACCCCCTGACTGTTATGTGAGAGAAAAATTAATTTCCATCTTATTTAAGTCCTGATAGTTCTGGGTCTCTCTGTTAGAGCAGCTCAGTATTCTGCCTCATACATTGGGAGCGTGGTCTGCAGAAGTAACAGGCTGTGCGATCCAGTGTTTCTGCCCTTCCACCTCCTTTAATTATATCCAGATGAAATACTCCTTCCTCCCTTAGTGCCTTCTCTTTTTAGCATCCAACAATCTTCGCCCTTCACTACATTGCTTTATGATATCAATTAAACTCAGCAGATGTCACTCAAAGAAATAGTCCTATTTGTATGCAAACATTCCTTATTTGTCTTCTTATTTATTCTCCTTTTCTTTATTGCTAGCCCTGCTTAGATTACAAGTCAATTTCTCTGGCTCATTTGCTGTTTCTTCCTTTTTCTTTCTTCCACTTATCATTCATACTTGACACCTTTGCTCTTTTCCATCATACTATCTTGTTGGTGTTTTTCCTTTCAGTCTGTATTTGTTTTATAGGAAAAAACCAGAGGCAATTACCACCAATAAGAACCAAAACACAATGCTGGCAATGTACCCATAACAGAAAACAACATACAGCAATACAGTAGGACATACAGCAATAGTCCATAGACTTATCCTGGCAGATAGCATTGGAAGACCTCCAGGTAAGACTTTGCAAATAAGAGATCAGTAGCCAAAGGGAGATGAAGACACCAGGCCTCAGTCACAGAACAAGCTAGATAGTTAAGAATTAGGGTGAAAAGCTCAGGCTTTTGACTTCTGGTCAAGTTCTGGTTCTACCAGTTTATGCCTGCTCTCCCCCCAACCACACACACACCCCAATGAAGACAGCTCAAAGAGGCCCAGACAGCTTTTGCTAACTATATTTTTTCCAGTTGCAACTTGCTTTCCCTTAAGACAGGTTAAACAATAACTTGTTCTATATTGTGTTGTAGCAGGTCTCAAAACTGTGCTGGTTGGGCTGACCACGAACTGGGTAGGGATTTCATTGCCGCTCAGAATATCCACTTACATATCTGTTTTTGACGCCAGCCCTGAATGATTGTCTAACTGGCTAGAAGTTCTTTGAAGGTTTCTTCACCATCCACAGCCTTTAGCACAGCGCTGAGAAAGTAGTACAAACTCAATAAAGACTTACAACTCATTTTAAATGCCCAGGGAGAATTTTCCTTGGCTTGTTTTTATAACCTCCTCACTTCTTTTGTGTTTACCCTGTCCTTCCCTGCCAAGGCCCTTCCAATTCTCCTTTCCTGCTGACTACCATGGTTAGTAAGTTCTTACCCTCCTCTTGTGGACCACCCCTTGCCATCACGGCCACCTGACTCAGCTCTTAATCATATAGTCAAGAATCATTGGCAATTGTTTTCACTGCACCAACAGCCTCTTCCACTAGACCGTGAGCTGCTTCCCTTTGCAAACTCCATGGTCAGACCCGCCTCTGAGCGGGAACACTAACGTGACCTACAAACCGCTCTTAGATGTGAGGGGCCAGTTCCCCCTGCAGTGTCCTTTCTCCCCTCCTGTTTGAGGCTGCTCCACCTTCTCCATGCAGCACACACACCAAATAGCAGCCAACAAGAGTTCCTGTTGGCTACTAGTTGGCATTATCTCTGCCCCTTCAGAGGTCACCTGAGCACTAGGTAGGTCCTGGAGGCTACCATGTCTTCTCCAAAGGTGTCATATTGGCAACGGAAATTTTTCTTCCTTATAGTAATCCTGTATCAAATATTCTCAAAGAATGAAAGGCAGATAGATTTTCAGATCCGTAGGAATGTTCTTTATGACATTTTAATCTTCAAACAAGTGTCAGCCTAAAGCAACATATTGTCTCGGTTGAATACTATTTTTAATTCTTCATTTGTTTAGGTTAGAGAAATGGAAAGATAAAGGATATAGGGAAGATAATAGATGAAAGATAGATAGATAGATGATAGATAGATAGATAGATAGATAGATAAGATAGATAGATAGATATGAACACTAAGCATCCTAGGCCATTAGGCCATTCTGGCCACATGGAGAAATGTGACCACAAAGGAGATGCTGTTCCTACCATAGTGGCTTAGGTGGCCAATGACAGGACCCTGAACACCACCTCGCTTAAGTTTGTGAAAAGCCATTTGCAGAAAGCTAAGGGCTTGTTGTGAGTGGCACAGAGGCCAGGGCAGGTGCTAGATTTGAGTCTATTTCCAGAACAGAAACATAAGCTTTACTGTGTTCAAGCTACACTTGTGGTAAACCCTTCATCCTATCTCAAGTTCAACTACTCAACTGGGGTCTACTGGGGTCTCATTCAGGGTCCAGTCAGGAGAAAGAGTCACACCAGTCATTTGAGCAGACAGAGCTAAATACAAGGAGTTACCTAGGCAACAAAAATGGCAAGAATAATATTACAGGGTGTGGCAATGCAAATAAATAAATATTGCCACCACCTTGGGCTGGGAACAAAAGGAGAAGTGGGAATCATTCAAAGTTAGAAACTTGGGAGAGGGGCCTGTGGAGATGAATCTCAGACCTCAGAGGAAGGAAGATTGCTCCTCAGCTGCTGCAGGTATCTTGCTGGGGGCAGGGGGAGTAGGGGTGACTACTAGGTCCACAGGTGTTGGGAAACTACAAATTGGATTCAGCTGCTGCTACAGAAAGCAGTGGCTGCTGCCAAGATGAAGCAGCTCTCCTGGGGTAACTGTCACAGAAACAGGAAGAAAGAAGCCGACGGGACACAAATGTGAAGTATCTATCCCTGCTTCCTTCTCCAGCCTCACTCTCTTCCTCCAGTGTTCCCTGTGGGCCAAGCTTCACCAGCTTGGGGAGCAGAAGTGTGGCATACAGAATATGGTCTCAAGCATCACAAAGCAGAGTTTAGCAGGGTGGGGTTTTGCTGAGAGGCAACAGCTTAATAGCTGGCACACCTGAGTAGTGAGTAGTTCCCAGACCTGGTGGCTGTCTTACAAAGAAGTTCCTCAGAGTTCCTTGGGATGTGAAAAGCAAAATGTGTGGACATATCATCTACGTACAGGGAAAAATGATGACAAAAACCAGAGAAGCTGAACTTTGCCAAGTTAAAGAGACAAGCCAGATAATTAGAAGCAAGAGGCAAAGATCAAAGGATGCAAAGCCAGACTTGGACAGGAGCAATGCATGAGCGTGCAAGCCCACAGCCATGAATGGGACCAGGAGGCCTCCTGCTACTGGTATATAGAGGCCTATGCTGATTTAAGGCAGAGGATCAGTAGAGACACCTTTGACTAAGGCCTCAGACCATATCCACTCTGGGCCCCAGTTTCTTTCTCTGTCAAATGAAGACTTTAGTCAAATGATGAGTCTTTTTTAGCACTCACATTCTATGATTCCCTTTCTTTGTCCTTGGGCACCTGTCCTAGAAAGTAACTGACAGGTCTATTTATAGACCTCCTTCCAGGAGGTATAAATATTCAATGAAACTTCTCTGTGTACAGAGACAGGGACCAGGGGGGAATGCTTCTCAGCAATGCCTGGACATGATATCAAAAGACAGAGAGAAAATAAGGAAATAAAGGGGATTCCTCTGCATGACAGTTTAGAGGCTCCCAGAAATGGCAGCACTTTTGAAGTGAAAGCACTTGATCTTTAGGGGAGAGAGGCAATCAGGGGTTATGAAAGGAAGAATTTGCATTGCTTTATTTAATCATCTTACCACAAACCCAATAAAGCAGCGCCTGCAAAATATCTCCAATGTGCTAGGCAGGCGAGGGAGCTCAGTGGGGTCAAGGAAGTTTAAGGCACAATTTCTGTCCTTAAGGAGGTTATTATCAGCTCACTCACTCATTTCATAAGTGTTTGTTGAGCACCTGCTATACCGAGGAACTTATGTAGGCACAGAGGACACAATAGCAAGCAGGAGTAACAATACTTCTGTCCCCCTGGAGCTTATGACAGATAGGAAAGATTGGGAATACACTCCAAAGAGACACACAAATCAATCAATAATGGAAAATTATGGCATGTGATAACAAAGAAAACAAACAGTGGGCTAAGAAAAAATACTAGCATAGGATGAAGGTGGAGGGCTACTTTAGATAAACCCCAATGAAGGTTTTACTGGGGGGAGCTATTTAATTTGAGACCCCCAGAGGGAGGGAGGAGAGAGTGGAAGTGGGACAGTTCCAGGCAGAGCAAGCAACACATGCAAGAGCCTGGAGGGTAGAGAAAGTTGGCCTGTTTGAGGTCCTAAATGAGGCTGGTATGGCCAGGGCATCATGACCAAGAGAAGAGAGAGAAATGGGATGAAGCTAGAGGGGGAGGCAGGGCTCAGATCAATCCACTCCACTTTGTATATTAAGGAGATTACATGCAGGCAGCTGGAAGAGAACAGATGGTAGAGGCAGGGAGATCACCAGGGAGACCAGGCCATAAAGGAGATTTTAGTAGCTTGGATTATAGTGGCAATGGAGAGAAATGGATGAAAGACATATTTTGAAAAACTGAACTTGCCCATGGGCAGGGTAGAGGAGGAGGGAAATCAAAGTAAATTCTAGGTTCTTGGAGGACAAGGTTAAGGAAGAAGCTATGCACACATAAGGTAACTATCAAGAGATTTACCTCAGAGTTCAAGATGACAAGACAGATATCACAGGAAGATAATGGACAATTAATTTCCACCTGCATAGTGACTGTAGTAAGTGCTGTGAGTTACTAAACATGGGTTTCAAAGCATTGTTTCATGGGAGATACAAGATTTGGTTGGAATATGAATGAGGAATGGGATTGGAATAATTTAGGAGAAAAGATCAAGGTAATCCAGGCATAAATAAAAATATAAAGTAAAATAGAGGGGATGGCAAGTGAACACATGTGCCAACGACACAGCATTTTGAAGCAGGAGGGAATGGGAAAGGCCAATGGAGATGATTTTCACTGTTGCCCCAGTTTGGAAGAAGTTAGCTGCTTCCATAGTGCCATCCGGACACCAGCCCTGGGCCGCTCATAGCTGCTCCATCAGCTCTGTCTGTTTGGGGGCTGATGTGAGTCCTGGGCTGCTACAGAATATGCAGTTAACATAAGGGTGGGCTTAGCGATGCCCAGAGGCACCATTTCTGCTGGCCAGTCCACGAGTGCTGTGCAGGTGTTGATGGATCGCCCTACCAAAGGGCAATGAGAAGGACAGCTAATGTGGCTTTCAGTACAGTCAATGATGAGAGCTCATTTAAGAGGATGGCACTGCCTGGCCTCCCAAGGGCTCCCCAGTGCTCAGACATTTGTTCCTTCCTCAGGAAGTGGGCCATTTCTTACATTTTGTCTCTTCCTTTATATGTGACTGCCAAGAGTCCAGGAGTTAGCTGTCTGGCCAACTTCCCCACACCCTCTCCGTCATCTGAGATAGGGTTTGACAGGCCAAATCCTGTTCATCACTTATTTTTGGATAGCCCATGAGTTAAAAATGATTTTTATTTTTTTAAATGGTTGAAAAAATCTAAAGAAGAATACTCATAGTCTTTTGAGACATGTGAAAATTATATGAAATTCAAATTTCAGTATCCAGGAAGTTCTATTGGAATAGAGCTACTGGTTCATTTGCAGAGTGTCTCTGTCTGTTTCCACTTTATGACGACACAACTGAGCACCTGCAACAGAGACCATGTGTCCTACAGAGTCTGATATGTTTACTTGCTAGCCCTTAACAGAAAGTCTGCCGACTCCCATTCTGAGACAACAGACGGCACTTACTGAATGAAAGAACGGTGTAAGAAAGTGCAAGTGAAAAGTATATTAACCCATAGACGAAATAATTTCCTCATGCATGCGGAAGGCCTTGAAAACTGTGCTAAGGAATTCTGATTTGATTTTATAGTCACTAAGGAGCTATGCAAAGTTTTGAGTGGCATGGCAACAGTTTTAAGATGTATGTTTAAAATGTTCTTTTTATTTTTTAATTCATACTTTAGTTATTGAATTCAATTGTGTGGAACACCTCTTTCCACGTCCATCTGAAATAAAATGAAGTGTCTCTCTAGTTTAAATATATATATACATATATATATATACACAGATGCCAAATACTTGTATAAATTGTAAAATTGTTGGCTTTGCCCATGTAGAGAACGCTTATTTTCTGTTGGCATTTCTGTTGAGTTTGTCCCAGATATAAAGGGTGACTTAATATGCAACTAAAAAATATTTTTAAAATTAGTCAAAAAGACCTCTCTATGTAGCAAAAATCACATTCTATTAGAGATATTACTATATCCCCTCCAGGGACCTTCTAAAACCTTCAGCGTCATCCTCTGATTGCTCAAATGCTTACTAACCAGTCTTTTTCGTTAAGAGGTATTCTTGTGTATGATTCTGTCCAATTATTTTGAGAAGAGTATTAGATTTGCCTGACTCTCAGTACATTTTTCCCTGAGTGGAGATTAGGAACTGTATGGGGAAATAATATTGATTTATCCAAATGGATTTGTTTTGCAAGGTGAAAGTAAAACCATAATATTGCTGTGTAAATATGGATGAGCAATTGACCGTATAATTAACTACCCAACCTTTTTGCTGCATGTAGTTTGTTACTTAGTTGTGGCTTCCAGTAAATCCTCATTATAACTTGTGCATCGTATGGTAGACAAGGAATTCTCAGGATGTTTCTTTTACATTTCCTTCCAAATCAGAAAGTTATTGGTGGTTTGGCCACTTCTGCTGGCCAATCCATGAGTGATGCGTAGGTATTGATGGGTTGCCCTACTAAGAGGACATCCCCATGTTGAGAAGCCATACCATCGAGCCATCTTACAGTCCATGTGGCAGCTCTCTCCTCTCCCAGGCCTTTCCGTGACTTCCCTCTATTCTCCCCTTGTTTCATTGTCTGCCCTGCCCAATACCTCCTCTCTGCAACTTATAACACAAGTTATGGACCATTAACGCCCTTTAGATCCAGGCTGTGGGAGATACAACAAGGACATTGAAGTCAGACAGATCTGAATTTAAATCTTGTATTACTACATTCTAGCTGTGTGTCCCCCCAAATAGGGAACTAGTTCCCCTGGTAAACTTGTGACTTCTAACCCCAGTGGTAAGTTCAGTGTGTCCTTTTATTAGTGGTGTTACCTTTAGGCATTTGATTTAAGGTGAGGCCCGTCAAGGTACAAGATGGCACCTGTGTACATTTTTTTTTTAACTACAGAGACACTTTATTCTCTATGTCCTATATAATTAACATATAATTTATAAAGGCATACTTTGAGACTCTGTAAATATATCACTCCCCATCAAACTTTCAGTCTACTTTTATCATCCATTGTTAATCTTTAATATATCAGCTATTATTCTGATGATTTTCTATATCATTCCTCCTACATTTATTAGTTAGCTTTCCACTGTAAGAAAAAGCTTTATATTCTCGATTGTTTGATTATTTGTTATCATTATGAACTCATGAATTCTGACTTTACTCAATTTGATGCTCATGTGGTCCCAGATTTGGCCAGTGGGGACTCCTTCAGGCTGGCACCTGTGTCCTTTCATGTGTCCCCATCACTTTTTGAGAATTTTCTTATTCTCTAGCACAAGAAGATGTTGTAGTTCCTCTTGTACTTTTCTTGGCCCAGCCTGGAGTCGACATTTACCCTCACTCCCAAGCCTTGTTCTTCTTTTCTTCTAAGAACTCACCCTTCCCTAAACCCTTGAGGAGATTCAATTTTCCTGCTCAAGGATATTGGCATATTTACCACCCCAAACCCTTTAGCCTAACAAAAGATAAGATGCAGCAAGCTTCATTTTAAAGGCTGCAATCAGATAACTAACACCTACTTTAAGTGACATGCTGAACCAAATGCTTCCTTATCTTATTTCATTTGATCTTTGTCATCTAGAATACATGAAGTACATACTTCCTGTGGAAAATAAAATGGAGACTCACAGAGGAGAAGAACTTATCCAAAATCACCAATTTAGCAAGTGGCAAGACCAAGATTTAAACTATCTGACTCTGATACCTAAAGAACAGTTTTCTAATTTAAAAACATATATATAATTTTTGTATCATGTAAACTTTTCCTTTAGAATAATCTTTAAATAAACTAAATCTAAGATACAACTTGTTTTCTTTCACAGTAACTTTTATCTTTTCTTATGTTTATCTAAAACATAACCTTAAACATAGCAAATGATTAGAACACCCATATTAAAGCTGTGGAGAGCAGGACAAATAAAATGGCGTTGGTCCGATCAAGACAGCACCGAGTGTGTAAAACAAAGTGGAGTCACTTCTGTAAAATGGCTGTCAGTCAGCCATGACACTTTGGCTCGAGAAACTACCTAAGTCAGAGCAGGCACACCTGGCAAGGAGACCCACTTAAGAGATCTGGACACATGTTCAGAGTAGCCATGTCTGCCCAGCGGGACCACCCACTGATACGCTCCTGGGCAAATTCCGCACTTGGCATCAGGGGTGCCAAGACTTTTATTGAAAAGACACAGAAGGGTGGAGACCACCACTTTCAAGGTACAACTGGGGCAGGCTCCAGACCACTGCTGCAACAGCTGAGCTCCACACACCAGAGTGCTGCTCCAGGCCACCCTGGTCTCCCTTGGCATCAGCCAACGGAGGATCTGCCCTGCTGGACTGAGGACTTGGCCTGCCCTGCTGCCCACCTGGCACCAGAGACCCTTCCTTGCAAGACACTGACAACTCCCTTGCCCACCATGCTATGCTGTCTCCCTGACCTGCAGGCTGAGACTCTGGGACTCGGGTTCATTATCCACCATTAGTTGCTGTGTGTGTGTTATATTTCTCTTAGACCATTAGAGTGTGAGTAGGATATTAATGTCTGTTGATGTTCTACTTTGAGTGAACCTGCATTCAATAAAAGCTGAGTGAATAGCATAGTTACCGTGTGTGACTCTGGTCTATTTCTTTGTGCCAGGCTGCTCAGCAATCAGCTAGCCAGGCAGTTGCCCAGCTGACTTATAGGAAACATTATATCATGAACATAAAACTTGTGACAAAAGTCACTAGCCTTGTCTTAGCTTGAATTGGAAAGGTCTCTTCTTCTTTTTTAGGCTAGTTTCCACACCAAAATTCCTCCAGCCACTTACATCTGAGCAGCCAGCTAAAGGGACCTGTCTTCAGTGCCTGCAAGCCACAAAGACTTGCCAGAAGGAAATAACAGTATTATGTTTCCCTATCCAATTTCCTGTTTGTTTGCTTCCTTGCTTGCTTGTTTTAACCCATCACATACTGTGAAGAAAGAGGGACATTTTAGCTGGACAAGGTATCTGTAGGTTGAGATCAGAGACTACACCTGCCATGTCTGAGACACAGTTTTTCAGGTGCACGCAATTGCTGTATCACTGCTGGGAGAAAGCACTTCTCATTCCAGGCAAATTCCAGGCCTGCCCTGCATTCTGTCAACCAGCTCTCCTCTGGTCACTGTCTGGTTCCTGCCGTCTGAGATCTGGTTGGGCACCCTTAGTTTTAGGAACCTGCTTAGCCTCCCCTTTCTGACTTACCAGCCCACTAGGCCTTCAATTCCCTGTCATTTCCTAATGCAAGAGTCCCTGAAGCTTTAGGCAAGAGTGAGAGACTCTCCTGGATCTGAGGGAACCCGGGGATCTCACCAGGGCCTGCTGTGATCTTGGGCCAAGTTCAAGTCAGGAGCATCAAGGGCTTTCTTCTGTAAAAAGAGTACAGGACAAAGGAGCCCAGGGCAGGCTGGGAATGTGGGAGATTACTATTCTTATCATTCAAGAAAGAGTAATCCCAGTAAGGCCTGAAGAGCAGCCCTAGACTTTGGGAGTGGAGAACAAAAAATTCTGATAGCAACTAGAGATGCTAGGCAGAGAAAAGGACCAAGGTATAGGTAAAGACCGGCATCAAGGAGACACATCTGTGGGTGTCGGACAGAAGCCAATGCTTCGGCCTAAGCTGTGGGCCCTGAGTTCAGGCAGATTCATTCCAGTGCCCTTTACTGGGTGGAAAGGTAAAGGGGCTGGGTTGGACATACCTGTTTTCTTCTTAATCAAGGGAGGGTAAGTTCCACCTCACTCTTTCAGATCTTCAGCTAGGTGCCACTTGCATAAGTTAATTTCTAAACAGCACTTAATTATTTAACAAGCAGTCTGCCTGATAATTTGCTAGAGCTATGTTTAGCAGCCTGTTCCATTTATAATTTGCTTCAGTTGGGGGTGTTCTTCGGAAACCCTTTCCTCAAGAAGAGCTGATTTCCTCAATATCCATGACAACTTCATGTTTTCCACCCTCCTGGGCATCTCTGATTCTATCTAAATCCTCTGTCCCATGAGAACGGTCTTACTCAGTTTGTGCAGCTGTAACAAATACCACAGAATGGGGAGCTTAAACAATATTTACTTCTCACCGTTCTGGAGGCTGAAAAGTCCATGATCAAAGTGCCAGCAGATTTAATGTCTGGTAAGGAGCCTCTTTCAGGTTTGCAGATGGCCGGCTTCTTGCTTGTCTTCTCACGGCACAGGAGCTCTCTCTCTCGTTTCTCTTCTTGTAATGGCAGTGATCCCACACAAGGGCCCCACCTGCATGACCTAATCACATCCCAAATGTGCTGCCTCCTAATCACCATCACACTGGGTGGGTGGGGGCTGGGGCGTGGTAGACCTTCAACACATGAATTTGGGGAGACAGTATTCAGACCAGAGAGAGCCCATTCACACTCATCAGTACAAACACTGATCAGTACATCAGACACCTTTTGCTGGTTCAAAAAATACTTGAACAGGGGCAGGATATTTTGACCCAAAATGCAAGAAAATATTTTTGTCCAGTGTTTTAGTTTTAATCACAATGTTTATTTTGATTTTTTTAATAATTACTTTGTGGTTTGTTTTATAACAAAAAGTTCTAACAGCTCTGATATTCTTTTCTGCACAATATTAAGGGTGTGCACACTGATGCACCAGGGATTTACACAGAAGCTGCATCTCCTCAGCTCCCTCACCTGCCACTACCCTGCGCTCCTTCCTCAAGGGGATTAAGGAAACCTGTATTCCAGGCACCTGCAGGGGAACAGGGCCCAGCCCTCCTTACAGAGGTGGAGATGGTGCTCCCGGCGGCAGTGTCTTAGGGAAAGCCTGCTTGGAGGATAGAGAGGCAGGGTCAAACCCTGCACCCCTCTCACCATGGCCTCCCTTAATTTCCTAATCTGTGAAATTGAAACATTCGTCTTCTGCGGTGGCCTTTAGACTAATTCTTGGATAAAGTTCTTGGAACACAGTCAATATATTGTATGATAAATGAAGCTAAGATTGCTATCATCAGATGAAGAACAAATGTCTTAAAGAAAGAAAGCTCTACTCTTTCATATTGATGTATTCAAAATGTCACTGTACCTATAAATGCAAACGACAGCTAAGCACCCTAGAAGGGGGGCAACGTAGAGGCCATTGTTCCAGAAAAGTTTGCTTAACCCCGATATTCTGATGAAGAACCCAGGTAGGTGGAGAGAGCCCCTCTTATTGTTGCCCATTGGCCTTTTCAAATCACCACTGCACACCCCTCTCCTGTTCCCCCCTCACCCTAGAATTTCTCACTCAGGGGTTCTGGAGCTGACATGAACAATGTGTAATAAAATAATTCTTTCAGACAAGTTTGGAGAGAAGTTTTCCCAGAAGACAGGATCCTGGCTTTGAGTCACATAAAGTGTGTCCTTTGTCAATAACACAAGGAGCAAAGGCGTGAATGAATTTTATTTCGTTGGGCAAGCAGTTCAGCATACAGATAAGGCCAGACAAGCCACTAAACTCTTAAATAAATGTTTTAGCACTATCTGAAGGGAAGGCTGCAATTGATTCCAATCTTTTCTGACAGAAAATCAGTTCTTTTAAAACTCCCGGGGCAGCAAACAGTAACAAAAAGGTTCTGTTTCTAATAAAAGTCCTAAAGGGCTGCAAAATAAAACATTGTCACTGGGAAACTACAGGCAGCAATTAACATGCACTTAATTTCCCAAGGTGCCTTTCTTCTTGGTCCCTCATGTCTCAAAAAAAAAAAAAAAAAAGGTAAAGAAAAAGAAGGAAAGGAAAAATAAACAAGTTTGTTATGCTTTGTAAATTCATAAAATGATATTTTCTAATTGTGCCTTGTGTCTTTCAGTATTTCCAAAGACACAGAAAGGCCAAATTGAAATGGCTGCTACTGAGTTTGTTAAGATGTGAAGGGATTTTATTTTTATTTAAACAGCTTAACACTTGTTAAGATCTGTGCATACTCATCACCCACTGGACTTGCAGACATTACTCTGGCATAGTTTTCAAACTCTGGTGAGTGACAGCGTGAGAACTTGTTAAATTACCAATTGGTGCCAATTGGTGGGCCCCGCCCCCAGAGGATCTGATTCAGGGTTTGTGTGTGGGTGGGCCCTGTGGAGCTGCACTCCTTACAAGTTCCTCGGTTATGCTGAGGCTGCCAGTGCATGGGTCCCACTTTGGGAACCACTGCACCAACGTCAGGAATCACAAACTAATTTCACTAAAGGAGAAGAATTTACCACCAGTAACGATAATGTAGAAGGCAGGACAATGTTCGCAGCATTATCAGCTTTTCTATTAGATTGACCTTTTTCTTCTTTAGGATAGAGTTTATCTATCTCATCGAATGTCTTACAATCCCAGGTGTCAGTTTTCTAGCAGCCTCTCAGCCTGGTCCCTGTGCTCTCTAGTCCCTTGGGACCACACTGGGGACTTTAACACCCAGCTGTAACCGTGCCTCAGCCCTGCTCACACGCCCTCAGTGGCTGGGCATCACCTGTGGAGTAAGAGGAAGGCCCCCCCCGCATGACAGCTGAGACTGCCCTCCATCAGGCCCCATAACCTTGCCAGGTTCACTCCTGGCAACCTTCCCACCAACTTAAGCTCTTTGCTATGTCCTCATCAGGCCTGGTGTCAACATGTCTCTGGGCAAGGGCTTAACCTCTCTAAGCCTGAGTGTCTGAGTAAGTAGTGAGAAGGCAAAGAACTGCCCTGTGGGCAGCGAGGCCGTGAAGACTGGGAGACTGAGGTTTGATACAGAAACCACACGTTTTCACCAACAGAACTCTCTGTGACACACAGAGCAAATAAACTATACCAAACCCAAACCAGGATGTCTGTAACAAACTATCTCAAACTCTTTGAACACCTGCTCATTCAGATCTGTATGTTCCTGAATATACCCATGGGAGCCCTAACCCAACAGTAACTCCATATAAACCAGCACATTCCAAAGATAAGGCAGCTGGCTATCCCTCCTGCACATCCCCCTTGGGGAGGCCTCACTGCTCCCCCTCAAGTGCAGGCTTCCTTGCTGCGGCAAGTGATACCTCTAGCTTTGTCCACTGCAGAGATGTCCCCAGTGGTCTTTGGCTGCTGGCCAACGGAAGTGGGTAGGGCTGTTTTTGAGCAAATTAAATAAAATGATTGTCACGATGAAATGGTAATGTGATTGACTAAGAGTTGGTTGACATAGTCAGTTGTAGATTTAAAGTTTCTTCAGTGGCCAAGGCATGGTGTTGTACAGAGATGGGCGCAGCACAAATTCTCGGGTGGAGGTACAGTGTCCCACACCACAGCATCCCCATGGGAGTCTAGACACGTAGATTACACCACTCGCTCAGAGAATTCCCAGATAAGAAAAACTTCGCATGCTTTTGGCACACGGCTTATACCCTCTGGACTTCCTCCTACCTGATCACCTAGTGACGCGAGCTATGCATCTATCAGCCTACCTGTCCACTGCAAGCAGGTAACTGATGCAGAAAAACCCCACTCCATTCCTGAGTGATTATTGTAAGGATGAGTGAAGCAGAAGCCAGTTTCTCAGGCATAGCCTCCCCCACCTTCAGACCTATCTGAGATCCATTCCTGTAACATACCTAATCCTCACCACAATGCCTGGTGGAAATTAGGAGCTCAAGGAATGTAATCCTCTTTTGCATTTTTCCATTTCCTAAAATCCCACCATCCTTTCAAAGCCACTCAAGGAGCACTCCATGAAATGAAACCTCCACTCCTACCCTGAACGCCCACAGGAAATCCTTTCTTGAAAGCCCCACTGCACATTGAATGGACAGCTCCCATGCCCCACCTCATCCTCTGGGGACTTGGCATCTTCTGTGACTGCTAATCCCTTGACTCGGAACCCTGTATCACCCATGTTTGCATCTCACATTGCACCTAGTGTGCATCTTAACATTTCCTAAGGGCTAGTAATTTGAAGATGGACACCATCATTAATTTTAAAACTGAAATGCAGTTTCCTTGGGATATGCATTCAGTTGAGTAGAAGCAGTTTGCTTACTTTGATTCTAAAGAGCATTCAATAAAATTAACAAGAGCAGATGTCATCAAATCAAAAATTAGGTTGGCATTCCCCTTTTCCTCTCAAAAGTCTTCTCAAACACAATTACATTATCTGTTTATGCCATTTTTTTAAAGTAGAAATAAACCAGTCTGTTCCTTAAGGCTCAAAAATGAGTTGACTGAACGCTCAAATCCACTGATCCTAATAAATTTCTTTTCTCTAAGGAATGGTATTCATAGTGGAGATAACTGCTGATAATCCTAAATGATTCACTTTTGTACAATGTCTGGAAGATAGTAATATGTGATATTTCAATTTTTGCAAACCCAATACTAAGATCACAAAAAAAATTTATTTTTCAAGTGTTCTTATGTATGAAGCCATGAGTCAAATGCCACATTTTGAGGAACATTTAAATCGTGACATTAATTATTGTAACAAGATGCAGATACTCATTTCCAGAACCATTTTATGGCTTTAGCATTACAAAATGTGGAACTGTGTTATGGAAGAGTGAGCTGAACATTGGGTCTCAGGAGATGGCATTTAGCAGCAGTGAGAACATGGACAAGTGACTTATTTCTCTGTTCCTCTAAAATAGACAGGATAATAATAGGCACCTCCCATGGTTCTTAGAGGAACTAAATGCCCTGAGAGTGCTTAGTAAACTGCAGAGTGCATCATAAATCTGAGTTACTATTTAGTCTCTTCAGAGAGATGTCATATGTCAGAGCAGAAAATGTGCTCAGAGACCATCTCATCCATAACTCGGATTAACATTTCCACTACAGGAAATGGAGCCCAGAGTGGCAGTTGCTTGGTAGAGAATGGAAAGGTCAAAAGACCAATCCTCCTATTTGAAATAAGCCCAAAGCTAAGTTACCAAAAGCCAAATATTCATATTTTCCTAATATTTCTAATCCAGGAACATTGTTTTGGGTTGAAATGTGTCCCTTCAATTAAATAGATGTTAGAGTTCTAAACCCCAGGGCGTTAGAATGTGACCTTATCTGGAGGCAGGGTCTTTGCAGTGGTAATCAAGTTCAGATAAGGCCATTAGGATGGGTCCTAATTCAAAATGACTAGTGTCCTTATAAGAAAGGGGAATTTGGACACAGACCAACAGACACACACATGGAGAATGCCTTAGGAACCTGAGGCAGAGATTGGTGTGATGCTTCGGCGCGCCAAGGACTGCCAAAGATTGCCAGCAAACCCCCAGAAGCTGGGAGAGGGGGCAGAACAGATTCTCCCTCACAATGTTCAGAAGGAACCATCCTTGAGACACCTCAGTCTCAGACTTCCATCCTCCAGGACTATGAGACCCTAAATTTCTGCTGTCTGAGCCACCCAGGGTGTGGTGTTTTGTCACAGCACCTCCTGCACACAAAGATAAACACTGTGTTCTTTAACGTGTAAACTTGGTATAAACGTGAATTGCATTTGGGACATTTTCGAAAGGAGTTTATCTCCAAAGCAAATTAGATAACCTCTCGTCTCATCTCCACATGAACCCTATGAGGTAAATAGGTACTAAAATTCCAGATTTATTGATATTTTTCATATTAATTATTTATACTCTGCTATATACAAAAAATATTTGAGGTGACAAGATAAAGGTTTCAATACAAATAAAACAATTCCTTTTTTACATTTAATTTAGTTTTTATGATATGTTTTTATTTTTTTCTCTCTTTGTTTTTATTGTTGTTAAGTAAAGTTGTCTCCATTTTCCCCCCACCACTCCCACCAACCCCAGCCATCCCCACCTCCCACCCTCGATCCTACCCCCCTTTGGCCTTCTTAAACTAAAAAATAAAATCCTAACTTGACAAAAAAACATGGAGTCAGGTTTAAACAAATCATAGGGACACATCTATAGTCTAAGAAAAATTATAAGAATTGATCACAAGTGACAGATTTAAGTTAGCTGCAAATTAAGGCCCAACAGAAAGCACAATGTGTTATAATAATAACCCCAACTCATATTTTAGCATTTTTTGGATTATCTAACTTACTTCTTACAAAAATATTGGCAGTGCATGTTCTGATTATCTCCATGGTGCACACAAGGAAACTGAGAACTAAATTACATAACTTGTCTAAGATTGTAGAACCAGTAAGTGGTGGCTCCCAGACCTACTCAGGCTCACCCCACTGTAATTGCGGCTGTCCTATTAATCTCTCTGTTGTACTGCTCCCGTGCACAAGATGAGACTCTCCTAACTCAACCGGACACAAACCTGCCGTGAGTCCTTTTGTAGGGAACATGGAAGAACCTGGAGAGTAAAGTCAATCACAGTGCTACCTAAGATGCCCAGATGTTTTACTTTAACTTATCTGCAGCAAACATTAACTGAACACTTGCTATACGTTTGATGCATGGTAGGTATTCAATATAATGTGTCAAATATAAAAAAACAGAATGATCACTAGTGTGCTGGTCACTGGCTATCAAAAGATAAATGAACAAGTTTTACTTCTTGTCTAAGAAAAAGACAAGAGTAACACAGACATAAAGGAAGTAATTAGGTCAGGGATGTCAAACTCATTTTCATGGGGGGCCACATCAGCCTCGCAGTTGCCTTCAAAGGGCTGAATATAATTTTAGGACTGTATAAATGTAACTACTCCTTAACAGTTAACTGAGAGCTTGGCGCTGCCGCCTGGTAGAAACAAGGTGCCGGACTGGATAAAACAAGGTGGAGGGCCGGATTCAGCCAGTGGGCCTTGTGTTTGCCACCTGTGGATTAGGCTATAGTGAGCTAAAGGCATTAAGAAATGTGTATGCTGATAACAATGGTGCCAGAAAGGAGAGGTTGATCCATTGAACCCATCAAAGAAGGCTGGGACTTGGGAGGAGAGCAGGCTTTAAACAGTGAGCTTTCAGGAGGCTGCAGTTGAGGCGGGGGGGGGGGGGGGGGGGGGGGCAGGTGGGGGAAGAGCGAGAGCAGAGGCACTTGGAAGAAATGCAGCTCGCAGAGAACAGCTCATGCTAGACAGTAGCAAGAAACTGAGGAGAGATAGAACATACCATAGCAAAGGTAGGCAGGGTTGTATCAAGATGGGTTTTCTATACTATGCAGCTGCATTAAACATTTTTAAGATGACTTTGTAAAATTCTCTAGGAAAAATTCAAGTGGCAGAATTTCAAGTGGCAGCAGTTTCCTGCTGATTAGCTTCCTATTGCTACTGTAACAAAAATGCTCACCTACTTAACGGCTTAAAACAATACAAATGTATTATCTTACCATTCTCAAGTCAGACGACCAAAACTGTGTCTCACAGGACTGATATCAATATGTCCTCAAGGCCACGTTCCTTTCTGGAGGCACTAGAAAAAAATTCATTTTCTTGCCTTTTGCAACTTCTAGATGTCCACATTCCTTGGCTTGTGGCCCCTGCCTACATCTTCAAAGGGAGTCTTTCTCAAATTTCCACCTTTATGGTTCTCTCATTTGCTTGTCTTTTCCATGTTTAACAACCTTTATAATTACTTTGGGGTCACCCAGATAACCCAAGTTAATCTCTCCATCTCGAGGTCAGCTGACAACCTTAATTCCATCTGCAGCCTTTGCCATGTAACCTACAAAGTCACAGGTTCTGGGGAACAGGCTGTGGACATCTTTGGGGGCCATTATAACATACCACACCCACTGTATCTCAGGAAAGAAATTTTAGTCTTTCTGGGATATTCTCCAGAGCGCTCCCAATTCCAGAAGCTCAAGCCATTTTGTCTTTCCTGAGTTCACACTTCGCCTCTGTAGTTGTCAGTTGTCTAACACTACCAGGGTTCTTAAAGGAACCTACATGGCAGTGTGCTACTTGGGCAAAGGGCTTTTGAAAGGCCTTACAACAAGCTCCTTTTACATCTTATAAACCAGGAACCCAATAACTGGTCACTGGCGTAAGTCAGTCCTACCACTTTTGTTCAATGAACAGTTTATTTCAATATACAAAGCCATCCTGAATGTCAGCAGGTGACCCCCAAAGAGATGCAGTTTCTGGTATCTATATTTTGATGTGCTTGCCAAGGTCAATGTTCTTCAGCCAAGGTAAAAGAATGGATAAAATGACCTCCCAAAGATCCTTACTTATCAACAGATGCCTTCATTTCTAACCCAAAACAATGCTACATTTTACCCACTGAGTGATTTTTTTAAACACGTTATCAATACACTTTAACAGTCTCATTGACTTCCAGGAGAAAAACCTATAATTTAATGATCAAGATATCAGGATATTTGTCAGTGACACTAATGTTGGAATTAGAAATTTGGATTTCTCCTCTTTCTCCTCCCAGGTTGGCGCTGATTAGCTGACGGACAGACCTGGCAAGTAGATGTGCCCAGCTCAGGCAAGACAACTTGGTAAAGAGATGGCCTTTAAATGCAATTTTTAGTTCCCATGCTCAAGGTTAAGGGCAAGTTTATGTACAGGAGGATCATGTGATGACATGAAAAGAAAAGCAGACCAATGGAAAAGAAATGAATTACTGTAATCCCTCATTACCTTGAATCCGGGTTTAACTAAAATTGAACTAAAAATCAGAAGCCATGAGAATTTTTTGGCAACATTTTAAGTGAAACTGAAGAAACTTTGAGTGTGAATGCTTCTGAGAAATCAAAGCACTGAATTAATAACACGTAGGTACCTCAGAAAACTAAAAATGGAACTGCCCTTTGACCCAGTAATTCCGCTGCTGGGATTATACCCTAAGAACACTAAAACACCAATCCAAAAGAATCTGTGCACCCCAATGTTCATAGCAGCACAATTTACAATAGCCAAGTACTGGAAGCAACCGAAGTGCCCATCAGCAAACGAGTGGATCCAAAAACTATGGTATATTTACACAATGGAATTCTACGCAGCAGAGAGAAAGAAGGAGCTTATACCCTTTGCAACAGCATGGATGAAACTGGAGAGTATTATGCTAAGTGAAATAAGCCAGGCGGTGAGGGACAAATACCATATGATCTCACCTTTAACTGGAACATAAGCAATAGAAGGAAAAAGCAAACAAAATATAACCAGAGACATTGAAGTTAAGAACAATCTAACAATAGCCAGGGCGGGGGTGGGGGGTGGGGGCGGGGACAGTGGGTAGAGGGGATTACAGGAACTACTATAAAGGACACATGGACAAAACCAAGGGGGAGGGTGGAGAGGGGGGAGGGAGGTGGGTTCACCTGGGGTGGGGTGGAGGGATGGGGAGAAAAGGCATACAACTGTAATTGAATAACAATAAAAAAAAAAATCACACGTAGGTACATTTAACAGGTTTGATGCACATTTGCATAAAAGTCACCATAAGGTTTAATTTAAATCTCTACTTATTCTCTATCTTATCTCCATAAAGGTGAGTATTTAAGTATGTTACTTAAGAGAGTAGAATTTTCCTTTAATATTAAAACATTGACTTTAATATTTCCAAATACTTTGGACGTATGGCCTTTATTAGACTATAGATGTTTATGGTAGGAACTTCTATATGTTAAGATAATTGTTTGTTCTCTTAAAGTTGTAAATTGTATTTACCATAAGGGGTCAAACTACTCACTAGCCTTGTGATAATTAATTTGCCGACCACAACCTCACTGAAGTAGCTCTAACTAACTCAGTCCATAAAAAGAATGGTACAGATTCTCTAAAAATTAGAAAATGGCTACAGGCTATCCTCCTTGTTAATAATTATTGCACATCACCCTGACTGGTGTGGCTCAGTTGGTTGGGCATTGTCCCACAAAGCAAAAGGTTGCTGGTTCCACTCCCGGTCCGGGCACATGCCCAGGTTGTGGGTTTGGCTCCCAGTCAGGGCATGTATGAGAGGCAACCAATCAACGTTTCTGTCTCACATCGATGTTTCCCTTTCTTTCTCCCTCCCTTCCCCTCTCTCTAAAAGTAAATAAATAAAATATATTTTTTTAAATAATCATTTCACATGTAAAATAAAGCAATTCTAAGACAGTGGTTCTCAAACTTTGTGCACAATAGAATCATCTGAGGAATCTTGAAGAAAACCAAGCCCAGACCACATTCCAGAGCAAATTAATCTATAGCTCCAAAGTGGGGCTCAGGTGTCGATATTATTAAAGCTCCCCACGTGGTTCCAGGTGGCCCCATTGTGAAGCCAAGTTGGAGTGGTTTGTAGGCGAGCAGCATCAGCATCACCTGGGAGCACGTTAGATGCAGAATCCCAAGGCATACTTAAGTCCTACTAAATCCCACCCTGCATTTCACCACATCCCCACGTGGTTCTTCAGCACATTGAGGCTTAAGAACCACTGAGTTATGCCCCAGTGCAGAATCTTGATTTGCCACAAACTGAGTGAGGACACCTGGGACCTAGCAATGAACGTGACGCTGCACAACTATGAGACTTTGGCCTATTCGTTTATCTTCCTCAAGCCTCAGTTCCTAATGTGTTAAATGATGAAGTTGGGCAAGTTCTTATCCAATGTCTTTTGCACCCCTGAAATATTAGGATCTTATCAAATTATGCAGCTGCTCTGTATTCTATGTATGTATGTATGGACTGTTTCTCCATTTTCAAATTCAGGGCATTAAAATGTAACAGGCTATTGACCTGATAGGTTGGCACACACACAAGGTAGGAGGCACTTACTTTAATCACGGCCAGGGCTACTTTGGTTTCCCTAGAGTTACAAGTGACTTTTTGGAACAAGTCCATTTTCAACATAATGTGCTTTACTTGCAGGCATGCTTTCAAATAAAAGTGATAACGTTCAAATATTATGGCTTGATTAAGGATATTATTGCCTCCCCAGAGCTTATTTATACAACCTCTCTCATTGTCATTCAGCCTTGCTACTTCACAAGGTGCCTCCTGAAAGCATCACTGATGTATTGTCTTGGAGGACACAGTCTGCCTTCAGTGGGTAGAAGAAAAGACATCCTCCTTGAGCCCACTCTTCCCCCAGATGTCACTGGCAATAAAAACTACATGGATATGAGACTTAAGGGAGCCAGATATTTGTCTTGGATTTGCCATTGGCCAGCTATGTGACCTTGAGGAGTTGACTGAGTGTCTGTACCTATTTCCCTCTCTACAATCATAAGATTAGACTAGATAGATTTCATTTCTAATACTTTGAGTCTGTGCTTATTGTCTATGTATAGGACCTTCAGTAGCACACATATATTGAATTCCTTATTATTCCTGTTTTCAGAAGGGCAGAGGACCAAGCTGATTTTCTAAGGAGAATTAAGACTCCTTGGGTTTGGTTTACGTTTTGCAGAACCTCCTGTCTCCCTCCAAAATTTGAGGAAGAAGAGTGTATCTTGGTTGCAAATAGGCTAATTTAAGCAGAAAAGGAATTGATTGGAAAGCTATTTTGTGCTCATATACTGAATACCCCATGAAGCCACAGGTGTGAGGGAGGGAGGACTGAGAGTGAGAGAGGAGTAGGAGTCCTGAGAGCACAGACCATATGCTCATGCAACTTCCTTGCGCCTTTAGGACCTGCTTGGGCTTGGTTCCAGAAATACTACTAGATGATGAATGCTTTTTATTAGTCAGGGTAATCAGTGCTAGCTGCTGTTACAAACAGCTCCCAAAGCTCAGTGGTTTTATGCAATAAAAATTTATTTCTCATTTACATCCCAGTCCGATGTGTGTTGGGTGTCTCTCCTCCAAACAATGTCACAGTGATGTGGGCCCCTTCCAGCTGCAGCACAAGTATGCTGCATTCCTTCACTTCCAGCCCCGTAGGCAGAAAAAATACACAGACGGACTGTTGTATGTGGCGTGTTATTGAACACATGGCCTCAACCCACCACATGGCTCCAACCTAACTATTTAAAAGGCTGTTTAATATAATTTTCTTGGTGCTCAAAAAGAAACAGGAGAGGGAAGCATCTGGTCAGGCTTGTCATCGTTCTCCTGAGCATGCTGATTTATGGCTGTGCGGATCAGCTAACGTCCAGTTCGTAACGGGCAGCTGAGGTCACGTCACTAGTCAAAGCCTCATGGGCAAGAATTCGGTGTCCACTCAAGAATCGTTAACAAGTTAATAACTATTTTCTCAAAATGTTAATTGATGAGGAGGGTGCAGTGTATCTCACAATTTCTATGAGCCTCCTCTGGTCTTTCTTATCCAATTGCCACAAAAGGTATAAGGATCTGTGGGATATAAGAGAACAAAGGTGGAGCTGTTTGCACTGCAGCCAAGAAAACATTTCCTCTCTCTGAGTCCCATTTTAAACCTTGTAACTTTTGGGGTTGGGTGGTGAAGGGTTGGAGCAGCACACCAAAGCATTGTATAGCCCTTGCATTATGTCTCTCTTGGCAGCAAGTGACTGAACATGAATAACACAAAATTTCTTTCAGGAGGCAAGCTCCAATATTTTCCATGGGTTTATCCCACATTTTGTGAAATACATATCTTGACCAAGTTGTAATAAGTTATTACGTTCTGTTTATGTGCCAGACACTGTTCTAACTACATGTTGATTAAATGATGTAAGCATCACAAAAGCCCAATGAGGGAATTGCTATGGTTATTGTCACTTTACAGATGAGGAAACGGAGACTCAGGGAATTTAAAATAACTTGCCAAGTTCGCACACCACGGTGTAAGTGGTTGTGTTGGAATTGAAGCCCTCCACTATACTCCTGTCCTAAAGAAAGTGTGTTTGCAAGTCCCCATTCTCTGGCGCCATTCATCAGTATAATGAAACAGAATGGTTTGGTTGTGGGAGGTTTCTCAGCTTGTTTTATTTTTATTCTTTTTTGGCTGTGAGCAATTAGGAAGATGAAATCATCACTCACTGAGATAAGGAAGGAGAGGAATCAAAGCTTACTTTTGAACATATTCAATTTGAGATCCTTACAAGACACCCAAGTGGAGATACTGAGTGGATACTTGAATACAGAGGTTGGCAAAAGTAGGCATACAGTTGTGAGTATGTGAAACAGAGTTTATTCTTATATTTTTGTTTCCTTCTTAATTATTGTATTATTTGTTTGTATTACATAAGTCTACTTTTGCCCATCCTTGTCTATCAGTCTAGATTTGGAGTGGAATGGTCAGCTGACTTGGGATGATGAGCACATAAACATAATTTAAAGTCATGAGACTAGGTGAAATGTTGACATAACTGTGAGATTAAGATGGTAACGTGATATGGCCCTGGCCAGCAGGGTCTGTGTGTTGTGGCTGTGACGGACAAATTCACAGGCACTACAGAAGTCCTGTGGAGAAAAAGGGATGGCATGGCCACTCTCTAAGTGAGAGAGAGGGCCCCGATCCCTGCCTGGACAGGCTTTTATTGCTTTTCTGGGTATATCACATCGAGGATGGTCCTCATTTACTATGCACAGGTTCACTGTAGGAAATTACCTGTTACAGATAACAAAGGAAAGAATGTTGCTAATTACTTCAAAGAGAAGGATGTTGCAGATCAAGGGGAAAAGTGGTTGAACTGGTTACACTCCATACTTGGGAGGTTTAGCACAGATTTTAGGAAGTTACTTTAGAGATATGCAGTCAACATTTGCTGCCTCAATTCAGGGTGAGGGAGTTTTAGCAAAAGCAAGCCTCATAGCGGCCTAGGTACAATGCAGGACTGATTCCGCATGGGAGAACCCATCTGTGGGCAAGGGAGAATCTATCAGTTGTGTCGGACCTCGCTCCTAACTGGCCTTTCTGAGTGGGGTCTGGGCTACATTCCCCATGCCACGCAGAACAGCTCCCTATAGTAAAGGTCACTGCTGTCACTACCAAATTTAAGCAAATTCTATGCTCATTAGAATAAAATTCGAGTTTATATGCACATGAGTTTCCAGGAGCTACTCTATCAATTCGACCCAGTTAGGAGACCACATCTAACATAGGTTTTGCTGGAGCCACACCTGATTACACTTAGGATGGTCCAGGGCCATTCTCTAACAGTCCTCACCAAGGCTGCTGCACACCAAGAGCCCAGACCAAATGGAGAATTAAACAGATACGTAAAAGGAATTACCTGCTCTGCATCTTACGGACATTGATAGTGGTACTAGTATCTGTGATACCCACTGCAATGTTTTGTTTCTAAACTCTTTTAGCATGGAGGGTGAGACTTCTATTTGGTCCTTCCCACTACAGCAGTCTTTCATCAAAGACCCAGGGCACAGTAAGGGAATTCTGATCATTGTTGAGACATCTATTCTAACTACATATTCAGAAACTGAGAAAATAAACATGGAGTGAGTTTGGTATCCAAAAAAATTCATAAGTGAAGTAGATTTAGGTAAAACCTCCATTCATGGCACAATTCTAGGGAACTAAAATGGTATTCAGAGTCCTCAGAAAGTGTCCAGTGACCCCCCACCCCCAAATGAAGGATGCGTTCATTTCCTCAGGTCACAATCAGTCCCTTTGCAAAAAACCAGCACACAGATTCATAGTATGTACTTGTTATATTATTGCAAGGGCTTCAGAGTTATGTGCCCTTATTTTGAGGGATTCCATCTCCCTGTATGACAAGTTAATAGATTATATTGTAACTCTATTATGGTGACTTATTGCAAAGTTCTGTTCAAGAACTCTAGAGGGGTGTGTTTTGGTCGTTTGCCTAGTACAAATCAAACCCCTTAGCCACTTTTCCCTTCAGTTACCCACTGAGAGACTACCCACTGACAAAGGGTTCTGCAGTCAGAGGTTTTTGAATACCACAGAGCCCTGTTGTCTAGTGTGATAACCACTGCTGTTTGCCTCTGCAAGTGCTGTTGTTGGTCCTGTCCCAATCCTAGAACTTCCCACTGCCCCCTTCCCTATTAAAATCAGGAAGTTCACTTTGATTGCAGCATCTCATCCCAGCTGCAATTAAACCTACTTCAACCTACTAAATTGTTTTTCAAAACAATGTTTGTCAAAAGATCTTAGTGAAGAGATTTTATTGTGGGTCTTCTTGAAGAATATAGCTGGAAAGTGAAAGTTAAATCTCATATCCAATATGTATTTCTCCCAAATTCATTCCAGTATGGATTTCTTCCAAAAAATATATTTCTGCATTATATTAAGTAATTCCTGGTATCTTACTACCTAGGATAAGCTAGCATGAGATTGAGGTAAGCAAAGTGCTAGACTTACTCCTAGCTGCTCAGGTTAGTGTACTAAATATGGAATCTCTGAAAAGGACATATAAAGACCCAGAGTTATCTAAAATTATGGCCCCACCTTTGTTGATTGCCCTCAGAATATTTTTCATATTTTGCCATTATTAGTTAGAAAGTCATATTTAATGTATAAGCCGTGTCCTCCTGATTTTGATATTGTAATGGACCTCTAGAGGCTATCTGGGAATGGAGGGTATAGGAAAATTGCCTTCCTGTGGGAAATATCTACCGATCCTGAAGGATGTCACATGAGTATCCTAATGAGGGTGTAAATTCAGCATCAAGTACCGAGTACAGTTGTCTGATACTCCACCTCACAGCTATAAAAGATAAGAAATTCTTTGAGCCTGATAATCACAAAACAAGGTTTTCAGACCACAACTTGAGGAGAGAATTTAGGAATCTGACATTGCAATTTTTTCTTAAATTATTTAGAAGCAGCCACACTACCTTGAAAACTGAGAACCCTCCATGGTCTCTATGTTGTGCTCTAACAAGAGCAATTCACTACCCCCAAACCTGGCACTTTATAACCACATGTAATAATTTCTTTCACACTTAACCAGATATAATTGAATTATATATGAAAAACTGCACATATCCAAAGTCTAAAATTTGGTGTTTTAATATATATGAAATGTGTCCAGAAGATATCCATCCATGTAATATGAAAAATAGAGACATTTACTGAAGAAGATACAAGGTACAAGAAACAGTGTACATAGGACAATGATGCCTCAGTCCCCTTCAAAGTAGGCACCTTAAGACCTCACACAGTTCTCCCAATCACCATCAGCTACCCCGTCGTATTTTCCTGAATCTCACTGATGGTCTGAAATCTCTTCCCTTCAAAGGTGATTTTGGTTTTAGAGAAATGCCAGAAGAAGCAGTGCATCAATTCTGGGCTGTGGGGAGGCTGAGCCACCTGGTGATTTAATGTTTTGCCAAAAAACTCTGCATGAGACATGATGCATGAGCAGGTAAGTTGTCATGCTAAAGCCGCCAATGACCTGTTGACCACAGCTGTGGCCTTCTGAGTCATGTGAATAGTTTCTGCAGAGGAATGTTCAAGATTAATGCAAAATCTGATGCAGATTTGTTGCTCTACTTGCTCAGTCATTTTGAATGTGACAGCCACACAGGACACATGCTCACTCAATGTGTCTACTGCCCCCACTGACTAGTACAGTGAAGTCATCATTGCTCATGCCTGCACATTCCAGTCCATTGTCCTTGGCTGCCAGGTTACATGGATGTCACTCAAACCATTCTCGTTCTATTAACAATGGCTGGAATTTTTTCCAACAGTCCTCGTAAATATACCCATGAAACCATCACTACAAGCCAAATAATAAATACATCATCACCCTCCAAAGTTTCCAGGTGCCAGTCTACCATGTCTACCCAAGTCCCACCTCTTGGCAACTGCTGATTTACCTTTGTTCACTATAGATTAGTTTACATTTCCTAGAGTTTTTTATATAAATGGAAACACACGTGTGTTTCTTAATCTGTTCTCTCTCATTCACTATAATTTTTTAGATCAATTCAGGTTGTTGCTTGTATCAGTAGCTTTATTCATTTTTATTGCTGAGTAGTACATCATCATAGGGATGTAAGACAATTTATGTATCCATTCACTTGTTGATGGCCACTTGAGTTATTTCCACTTTTATGGCTATTACAAATAAAGGTGCTATGAACAGTCATGTAAATTGTTTGCACGAACATTGTTTTTTCCCCAGCTTGAGTAAATTCCTACTAACGGACTAGCTGGGTCATATGAAATAGGTATGTTTACACTTATAAGGAACTACCTGTTTTCCAAAGTGATTGCTCATCCCGAAACCTTGACATTCTCACCAATACATAAAGAGTTTAACAATTAACAACCCAAGCTTCATAATTCAAAATTAATATTCCTCTAATCCAACACTCACAAAGATTAGAAAATATAAGTAATCACCAGTAATCAAGTTCAGTAATTAGTTTTTTAAAAAGCAGAACAGAGACTAGTTGATTTACAGAGAAAGGAAAGGAGGAGGAGAAAATCTTTGTCTCATTTTACCATGTCTCCTTCAATCTTTGTCAGTTTTCAAGAGTACATACTCTGTGAATACACAGTTGGGCAGACATTTCCCTTTAAGAGGTTAGTTACTACACTATGTTTTAACATGCCTGGGAATAGAGTGTGTATGTTTACTGTCTACTCTCTCAGACACCGACCGGCATTTAATATATCCCAGCTCCTTTTAAAATTTAAAAATTGGCATTGGCAACCATATCACTAGGTCTCACTGAAAATGTTTTTCTTCTCCAGGTTTATATTAAAAAACACTTGATTTCAATCTATTCTCTAAGACTGGTGTTGCAAACATCTCAGTACTGAAATTAGCATATGTTTTATTCAGTGATTTATTGTGAGTAGGATTTTTTCCTATCCCATGCGTTACTAGCCATTGTCACTGCCCCTTAATATAGAATGGCTTTGGACAAATAAACCTGACTCTTCAGAAAGTCTGCCCTTATCCCCACATTCATAAATCCCTCTGAGTGGGTCCATGAACTTAGCCTGAAGTTGACATCCCTGCAGTCTGTACTGTAGGGGACCTAGTGTCCTTGGGCTTCTTAAGGGGGTAGAGGGAGAACATTTCAGGCTTCCAAGCCTTCAGTAACATTTGTCTTACAAAAATCTAGAGTGTTTTTTTTTTCATCTGTTCTGCATTAACTCCTAAAATGCTCTGCTGAGTTTCTAACAATTTAACATGTTCCTAAAGTTCACTTTTTCTTCTCTGATGTATGAATACATAGAGTGATCTTGGTTTATTGAATTCAAATGCTTTCTTCACTTCCTCTTTAACTTGCTTTCCATTCTAGACATTTGTGCATATATGTTTCAAATTAATATAGAGTAAAACTAATGTTTTAATAGCAAAACTTACACAATTCTACAAGCTTTTTTAAAGTATAAATTTGTGTAACCACTACCACATTCAGGATACAGACAGTTCCATCACCCCAAAAAGTCGAGTCCAGCATCACACTGACCCCTTTTGAGCACACCTACCTACCCACAACCATTCGCCCTGGTAATGACTGATCTGTTCTCTGTTGCTATAGTTTTGCCTTTTTGAGGTTTAAATGGAATCATAATACATATAACATTTGAGACTGGCATATTTCACTCAGCATAATGTCTTTGAGATCGATCTATGCTGTTGCATGTATCAATATAGTTCATTACTTTTTATTAGTGAGTAATACTACAGTGTATGGATATAGCACTGCTTAAATTTTTCCATAATCCCACTGGAGTTCATTTGGGTTGTTTCTGGTTTATGGTGCTTATGAATCTGGCTGCTCCAAACATTATAGTACAGGTTTCTGTGCAAACATACACTTGCATTTCTCTAGACAAGGGACTGCTGGGTTGTACAGAAAGTGTGCTTCTGTTATTTAGATATTCTTTGATGGTATTATTGTAGTGTCAGCATTTTAAGATTTTAATTTCTTAGAGCTATTAAAATAGCATTATTTTTATTTCTTGTTTCAATTATTGCTAAAATATGGAAATATTATTGTGTTTTGTGTCTTTACCTTGTATTCTATGGCCTTGCTAAACTCCCTACATGTTTTTTGGTATACTCCTTGGGATATACCAAATAATCACAGATAACCACACTAACTCTAACAGGTATGCTTTATTTCTTCCTTTCTGATTTGTATGCATCTCTCTCACTCTATTATACTGGCTTGGACTCCCAGTGTGATAGTGAGTAGGAACAGTGATAGAGGACACTATCCTTTCTCAAGAACTTGGGGAAAAGCAGTCAGTCTTTCACCAGCAAATAAAATGTAAGCTATCAAGTTTTATGTAGATGTCCTTCAGGAGGTTAAGAAAGTTTTCTACTCTGCCTAAGTTTTTTAGAATTTTTAACATAAATGGGTGTCAAATGTTATCAAATGCTTTCTCTGCATCTATAGATATGATTATATGGTTTTTCTTCTTTAGTCTGTAAATATGGCAGATTAAAGTGACTGATTTCTGAATATTAAACCAACCTTTCTTTCATAGGTTAAAACACTGAGTTGTAAGTTATTACTTTTATATATGGCTAGATTTGATTGAAGATTTTTGTTTCTATGTTTATAAGCATATAAGTCTCCACTTTTCTTTTACTGTCTGTATCTGGTTTAGTATCAGGTCAATGTTGGCCTGGTGGAGTTAATTGGGAATTGTTCACTCCTGCTTTCTGGAAGAGATTGTGTAGAATTGGAGTCATTTCTTCTTTTAGTGTTTGGTAGACTTCTCCAACCTGGATAGTTCTCAAAAGAAGATTTCATTTTTAGAAGTTTTGTTTTAATAAACTTATTTCTAATAGATACAACAAGTTCAGGTAATGTATTTCTTGTTGAGCAAGTTTTATCTATGTTGTCAGATTTATGTGCATAAAGTTGTTCATAGGACTCCCTTATAATCCTTTTAATGTCTATGTGGCTGGTAATGATATCCTCTCTCTCATTCCTGTTCTTAGTAGCTTGAGTTTTCTTTCTTTTCTTTTTTAGCTAGAAGTATTGATTTTATTGATCTTTTCAAGAACCAGCTCTTGGTATTATTGAGTTGAGATTCTATAATCTTGTGAGATTGCTCGCTTGAGTTCTTTTCTTTCTGTGATCTCCTTGACACTTCCTGGCTCCTCGAGGGCCCCTCTGCAGTTCTCCTGCCAGAAAGGTGAAGCTCTCATTACCCTTCTTTGACCTGTACTTCCTGCAACAGCATCTGCAGCAGTGGGACAAAGGGAAAAAATGGAGATCTGTGCCAACTCTCGGAGCCTTTGAGCAGAGTATTTCCTCCTCAGAAGATACCTGCTTGGTTCCCAGTGCAGTCACCTTCACTGCACCACAGCTGAGAGATTGTCTAGTACGATCATTGTGATTTATTATGAGAAATACATATTTGGACTTTCTCCCTGCTCCTGGCACAGAACTCTTAAAATGCTTGGAATTCCCTAAGTGATGAGAGTGATAAAGTAGCGTCGTGTTATATTAATGAGGTGACTTTTGGAACTCACCTAAGGATGGGGGCTGGATGCCAGGAAAACCAACGGTGTGATTAAAGGGTTGAAACTTTCAGTTCCACCCCCCTGACCCTGGGAGAGTAAGAAAGGACTAGAGGTTGAACCAATCCCCAAAGACCCATGATTTAATGATTGTTGGCCAATCATTAAATGGCCAATATTAATGGGCAATAATAATTTAACTATGCCCGGGTAATGAAGCCTTCATAAAGACCCTTAAGTGAGGGCACTTGGAGAGCTTCCGAGTCAGTGAACACATGGAGATTCATGGAGATCTTGGAGAGAGCATGGAAGTTCTGCATCCTTTCCCCAGACTTTGCCTTATGTGTCTTTTCCATTTGGCTATTCCTGAGTTATAGCCTTTTATAATAAACTGTTACTGTAGCCAGTAAAATGTTTCTCTGAGTTCCATGAGCCATTCTATCAAATTAATTGGACCCAGGGCAGGACTCATTGAACCTCCAAGCTGCAGCCAATAGGTCAGAAGCACAGGTGACAATCTAGACTTGCAATTGATATCTGAAAGGGGAGTCTTGTGGGGCTGAGCCCTTAACCTGCAAGATCTGATGCCACCTGAAGGTAGATAGTATCAGAATTGAGTTAAATTGTAGGACATCCAGCTGGTATCTGAGAATTGCTTGTTAGTGGGGGGGAACTCACACATGCTAGAAATGGCGACCAAAATTTTACCTGGTTCAGTCATCCTGGCTTTACATCATCCTGGCTCCACATTTGAAAGTTAGCAACTCTCCTGGAACTGGGATCACTGAAAGCCAGAATCTGTATCTTTTGAAGTTAGTTCCTAGGTTTCTTATACAAACATGCTGTTCATCTACAAGCTACATATTAGTCAGAGTCAGCACTTACAGAAACAATGTCAAATGAATGGTGGGGTGGGTTACAATTCCCCACTGTTATAATTTTCCACTGTTACACTGCCTTTGTTTAGGTGATTAAGCTGGGAGATGGAAGAAGCCAAGATGGCTAGAATTCACAGACTGCTGAAGTTGAGAGAGCTACGCAGAGAGAGCTCTGGGGATGCAGAGGATTCCCCTTGAGACTTCAGCTGAACACCAATCAGCACAAGTGGTGAGAAAAACACCAAGGCTGGGAAAAGAACAACCGAAAAGGAGTAGACAGAATGATATTTGGAAATTGTGGACCCCTATAAATATACTCAGCTGGTTTTGACAAAGATACAAAAGCAATTCAGTGGAGGAAAGATAGTCTTTTCAAATACGGTCCTGGAACAAATGTCAAAAAATAAAATTCAGCACGTGCAAAAAACCTGATATTCAATGTACACTGCACATCTTATACAAAAACACACACAAAATGGATCATAGAGCTAAAAGTAAAACAAGTGGGGGGAGGGTGGGGACACATTTCAGCTCCCCCGCACTTAACATGTAGTTTAAGTGGAGATTCAAGATAAAGTAAAATAACTTGCATGTGTTCAATGTACTATTTTTTCCAGGAGTCCATTGGTTTGTTTTTCACCATTATGAACTCAGTGCTCATGTGTCCATGGTTTCCAAACAACAAATCAAAACATAATAAGCCCTTTAAAAATGGCTTTTAAGCCTCGTTTATTTCACCCTTTATATAGAACAGAGCATCTGTTTAATGAGCACCAAGCATAAGGCAGGAAATATGGTATACAAGATGAAAAAGAAAGTTTGCCCATAAATCATGTTAGTAGAACCAGTTTTTTAAACAATGCATAAGGAGCAAATAATGTTTATAGACATTCTGCAATCACAGATTTGAGAAAATTGCCCAGTAAAAAGCCCTGCAAATCTCAGTTCTTCTATCAGAAAGTAAGGAATCTTCTGGATGATTGTATGTAATACCTGCTAGGCCAATTTATTAGCAGTATCACTAAAGTCCATAGTTTGATGTTACATGTTTACATTTCTGTTTCAGTTGCCTGTGCCAGCAAACAAATCACCTGAAAACTTAGAAGCTTAAACCAATAACAATCACTTATTATCTTTCAGTTATGTGGATTAACTGGGAAGTCCTGCTGGTCTGGTCTATGGTCTCTCATGTGACTACAGTCAGATGCTCACTGGACCTGGAGTTATCTGGAGGTCAGACTGAAATAGCTCATCTTCTCCACGGGGCCTCTTCTAACGATCCAAGCTCTTACAGTGGAGCTGGATCTCAATATGGTGGTTTAGAGCTCCCAGCAATTGCAGAAATGGAAGCTGCCTGGGCTCAGATAGCACAGAACATTACTTCTACTGCCTTCTTTTGGTCAAAGCAAGCCACAGCCCAGTGTCAATTCAATGTGGAAAGGGACTGCACAAGGATGTGACTACCAGAAGGTATGGTTACTGGGGTCATCTTTTGAGACTGGCTGCCATAGGTTCTCTTTGGATACTTTGGGTAAATTAATTTCTCTGGGCTTGAATATTGCTCTAATCTGTATGGCCTCCCTCCCTATTTCCACCCATGTGCCTCTTCAGTCTACTCTCCTGTGCAGCCAGAATGGTCCCATTGAAAAGTTAGTCAGGTCAGGTGAGTGCTCAACTCAAAACCTACCACTGGTTCACACTCAGAATAAAGCTACAGATGTTGCCCCCTACCATGTCCTACGTGACCCTCTGTCACCTGCCCCCACTCCACGTTTTTCCTCATCTCCTGCCACTTCACTCCATTCACGAGGCTGCAGCCACATGGACCTCTGTCTTCCTTGAGCCTTCCAGGCACCTCCTCCCTCGGGGTCTTTCCACTTGCTGCTCCCCCCACTCGGGACATTTTTCCCCATGCATTTTCTGGGCTCAGTCTCTCATCTCTTTCCAGTCTTCACTCAAATGCCACCTCTGTGAGGACTTCTCTGACCACCACCTTTTAAGCTGCTGCCTACTTTCCACCTGGTTGTCACTCCATGTCCCCACTCCCTGACTGAGTTACTTTTTCCAAAGCACGTATCACTGTCTTGCATGCTGTATAATTTAGTGACTTATTTTGTATATTTTCTTTTCTACCCACATAAATGTAAGCTCTTTGACAGCAGTCATTTTTTGTAACTTTATTAAGCATAATGAACACACCATAATTTCACCCTTCCCAAGAGTACAAGTCAGTGGTTTTACAATAGCATGTTGACAGAGCAGTGCACCCATCACCACTGTAACGTGACATCAGTTTCATCACCCCAGAAGAAACCCTGTGCTCATTAGCAGTCAGTCCCCATTCCACCCTCCTCCAGCCCCTCACAACCACCAACCTCCTTCCTGTCTCTATGGATTTGCCTGCTTTGAACATTTTACATAATTGAATTATACAATAAGTGGTCTTTTGTATCTGGTTTCTTTCACTTAGCATAACCATTTCAAGGTTCATCCACATTGTGGCAGGTATTAGTACTTCATTCTTTTTATGTCTGGATTATTCCCCTATATGGACAAACAGTGTGTTTATCAGTTAATCAGCTGAAGGACGGTCGAGTTGTTTCTGCTTTTGAACTATTATGCATAATGCCACTACGAACATTTACGAACAAGATTTTGGGTAGACATATGTTCCCATTTCTCTTGGGTATACACCCAGGAGTGGAATTTCTAGGTCATATGTTAATTCTATGTTTAGCCTTTGAGAACTGCTCAGCTGTTTCTGTAACAACTGCACCATTGTACATTCCCACCAGCAACGTACAAAAGTTCCAATTTCTCCACATGCAGCTCAGCATTTACTTTTTGTGGTTTTGATTAGCATTTCTCTAATAACTAATGATGCTGAGTATCTTTTCATGTGCTTATTAAACAATGGGTGTCTTTTTTTTTTGAGAAATGTCTACTCAAGTTATTTTCCCATGCTTTATCATTTATTGAGGAACTGTAGGAGTTTTTTATGTATTCTGAATACAAATCTCTTATCAGATATGTAACTTACAATTATTTTTCCCCATTGCATGATAGTCTTTTTACTTTCTTGATGATGTCCTTTGAAGCACCAATGTTTTCATTTTGATGAAGTCCAATTTACCTATTTTTTTCTTTGGTTGCTTGTGCTTTTGGCGTCATATTTAAGAAACCATTTCTTAATGCAAGGTCACAAAAATTTGCCCTTTTTTTTGAGAGTTGTATAGTTGAATCTCTTACATTTAAATCTATATTCCATTTAAATAATTTTTGTGTATGGCATGAAGGAAATGGGTATTTGCAAATGGATATTCAATTTTCCTAGCACTGTTTGTTGAAGACTATTTATTTTTCCAATGAACTGTCTTTGCATTCTTGTCAAAATCAATTGAATATAGACACTTGGGTTTATTTCTAGACTCCCAATTCTATTTTATTAATCTATATACTTTTCCTTTGTCAGTAATATACTCTCTTACTGCTATAAATTTGTAGTAGTTTTGAAAAAGAAGTGTGCTTCTGACAACTTTGATCTCTTTGAAGTTTTTTGTTTTGGTTTGGATTGGTTTTTACTGTTATTGGCCTCTTGCATTTCCAGATGAACTCTAGGTTCAGGTTGTCAATGTATGCAGAAGTGGAAGCTAGAAATTCGACAGGAATTCCACCGAATCTGTACATCAATTGGGGGAGTACTGCCATCGTAAGAATATGGGTATTGGATTTCTTTCAATTTACTTAGGTCTTTTTAAACTTCTGTCAAGTACGTTTTGTTATTTTCGATGAACAAGTCTTACACTTCTGTCATAAAGAGTCTGGTTCCATTTTTTGATGTTTACTGACAGCTTGTAAACCTTACTCTGCCCTCTGCCCCTTCAGTCCCACATCTGGTCAGACTGATATGAGCTGTGTGCTCCCTTTGGCACTGGTGGGAAGTTCAAGCCATGTACAGAAATACTCACCCCAGTCCCACCTCTGACCATTGAAAAACACAACCCAATCTTCTTCCCCAGCTCTCTAAAGCCATTTTCAGACCTCCATAATATTAAAAATCATCATACATTTACTATGTTCTACCTTATTTATATATTTCTCTGATTCTCTATTGTTAACTAAAAACCTAACAAAGCACCCCAAAATATAGTGGCTTAAAACAACAACTCATTATTCTTTCTCATGACTCTATGAGTTGACTGAGCTGAGCTGGGGATTCTAAATGGTTTCTCCTGCTGGGGCTGCAGTCATTGAAGGCTCAGTTGGGTGGATGTCCCAGATTGACACATTCAGGTGGCTGGTCATTGATGCTGGCCATCTGCTGGAGTCTCAACTAGGATCATTGGCCAATGTGCCTACACATGGCCTCTATACATGGCCTGGGCTTCTTACAGAATTCTAAGAAGATACCAAAAGGAGCATTTTAAGAGCAAACTTTCCAAGACATTCAGACAAAATCTGCAAGGCTTCTTTTGACACAGCCTTGGAAGTCCCAGAATACCACATCAGTTGAATTTCATTGATCAAGCAAGTCACTAGACCATCCTACATTTGGGAGAAGAATTGGGCTTCACCCATTATGGAGAAAATGGCAGAGTCACATTGTAGAATAACACGTGAGGAAGGAAGTGCTGTTGCTGCCATTTGGGAGAATATAATCTTTAATATAGGTATTCGAAAGCATTCCCAATTGTTCTCACTAGCTCTTTTATAATAGATCTTTGCCCCTTTTTTTTAAATCATCTTTCTACCCCCTTCCCTTTGATCACTATTCACTCCCCATCTCACTCTGTGTCAAGAAAAGTATTTTACTTATGCCAGAAAGTCAACAGAATTTGTCCATTGATTTTCTTTCTTTGAGAACAAAAAACAAATAAATATTCACAAGTTTATTTTAGAGATGTGAACAAACCCTTCCTCACCTCAATATTTGGACTCCTTGAAACTATAGGTCAAGTTCCACTATACTTTTCCCTTGACCTGGCATAACCCCCATTACATATCTGCCAAAAGAAATTGACCCTTAGTCAATGCCTTGATGTAAAGAGCTACTATTTATTCGCAGTTAGTATGTACCAGGAAGTGTGCTTTATCTAAATTATATCTTTTGAGTCACTTGATGCCTCCCACAAGAGAGAATGTTCTCACTGAGGACCAGAACTTAATCTGATTTTTCCTATATCTACCACTGCAGCCAGCATAGAGTGCAATACATGATTACAATTTGGCATTTGTATGTTGGTTTGAATAATATTGGGGGAAAAATCTGAAAAGCGTTTAACACAACTTTTCAAATCTCTCAATTTCCTTCCAGGCTTTGTCAATGCACATTTGCTTGTCATATAGTGAGCAATACAAAAATGTTATTTGTCTCTGACTTTCCCATTTGGAAATATTTCTTAAATACACTGCTATGTGTGGTAGCCAACTTCCAAGATGGCCCCCATGATCTGTGCCCTGTGTAATCTCCTCCCACACTGAGTCATGGTTTGTGTGATCAATAGACTGTGACATAATGACAGTGTGTTACTTCTGAGGCTAGGTCATTAACAGGCATGTGGCCTGTACTTGGTTAATGGACCACTCACTCTAGGGAAAGCCAACCACCATGTTGTAGAGAGGAGACTCAAGCAGCCCCATGGAGAAGCCCACGTGGAAAGGAATCAACTCCCCTGCCAATGCTCATGCAGCCCCAGCTAACTCCTGACCATAGCCTCATGAGACACGCTGAGCCAGAACCACCCAGCTAAGCCACTTGTCAATTCCTGACCAACAGAAACTGTGAGAGATAATAAATGTTTATTATCATTTTAAACTTCTGACTTTTGGGGTAATTTGTTTTGCAGGAACAGATAAGTAATACACTGTGTACCTCACATTGTCTATATGCTTATAATTAATGAGGGACAGTGTGCACAGCAGTTAAGAGTTCTGACAAAAACAGTTTGCCTGAGTAGAAATCTCAGCTCTTATTAGCCATTGAACTTTGGTTGGCAAGTTATTTAACTCCTTTTGTCTCAGTTTCCTCATCTGTAAAAAGGATGATGATAATAGTACCTATTTCACAGGGTTGGTTTGCATGTGTTATATAACTTAATCCATGTAAAATACTTTGTAAGTCTCCCTGACATGAACTAAATACCCAGTAAGTGCTAGGTATTATTTCTTGAAATAATTTCTTTAAGAAGAACTTTAACGGATGATATTCTCCTGCCCCAGTTATGATATAACTTTTATGAAGAACAGGGGAAAAGGGCACGGAATTATCTCCCCTAAATTTAATTCTCCCCCTAGATTATCCTGGCTTAGGTAGTGCCTTAGTGTGAATTATTCAAAAGTACCAATGCCGAGGTCTATGGCAGAATCACCAGGACTGTTTTTCCTCCTTCCCCCCACAGCAGTCTGAAAAGTGCACCTTTCCCTAAACATATTTGTGTTCTAGTCTCTGGAACCTATGACAGTTACCTTATTTGGGGGAAAAAGTTCTCTGTAGATGTGATTAAATTACACATCCTGAGATGGGGAGATTATCCTGAATTATCCATGTGGGTCCTAGAGCTATCACAAGTGTCTTTATAAAGAGACAGAGATTACAGTGGCCTTGTAGTACAGTTTGATATCAGGTATTGTGATCCCTCCTGCTTTGTTCTTCTTTCTCAAAATTGCTGCAGCTATTCGGGGTCATTTATGGTTCCATATGAATTTCTGAAATGTTTGTTTTATATCTGTGAAATATGTCATAGGTACTTTAATAGGGATTGCATTGAATCTATAAATCACTTTGGGTAGTATGGCCATTTTGATGATGTTAATTCTTCCAATACATGAGCATGATACATGCTTCCATTTGTTTGTGTCTTCCTTAATTTCTTTCTTCAGTGTTGTGTAGTTTTCTGAGTACAGGTCTTTTACCTCCTTGGTTAGGTCTAAGAACCCTGAAACTCCAATCCAAAAGAACCTATGCACCCCAATGTTCATAGCAGCACAATTTACAATAGCCAAGTACTGGAAGCAACCTAAGTGCCCATCAGCAACTGAGTGGATCCAAAAACTATGGTACATTTACACAATGGAATTTTACGCAGCAGAGAGAAAGGAGCTTATACCCTTTGCAATGGCATGGATGGAACTGGAGAGCATTATCCTAAGTGAAATAAGCCAGGCGGTGAGGGACAAATACCATATGACTTTAACTGGAACATAATCAACAAAAGAAAAAAGCAAACAAAATATAGACAGAGACATTGAAATTAAGAACATTGTAACAATAGCCAGAGAGGAGTGGGGAGGGAATAGTGAGGAGAGGGGTCTATAGGAGCTACTATAAAGGACACAAGGACAAAATCAAGGGGGAGAGTAGAGGTGGGGGAGGGTGGAGGGACTGGCTGGGGTGGGGTGGAGGGATGGGGAGAAAATGCAGACAATTGTAACTGAATAAAAATAAATAAATAAATATTTTTTAAAAGAATTTTTAAACATTGGAGTACTCGAGTACCCAATAAAGTTTATAAATAAAATACTCTAAATGAAAAAATAAAAATAAAAAAATAAAGAGACAGAGAGACCATTAAACACAGAAGAGGCAAAGGTGCTATCACCCTTGTCATCTAGTTACCTAATCCACATACCACCTCCACAACCTCATCTTCCCCTCCTCACTGTCCTCTCCTCTGCCCCCCCCCCACCAGTGCAGCTGTTCTCAAATAGAGGTGAAAAGAAAAAGCAGCCAGTAAGCCTGTGTCTTAGTCAGCTTGGCTGCCATAACAAAATATGATGGACTGGGTGGCTTAGACAACAGGAATTTATTACTCGCAGTTCTGGAAGCAGAAGTCCAAGATCAGGGGCCAGCACAATCCGTTTCTGGGAGAGATCTCTTATTGGCTTGCAGACAGCCACCTTCTTCCTGTATCCTCACATGGCAGTGAGAGAGAGAGAGGGAGAGGGAGAAGGAGAGGGGAAGAGGGGGAGAGAGGGAGAGTGGGGGAGGGGGAGAGAGGGAGAGTGGGGGAGAGGGAGAGAGAGAGAGCTCTCTGACATCTCTTCTTATAAAGGATCTCACTCTCTTGACCTCATCTAACCCTAATTATCTCTCAAGGGCTCTATCTCCAGATACCATCACATGACGTGAGGCATTAGGGCTTCAACATATGGAATTGGGGGCAACACAATTCAATCGATAGCAGCTTACGAAAATGTTTATTTCTGGATCTCACACCCACAGATTATGATTCAGTAAGCCTGTGGTGGGGCTTAGGGACCCACATTTTATCAAGTATACTAAGAGATCCTGACTCACGGAATCTGCAGACAGATTCCAGGTACTTCCTCCTTCATAGGCTACCCAGTGCAATCACAATGGAGCTTTTAAAAATCACCAGCTGTGGGCCCTGCTCCAAATCAATTTACTCAGAATCTCTGAGGGCGGTCCTGGGCATCCGCATTTCTTCAAAGCTCAGCAGGTGATATATATGTGTATTCAGGGAGAATAAGCAACACTTCTATGGTGTCATGAAGCAGCAGTTCTCAAATTGTGAGTCATGACTCAACAATGAGTCTTAAAATTATAGTGGGTTGCCAGCAGCAATTTTTTCATGGAAGAATAGAATCTAAAAAGAAAAACATTGAGTGCCAAGTCTAGAAAAGTAACTATTATTTTATGAGACATGGTATCATTTTATAGTTAAGTCTTTGCATATGCTGCCACTTCTTCCTTCTATGCACCTGATATTCATCCTCCAAAACCCTTGTAGGCATCATGTCCCAGTGAAACCCTCCCTTCTCCTGCTCCCAGTGTCATTCCTTCCATGTTTAAAGGGGTCTTCCCATGTCACTCTAATGTTCACTTCTCACTGTGATTATGGATAAAAGCGCTCATTTCCCTGGGAGGTCTCCTTTAAAGGTAGGAACAGTGTCCTGTACATTTTAAAGTCCTCATCCCAGAGCTCATCCTCTAGTACTGATCAAGTGCCTGCTTGATTATGCTTTTTGTAACAGTCAGGGTTCTCTAGAGGGACAGACCACTAGGAGATACATATATTACACCTGTTGGGTATATATGCCTCCTAGTGGTTCTGTCCCTCTACAGAACCCTGGAGAAATATATAAGTATGTATTTTATTTTCCTTCTTGTTATATATATATGTACACATGTGAGTATATATGTGTGTATATGTGTATATATGTAGGTATGTGTGTATACATGTACATATATACACACGTGGGGGGGGAATTTATTATAGTAATTGATTTGTGTAATTATGGAGCTGAGAAGTCCAAAGATCTGCAGTCTGAAAGCTGGAAAGCCCGTGACGTAATTCAGTCCAAGTCCGTCGAACTGAGAACTGGGGGAGCCAGGGATGTAGATTCCAGCCTGGGTCTAAAGGCCTGAGGGCCAGGAACACCAAGGGCAGAAGACTGATGTTTCAATGGCAGCATTCAGGTGAGAAGGGGTAAACTCCTTCTTTCTCTGTCTTCTCTCCTGGGCTGATTGGGTCATGCCCACCTACATCAGGATGGCCTTCTGCTTTACTCAGTCCACCAATTCAAATGCTAATCTCATCCAGAAACACACTCACAGACAAACTCAGAAATAATGTTTCATCAGGGCACCCTGTGGCCAGTCAAGTTGACACATAAAATAAATGATCACACTTGTTGTATGATCTGTGAGTAAACTTTGAAGTTCAGGAGTTACAGTAAAGTTCATTTTTTAGGTCATGTGTTTGGGAAAAAATGATCAGTTACTAGTGAAAGTAAGAATGATTACTATTGCAAGAGGCTTTAGAAATTACCCAGTACCTTATCACACACATGAGGAAACTGAGCCAAAGGACAATGTCAGGCAAGTGGTGAGAGTGGGCGAGGAAAGGACTGGACAAACCTCTAGAAGAGCAGTGCGGGGTTCTCTCTGGTAGCTTTTACACTGCGGGGACATTCACAATCACCACACATTTAGAGAGCAGGAAGCTCCTCTCGAGGTACACACCGTACATTGGGCATCACTCCCAAGAGATCGTCCAGCCTGGGGCTGCTCAGCATCATCCTCTAGAAGAGTCTGATGCTGAGGCACCACCTCAGCACCATCCTCTAGAAGAGTCTGATGCTGAGGCACCACCTCAGCACCACCCTTGGTGTTCCTGGTTCCCAGGTCTTCGGACTCAGACTGAATTACCCTGCGGGCTTTTCTGAGCCGCCATCTTGCTTGGGACTTCTAAGCCTCTATAACTTTGTGAGTCAATTCCAAGTGGCACCTCATGTGTACTCAATAAATGTGTTGAGTGAATACATGAATTAAGAAATTTTAACTTACATTTCTTGGGATGGTGAGCAAGCTGGTAAATATCTCTAAGCTTCAGTCTCCTGAGCTATAAAAGGCTTTAATGCTTCTTACTGAGGATTAAAGCATATAATGCATGTGAGTGCTTAGTAGCACAGTGTCTGGCACACAGGAGAATGCTTATTTTGGGGGGTGAAGTTTCTGCCACTGTTTTATCTGCCAGTGGCTGGTCTCAGCACAGGCACCACAACAGGTCCCTCTTTCTCACCCCACTTCTTTAGTCAGCTGTTAAAAAGAAAAAGTATTTTCTTATCTAATGATTGTGTTACGGCCCCTATATTTCACTCGAGAGCCTTATTTCCAAATGTAGATTCATTCAATGGATTTCAGGCAAATCACTAAAATGACTCCCTGAAAGGCTTCTAGGGAGATGAGACATAGAAATGAATAATGCAGCATCTCATCATCACCAAATATTAGTTAAAATGTTATTAAACTATTCTTATATACTGGTCAATATTTATTATTTTAGTTTAGTAAAGGAAAAAATTTTGCAAAGGTTCAGTGAGGTCCTTTTTCATAATTCTCATTTTTCTCAAAGGACGTGTTTATTTCATCCTGAATTTTTCTACCATGATTTATAGGATCCTAACCTCTGCAGATTGAACAGGAATTGTTAGATTCATATTTTGAAGAGGGAGTATCAGTGTATACAAGAGATTGAGGTATAAAACCAGAATGCCAATTTACTAATTTACAGAGAGGAAATATAATAGTGAACCTCACATTACCACCAGCCTAGCCAGAGCATTCTCTCCAAAAGGAAAAAAAAAAAAAAGAAATGTTGATTTGCTTTACAATCTTACGGGTCTTCAGTTCTGTTCTAATAGCGACACCACGGAGCTGACCTTAGTCACCCATCCCCCTCGATGTGCACGCTTGCACTTTTCAGCCAGTCCCCCTCCCGCCCCACACACACCCTTGGTATTTTGAGTGACATCTCTCTAATGGTCAGTTGGTTTTACTTGCTGTCGCATGTACTTTTCAAAAGTAACGTTCTTTTTCAACAGTTCTCACTCCCATCTAGTCGATGGTGCTCTGATTTATGCCCTCTAGGCCTTTCAGCAGAAAGGGCTCTTGGTGAAAAATGCTCAAGTTTGTAGATCTAAGAATGTCTTTGTGCAGCTTTCACATGTGAATGACAGCTTGACTGGATACAGCAGTCTGGGTCAGGCCCCGGTCCCTGGGGAACACTCAGGATGTCAGCTCAGTGACTTTTGAAATTGACTGTGGAGTAGAACTTATCTCTTCCCCCTCCCCCTGCTTGGAAAATTGTTCCCCGTGAAGTTTTAAATGTTGATGGTTTTCATTCATTAACTTGAACTAGGAAAAAGTAAGGCTTTAAAATTTCCCAAGCTTTTCCCTCTTTTCTAAGTCTGGGAAACTTCATTTGTGTATTCTGTCAATTATGACAAATTCAACATGATTTTAATTAACTTTCCAAGAGGTAATTTTTGAAAACTTAATGAGTGAGGTCTAAAGTTAATCTGGGAAAGTGGTAAAAAGTTCAAAATTGGAGAATAATCAAGAAGGGAATTTCTCTTCCAGTTATCAACATATCCTAAAATCTACAATAATTAAAGCAGAGGGGTATTGCCTCAGGAATAGACAAACAGGCAAATGTCCCAGGATAGAGTTCCCAGAGAGACCCACGTGTGTGGACAGCTGACATGAATGTTCAACCCAGTATGTCAAGTAATGGAGAAAGAAAAGGATATTCAACAAATTATTGGGGAGAAATGAAGGAAAAGAACCTAAACCTCCTTCACATGCCAAACATACACACCAAAAAATATATACATTCTAGGTCTATTAAAGATCTAACTATTAAAAATAACCTTAAAAATAATATAATATTGCTTTGTATCTTGGAATAAGTAACACCTGGCAAAAAATAAAATAAAATAAAATAGTACCAAGGAAAGACAGACGTGTTTTCCTATATAAGAACTGAAAATTTCAGGGAAAGACATGCCAAACAAACTTCATTGGAACAGATTTGGAAAAAATATTACTAAGGCATTTAAAGCACAAATGATTAATATTTATAACACTGCATATATTTAAGAGTTTAAGTAGATTTGGGAAAGGAGCAGGACAGTGGCCATGGAAGTCGGAATCCACTAAGGAGTATGTAACAGCCCACCTGCGGAAACAACCGGCCCTGAAAGTGGATGGCACTGGAGCTGCGGGCCATGCCCTGCAGGCCCCCTCGGTCTGTGGCGCGGGAGAGGGAATGGGAACGAGGCGGGGCGACTACCGTCCCCTCCCACTACCCCCGCAGACGCCACGCTGCATAGAACAAGAGGGCCACTGCTGCCGCGAGCCTGGAAGCCCAAGGGGCTGGCCCGGTGGAGCTGCTGCTGGTGCAGATCTTGGTGGTAAACAGATTTGGGAAAGGAAGGATAGATAAACTCATGGTCTGGATCCACCATCTTGATATAGGAATCTAGTTGAAACTTTTCACAATTTTCTGAAAGAAGAAGGGGCCTTGACTTGGGAAAAGTGGTACTGAGTCCTCACCCAGCTCCTACAGGCAGTCCTGTCTTTGGCTCCACCACAGAAGCATTCTGACCCCCAAGAAGTCCAGAGTTTTGAGAACCAAATTCAGTGGAATTTGCTGGAGTGATTTCACCATCACTGTACCCAATGATATAAACCAAGTTGCATTCAAGTACCTAAACCCAAGTTACAAAAGATGACATTAAGTTTAATATCTGTTTTCCAACCCAGTCCCTGGAATTTATCCTCATTAGTATGTGAATATACCTGAGCCCTAGCTTTTTATACCTCGCCATAGCTTTGCTTCCCTTGTTCTCCAGTCTCAAACTCAAGAGCAAGGTGTCTTTATTTGGTTCTCTTAGTAATCTTTTTTCAGGGCCTTTGTTCTTGAAGTTTCTTCTACCTGGAACCTTCTCTCTTTCTGTCCTTGTCTGATTAACTCTTATTCATCCATAAGACCAACCTTAGTTATCCTCCTCAGTAACCACAGGTGCTTCTAATCACCATTATTTATCCAGTGCCTAGGAGAGTTCCTAGTATGTGCTAGGCACTCAATAAAGATTTCATAAACAAAAAATTAAATAAATAAATAAATAAATTCTAAGGATGCCATAAGTCTCTTAGAAAAAAATGTACAGACCCCAGTATAACAACAGTCAGAGCATATGAATAAACAACTCACAGGAAAAGAAATATAAATTGGGTATAAGGAATCAGATACTGTCATACACTATAAACAGAAGTATACATCAGGATAATTTTGGAGAAAGGGATTTCGGCACTAACAAAGTAAAAATTGTATCCTTTGGTCCAGCAATGCTACTTCTACACATAAATATATTCTCTTACACACAAAGGTATTTATTGTATCATTGTATGAAGTAGCCAAGAATTGGAAATGATTCTGGAGTCTACTCAGAAAGGAACTGTTACATGATAAGTCTAACTTCTAGATTATAGCACAGGTGACTCTCTTTAATGATGTGAATTCAGGGGCCCAGTCTCTCTCCAAGTGTGGCTCTAACATCTTAGTGTCCTTTCCATTGTGTGGATGGGGGACAGACAGTGAAAGGTGGCATGAGATATTTTATGACCAGTCTGAAAGTGACCTCCATCACCGTGCCTACATTCCGTTGGCAAGAACTTAGCCAAACGCTCCTGCCTGGATGCAAGAGGGGATGAATCCTTCCTATGTACACACTCAGGAGGGAAAAAATGAAAAAGTTGATCTGGAAATAGCTTTAAGGTCTTTTGCTAAAGTGCAAAATGTAAGCTTCAGAAATGCATGTGGGGAATGATTTCATACTCTTAAAATTGCTGTAGGTGCATTCTCACCCTTTTGTAATATTTAACATTTTTATAAGTGTAACAGGATATTGAGTTGGATTTTTTCTGTTACCTTGAAATTAGTAACTAGAGCTCAACATTAAAGTCAACATGGCTTCAGCGTTCTCATATTCTAACGGAAATTGTACCCAAGTGCCCTCCCCCACCCTAGTCATCTCAGAATCCACTTGCGTACAATCTAAATAAGGAGGAGAATAAGGGAAGGATGAGGACAGTTGTTGGCATCTTGAGGGAAGCAGTAGTTATGCCAAGAAGCTTTTCCTTCCCTCCCTGGGAGATTTCAATAGAAAAACTCTCAGAGCCACCGGGCACCTGCTAGAATTTGCTGTTGGCATCTCATGTTCTGTCTGTGTGCTTGTTGAACTGAAGAAGTCACACGTCCTCCAGGAGCTGTCATCAGAACAAAGAGAAGCACGGTGAGGACTTTTGGAGAGTTTTCCACGAGTCCCTAGGGTTTGGGAGCCGATGTGGACTGCATACAGTTCTTTTCTAGAGATTTCTCAAGGCAGGAGGTTCACTGCAGCAGAAAGGCTGAAGAAAACTATAGGTTACATGCCTGGAAAAAAAGAAAAAGACTGAGTAGATGGAGTAAATCACCCACACTCCACCCCATTCTTTGGAAGATGCAGAAAACCTTTCTGGTTCCTGCAGCTCCTCACAAGGGAGCCCTGTGGTTGGAGGAGAGAATGGAAGCAGCTGGACCACCCAATTGGCTACCAGGACAGCAAGGCAATTTATTATTTGTCAAAGAGGTTGAATGCCCAGGGGGCTGGAGGGCAAAAAAAGATGACCTTTTGGGTGTCCATGGTGAAAAATGAGTCGGGGTAAAGCCAAATTTGGTCTCAAGAAAACCTCATACACATTTATGAGGAGACCAATGGCTACACTAGCAGAGGCAACCAGCAGTTGGAACCAGAAAAGCCAGAAAATGGCCTGAGAATGTACCACTGAAATATGTCTGTAACTTCCTCAATCCTCATTTCTTTGCCCCAACCAACCTGGGCCATAAAGGGGGAATAGGAATAGGAGGTGGCTTGTTTCAGGACATACCCCAACCTTCTCCACTCTGATCTGTTAGAGGCACTGAGACGAGAGTTTACAATTAAATATTAGATTAAAATCAAGTGTGAGATTGAAGTTTTATAGTAGACTGGATGTTTAGTAATCAAAAGTGACTAAGAAGTTATTAGATCTGCCTGAGATACCCTAGAAGGACAAGAATGGGTGATCTGACAGCTCATAGTAGATTAGAAACAGAGTAAAACATTTTCATCACTATAGCCCACTGAACACACCGCCTTTGCAGTAAAACAAACTTAATTACATTTTTTACATTAAAAAAAGACAGTTAAAAGCCATATCTTGGTGTTGTCTGCTTATTAATTTTACCATTTTTAATCTCCCTTTTTTTTAACTTTTGAGAGTTCTTTGCTTATATCCTTGATCATTAATTCTGCACTATTGGCTTTGTCTTCTCCTGTTTTTATAATCCCGCTATGACAGGTTGCAGTTCCACGCTCTGTCTCCTGTGCTCACCACTTTCCATTCTTTTTCTTATCATGTCCATTAATTTTTCTTATCATGTCTTTTTTTTTGTTCTGACTTCTATTGGGCTGATTTGATTTTCTGCCACATCAGTTCCATTTCTGACTGCTTCAGTAATGATCTGATTGTGGTTATTGTACTTTTCATCATAGATTGATTTTCTATATTAACTGCAACACCTCTGGAATCTTCCTGAACACTGAAAGTCCTTCTTGAATTATAAGTGAGTGATCTATTTTAGGGGTTAGGATTACTTGGTTTTGAATCCTGACTCTGCCACTTAAAAACTGTATGATCTCATAATTATAGAGAAAATGATAAGATATACCAATAATTGCAAATTTGGTGAAACATGTTCCATGATAGTAGGAAGAACTGGTAGGCTGCCTTTAAAGGGCCATGGGAGTGGGGGGAGGGTGGGAAACCATATAGAGATTCAGTGTGTTGCAAGTGGGGGCTGTTGGGTTTGGGTACTACAACATGGGGTCAAGAAAGGGTCAGATCACAACGGCTCTTGTACGATTGAATTGAGTATAAAGATATTACCCTATAGACACATACTTCCTAAGGACACATGCCAGAAACTATGAAATAGTGTGCCAGGGGCACAAGGAGCCTCAGAAGACACTTGCCACTCTTCCTTGAATTGTCAATAGTGCATGCTATGAAGTAAACACTACTTTATATTAAAACAAACATATATACTACTACATAGGAGGCAAAATCAAAATAAAGTTCTAGCGTGAGCCAGGCGCCTCTACGTGCACGTTACCTCTCGTGGCCCGCTCTGGGCCTGTGAGAGTGCACGCACACTGAGAGTAGGCTGCCAAGGGAAGTCATCAGCTCCCCTCCAACCTCTCAGTGCAGTTCCACCAGCTGAAGGAAAAGCTGCTTCTTCATCCTTCCCACAGAGGCTTCGAGGGGCCGCACACCCTCGTTAGGCCGGGGAAAGTGTTCTAATTAGGTGGCTTAACTATAAAAACATCCCAGCCCTTCGAAAGCCACTGTCCCAAACAGAGACAAACTAATGACAGTGTTTCCCACTAATACTGATGTATTTTCAATTTATGCCATCCAGCATGCGGCAGTCTGCTCCATCTCCTGCCTCCAGTGATTAATGGCCTGGCTCCAGCTAGGGTCCAAACAGAGAGAGCCAAGGGAAGCAGTTGCAATGGGTTTTATATTATCATGACGGCAACAAGCTCATTCTGTAGTGTCAGTGCTGACTGCAGGGTTCTGATTATGAAATATGATGCATGTTGAATTTAATGACTTTCTCTGCCCTTCTGGTGAGTTCACTGCTTTCCAATGTCATTTTCCGTTCTCATCTGAGTGGTAATAAAAGAATATCATTGACTGTGGTAGCTGGTAACCACTGTGTGTTTTACAATAAATTGCACTTCAGGACCTTTTTCCCCAGGAGAAAAGTGCATTGGTCAGAAGGATTATTCCAGGGCAGGCTCTGGGATCCCCATCTTCAAGGGGATGGAATGGGGTGGAGATGCCCTTTTTAGGGAATTATTCCCTAAGAGCATTCATTTTTCAAAGGGTTTTATATCAAAGGTCAGTTTGGACTAGGGGAAAAAATAATAAAACACGGGCCCAAAAGCCAAAATGACTAGGGTCCAATCAAAAATCAATGCCGAATGAACAGGGTCTGATCTGCTAAGAAGTTCTGGAAGGGGAATCTGGGCGAACACAAACTCAGAATTGGGAAGGCAGCCCAGAAAACTCTGTTCTTTCTGCGCCTGTTCGAACTGACCCTTTGTCCTTATCTCATGGAGCAGTCACCTCCACTTGGGAATGAGAAGGAGAAGAAAAATAATATTTAATGAATTACAACTGTGTACCAGATCTGTGCTAGGCAGGAGGTCACCTGCTCTCACAGCACTCTTGTGAATCAGGCCTTACTCTCCTCAATTTGTAAATAAACTTAGGCTCCGCAGGTTTCTCAGGGTTCCGGAGCCAGTGAAGGTCAGAGCCAGTGCTCTGACTCCCAGTAGTGTTTCCCGTGGACCAGAAGCACTGGCCTCACCTAGGAGTTTGTTAGAGACACAGAACTTGACTTCTGCCCGGTATTGTGTGTGCAGGTATGAGAAATTTGCCTCACATTCCAAGCTATGGAGTTGGACAGGGGATAGAAAGTTTCCTGGCACTTGGGGCAACCGGGGCAAACTTCTCTCCTTATTATTCAGAGGGACAGCCCTGTAAAGTCTCATTGACTGTCAGCATCTTAGGTCTACTGGTTGTCCAGCTGACAGTGGTGTCGTGGGGACAGTGCTCCTCAGGCTTCAGAGCTCCTGACAGTTGCCTGGGCAGCTGCTTAAAGTACAGACTGCTTAGTTCTATATTCTGTTAGTCAGAATTCTCTGGACAAACAGAAGCAATATAATAGGCATATATAGAGCAAGAGATTTATTTTAAGGAATAGACTCATGCATTTATAGAGGTTGGCAAGTTCAAATTCTGCAGGGTGAACCTTCAGGCTCAAGAAAGATGAGACAGAGGCCCAGAGCCTCAAGCCCCTGCCTGTGGAGTTACCTGTCCAGGCACCCACATGGTTAGTAGCAAAGTCTGGACCAGAAGCAGAGCGCTGGGGCTCTCAGGGCCTAAGCCAACCAGCTACAATCTCACTTAGAGATTTCGTAGGACTCCCCACACTCAAACATGCTTTATCCCCCTCGCCCCCAGAAACCCTCTGTGGTAGGGAGGGCAGCCACTTCTAAGGCCATTTACACATGAGGAGACCAAGGTCAGGGAACAGCTTTCCAGAGACTTCCCTGTGAAACAGTGGAATTGGTCAGGTACTTTTTCCACTCCAAGAAAGTTAAGTAATGAGTCCAGAGTCCTGATTCCCACTGTGCCAGACTTACTAACCCCATGAATGTCCCAAAACAGGAAGTCAGCCAGCCCAGGCCCCAGTCCCATGCTGTGTTAACTCTGTATTTCAATACCAGTCATAATCCCCAGATCTACTAGTGTTCTAATCCCAGCCCAGGCACTAATTGTATTAACCTGGAAATTTTATCATGGTTCTCATTTCCTAATGTGTAAAGTAAGAGCACTGGACTTCAACATTAAGAGTTTAGGGCCATTTTTCTTTTGTTTTCCCTCAATTTGCTCTGTGATTTATAATCTAGCCTGTATTTTGGAGAAGCTCACAGATTAGGACAATCGTCAGTAATTTTCTGGTATTTGCCAAAGTATCAGTGCTCATAAAATGGAGGCAGAAAATATACCGTATGTTTTGGACTATAAGACCCACATTCTCCCCCCAAGTTTGGGGGGAAAGTGGGGGTGCGTCTTACAGTCCAAATGTAGTTTACCTGGCTCACTACAGGGTTTCTGCTTTAAAGGATGTTATTAAATATTTTACCACATTTTTTGCTTCAACATTTTTTTTCCTATTTTCCTCCTCTAAAACCTAGGTGCATCTTATGGTCTGAAAAATACCGTAGGTGACAAGTGACAGAAAACAAATGACACCAGCAACTAGAGGGCACTTTAGTTCAGGTCCTGGCCCTCCTTCCCCACATCTAAGATTCTGGTTGATTCTACTTTAAAAATGTGCCTCAAATGTATGTTCACTTCCTAGATCCCAGTTGCCCCTGCCAAAACTTCAGGCCTCTCGTCATTCAGTGCCTTTTTATCCATGGCTCAAACTAAGGTCTCACCCTCTTCTAATTCTACATCCAAACACTGCCACAGCAATTTTGTTAAATGTGAGTGAAATAGTTAGATTCAAGAATAAATGTAAAATGTAACTATCACTCTCCTACTTAATCCATTCATCCTCTTAAAAATTAAATCAACATTCTTCAGCTGGGATTCAAGGTCACCCTTGGCCTGACCTCTCCCACCTAATTGCTTATCACTGTGCATGCCCCTGGGACCACTTGCAGCATTCCTATGCATCATTCTCTTTGTACACTCTGCCCCTCTGACACGGAGAGATCTGATTAAGATAACTCAGATCACTGGGGAGAAGTGGAGAGGGACCTTAGGAGGACTTTACCCAGGCAACTGTGGGCAGTCTAAGATGGGATTGGCTGAGAAGCTGAACACCTCCAGAGCCCATGGAAATGAAAAGAGGGCTGGCTCTCTGGTTCCTGAGCTGGCTCTCAGGCTCTTCTTCCTCTTCTTCCTCTTCTCTTCTTCCTCGAGGGCACCTGCATGATCATGCTACAGCTGCCTGCATTTCCCAATAGACGGTATTTTGTATGGGAAGGAACTCCGGGCATAGCCTAGGGTCAGGCTGGCCCACAGACAGTGTCAGGTTTATTCTCTGGTGTTCTAGAGGGAACAGGCTCTGAGGCAGAAGCCTGCCATTCTTCCAAATTGTAATTTTTGTATAGTATTGTTTTTAGTTTGTAAGCTAATCCTATACAAATAAGATAACTAAAAATGGGAAAGATGGGAGAACTCAGGTGTTAGTTTAGCCTTAACTGATAGGCTTCAGTGATTACAGCTGTGACTTCATAGGCTTAAGTAACTGCTTTTGAATAAATACTTCTTTCTTTTATCACCAAACCTTTGACTCTGGAATTTTGGCCTAGGGGGTGGGCAGCAGAACCCCAAGTGCTCTTCAGTTACACCTCTACCTTAGATACTCTCCCCCACTTTCTGCTCTGGTTAACTTCTAGTTATCCTTTAAAATCTGGCATTTGCCCCCAGGAAGACTTTGCATTCCCCAGGACTGGTTTAACGATGTTGCACTGTATTCGCATAGCATCCTGTGGAGTCTGTTGGCATCCGCCCCTCCCACTGACTTTCAGGTGGTGAGTCCCCTTGGGAGGTCTTTCACTTCTGTGTTAGTAGAACCTCATAACTAGAAGGCTAACCCAGCATTGGCCAGCTATCCCATCATGAAAAGGTGGAACAACACCATGGCATGGAAATTGCCAAGGAATTCAAACAGGAACGTGGTAGGGATATGAGGGCATGATGCATGCAGTCATTCAACAAGTATTCATGAATCACCCTTCCACGTCAAGCCCGGTGCTCAGAGATAGACATGAAATGGAAACACCACCACCTCTGATGAAATCCTGCCTTAAACTCTAACTTGAGTCACATTAAGCCTTACGAAGGGCTACCAGTTTGCAAGACATTCACGATCCAGAGGAATGTGTTTAACAGCATCGTGAGGATGCGGTCAGAAAAACCCAGAAAGTCGAAAACTCTAGGATAAATGACTTGGTTTATTCAAAAAATAATTGCAAGGAAAAGTTTTTTGTAAAGAGAGAGAGAAGGAATTGATAGATTTAAAAACATTTTCTATAGATTAAAAAACATTTAAAAGGCGTATCAATCAAATGCAGTGCATGGACCTTGAGCAGATCTTATTCAACAAGCCAACCCTTTAAAAAATACTTATGAATCAAGTAGAGAAATTTGTTAACAGAATGGATATTTGATAATATTAAAAAACAACTGTTAATTTCATTAGATGCAACATAGGCATTATGATTATGTATTTTTAAAACACATACACACACACTGAAATACTTAGTTATCTGGGAAGAAGCAGTAAGAAATTAAAAAATTTAAAAATGAAAGACTGACCATACTCCCTGGCCAGTGTGGCTCAGGTGATTGGAGCATTGTCCCGTAAACCAAAATGTTGTAGGTTCAATTCCCAGTCAGGGCACACGCCTGGGTTGCAGGTTTGGTTCCAGTCAGGACAAGTGCGAGTGGCAACCAATCAATGTTTCTCTCCCTCTCTGTCTTCCTCCCTTCCCCTCACTCTAAAATCAATAAGCATGTCCTCGGGTAAGGATGAAAAAAAATGATTGACCATAAACTGATTTTTGTTGAAGCTAGGTGATGGATATTTGGGCTTCATTGCTATTCTTCCTCCTTTTTTGTATGTTTGAGATTTGGCGGAACAAGTTAAAAATGGTGAGCACAAAAGCTGCTCCTCTTAGAGTGTTATTTACAATTACAATAACTGATATTAAATGAATAATTACAAATGGGTTATTTATAGCTGGGTAAGGCCAAAGATGCTTATGACTTGTGATACATTTGTATTGATTCCATTTAAGTGCTATAGGAAATGCTTTCTTAACATTTTGTTTTGCTAAAATTAGCAGTCGATAGGGGTTAAGGCTAAAACTCTTCCTGTTCATTGCCAAAATCTATGTTGGCATGTCGATGAAGGTTTGGTTTTCTCTCTAAGGAATAATATAGGTCTCAATACCTATGCCTGCAAATTGTTCGGCTATTTGTAAAGATTAATTGTGATGTATCTCAATTAGTATTGCTTGTGTGGTATTTTACAAGCAAATTCTTACTGACTGTACCTAACTACCAAAAGTCAAGAATGGTTCAACTTTATAAATTAGAGTGAATTCATAACAGTATTTCCAACCCCTTGCATTTCTTTGGATGCTCAAAGGCAGTGACAAAGGGGCAGAGTTTACAGCTTGTTTGCTGGATTTGTTCAAACCCCCTTTCTCACTCCCGGCTTGTCTCTGCCACTGCTTGTTGTCATCTCCGTGCCAGCTGTGGTGGTCACAAGCTTTTGCCATGGCAGAGAGTTTGTGATGTCATAGGTATTCTCCTTTTCTCATTCACTCTACTTGGGGATGCATTTTAATAAGGATGAGGACAAGGATAGATGAAGAACCTGCGAGTGGATCATCTACCTCCACGGCGCATGGAAGTGAGATTGATACCTCAAGCTTTGCTATTAGGAAATGATGGAGCAGCAAAGATTACCAAAGCAAAGGCTGACACTTATAAAGCAAAAACAGTCTTCAATAATGAATACATCTGAAATAGAGGCTAAATATCATTAAATTACATAATTTAAAATATGTTCTCTTTTGCTTTTTTCATTTGCAGCTCCTTGCATGAGTTTTCTTTTCTTTTTTTTTGTTTATTCTATTACAGTTGTCCTAATTTCCCTTTTTTCCTTTTCCCCCTTCACCCAGCCCATCCTCTCACCCATAGTCAATCCTCTCTCCATTGTCCATGTCCATGAGTCATTCAAATGTAATCAAATCTATTCTATTGAAAAGATGCAAAAATCAACAAAGAAATATGCCTAGAAAAAATACATGTTAAAAATTAATTACAATATTTTTAAAAATTACATTAGCCAAATTTCTTTATTTTACCATAAAAGAACAATTTTTTACATGTTTGGTTTGATTACTTACTCTCAAACATATGTTTATGAACATCACCCCAAAATATCAAATCTGAAATACTCTTTATACTTGGGGGGGCATGTCAACAAATTCTGGGTGTACTTAAGGCGTGTCAAGTTACACCATGGTCCTGTAAATGCCAGCAGAAATTAGTATGAAAGGCATCAGTTTACAGAAAACAACAGGTGCCAGATATTCTGCTACAACAGGAGAGCTATCTTGAGTCACTACATTCCTATACACCAACATCTAGGGCACAGCAGTGAGCAAAGTGAATTTAAGGTTGCAACACTAAATAGTAAATAATACCTCATGAATATCATAGGCTTCTTGAGATAAAATTCCGGCTTGAAAGACATCAATAAAAGGGAATGACACCTAAAGAACCAATCAAATCAGAAATACATACTAACGTGAAAATCACAGAAGTGAGTGGAGAGACACACTGAAGATAATTCAGGTGAAGTAAAAATGAAAAGAGAAGCAAAATTGTCACAGAAATTTACTAAAGTCCAACCCACAAAATAAAGGAAACAAATGCTGTTCAGTAGCAAGCTCTGTTGACAAGTGACTTTCACTCTCCAGAAGCTTGAGGCACATTTAATCGGCTTAAAAACAGGGCATCTAAGCAACCCACCCTGCTCCACCACTTGTTCCATCCACCCCAGCCAATTCCCAGTTTCCTCAATATACCCGGCTCCCTCCCACCTCAGGGCTTCGCACATGCTGGCCTTTTCTTGAGTGAATATACCTGGCTTTAGCTTGACTGACTTCTTTTCATATTTCAGGCCATCATCCTGAATGACACCACCCCTAAGAGAACTTCCCTGTTTTCCCAGTAATTCTATATTCCCACATCATCCCTTTCGCAGCACTAATCGGTGTTTGTCATTGTTTATTTGGAATTGCCTGTCACCTCCATCACACTAAAAGCTCCATGAGGACAGAACCAATTTATTTTATTCGTCATTGTATCTCCAGTACCTAACACATGAAAGGACTGTAGTATCCAGTTCAGAGTGGGTCATGAAAAAGTATTTGCTGAAAGAATAAATGAATGGTCATGATTCAGTCATCTCCTATAAGCAAGGACGGAGCACCTGTGTAATTAGCATGACTGCAAGAGTTAAGGCTTCGAGGAGCTCTGATTTTAAAAGAGCTCACATGAAATGGTAAAAAGAACTCATAACCAAGGCCAACTGTAAGAGAAAGATGTCAAAGTGTGAGAACAACGCCAGGATGTCTAGAGTCCTAACGAGATGAGGCTGCAAACCAATGCTGGATGCTCATCAAAGATGGGGGGAGAATCTGACTTGCTACTTGGGGTATAGAGTACAGCTTTTAGGAGAATTAAAGAGAAAGATAATCTTTGGGCAAATCTGCCATGGAGAAGGATCTTTGGTTTAGAAAGATAGTTAGAATGAAATTGATTGCAACAAAAAAAAGAAAAGAAAATCAGAAGAAAGATCATTGACTGTGGTCAAAACTCCATATTGGCTCACTCAGCACCCACTCTGACCCCTAGAAAGCCTTCTGAAACTCCAAGGAGTGGCAAATAAAAACTACATTTTCCAGACTCTCTTACAGCTAGGTTTCTTCATAATGTTCAGGTTCTACTAAGTGGATGACCACACAAGACACGTGAAAAGGACATGAACACTGTAACAAACTTAAATATGGGGAATTTGTCTGTTCTGATAAACATCACAATAGAGACATTTGGTCCTTTGAGGGCTAGTAGCAACTGTTACAGCTTCATGATCAAGGCAGTCATGGGTCTAGGGCCAGCAGCGGAGGCACTGGCTAGCCAGATTGCTAGCTTACCATTGCAGCAGAGGATGTGGGATCTGGGACCCAACGCGACAAAAGCTCCCTTAGCAGGCCAGCTCTGTGTTGTGGTTCTGGGAGTTGTCCCTGCTCCAACTCTGCCAATGTCTCTGTGAGCTATTTAATACCCTTTATTTAACCCTTTGTTGCTCAAAATTGCCAGAGTGGATTCTGCTGACTACAACTGAGAACTCCAACCAATTCACTAAGAAGAGAGGAAATAGTTCCTCTTACATTGACATGAATATTAGGGACAACTATGTCTAGGAAATCTTATGTCTTTTGCAAATGTAATTTTGAGAGTATATTGGCTTTCTTTCTTTAAACCTATTTCTTTTTCATTTCTAATAGTGGAAGTCCAAAAAAGATGCCAAGGAGGGTCATGTGTTTATTTTAGAGATAATCTGGTAGAAGAATTATGTGCCTGTGCCACTGAAACTTAGGGGAAAATAATGTCAAAGGTAAAAAAAAGAAGACTTTCAATGAAGAAACCCAGCCTAGTCCATTTCTAGGATGCAGAGGGAGTGAAGAAATATGCTAATTAAATGTTTATAAATAAACAAAAACATTAACATTGGACCTATCAATCAATGACTATTCATTAAATAATAATTACATATAGCTACATTTCTCACTAAAATCAAAGAAAAAATGATACTAATTGTTTCCTCAAAGAATATACAATTAGAAAGAAGGGAAGTAGGTATTAAACACTAGAAAACTATGAAATACTATGGAACTAAGTGAAAAAGCGTTTTGTAAAGACAATGGTTACTGAGGGTATGGGTCATTGGAAATGGCTCCACAAAAGTCATGCCAATTTCCCTAAATATGGGTAAAAAGGTAAGTGCTTGGAAAGTGGAGAAAAACTGGGAGGCATTTCAAGGACAACAAATACATAACTTTATGATGACTGTCCGTCCGGAAAAAGTCCAACCATTGTTAATGTAATGAGAACGGTTTGTGTGACATCAACACAACCTGGCAGCCAAGGAGAGTGCACTGGAATGCACACGTGTAAACAATGACGACTTCACTGTGTTAGTCAGTGGGGGTGGTAGATGCCACTGAGCGAGCATGTGTACTGTGAGGCCATCACATTCAAAATGACTAAATGAGTAGAGCAACGAATCTGCATCAAATTTTGCATTAAACTTGAACATTCCTCTGTGGAAACTCTTCAGATGATCCAGATGACTGCAGCTAAGGGCAACTGGTGATAGGCAGCTTCCTCAGGACAACACGCCCACTCATACATCATGTCTTATACAGAGATTTTTGGCAAAACATCAAATCATTGAGGTGACTCAGCCCCTCTACAGCCCATATTTGGTGACCTGCGACTTATGACTTTTCCCAAAACTAAAATCACCTTTGAAAATGAAGAGATTTCAACATCAATGAGATTTAGTAAGGAAAATACGATGGGGCAGCTGATGGCGATTGAGAGAACCATGTGAGGTCCCAAGGTGCCTACACTGAAGGGGACTGAGGCATCATTGTCCTATGTACAATGTTGCTCATATCTTTTATCTTCTTCAGTAAATGTTTATTTTTCATATTGTGTGGCTTGATACTTTCAGGACACTCCTCATAGACATACCTGTGGTTTTTTAGCTGGGAGACAGCATTGGTGAGAAAGGATTTGGCTTGGAGTGTGGTAGGAAGCCCAACTGAAGAGGCCAGGAAGAACTTCCATTGACCACATGGACTCAAAGAATTTTGGGATTAGGAAAGATCTTAAATCATCTAACTGAATACTTACTTTCTACAACTTAATCACCACTCAAATAACTACTTTTTAGAATGTGGGCATAACAGCAGCATAGATGTGATTTTTAAAACCCTAGAGAAAACCTCAGAGAAAAAAGATTTTGGATAAAATCTTACTGATAACCTCAGCAAAACAAATTACAAATTAAATTAGGAATCACTGTTACAACACACTAATTTCACAAGTGAACAAACTGGGTTCAGAGAAGTGGGAGAATTTCCAAAGGCAACACAGCTTGGCAGAGCACCCTGGTCTCAGAACATCCATCCATCCCAGTTCTCTACCTTGACAAAGAATTTCCTGGCTCTGTTTTGTGAGTACTCTACTTGATTTCTCTTACTCTGCATGAAAAATGTTAATAACTTTCTCTCTCCAAACATCCTTTCCCCAAGGAATAATAGATCATGGGAAGAGAGAGGTTTGCCATTATGCAGGAACATTATCATTTTTGCACAAATGCTAAAACAATTCTGAGCTCTCAGCCTGAACTAAGCTACCTTAATCTTACCTGTGTCTCACACCTGGGGAAACTTGGTTTAGAAAAATGAGTGGAATCCATTTCAAGTGTTCTATCTTAAGCCTCTCAGTTTGCACTCAATTTGTTTTATCACATAGTGATAGGAATTAAAGGCCTTCGCTACAGTTTAGGCAGCTTGCCAATGCCTATTTTATAGCAATAAAATATGTACAAGTTAAGGAATCTCATGTGGAAAATTCATTCAACAGCCTCAAAAGCCAAATGAATGGTAATTACTTTGAACACAATGTGGCAGCAATCAAGCACGATTGGATCATGCTTTTAAATGTACGTCTACATTTTAAGAACTAAGATAATTATGAATTATGAAAATAACTAAGAAAGACAATGGCACAGCAAAGCTGTTGTTTATGAAACATGAAAGGGACATTTTCAGAGGAGTAGGGGGAATGAGTCACTTTCCGCACCTGCCACAGAATATTGAACATGACACACAGTACAAGGCTGGGATCGGCTTTCTTTCCAGTCACTTCACATGGGGATTACTACTGCTGAGCTCCAGTATTTGCAGAGCTTGATGGGGCTGAGGGTGGTGTGGGGCACTGAGGTTTCCAGCTCCACTTCCCATACAATGTGAAATTAAATATTTGTCCATCATTCTGCTTATCACAATTAAAAAGATCCACCCCATGTTATGCCTACAAACATGGATAAAAGTGTTCTGTGGATGATCACTTGCCAAACTCTCTTTCTCTAGACAAAATTAATCTGAGATACATCTCTTGGGATGGTGAGTCCATGAAACAGTATTTCTTTTTTTGCCAGTCTCCTATTTATGTGAGGTCCTGGGAAAGTCATTCAACTTCTCTGTTCCTCAGTTTTCCCAACTCAAAAGTTATGGAGTTGGCCAACTGACCTCTGACATGTCATGTACCTATGCTACACGTCGACGGTGCTCCTTGGTGGCCATGTGGAATGAGCCAGGAAGACATCTAGGGAAAGAGCATTCCAGGAGGGGAAAGCAGCAAGGTTGTAGACATTAGCATGTCTGGCGCACCTGAGGAAGAGTGAGGAGGCCAGGCTGGCTGGAGAAAAAGAGGCTAACAAGAGGAGGATGAGAATTAGAGAGACACTGAGGCCAGATCATGTTGCTCCTTGAAAGCTATTGTATGTAGGCTTTTACCCTGAGCAAAATGCTAAGTTTCACAGGATTGTGAGCAGAGGAACTGCATGATCGGACCTAGTATTTTACCGGTATTCCTCTGACTTCTAGGGTGAGAATAGGCTGGAGTGAGAGTATAAACATGGAGACCAGTTAAGATTCTGTGATTATCCATGGTGGCTGGTACCAGGGTAGTAGCTTTGCAGGTGGTGATAAATGCTCAGATTTTGGATTTGATTGGGGAAGGTAGGCAGAAGGGCATTGGATGGGATTTGCTGCTGTAAATCTGCCCTATCAGTCTTCCATGTAACTCAAAATCCAAATAACTGCAAAGATGAATAGTCTTCAGTGGCTACCAGTGTGGGTGACTCAGTTCCCAACTGATGGCCCTGAAATCTTTCATTTGTGTTTTGAATTTTCCAATAAAGTTCCAAGGACATCTACATTACTTGGGTTCTGTTTCAGTATTTTGAACTTCTCTACCAATAACAAATCCTTATTGTCAGACGACAAATGGCTCATCAGAGCATTTTACTGAAACAATATATAAGTGGCCAAAGGTGTACTGTCTTGGTCTAGTTCATTCAAAAAAGTACAGTCTGGGATGAGGACTCATCATGGGCAGTTTATTTTGGGAACTGATCCCAGGAAAGGAATGTGGAATCTTGGAAGAGTCAAAGAGAGAAGGAAATTGAATTGGTCAGGAGTCTCCAAAGAAACAGAATCTATTTATCATCTATCTATCTATCTATCTATCTATCTATCTATCTATCTATCATCTATCATCTATCATCTACCAAGAGATTTATTTTAAGGAACTGGTTCGTGCAATTTGGGGGTGGCAAACCTGAATTCCATAGGATAGGCCAACAGATTAGAAACTCGGGTGGGAGTTGATGCTGAAGTTCTAAAGAAGAATTTCTTCTTTGGGAAACCTCAGTTTTTGCTCTTAAGGTCTTTCAACTGATTGGAGATTAGCAGGGGTAATCTGCTTTATTTAAAGTCAACTGATTATAGCTATTAGCCAATCCACAAAAAATCTTCACAGAAACACTTAGATTTATGTTTGATTGAATTACTGGGTACCCTAACCTAGCCAAGCTTATACATAAGACTAACAATCACAGATGTGGCAGAATGTTTGCAAAAATGGTCACCATTCTTCCCTTCACTGTATTGATGCCCTTCTGCAATGTGACTATGGGGCTCCTCCCATCAAGAGATGGAGAATAATTTCTTATCATTTGAATCTGGGCTGACCTTATAATTTACTTTTACCAATAGAATGTGTCAAAAGTGATATTGTGTCAGCTCCAGCCTGGGCACCAACAGGCTTTGCATGCTTTCTTTTGCTCTCTTGAGACTCTGCAACAGACATATGAAGAAACCCAAGCTAGCCTGCAGGAGGATGAGAAACTACAATGACATCCCAGCAGAGGCCATTCTAGAGCATCCCAGATGCATGAGCAAGCCCAGCTGAGATTAGCCATACCTGGCCTAAATAAGCACAACTGCCGAGTTGACCTATAGATTTATGAAGCAAATAAGTGGTTGTTATCTTAAGCTACTAAGTTTCAAATGAATTGTTACCCAGCAAAAGCTAACTAATACAAAAGGAAAGTCAATATAAGGGTGAATTATCAAGCCACTCACTGCTATGGGAAATGAGGTTCAACCCCACTGAACCCTCTAGGGAGCTATATAGAATGAGCTCCAGGACTCTCATCTGAGAGTCAGAAAAGGAGAACATTAATCCACTGGTCTACTTCCTCATGTATTAAGGATTACTCCATGGGTTGTTAATGCTCTTATACTTTCAGGTTACTCATGCATAGGTATCCAGAAGATTCCTGCATTTGGCCCATGCTACAGCATCAGAGAAGCCCTTGATCAGGAAGCAAGACTCATACGGAGCACCTGAATCAAGGTGCTGTAAGAATAGACTTTGGCAAATCGGATTTCTACAACCATGGTTGCAGCAAAATATGGTTTAGGGGGAGTCATATTTCTACAATAATTAGTACAGCAAAAAGATGGTTTGGAAATGTGAAGTGGGACACATGAGATGTCCAACAGAGACAGTCACTCACATTACTATGATCTGCTCAAGCTCACCAGTAAGTTTAGCTTGTCACAGAGTCCAAGGTGGTAGGTAGCTGGTGACAATCACTGTAAAACTCTTAATATAGTGGCTCAATGGACTAAGCTAAAATCCCTACAACTGCAATTGGTCTTGAGGGTGAAACAGTCATATCTCTTATGTAGAGTTTCTTCACTTAGGCCAACACTCTTCTAGATATTCTTCACTTGGCCAACATTTCAGCAAGTCTAAGATACATACTAATTGGGTTGACCCAGATCTTCTTCTGCAAATGGCCTGGATTCTTATTTGCTGTGCTTTTCCTGAACTGTGTTGCCACAGCAGCCCGTTTCTAGCTGTGCCTGGGTGTGGAAGCACCAAGAGAGGCCTAACTGGTTACTTTCTGCCCTTTTTGTGTAGCCACATCCCTAAATCCTCAAGGTCATCAGGAAAATTATCCCCCGTAAAATAGTAACTTTTTTCTTTGCCGACTAGTCCACACAAATGAGGAGCCCAATATGACCAGGTGGTAGCTGTAGTTTAAGTTCAATGGAATTCTTACCATGTCCCATAGTGGAAGAGTATCCTCCTTGGAAGCTAGGACCTCTATTCCAGCAGGGCCTAAGGTTTTACAAATAATAAGGGCAAAAAGATTTTAAGTGTGTTACTAGGAGTAATTGTGAGAGAAACCAAACCTACTTCCACGGCTTGGTTCTTGGACCCATGTATTATAGTTTATTGGGGATATACCATCATATATTGGCTGCTGGTTCAATGCATATACTGCATTTCCTGAGCTGACACCATCACCAAGACTTTATTAGGTATTTTTAATTGTATTAAAGTGGCTGCTTTGGAGTGACGTGATCTATGATAGGACCAGTAGATCCTGTGGTTATGCACTCTTTGTCATACCCCTTTAGTCATAAAATAGGTCCCTTGGTTTGAAACAATTTTGTGGGTAACTCCACGTCATTAAATCAGGTGTTCCCTAGCCCTCGGAGAGTGGTGCTAGTAGAGGCGGAAAGGCAGGGAAGACAGACCATATTTGAAGTAGGTGAAAATTCAAATGAAGACAAATAGCTGTTCTCTTTTAACCAGACTGCCACCAAATAGCGGGTAAGAATAACACCATAATGAATGCTCAGAGTCGATCTCTGTTATTAGCGAATTGAGTATTCAACAATGGCAGTACTTAGATCAGTATTGGGGTTATTGCATAACCTCCATTCCTACTCTCATGACCAACTTTTTAGCCCATTGTACAAGCACTAAAATAGTCTAGGAGAAGAGAGAATGGCTGAGTCATCCCACATATCTGATCACTTGAGTGAATGCTGTGGAGACGATACTCTCTGGTGAGCACTAAAATGAGACAACAACATGAGCACACTCTGTGTCCACTCCAGTTGGTTTGCCCACTTACCTCTGCCTCAAACATCCTTTCCTCTGCTCTTTCAGTCTTGCTCCTTCCATCCCTCTGACCATCCAGAGAAGCCATTTGCCTCTGCCAGGAGTACAAGCATAGTTCCAAAGTGTGCTATTTACAGGCCTGCCCCCTGGAAGTATCTGCTTCTCCTTTCCTACTTTAGCGATGCTCCAGTGTGAAACCAGAACAGTCCATTTCCATGAGCATGAACATATTAACTATCATAATTATACAGGGTGGGGCAAAAGAAGGCTTATAGTTGTTCATAAGGAAAATAAGATAATAATTAATAAATAATAATACAAAAATAAACTCTATTTCACATACAACTGTAAACCTCCTTTTGCCCCACTCTGTATACTAATATATTACTTAATATGTGCAAATGTTAATATAACATATAATTATACATAATTATGTAATATATAATACATTGTGTTTACATATACTATTTACATATTATATATATTAAGCCATCCCCGAACCATGTCTAAATTTATCTCCTGTCAGTTGATCACATGAAACATCCATGAACCCATCAGCAGAGTTTAGAGAGAGGCATTAGTCTAAAAACGATAGTTAGCATGAAAGTCTGGGCCATCTGTTCATGTTTCTTATGTGTGCCCTCAGGATTTGTTCAGATCCAATTTTCAATGTGCCATTTCCATCATACAATAAATTGTGGCTGTGCCTACCCAACCTTATTCCTCAAGTATATTGAATAATACCTAGCTAATGAGGAGCAGTTTTCTTCTCATAGTCACATGATGTCACATGGTTATTCAGTCTCTTCTGAGGCACAACAATGTGCCAGGAGATGAATTTCAACAGCAAGCCGTTGCCTGCCACAGAAGACATGTCTTGCTTCCGAATGTGTTGGAATCTTAGGAGTCTGTACTGTGACTCTCCTATCAGGCTTTGTGGTTGCCTCTAGTACTATCAAACCTGCTGGGGCATATGGCCTTAACAGCAAGACAGCTTTCATCCCAGCCTAGGTCTGCTGCAGAGCTCACGCTTTCTCTTGGCCTAGCTCAAACTTGCAGCCTTACAAGTTATTCCATAAATGGGTCAGAACAGTGCTCTTAAATGCAGTACATGCTACCTCCAAAATGCAGAGGCATCAGGAGCAGCACCTCTTCCTTAATGAAGGAATCAGACTGATCCATAACTTAGGGCATTTATGCTCCAGATCACTGAATTCATAAATATTTTACTAATGTGACGTAATGCTGACTTTTCAGAGGATATATCTCCCATCTTCTGGCAACATGTATTACACTAGTACATCCATAGTACTTGACATTTTCTATTCATCAGATCAAATTTGCATGGTGTCATCCACACTGTGGACCACTGTGACACTGTGGACCACTGTGACACTGTGTGAAATGTCAAGATGATCTTGGTTCCTGTGGACTATGTTATCACAGAAGAGCAGGAGAGTTAACATAGGGCAAGATAATGTGTGTATTGCTGTGCTTTCTATGTAAAAGTTAATGGCTTTTGTTCTTCTTTAATAATGGGGATTGAAAAGAGACTCTTGCCTGATCAAGGACCACATACCAAGTGCCACATGTTGTGTTGACCTGTTCCAGTAAACGTGCCACAGCTTGCATAGCAATTGCAAGTGGTGCTATTCTTTGCTTAAGGTTATAGCAGCCCACTGTCATGTATCATAATACAGATAATTTTTGTTGATGAGCTGATGGAATCCAACGGGGGTCACCACACTTGCTTCATTAACTCCCTCTTAGTGGCATTTTCCACTTTAGTTCCACTTGTTAGATTCCTCTTGTGTTGCTTTGGGTTTTCATTTGATCACTTCTCTCATGGAGGCTCCCACCACAACAGGTCAGAAAACCAATGGGAGTATTCTATGTATCCATCCAAACCATGCACTTGGACACTAGAAAAACACCCACATGGTAAGTCTGTAGACCTACTGAATCCTCTGAGACTCAGGTCAGGATGGTATGTGCCACGTGGTTCCATAAGCCACCACACTAGGCAAAGGATCATACTGATATTTCAGGTCCCCAATTATCAATGTCAAGCCAGACTCTATATCTCACAGCTCTTGAGAGGTCTGGCTATTTCCTTATTTCCAGGGCATGGGTACTGTGATTGAAGGTTCTTTCAGAAGGAGAACTGGGAACATATACAGCTCTACTTGTCTGTGATGGCATCACAGAGCCCTCCTCTGAGAGCACCTCTTAAGTCAACAAAGTGTCTGGCTTCATTCTGGAAACTGAGGGAGACATCACCACTCCTGTTGGAGTAACTAGCATCAGCTTTCTGACCACCAGCTATCAAGTTTTTTCACATTCATTTTTGTGTGTGTGGTTTGGTTTTGAAGGGGCTCAGAAGCAGAGGCCTGGGAAGAGTGGAAGACAGGAGAGAAAGCAGATCTGGAAGCATGCTCATGAGCTGATCACTTTAGAGGGCACCTGAGCCGTGGTCCCTCTGAGACGCTCTTAGTCTTGTAGATGTCTGGCAGTGGGGCAGCAAGGGGAAATGTTTACATGCCAAAGGACTCCTGTCTCCCATCAACAATGGTTGACCCACAGGGCAATAATTCCTTCAGAATTGGAATCTGTGCATTGTAGCTCCTGGGAGGGTTCCCACCGGCTGTCCACCACATGGCCTCTGAGAAAATCTGAAACAGAAAAGGAGCCACTCATGGTTCACATGAGACAATGTGCTGTCAGACCACCTGTGTGAAGCTGGCTTTTGGCAGTAACAACTGATATAAAAGTGGGCTACGCAGGGTGAGGTGAGACACATCTACTCTGTGTGAATGAAGTGTGAAAGAAAGGCCATTCATCTTTTTGGAGCTTCTGCTTTCACACAAGCAAAATGGGACTGTCAATCAATGTCTTCCCGCTGTGGGCAATTGGGGCTCAATGCCTTGGGAGCCTTCTGGAAAACCATATGGATTCACTGTATAACTTTCCCATTGAGGGGTAAGGAAGTTGGAGTGTTTATTCACCACCTTCTGTCATTTATAGATTGAGGGTCACTCCTGGGCCATTAATTCTTGGCACGTCAAACTCGTCCCTGAGCTCAAGAGCTGAGAGGTCTGGTAGCTGGAGAACCCTCTTGGGCAGAGAGACGCAGGAGGCCATAAGCAGGTACGGGACCTCTGCAGGTGACTCCAGGGTAGGCCAAGGACCAGGCACCAGCAATTCTTCTACAAGTATTTCTGTCTCTGTAACCACCATTATTGGGAAAAACAAGAGGCCAGGTCAATGGAGTGGTTAGTTCCAAGAATTTACCATGTCTTCCAAATCCTTTTGAAAACCCCCAACATTAATAATCATCTGGTAAAATACTGTTTTCATAAAAGTCACCTCTGAGGCATCCCTCAGATACAACCGAATTGTGTTTTTGAATAAATGCGTACTATCTGAAGTCTTGAAATTCTCTTATAAAACTACCACCTTGAGCCCTTGTGAAAGGAATGACAAAATAAACACACTGATTGCTGAAAAAGAGCAGACATGCACGCTGTACCAGACATTGTCTTAAAGCCCCCACAGAAGACCTCTTCCCGCTTTATTAAAAGTGGCAGACGATGCTGGAGCGTTGGAGCGCGGGGCCAAGGAGCTTGCAAGGGCAGTCCGTGCGCCGTTCAGTGCTAATAGGAAACAAGTTCTGATACTCCAAGAGTTTCTAATTTGTGGTTTCTTTCACTTTCCCAGAGCAGGTCCCCAAACTGATTCTGCCTACTTCAGCCTCCAAGTGCGAAAACGCTGACTGACAGGAACACCTAAGGAGTAATACGTCTGCCAAGTGATTGGTTAAACAGCTATTCATTTTGAAATATATCTTCAAGAAGCAGAATAATAGAGGGCCATTGTAGTGTGCGGCCCATTAATTATACCATTGACAAGAAAATTACCCTTCAGATCAACATTAGTGGAGACTTATCTGAATGGTGGGGTGGGGGTGTGTCGAGAACAACATTCAACAGGGTTATCCGCCAGCCCGCGTGAGGCCTTCCTGTATCCGGAGGAGTGAGTTGGTACCTGTGGTGGAAAGAGCATGAGTGTGAACCCTCCTGCAAAATATCCTGTCTGTGTGATTTGGGGGACTTCACTGGACCTTGTTAAACCTTGTGGTCCTTATCCACAAAATGGGGGTGACAAAAACAGCTACAACAGTAGTCATAAAGGATAAATGTGAATGTGAATAAAGCACCTGACATATAGTGATACTTGATCAACACACATCCGTTGTCTTCCATTCTGTGGTTTCCCTGTGCTCTAAGGCAGCTTCCAACGCACCTGTTTGTGAGACCACCCGGTTGTGTGTACCTGCTCCTTCTGCCCTACCAAGCAGGTTGCCCTCAGTCATAGGGCCCAGCCTGGTTATGTGTTAGGAGCACCTGCCCCTCTAGAAAGTGAGGTCTGAATATAGTCCACTGCTCCCAGCCCCAGTCTGAAATTCTGGAGGGAACCGAGCCTCTGGTGCCCTCAGGTTGCAACCTCCTTACCTCCCCTGCCAAGAGAGGCTGGTCAGGCCAGCTGGTTCTCCTCTGAGCTCCTGTCTGCCCCCTGGGTCCACTGCAACTTCCCTCTGACACTGATCTAGTTGTGAAATCCAGTCCACCCACAGGGACTCTAGATTGAAATGACTCATTCAAACTGGTAATTTGAGGAAAGCTTAATAAAAAGGAACCATTAAGAAAACGATAAGCTGTTACTAGCTCCAGGCCTTCAGGGAAAAAAGAAGGGCTTACCAGTGCCCCGCTGACTCTCCAGGATGTGGTATTACACTGAGGGAGACCCCAAAACTTTGCAGGAAGAGAGGCAGGAAAATAAGCTCTGAGCCCTTTCTCCCCTTCCCATGGGCTAAGTTCAACCAGAAGTTAGAGGGAGAGGAAGCCTGTTGCTACAGTCCAAACAGGTCAGCTTTCTGGGGCACAGACACAGATTAGAGAAGAGAAAGGAGCAGGAGTAAGTGGAAGGCAGCCAGTGCTGAGTCCCATATCTCACCCAGGTGTCACATTGAACCTGAGGCTATGAGGACTCCTCGGAAACATGGGACCCTTCTTAGGTGCCACTGTAAGCTCTCTCAGAGGCAACTTGGGTGAGCAGTTTTGAACAAGCTTCTTCCACCTTCAGGGAGGTATGGCGGCTCTTTGCCCTCATCATAAATAAGCACTTTGCACACCCTGACTGAGACTTGTCTGAGGCCACAGTGTGAGACACCTGCAAGAAGCCCCTCACCTTTTATCCATACACAACCTACAGTGGGGAGGTGGGTGACAATTTGGGACTATACTTGACCGAAGAGGGCATAAACACTTCCCTCCCTCTCCCCAGCAACAGTCTGAAAATATATTTCATAAGATGCCTTCAAAGGTCTGGATTCTGTTTCTAAACTCCACCTCACTGGGGCCCTGAACCAGCAATCCTCACCTAGTTCTTGCAGCCTTTTGTCCTGGAAGATGGTATGGCTCCCTGCTCTAGATTTTAGACTTCCAAACCTGAAGACCAGCACTCCCTAAATGCCCCACCCAATCCAGTCTGTAATAGCCAGAGTCAGGCAGGAAACAGATGACAAACTCTAACTGGCTAACTGTGTAAAGCATTTATGTACACAGGTGTTACTGTCCCTAGGTCTGGAGGTCAAGCACCATCTTTCATGGTGGTAGTCAACTCTGTAACTCATTCCTCAGTTAGTTTTTCATCCTCCTCCACTGGTCCCTCACTTCTGCTCCTTGCCATTGTTGCTCAGATAAACTAACTGCACTCAAGCCTTTGTCTTAAAACCTGCTCCTTAGGTCAGGGGTACCCAAACTAAAAGTTGGTGGTTCTCAAGTGTGATCCCAGACTTCCAGTAAGTCCTGCCATTTTAGAGCCTGTTAGTTCCTTCTGTTCACACCTGAAGCATGCTATGTTGCTGGGAGCACCTGGGACACCTGGCCACTCTCTAACAGCTGTGTTCTGACCACGCCCTGAAAATAGCCCTTCTGTCTTCTCTCCAGCCTTGACTCCACCCTTCTGACCAACCCCTGGAGACCACCACGTACATGCCACTCTAACACTGTGAAGCCATGAAAGGCTCTCCCCAGATTGGAGGCAGCGGGAGAATTAGAAGACTGTGGGGGAGTGGCCTGTCAAAAGGTAGTGGCAGTGGAAATAAAGGGTTGAGAAATATCAACAAGGTTGAAGTATCGGGGTGAATGGTTGAGGAAGGTACGGGAAGGACAAAGACACCTGGCTTCTCCCTTGGGCAGCTGGGTCAGTGGAGCGCCAGTGTTAGACCATGATCTGTGAGATAATTTCCACGTGGGACGGTCATAGGAATTCCAGTCATTCCAGGTTCTCTCCACCTCTTTACATATTTTCCACATATATTCAGGTCCCCTCTGAGAGTTTGGTTATAGAATTCCATTTACAGGCTACAATTCATTCTCCTGTAGTTGAATTCTAATGCAAGTTAGCATTTTAAAAACTGAACTTTGCCAAGAGACCTATTGAAAACCAAATTACAATAAAGACTTGAAGGAGTTCCAGATTAACTTGCCTGGCAGTTAACTTCCTCTTCAAGGTGTTAAAAATGACTTTATTCCTCTTTCCCAGTTTTCTAGACATAGGTGATTACCCCACCTTCTGCATTCTGTTTCCTGAGGAAACAGTACATGGCAGCCCCATTCATAGCCCTAACTGAATCATACATGGTGCCCATACCCAGACCTGCTGTGAGATTCAGAGCTCGGGAAGGAAGAAAGCCAATTTGGATATATGAGAACATTTATTCCAGAACTGCTCGTGGGGAAAGCTCCTAGCAAAGAGACCAAAAACAAAATTCTGAATAATCATTCCAAACATTGCTAAAGCAAGATAGAACAGCCCATGTGGCTGGAAAAGAAAGACCCCCACCTGGTGAGAAGACCGCAGCTTGGGAGATGGGGGGAGAGAGGGCCGGTGTCCAAGAACAGTCTGGACAGTCAGGGAAGGATCACTTTTGGAACAGACATCAGGTTCTGACAGCAAATTTCTTTTCTAAGCAATTTGCTGGAAAAGGCAATGAGTTAGCATTGGTCAGTCCTGTTCTAGGAAAATAAAATCTTCCAAACTTATCAAAAGAGAGAGGCATGGCATTGGACTTACACATTTGGTTCAATACTTATCAACCTTAAAGCAAGAAAATATTTCCCTCGTGTATCCAATGGAGGGACATGAAGAAGTCAAATTACTTACTAGCTGAGCTGAGATTTAGGTGTGCTGGTTTCCAAAGCCCTGTCATTTTTATTTGTATATTCTAATTCCTCTAAGCATACTTTACTTCTCTCTACCTCCTATAATGCTGAAGGGCTATTTATGTTACACTTTGGCTCAGCCTGAGTATTAGCCACATGGCATTGCAAGAACATAAGCAAGTGACAGTGAGCAAGTTGGGACTGCATGGGACAGGGGCTGAGCCCAGACCCACCTCTGACTTCAGTGGAGTCCAGGATAAGAGAACAAATAGAGGCCTGCTTACCCTGCAAAGAAATATTTAACAAGTTGTAAGTCAAGCTAACAAACTTCTCAATAAAATATGTTCTATTACATATTTTTTTCTTCACTAATAAACCTTCAGAATAACCTGAACAGCCAAATCAGAATGTAGAATTCTTGCATTTCTCTGGGGTCTGTGCTACATGTGGCATTGTGGAACCTCTCACCTTCACCCTCTTGCTGACTTTCTCTCCATTCCAGGTTATATCCTTCTTTGCAAGAGGTCTTGCACATCCCCACATGTCCAGATGTTTTCCACACCACACACTGGCAGCTTCCCTTTGGCCAAGCTTCTACCCTCTGACTAGAGAGTGCGTTCTCTGGCAACAGACAGGGGTGGTGGAGGGGGGCGGGGACCTGTCAAGGCCCTAGAAACAGGATCATGACTTCCGGGGCAAAGAATTCTTGCATCTCAAGGATCTGAGATGTGGGCTAGGGGTGAAGATATGGATTCCAGGTGGACACGCCCCCTTGCCCAGGGGGTCTTCTTGCCCCATGGGGAGGGCCTGGCTAGAGTACAGCCCTGATGGGACTCTCTGAGATGGTGAAGTCAGAACAGAAGCCACTTTCCCAGGCCTAAGGGTAGGGCTGGCTGGATCATCCAATACACACAGCACAGGGATTGGTGAGCTCCAGGATGGTTCACGCAGAGCGTACATAAAGGGAATCAAACCAGGAGGCTGCACAGTTTGTCTTACAAGTACAAAGGGTTGTTCCTCCCCTCAGAGAGAGACCCAGATGAGATGTGGAAAGAGGGAGGAGGTTTCAGCCCCCTTGAGGCAGGAGGCAGTATAAGGCCAGGAATGGCACGGTTCAGAGCTCCAGTCCCCATAGTAAACTGAAAGTTAGATGCGGAAAGGAAGAACCCTCACTTATTTCTGAATAAATCTACAGACCCAGGCAAGCATCAGGTAGCACCAGAAAGACAGGTAAAAATAGACAGTGAGAATAATCCCAGGCCCCTCTCCTTCTGGCAGGGCTGAGGCCTCTGACCATCATAGCCCTGGTCAGGGATGGCTCAGGACCACACTGAGCCCAGCCTCCAATGTGGAGGGCACCAGTGATTCTAATCAGGAGAGACAAGGGAAGGTAGGAGCTGATTATTTCCCCATTATGGATGACAGCGTGCACTGTGACAAGGGCAGGGATGGGAACTTTCCCTGCTTGTCTAGCAGGATTCCCCCCAGAGTCAATTTAAACTGACAGGAAAAGAGTGTGTTACCTACAGCCAGATCTACCAGGGAAGCTTCAAGGTGCCCCGTTAGATCTGAAATCACTGATGGGCGGAGGGGGATATAGGACGTCGGCAGGTTCATCTGGAGGATGGTTTCTGTTGTAAATGTGTTAGGGTCCCTCAGGTTTCTGGTGCTTCTGCTGCCTAAGTCCTCTCCAGAAACACGTGTTTATTTTTTCAAAGAAAACATAATTTGTATTAACATTTCACTCCATATGTTACGCTTGACCATTTATTTGGTGTAAGATAGTCTCTCCTTGAATTTTTGTAAAATTTTTAAAAAATTGATTAGCATCACTACTTCACTTTCCCTTGGTTCTAGAATTCAACTGTTGTCATAAAAAGGACATAAAATTCAGACTTGAGGGAGTTTGGTTGTAGCTCTGGCCTCATCATTGAATTATGTTATTTGTTTGTGAACATTATTTAAATTCTTTGGCCTCAGCGTCCTTGTTTGTCAAGAAGTAACAGTAAAAACATCAGACCTAGCCGACTCAAAGGGTGTTCGAGGCTCCCATGAGATGACAGGGAAGCCAAAGAACATTACTCTAGAATGAGAAAGATTAAGGTTTAAATTTTGTCTCTGCCATTTACTAATTATATAATCTTAGGCATGTGTCTTAAGAAACTTGACATTCAATTTCTTAATCTGTAAAATGATGGACTCAATCCTTATTTCAAAGAGTTTTATAAAGATATTGGTAAAAAACTGTGGAAGAAATTAATGCAGCTTTTTCCATATAGTAGATACTTAAAAATATTAATTTCTTTTTTTTAAGAATAAAATACTACACGGTGTAATTAAACCTGGTTAATTGACCTGGAACATTTCTCTTGCTGATCCCTCTAAAATAAAAATAAAAGGAATAAGATGAATTATACAAAATACCACAAACAATTGTACACCAGCAAATTAGATAATCTAGGTGAAATGAACAAATTCCTATAAACACACAAATTATCTAAACTGACTCAAGGAGAAATAGATTATTTCAACAGAACTATTAAAAATAAAGAGATTAAATCAGTAATCAAAAACCTCCCCCAAAAGAAAAGTTCATTGCCAAATGGCTTCACTTAAATTCTGCCTAGCATTTAAGAAAAATTAACACAATCCTTCCAAAAATCTTCCAAAATTGAATAGGAGGGAATACTTCCAAACTCATTCTATGACCCCAAAGCCAGAGGAAAACATCACAAGAGAAGAAAATTACAGACCAATATCTCTTATAAATACAGTGGAAAATCCTCAACAAAATAAACCCAACAGCGTATTAAATTATGAAACATGAAACAAAAAGAAATTAAAGAAGACATAAATAAAGTTCTATTCCATGTTTGTGGGTAGGAAGTACATGGAGTAGAACTAACTGAAATAGCAGTATTGAATAAACTATAATTCAGGACCCTACAAAGGCAAATACTGGGAGGAAATGAGCTAATTGGGTGGGCTCAGCTTCAGGTGCAAGAGAAGGCAACTGCCAGGTGTGGTGCTGACAATTAGTAGGTTGGTTGAAAGTCAGTGCACAGAGCAGTTACCTCCCTAAACTAAATGCAGATAAGTAACTATTTCCCCCAACAATAACAACAACAAAAACACTAAGTTTATTCTCCGGAGGAACCAAGTTAAGTAATTCCAAACTCAAGGGCATAAGATAGGGTGAAGGCCATGGATAAAGTGTTAGACTAAAGGTAGGAAATTAAGTGAAAGTCTGCAAAATGAATTTTGCTCACCAAGCTCTTGTCTCTTGGCCCACTCACAGCACCCCTGCAACTGGTCACTGGTACTCAGGACAGAAGATTGGAGGACTCTCACAGTGAGACATGGAATAGCCTTAGAGATAAGAAGTCAAGATACTGACATTTGGGATACGCCGTCATTGCTTAATCACTCTATTCAGAAATTCTCCAATCCCAGGGTTTCATTCAGCTTTCCTTATTATCCCTTTCTAATGTGAATGAGACTCTAGGATCTCAGGCTAGTGGGGGAAATCTCCAATATGAAAGAGGGAGACTAAAGCAAAAATAGCCTTTAAAAGAACCTGAAAGAAATAATGCAGGAAATGAAATTATTTCCTTTCAAAAAAAAATGTATTTGCTCTTGTTACTGGAGAAACCCTGGTTCTCCTTACTGACATAGTAAAGAATTATAGGTCAGCAAGCCTAATAGCATGCAGACAAAGTTTATTAGTGAATGGGAGAGCAAAAGCCAGGGTGGCTAGAGCAAGGGTGGCAAAAGCAAGGGTGGCCAAAGGCCTGGGTGGCCAGTACCCAGGTAGCCAGAGGTCCGGTGGCCAAAAAGGGGTTGCCAGAGGCCTGGTGGCTAGAAGACGAGTGGCCAGGGTCCCCCTGTGTGGAAAAAGCACCATGAGTCAAGAGAAGAGAAGAGAGCCTTTTGTTCTGAGGACTTATATAATTGGTGGGATGGCGATGAAGAGTTACATTTTGATTGGCAGGTAAATGTGGTACCAGCTTCCCCCAGGGAGTCATGACTACCTGAATGCAGGTATGTGTGGAGGTCTGTTAGCCTCAAACCTTATCTTGCTCTAGACTCTCTTTGTTCATTTTGCATATGTGATAGGAGGCAGGCAGTTAACCAAAGTTGTTTATGGGCCCTCCCTTTGGGCACTGTAGACCCCTCTCCTTCTCCCTTCCAAGGCTTGGGATGAATACACAGTCTCAAGGTTTTCCTTTTCCCAGCCAGTGGAGATGATACACACAGACTTTCAAGGGCTGCCCACCCCCACACACTATCATAGTTTACTTGTGCTGTTTGGAATGCCTGGCAGCCTTATCGAACCAGACTCAGGACTAGTAGATCACGGGTGATCTTTTCCTTTGTTTTAGTTTCCTGTATTAAGTTCTTTGTTAGTTTGCAATGGTGAGGGTCCTGCCTTAATTTCCCCTTTGGCTGCTCATTCCTAGCTGCTACCTAAGTGTTAAAAGGTGTTGCCTGAACCAGGATGCTATAGTCCCTGACCAGCAACAGCAGAGCACACTCTGCTTTCTTCCCATGCTATCTCCTGCAACACTGCCCTCAGAAGGATAAGAGATGATACTGCCATCATGAAACAAGTACAGGAGACCTGAAAAGGAACAATTAGAAAGCAAGGACGATCTCTTACAAAGTATATATATATATATATATATATATATATATATATATATACACATGAGCATTTTTTAAATTTTTTAAGATTTTACTTACTTTGAAGATATGATTACCTTCTGGTTATTTTGGAGTCCTTATGCCAATAGACCAGTAGACAAAGAAAAGAGTAACTCTACTTCAAGTAGTAACTGACTTCATCTACCAGGAGGATCTAGGGTTACAAGAAGAGAGGGAGAAGTCTATCTGACACTCAAGAAACTCACTGGGCATCCTTTCTGATGTCATGCCAAATGAACATGGTGAGGTGATAAGAGCATGTTCAGTGATAAGTAACAGAACCAAGGCAGGCAAGGCAACTAAAGGCTCAGACCCCTCAGGAATAATGGTCCAGGTCAGCTCATCAGCAGTCAGCCTAGACCAAATGAAATTTTGCTTAACAGTGAGGGAAATCTAGAATGGATGAAGTAAGAGAAAAATGATAAATATTAAATATTAAAAATGATTAAATATCAAATGATACATGTCTAAATATTAAATTAAATATTAAATATTAAATTTCAAAGTGGCCTTTGAATCATATGCAGTAGTGAGACTTACAAGTTGTTACATTTACTTGCATTATGTCTTTTCAGAGTATATGGCTGATTGCCACATTGAAGAGGATCACATGATGAATTGGACTTAAGGAAGGGCTTGAATAGATCTGAGTGGGCTGTACCAGATACCTCTCATGCACCACCACTAAACCATTCAGTCCTATCTCTTGCTTTAGCTGTTATTATGGCAACCAAATCCATCAACATTTCTCAACAGCTAAATAGCCCTTCACCAAAATTCACACCACAAAATTCATACCTCTTGCTTCCTGTACCTGAGGACTTCTCTGATGCGATGACATGGGATACCTGTGGTAACTGGTGTGCACATATGCACAGCCAGGAAATGAAGAAGAATAAAATCTAAAAGGACACCCTTGACCAATGGAAGACAGAAGTTGATGGGCACATATGTCACCCTTTTATCCTCCCTGGGAACTCCACACCAATGTTCTGGTGAGATGGAGCACCTGTCACTTGTAGCAATGGCCAATGCAATAGCACATCTCAGTATTGTCTTTCCCTCTAGTATTATTTCACTCTCCCAGTCCCCACCTCTGTGCCCTGCAAACCTCCCAAATAAACACCTAAATGCATGCTTTTGTCTCAGCCTCTGCTTTTTTTTTTGGGGGGGGGGGAGGGTGGCAAATTGAATCCAAATTAATACAAACTAGAATATTTTACCCATCTATATGAACAAAAAATATAAAACTATAATGAAGATATTCTCAGATGTGCAATGAAAGAGAAAGAAAAAGGAAGGAAGAGAGGGAGGAAAGGAGAAAGAGAGAAGGAAAGAGACAGACAAGGAGGAAGAGAGGCAGGGAGGCAGGGAAGAAAGTAAAGTAAAAAATCAAGAAATCAAGAAAGTAAAAAATAAAGGAACACCTGGATCTAGAAAAATTAAATTCAAGAGAAGAAACTGACCAAGGGGAGTTTCAGGATAATCTGTGCAGCAGATTCAAAGAACAGGCACTACATGTTGGACATTCAGGAAAGATAACTCTAGAGGAAAAGTCACTGAAAGAAGATTTCATATGTGTGGACATTTGGAGGCAAAATAACCATATGTATGAAATGGATAGGTCCAATGGTAAAATTTATAGATATGTATGTAGAGAACAATGTAAGTGAAAGATAAATAATTATTTATCCCTTCACATTTTCAAGAAAGGAAATGTAATCATAGTAAAAGTATGGCCCACTAGTGAACAATATTCAGACAGCCACAATAATATAAATTGTATGATTGATTTTTCTAAACATATAGAGGAATGAGTAAGATAGAGAAGGGAAGGTTTGTGTGTAAGGAGGAAGCATGAAAAGGAGCAAATTTATCTTTTACCAACAAAAGAAAAAGAAAAAAATGAAACTGATATCAACAAGAAGCAGTAAAAAACACATATTCAAGATTTCTGGCCAATATGGAGGCATAGGTAGACTCACTTCACCTCACACAACCGTAAGAAGGATAACAGCCAATATAAAAACAAAAAAACACCTAGAACTGCCAGAAAATTAAACTGTATGGAAGTCCGACAATCAAGGATTTAAAGAGACATTCATCCAGATGGGTAGCAGGGGCAGACAGGATGTGGTATGGTGTGGAGAGGGGACAGTGGCAGTGGCTGGTGGAACAGGCAGTCCCACATTCACGTGCAGCAGATAAAAACCAGGAGGGACAACTGGAGAGTGAGCAATCCCAGCCCCAGGCCAGACCACACAGCCCAGGGTTCCAGTGCCAGGTAAATAAAGCCTCATTACCTCTGGCTGTAAAATCCAGTAGGGGTTTGGGCAGCAGAAGAAACTTCCAGTCTCTCAGGAGAGTTCATTTAACGGGCCCACAGGGTCCTAGAACATACACAAACCCTCCCACGCTGGGAACCAGCACCAGGGCAGCAGCTAGAAGGGCACCAGTCACTTATGGGAAGTGGGGGAAGTGACTGGACAGAGCAAGAGCCAAGCAAGTGGCATTGTTCCCTCTCTGACACACCCACCCCTCCCCCCACACACATACAGCACCACAAAGCAACAAAGTGAGCTGCACCACCCTGGCGAATACCTAAGACTCCATCCTTAACAACATAACAGGCATACCCACATGGGGAATCAAAGCAGCTCTACCTATTCACAGAAACACAGGGAGGCTGCCAAATTGAGGAGACAAAGAAATATGGCCTAAATGAAAGAACAGACTAGAACTCCAGGAAAAAAAAAGTGATGTGGAGACAGCCAACCTATCAGATGCAGAGTCTGAAACACTGGTGATCAGGATGCTCAGAATAATGATTGAGTATGGCCACAAAATAAAGGAAGAAGTGAAGGTTATAAAAAGTGAAATAAAGAAAAATATACAGGAAACCAACAGTGAAGGGAAGGAAGCCAGGATTCAAATCAACAATTTGGAACAAAAGAAAAATAAATATTCAATCAGAACAGAAAGAAGAAGCAAGAATTCAAAAAAATGAGGAAACATTTAGGAACCTCTGGGACAACTCAAATGTACCAACATCCAAATCATGGGGGTGCCAGAGGAGAAAAGGAAGAGCAAGAAATTGAAAACTTATTTGAAAAAATAATGAAAGAAAACATCCCTAATTTGGCAAAAGGAATAGACAGACAAGTCCAGGAAGCACAGAGTCCCAAATAAGTTGAACCCAAAAAGACACATCATAATTAAAATGCCAAAGATTAAAGATAAAGAATCTTAAAAGCAGCAAGAGAAAAGAGGAGAGTTACCTACAAAGGAGTTCCCATAAGACCATCAGCTGATTTCTCAAAAGAAACTTTGCAGACAAGAATAGAATGGCAAGAAATATTCAAAGTGATGAAAAGCAAGGACCTACCATATTTTTTGGACTATAAGACTGGACCAGAAGACGTACGTAGGTTTTAGAGGAGGAAAATAGGGGAAAAACCCTGCTCCACCGTCGCCCCCCACCCAGCAAGCCAGGTAAGCTACATTCGGACTATAAGACACACCCCCATTTTCCTCCCAAATTTGGGGGGGAAGTGCATCTTATAGTCTGAAAAATACAGTACATCCAAGACTACTCTATCCAGCAAAGCTATCATTTAAAATGGAAGGGCAGCTAAAGTGCTTCCCAGACAATGCAAAGCTAAAGGAGTTCGTCATCACCAAGCCATTATTACATGAAATGTTAAAGGGACTTAGCTAAGAAAACGAAGAACATCAAAACTATGAACAGTAAAATGATAACAAACTAACAACTATCAACAACAGAATCTAAAAAAACCAAAAACTAAACAAACCACTAGAACAGGAACAGAATCAAAGAAATGGAGATCACATGGAGCATTATAAGCAGGGAGGGGGAAGGGGAAGAATGCGGGAAAAGGTGCAGGGATTAAGAAGCACAGATTGGTAGGTACAAAATAGAGAGGGGTGTGTTAAGAATAGTAAAGGAAATGGAGAAGCCAAAAAACTTACATGTATAACCCACAGACATGAACAAAGGGGGGATTGCTGGAGGGAATGGGGGTACCAGGAGGAAAGGGGCAAAGGGGGGAAAATGGGACAACTGTAATAATATAATCAATAAAATATACTTAATAATAAAAAAGCCAAAATAAATTGGGACCTGAGACTTGTGTCCCCCCCCAAAAAAACATATTTTCAGTTAAGCAACTGACTGCTACTCTGAGTACTGCTTACTCTCAGTCTGAGATAAGGATGTACAAGGGGGTACCCAAAAAATGTGGAATTTATTTATAGAAACTTATATTCATTCTTACATGTTTAATCTTCAGCCACCTTCAAAGTATTCTCCGTTTGATGCAATACACCTATCAAGACATTTTTCCACTGTTCAGAACAGTTTTTGAACTCATCAATTTTGACACCTTTTAGTGCTTCAGCCCTTTTTTGTTTCACATATTCTACATCAGCAAAACATTTCCTTTTGAGAACTGTTTTCATCCAGGGAAACAAACAAACAAACAAAAAAGTCGCTCAGGGAGAGATCAGGTGAATACAGAGGGTGGGGCATGGAGTTTATGTCTCATGCCACTTTTGATCAAAAACTGCTGAACACTCAGCGTGGTGTGGGCAGGTGTGTTGTAAGTCACCCATCATGAAATGGACAACGTTGAAAGAGTCTTCCAAAAAAATTCACTGAAGCCAAATGCAGCCTCTCACAACAATGCCAGCTGGTACACTGATACAGATGGGTTCCTAAACACTCACCTAGTGGGGGAAGCCTGTACTACAAGGGACCCGCCTTCCAGAAGATAATTCTCGTTTATTTTTAGGTCCCCCTCATAAACACGAGACCATTTTATTTTCTCCTCTGATCTCTACCTTCATTTGTACTGTATTGAACTTCACGTTCCCTTTACTTAATAACCTCTCAGCCAGACCCCACAGCTGTCTAATCATTTTAAGAGAGGAATAAAATGTCCAATTCACCTTCCCTCATTTTAAAACTTCAATCTTACTTACATCCTATTGAATGTTCTCCCATCTCCTGCTGAGTCTCAGCCAAGGAACTCAGAGCATGGTGGAGACATGCCAGCAATTTCACTGCCCTTCATTTTGGTCAAGAAATGGAGACCAGAGTAAGATGGTAAGCATCTTCATGTTTACCTGACACTGCTATTGGCATTCCTAGTAAACAGTGGCTGGTCTTAGTTGTTGACCTTGTGACAAGAATCCTGAATGGGCTTTTTGAAGGGCCCCCAGGAGCCTTCCCACCACCGGGTTTACCACTTCTGACCTCACCCAACCTCACACCCTGGACTCTTGCTTCTACTGTTCCTTCTGGCTGAGTGCCAACAAGATGGCTCAAGCTTAGCTAACTTTCCTTCTGCCCCTTCAGTCTACAAGAAATCCAGCATCCCTGCCATGCCTCTACTCCTGCCTCACTCTCACCCTTTCCTCCCTGCTGAAACAGACACCAAGGGCGATCGGCCAGTCTGCTGCAAAGACTTCCATCAGGGAAATGAATGGCCAGTCTCTCCTTGTAAAAAACCCTAATCTCTACTTGGAACACTCTCTTTATTTCTTGGTTTATGGCTGCAGTGGGGAAGGTTCAAGGGAAAGTGAAGAGGGGAGACACTGATTTCGCCCCCTCAGCTGATGGCAAAACCCTTCCAGAGTTTTCGGTATTCACCCCATGGAGGCCGGAGTGGAAGGAATGGGTGATGGCAGCAAGACCACCAAGAGACTGCATCATGTGATGGTCGAGAGTCACTGGCCAGAGTTTATTAAACTCCCTAACCCTTAGTTACCTCATCTGTGAAACAGAGGGATTTCATAGGGTCACTACAATAGCTAAATGAGTAAATAAGACTAAGGCATTTAGAATATGACCTGGGATGAGTGTTATCTATTCTTATTATTTCTGCCACACGTTAGCAAGATCTTAGCAGATTAGTCTTATCATCTTGTCAATTCTCTTGGGACTCTGGAAGTTCTTGTCACCTATTATTTTTCACCTTTCAGTCTATAGCTGTAATTCCGAGGCCAAAGCAAAAATCCACCATCCTGCCACACATATTATTCAAAAACGTGGAGATGCTGGAGGAAATAGCCAGAAGAAGACGAGACTTGGAAGGACAGAGTCCTGCAGAAGACTGTTGTTTCTCGTAAGCCCTTCAGTACCATTTGATTTTTTAAAAAACTAGGTGCGTGCATTACTTTGATTTTTAAAAAATCAAATTTTAATCTTAAAAACATTCTGAGAATGTAAAAAAAATTCATACTTTGATTAGCTTCGATTATGTTTTGATCCTATTTTAAGAGCATCATGGTACTCCTGGAAAGTGATAGACATCAGCCACAGTCATCACCAAACTGGGTTTGGAAAACTTGGGTATAGATAGAAAACCCTTATGTAATTCTTACCTCTCCTTTTCTCTTTCCTTTCTTTTTCTTCCATAACCAGTAGGAAAACATTCCCTAGTTTTTATTAAACCAAGCACTCTAAGACTAAATTTTCAGTTGACCAGTACAATATTTCTTGATGAATTCTCAGATATAATTAGATTTAGAATTCCGTTAGAGCAGTTGATTTTTTAGGCTGTTCCCTGCTTCATGAGTTACCTACCATCTTCCTGACAGCTATTTTCATTCGTGACAGTGTATTCTGCACATTCGATCATAGAGCTTTGAAAAACTGGGTGAGCTTATCCTGTGTCAGGGAAGACTCAACGGCTTTTGTAAGTGTGGGGGACACAGAGGCTAACACACATTTCTTGCTCTCAAGGCCTATGTATGTCAGCTGGAAGAGCAAGTCCCCTGAATGTGAGAAGATGTTGCTGGGACAGCTAGAGCAGAAAGGTTCAAGAGGCACCTACCATGCTTTCATGAGGCACCACCTTCCTCTCTGAGCAGCAGACCCTACCATTGAGACTCACTCATAGAAACAGCCTCATTCTTTCCTTGGGCCAAATACCTAAAGCTTGTCCCTGCAATTTGTTTTCTGTTTTTTACACCACCTGTCAACTCTCCAATTCCCAGCTCAGTCTATGTGGCTGAACCCCACAGGTGACCCAGCTTGTCTTTTCTCCCAGATGATTCTTCCATTTTGTTTTGTTTTGTTTTGTTCCCAAATCCACCCTCCAGATATGCCTGTCTCTTGGCTTCTCAGCAGTACATGTAAGGAAGAAGAGGTCCCAACACAAGGCAAGTATGTACATTGTTGAAAGAGTAGGTCCAGCAGCAGAAGACATCTTTATTTTAGTTATTGTCCCAGATTTATTGATACAATTGCCTGTAATAAAATTTACCCATATGAAGTATATTTGATATATTTTGACAATTACACACAGTTGTGTAACCACCACTGTGACCAAGATAGAAAACATTTTCATCACCCTAAAAATTGTCATTGGCCCCTTAAGGCCATGGCTTTTGAGACAAAGAATAGATTGATTTGCAGTGGGGTGGTCAGGAAAGATTTCACAGGAGATAATGAGAAAAGACCTGGAATGAGAATAAAATTTTGATGGGCAGAGGAAAGATCCAAATTAAAGAAAAGCAAATGTGAACAGCACCATTGATTACACCAACCTGGAGACAATGGAGAGGTCAGGCATGTCAATATCAAGAGGTAAAGCTACAAAGTCGAACACATGTCACATTGTAGACAGTTTCGAATGCTAGGCTGAGGAGTTGGAATTTATACCACATGCAATTGGAACCTATTGTCCTGAACCTGAAACAATCATGTAAAAGAATCTAAATGATGAACATTTACTAAAAGTCTTTCATTGCTTTCAGTGAGCTACTGAATTAGGACTCCTGAGTTGCAAGAAGGGTAAGTTCAATCTGATCTGGGTGGGCAGGAAAGCTTTGCAGAAGGGCAGGATTCTGGACACTGGAGCAGCATCTGTTACTTATCCTGAAGTTCCCAAGGAATTTATCTTCCCAAAAGCTACTCTGGGTCTCTCCACTCATTATCACTCCAAATCTTAGGCCTCCTACCCACATGAGGTGTTCAGCAGATAAAGGTCCTGCTTCCTTCTCTCCCATCTGTACTTTGTCCAAAATAAACCACTGTCTCCCAGCCACATAGCACCAAGCTGTACATCTCCTGGCCAAGATGAGATCTGTGACTCACTCAGGACAGACAGTTCATGAAACCAGCTAATCCTCTCTGCATCCATCTATAGTGCAGTTTCTTCAGAAGAAAATAAAACTCTTTTATCAGGGCCCAAATCTACTCTTGGAGGAAAAAGACACCAGAAGACTTCTACGGCAACAAGGCAGTAGGCTAAACATACCTGATACACACTCTCCCAACTTCTTATGAAACGTCTTCTGTAGGACAAAATTCTGTTGTCCCCTTAGGCTTTTTCTGGCCTTTAGAAGCCATTGGCAAAAGAGAATTAAAAGGGCATTTTGTTAGCTCAATAACCTCTACATTTTCTTCTCTAAAAGTTGGCCACTGTTAGCGTAAAATATGTCTGTGGATCTCTTAAAGACTTCTGGAAGACTCAAGCCTCCTCCTGGGAAGGCCAGAGGAGGAGCCCTGCCCCTCCAGGGAGGGCCGGAAATCATCGTTATCACCTTGGACCTCATGGCATGTGGCCGGCTATTCCAGAACATGGGAAAAAAGATCAACAAGTAGGAAAGACCAAGGGAGATGAGGAGAAGAGAAAATGGACGGAGGCAAGAGATGAAAGATACTGTAGGTAGCCAGTGTGACAGTTGATTTTATGTGTCAACTTGACTGGATCAGGGGGTACCCACACATTTGGTCAGACATTATCCTGGATGAGTCTGTGAGGATGTTTCTGGAGAGATTAATACTTGAATCAATAGACTGAGTAAAGCAGGTTGCCCTCCCTAATGTGGGTGGGCCTCATCCAATTGATTAAGAACCTGAACAAAACAAAAAGGCTAAGTAAGATGGGCTGTGGGAGCTGCTACATTGCCTGGCTATGGGAGCTGGTACATTGGTCTTTTCCTGCCTTTGGACTTGAACTGAAAGATCAACTCTTTTGGGGCCTTGAGTCAGATGGCTTTGAGCCTAGAACTTACACCATTGGTTCTCCTGGGTTTCAGGCCTTCAGACTTGGACTGACACTACACTTCAGCTCTCCTGGTCTCTAGCAAGTTGCTCAAGCACATCTTGAGACTTCTCATTCTGCCTAATCACATGAATCAACTGCTGGTAATAAATTATTCTATTTACAGATGATAGATAGATGATGAGAGATGATAGATAGATAGATAGATAGATAGATGATAGATAGATAGATAGATAGATAGTAGATATCCTGTTGGTTATGTTTCTCTGCAGACCCCTGACTAACACACCCAATTAGTTCAATTCGACAACTATTTATTATTGCCAAGCACTGTTCCCAGGACTGGGGATTCATTGAGAAACAAAGCAGACAAAATTACTTCCTTCATGGAGCTTGCAGTCTGCCCACACAAGCTCGTGCCTTGACAGATAACTCAATGGGAAAAGTAACAAAATGCATCTCATCATAATCTGGACTTTCCGTGTTTTCATCACCAGCTGATAGGTTGTTTTATTTCTGACAAAGAACTGTACCTATATACCTGTTCAGACACATGTGGGGCATATTGAACTGGTTCAAACTGAGGAAGATCTACCAAAGACCAGACCAGGGATACATCATAAGCAAATAATGAAAGAACACCGTGTGCCAAAGCCTGGAGTTTCCACTGCGACTGCTTTTTTTTAATGTGCTTAATTATACAGGGCAAAGAGGAGGGAGCTTTGTTCTTTTCTCTAAACTATGCTAAATCTACTTGCCCCCCAAAGTCAACCCACACATTTTGTCCTGCCCAAATCTGCAAGTATAGACCATTGTCACTGCTACCCTTTCCCCTCATTAAACATCAGAAACAAGTAAGTCAGTCTCTGGCCTTCAGAATTCTCCAGGCCCTTTCGCCATCCATTTCCTGAGTGCTTCATTGGAAAAACAATTCTGGATTCCCATGATTTGCTCCCTTTAGGGAAGTTATAAAGACTTAAAGGATATCAAGAAGTTAGGAGAGATGGGGAGCCATTAAAAGGAACCTGCTGTCCTCAAGTGAAGAATCCCCTTACATATACCAGCTCTGCTCAGCAAAGCTAGCTTAGTAACACATGTTAACGTGCTTTGTGAAGTGGAAGGCATTAGAGAAATGTGTAAGGAGCTGAGAGATCACTTTGATGACCTTTGCTTTATCTTCTCATTCTTGAAAAAGCTTTTAGGTTGTGGTTTGTGCCATTAGAACCTAACTTTGGGAAAGGGATTAAACCCAAGCTATTCCAGCATCTCAGCAGCCCTGGCCAAGTGGCCCTGGGCTTATTTAATAAGAACAACCAGTGACGTTTGCTCAGTATTTTGTTGCTTCCAAAACACTTCCCAAAACTTACCTCATTGAATTCTCACAACAGGTCTACAGGGTAGGTGTCATCACCTCCACACAGGGGAGAGTCAGAGTCCTGCTGCTGTGGGATCCAATAAGTCAAAGCACCCACACCAGAGTCAGGGGAATGACGTAATGGGCTCCAAAGTAACTCATTGCCTGGAGCTCTTCCCATTACACACACTGCCTTACCCTCCAGGGTGTAGGCATGGAAACCCGCCCCACCTCACTCCAGATGCACGGACTGACAGACATCATGGTATAACTTCAGGACATCTGTACTTGAGGTCAGCATACTGACCCCACATCTAGCACTCACTGTCTTTGACTTTGGGTGAGTTACTTCGCCTTCTCTAAGGCCTTGTGTTTCCAACAATGGCTTTAGCCAGCATCCTCAAGAAGGTGCCTTTCAGCATCTAGGACTGGAATCCCATAGAATTCTCTAGCTGGGAGGCAATGTGTGATCTTTTGAGCAGAGGCATCCCTGGCTTGGATCTCTGGCCCTACCACTTTCTATGGTTATGGCTGTGAGCAACTCAGGGATGTTCCTATCTGTAAAATGCAGAGTATATATGCAAAGCTGTATGCAAAGTGCCTGGCTCAGATGAAGTGTTGAACAGTGATCACTCCTTCTCCACCTCCAACTCTTTAGAGTTAATTTTCTGCTCAGGACTCTCATGGCTTAACTCAAATGAACGGCTTTCTAATGGTGGAGTCAGTCTGAGGCACAGTAGAGGCCAGAGGGGTGATGCTGTGAGATGGATTGTTTCTGACTATGTTCCAACCATGTGTAAAGGAGAGCCCAGGTGAATCAAGGTAAGTCCTGTACCACCCCCCTTATGAGCTGAAGTCATAACCTTTCCTCCTTACTTCTGGTTCACAGACACCAGGCAGGCAATCCAGAGAGAATTGGCTTAACTGCAGCCCCACCTCTCCCAGGGTGAGGTGGGAGTACAGCCCAGGGTCACTATGCATGGGTTTTGTGTAACCATCTGCATATCTGAAGACAGGATATGTCCATTTCCTCGCAGCTGAGAGGAGAATCCAAATGCAGGGTGATGGCAATGGGAGATGCCACAGGACAGCAGGGGGCCAGCCAGTGCCCTGTGGGGACTCATTCATGCAGCTTGCAAGAATGGAGATGGAAGGAAAGGCAGCCAGGCAGGCCACAGGTGTGCTGATCCCTGCAGGTCCCACCTCAGAGCTATTCGTTCTTTTTGCTTTTTTCTTTTTTTCTTTTTTTCAGAGCTATTCATTCTGTTCCTCTGGATCACAGATGGAATTCTGCACTCTGCCTCGGGAACTAGGAAGGTGGCAGAGAATGCCTCACACTTCAAGCACTTACATCCTTTTTCTTTTAAAAATTATAAGTGATTTCAACAGATAGGGAAGTGCAGAAAATGATTTAACAGCACTGTGCTCACCGCAGAATTTAAACAGGCTTCACATTTTGCCACACTTGGTTCAGTTTTTTCCTAAAGAAATAAGCTGTGGCATTCTGACATGCCTGAATCCTCCTCCCCACTCAGAAACAGTAAATGTCTTAGCTGCCACGTAAAGCGTAGCTTCTATACATGTACTTACACTGCACTGTCTAAAGCTGGAAACAACCTGGATACCCATCCACAGTAGGACGGATGAATTCCTTTTACAATATTCACACAAAGGTATATTATAAAGCAATTAAAATAAACAAGCTACAGTTTTACACATAATAATGAAAGAATAGTCCCAAAATAATGTTGATCAAGAAAAGCAATGCTGAAAAGAATACGTGTAGTTTCATTTCATTTAAATAAAGTTCAGAAACAAAACTAATGTTTTGTTTAGGGTTATATACAGAGGAAGTCAGGCTAATGTTTACCTATAAGGGGGTGAATGGGGCTAGATTGTATTAGAGAAGGATTCACAGGGGCTTTTGAGGTGCTGGCTGTTTGGTTGTACTTTATAACAATTGAACAATATGTAGATATGCATTTTATGCACATTGTTTGATGTACATTTCACAATACAAGTGTCTAAAATATACCACTCTTGTTGTGGCCTGTTTTTTTTTTTTAAATTTATGATTTTATGCTGTATCTGGTATAATATATATCAACCTAATTCATTCGTTTTAATTGCTGTCTAGTATTACATGCACAAACCCCAGTTTACTTTTCCATTCCCCAGCCAGGCTTGAGTAATGTCATTTCCATGTTCTGTAATTAAAGCAGTTCCATAGAGAAAACTTTGTACATTCCTCCTCATGCATGAGTGTGAAGATTTCCATTAGAGTCAATGGACTTGAAATTTCCACATCCCAAGGAACGTACATCTTCAACTCTATTTGATCCTGTCGAGTTGCTCCTGCAAGTGACTGTATCATTTTAGACTCTCCGCAGAAATCCTGGTCCCTACGTCCTCCCCAATATTTGGTGTTGCCAGACTTCTCAGCTTTGGTACCAGTCCCTTCTTACACTAATTTGCACCTCCCAGTTTTTAGTAATGTCAAACATCTTTTCACATGTGTGTTGGCATTTCTGACACCCGCTTTCATGAATGACCTGTTTTTGTCTCTTGCCCACTTTCTATAGAGCTGTTTGTCTTTTCTACTTGCTATGGATGAGTTCTGTGTGTATTCTGAATGCCAATATTTTGATGGTTTCTTAAATGGCAAAGGTCTCCTCTTGGTCCGTAACATGTCTTTTCACTCAATTACAAATAACATGGCAAGAAGGTGAGATGGGATAAGACACTGAGTTAAGACACCAGGTTTCCGAGTCTGACTACTGTGTCTCTTAACTTGGTTCAGCCACTTGTAAACTAGCCACGTGGTCTTGGGAAAATTACTTGATTTCTATGTGCTTCAGTTTCCACAGCTTCAAAATGGAGCTAATAATATATACTCTTTATTTTCTTGTTATATGATTAAATGAGATAATATGTGCAAACCACTTGAAACATCATTAAGAGACTGTTCAAAAAATAGTCCTTGTTTTTATGGTGTCTGTTGTCACAGATATTTAAAATTTTGATGAAGCCAATTTTATATCGTCTCCTTTGATCATGTTTTCCTTTGCCATCTGGTCTAAGCTATTCTTCCCTATTCCAACAGCATAAAGAGATTCTACAAGGTGTTCTAAGTGTAGGTTTTGTTGTTTACTTGTAGGACTTTAATCTATATAGACTTATTTGAGGTATATATTGGGGTTCTTTTTGTGTGGTAAGGAAATAACATGATCTCTCCTTTAGGGACGGTATTTGCCCCAGTATAATTTATTGAATAGCTGGGTCTTTCAAAGGAACAGTAGAGACATTTTTGACTTTGGCTCGATGAGACATGCATACACCGTTTACAGTCATTGGCTCTAACCATCCTGGCTTTCAGGAATATCCCCCCAACACACAGTCAGCTCCCCTGGATCCTGACACAGCATCAGAATGGTATGGGCAGTGGAGCAGGAACAAGGTGTGAAAGACACGTGTGCAAAGTTTTTCTTACATCAGGCAAGCAATGGTATGAGCAGAGAGCTCAGCTCTCATCAAAGTCCAGACAAAAATGTCAATTCTCTCATGTTAAGAATTCTCTCGGGGATGTGGTGCCTACAATTACCCATATGTATGTTTTCCAATGGGAGCCATGCCAAATAGAATTCATTAGAATCCATGTGTTTGCAGGTCACAGACCTGTAGGGAGACGGCAAACAGCAAGTACCGCTGTCGGGGGAGGTCACGTGTTCCCTCAGTCCCATTATCAATAATTCAAAACAAGCTTCCATCTCTTTCTAGCCTCTTTTCAGAAATGTAATAAAAACATTGTTGCATGAAGAGGTGATATGAAAATATGCAGCCAAAAATATAGAAAAAATTTATAAGAGTTTGTCAAGCAATTCATTAATAATTACATTTTGATATTTTTCTGATTTTGTGAAGTTTGTAGTGTTTTTTAGCACTTCATATTGTGTAATTTGTTAGATTTTTTTGTCTCCTTATAAAAGTTTCCTTTCTCATGCAGACTGGTGAGGCCACTGTGGAAAACAGTATGGAATTTCCTCAGAAAACTAAAAATGGAACTGCCCTTTGACCCAGCAATTCCGCTACTGGGATTATACCCTAAGAACCCTGAAACACCAATCCAAAAGAACCTGTGCACCCCAATGTTCATAGCAGCACAATTTACAATAGCCAAGTACTGGAAGCAACCGAAGTGCCCATCAGCAAACGAGTGGATCCAAAAACTATGGTATATTTACACAATGGAATTCTACGCAGCAGAGAGAAAGAAGGAGCTTATACCCTTTGCAACAGCATGGATGAAACTGGAGAGCATTATGCTAAGTGAAATAAGCCAGGCGGTGAGGGACAAATACCATATGATCTCACCTTTAACTGGAACATAATCAATAAAAGAAAAAAGCAAACAAAATACAACCAGAGACATTGATGGGGGGGAACAGTCTAGCAGTGGCCAGGGGGGAGTGGGGTGGGGACAGTGGGAAGAGGGGATTGCAGGAGCTATTATAAAGGACACATGGACAAAATCGGGGGGGATGGTGGGGGTGGGGGAAGGAGGTGGGTTCAGCTGGGGTGGGGGGGAGGGAAGGGGAGAAAAGGCATACAACTGTAATTGAATAACAATAAAAAAAAGAAAAAGAAATAAACAAAACTGATTTTTGAATATTTAAAAAAAAAGTTTCCTTTCTCATCTAATTTTTCATTCTTTTCTTTAAAGAGAGGTCCCCAGTTGTTTCAACTTGGGGTCTCTCAAAACCAGAATCTGTCCCTGCTAGGACACTAATGTTCTCAAAGAAATTACCTCATTGGAGAGAGTCCTCTTTCTCAGTGGTTTTACAGATAATAAAACAGAAAACCGAAAGGTGGATCCATTTGTCACAGGTCACAAAGCAAGCCAGCGGTGTGGTCAGGACTAGAACCCATGGCCTCTGAGAGGGAGTTCTCTGCTTTCTCTCACGAAGTCCTCTGTGCGCCATGTTCTTTCTGTCACCTTCCTAGATGAGGACCACGGCGTGTCACACAGCCCTCTGACCAGCGGCCTGTATTAATAGGGTTACTGTGAGTGTGCTTCACTAATATAACCCCATAGCTCATCACCAAGTGCTACTTCCTCTCTTCCCTCTCCTGGACGAGGGGTTAAGGAGAAAGCAATTCAATGGTTTCCCAGCCTGTTCCTCTGCCCCCTTTCAGGCAGCATTTCCTTCCGTTTACTCCCTGACTGAATGACCTTTCTGCTTTAACCACCCACAAAATGCCATGTTCTCTCTCCCCAGTGCAAATGTCACCTTGTTCATTTCCTGCTTTAAACCCTCCAAAAGCCTTCATATGTCTGCAGAATAGAACCAGAACTCCTGGGTATGATATGGGCTGGCTCACACCTCCAACCTCACTTTCAACCATTCTCTATCCATTCATTCATTCATTCATTCATTCATTCACCTGCTTTCTCCTGACTTCTCACCAATTCTGCAGAAACATATCAGCTACACCCCACATTTGCAGATGGAGAAAATGAGTCTCAGAGAAATCAGATGACTTGCTCAAGTGTAGTGACCATCATTGATTTCCTACACAGCACCTTTGTTTCTTCCTAATAAAACCTTGATCTTGTTAAGGTGTCTAGTCCTCACTCACCCAGCCCTGATTCCCAGCTCTGGGCCTGCTCGGGCAGCTGTTAGTCTGAGCAAAAGAGGACAAACATTTTCTGTAAAGAACCAGAGAGTAAATATTGTAGGCTTGTGGTCTCTGTTGCAACTACCCAGCTTTGCCATAGTGTCAAGACAGAAGCCACAAACAATACACAAACCAAAGGGCGTGGCTGTGATCCTGTAATACTTTATGTATGGACACTAATATTTGCATTTCATATAATTTCATGTCTCATGAAATATTATTCTTCTTTTGATTTTTTCCAGCCATTGAAAAATGTAAACACTGTTCCTAGCTTGTACAAAAACAGATGGTGGGCTGACTATAGTCCTACAGGCAATACTTTGCCAACCCCTAATCCAAGCCATTTGGGGCATGGTGTCCTTCCAGCAATGACGGGAAGGCCCAGCACCTAAGGGACCCAGTTGCACCCAAAGACTCTTAGGTGATGTCTAACCTGACAGAACTTAGATTCCATGGAACCTAAGCATCCATGGAATTTCAGAGATGGGATTGTGGAAGGACAAAAGAGGACATTCCCATTGCTGCTATTCAGCTCTCCATTTATTAATACAAACTTGAAACCTTCTCCTGAAGAGTCCTGCCTGATTCTAATCCATTTCCCTTCCAAGCCTGGAGCTGGCACAGGATCAGGCTGGCACTCAGGTTCTGCACTACATCTCTGGAGGGTTCATTTTGAGAAGATCCAGAGGGGCCCTCCTGGATTTCAGGACTGATTAGCCACCCACGCCCTCCCTCCTGGCCCACGAGGACTGACACCCAGCCCACAAGGCAGGGCCTTGGATTCATGCCCGAAATAATCCAAATATTAACAGAGAGAGGAGATGAATATGTTCCTGATATGCTGTATGATTTTCAGCATTGATTTTGATTCAAGGAGACCAATTAAAATTATCTATTCTAATCAGTTGCCAAACTTACCTGTTCAATAATGTGTCTAAATTCATTAACTGTTTTGTTTTAACAATATTTCACTTTAAAGTTTAATTTTATCTACACATTATCTCCACTTTACTTATGCAAATAACAGCTTTATAGCTATAATAGCAATAACTCATTATCATCCTTTGCAAAGCCAGTAGGAAATTTGCCGCTTTGGAGAATATCCAGTACTATTAATTGGAGAGTTTATGTAAAGGCTACGTTGACTTGAAATCATTTGTACTCACAAATCAAGTGAGAGGCGTAGCCTTGACACAGCAGCTCTATTGAGTGAAGAGTCCACCTCTGGCCGTGCCCCTTCACCCTTCCCAAAGCTGAGCTTGCGCTTAAAAAGCACTGGTGGCAAAAGGAAATATCTCTTGGAACATTCCCTTTGGTCCATCACTGACATTTCCTGTTGGCAAATTTAACATATTTAGTGGCATCTAAAGGGTGTTTGGGAATATATTAAACAGCGAACATCTCCAAGAGATGTCCACTGCACTTAACACAGCTGGTTCTCTTTCAAGATCACTCATGTAATTAATCTGAGCACCTAGCCAAGGACAGTTTGCTAGTACTTTTCTAAAGGGGTTATTGATTGAAAAGCTAGTCCTTTCCTCCCCACACACAATAAGATTACCAAGAAAAGATTGAAAGAAGACATCACTTGGGTCATGCATGCTGTAAGATCAAAGGGACCAGCCAAAATATTATACCAGGGTTTGGGGAAGCAGGGTAGCTCCTCAGTCTCAGCCATAAGAGTGCCCAGCACTCTTTTAAGTACTTTGCCTGCTATATTTCATGACTAAACTGGGTGAATATCATTTCTGGTTTATAGCTGAGAAAAGTAATAATAAGTATGATGGATTACATACTATTTTAGTAAGCATGTGACATACCAACAATACAGAGTTTAATTTAATCCTTACAAAGGGATTAAGAGAGAAGCATTCTTATCCATATTTTACAGATGAGAAAACTGAGGCTCAGAGACAGTAAGAATCTTGCGAGTCCTCAAAATTCTTAAACAGCAGAGTCGGATTCTACCTCGTATTTGCCCAACATCCCAAGCCTCGTGCCTCGCCATGGATCCTCGGCAGGGAAACAGTTCTGGAAGGAACTGCTGCCTCCACCCCAGGGCCAAGCCTGGTGTTCAGCAACTGTGGGTAAATGAAAGAATGAAGGAACAGTGGGACAGACAACAGGGGGTTGGGGTGAGTAAGGTGGAATGTCAGGAGCCCATTAAAAGAGCACTCTGCTGGTAGGTTTTCTTTTCTTTTTATTACTTACTGAGGCATAATTGACAAACCAAATTGTAAAATATTTAAAGTGCACCATGTGATGATTTGATGTACATACACACTGGGAAAGGATTCTCCCCATCAAGTTAATTAACACATCCATCACCTCACACATACACATTTTTTTTAAGTAGAACATTTAAGTTCTACTCCCTTAGCCCACTTCAGATTTTCAGAGTCTGCAAGAAGCCAACAATTAGAAGGCTGAGGGAGCTGATCAGCTGCAAGGCATCCACCACAGAGAATGACAATTTCTTCTCTTTCTTTCTCTCTCGTCACCTGGCCTCATGGACCCCTGATATAAATCAGCAGGTGACAGCTCAGCCCCTGAGCTGACATTTATCACACACACCGGTGTGGCAGGCACTCTGCAAAACTCTTTATACACAACATCTTACTTCTTCTCAACAGCAATCTTGCGCGGGGTTGTTGAGAAGATATTTTAATCCCATTATACAGATGAGAAACTGAGGTTCAAGGAGATGAAGTTCACTGAATAAAAACAGTGAGCAGGCAGTATAGCTAGCCATCAGAGAGATGCAAATTAAAACCACAATGAGATGCCACCTCACACCGGTCAGAAATGCCATCATAAACAAAGCAAAAAACAACAAGTGTTGGAGAGGTTGTGGAGAAAAGGGAACCCTAGTGTACTGTTGGTGGGAATGCAGACTGGTGAGGCCACTGTGGAAAACAGTATGGAATTTCCTCAGAAAACTAAAAATGGATCTGCCTTTTGACCTGGCAATTCCACTGCTAGGATTATATCCTAAGAACCCTGAAACACCAATCCAAAAGAACCTATGCACCCCAATGTTCATAGCAGCCCAATTTTCAATAGCCAGGAGCTGGGAGCAACCTAGGTGCCCATCAGTACATGAATGGATCAGAAAACTATGGTACATTTACACAATGGAATTCTATGCAACAGAAAGAAAGAAGGAGCTCCTACCCTTTGCAGCAGCATGGATGGAACTGGAGAGCATTATGCTAAGCAAAATAAGCCAGGCAGTGAGGGACAAATACCATATGATCTCACCTTTAACAGGAACCTAATCAACAAAACAAACAAACATGCAAAATACAATCAAAGACACTGAAATTGAGAACAGGCTGACAGTGACCAGAGGGGAGAGGGGAGGGAATTTCAGGGGGAAAGGGTGAAGGGTTTGTAGGAACAATTATAAAGGACACATGGACAATAACGTTGGGGAGGGGGGAGAGGGGGAAACAGGAGGGAGGTGGAGAGGGCTGGGGGTTGGGCTGAGGTGGAGGGAAAAGGCAGAAAACTGTGCTTGAACAACAATAAAATTAAAATTAATTTTTTTAAAAAAATCAGTGAGCAGGGCTAACAAGGCAGTTAGTCTGTGCGTACAGGAGAGTCCAAGACTGGGGACAGTAGCAATTTCTGAGTAGCTTTAGCCTGAAGTGGAAAAGTTAAGAGCAGAGTCCCTACATACCAGAGAAGTGCTGTGAGGGAGATTTCCTGAGGTCTATCAGTGGGCTGTTAACTGTTTTTGAAGTAGAAACATTACATTACCCACTTAACCTCTCACAGCTTGGCCTCGAGGGCCCTGCTTGCCCAGATGCCCTCAGTATCAGCTCCCTTGGGATGTGCACCCTGCGGTCTCGGGCTTGTTTTGGTGGGACTTGATTGCAAGGGAGGGGAACCCAGTCTGAACCGCCTGAGGCAAAGGAAGGAATTGATTGGCCTGTGTGATCCAAGGCCACTGAAATAGTTGGGTTAGGCAGGATGGAAATGGGACTCAGAATTGTCTAGACCCAGAGAATGGCTGGTCCCTGCTCTTCTCTGCACTTTAGATTTCATGATCCCTGCTGCCTGGCTTTCTACATATGGTTGGAACATGGATGCCAACAGTTCCTCAAAGGTGAAAGCTTTTCTTACTATTGAGATGCTATTGAAGTAATAGCATGATACATTCAAGTATTTCAGGCAAGGAATCCTAGCCTTGTTTGGGTGAGGTGCTCACCCCCGCATGAATTAACTACGGTGTGGAGGAAGGAGGTGAGCGATACCATGAAAGAACATGGCGGCTCCTTTGAGGGTGGCAGAGACGGGTTATTCCCCAAGAGGAAATTCTGAACAGACAACTCATAGAGCTCTAGCATAGGGCCCAGCCTCTGCTTCCTTTGCAGTCTGGTCAATATCCAGAGCTTACATGGGGGCCAAGCTCCTGCTACCTCAATGGCCATGTATGCCATTGGGACACTGTCTTGAGTGAGGGTGTGCCCCAAGTACAAACAGCCATCGTTGCCATGGATACAGAGAGGAGAACAAACTCCACTGTCCAGCAACGATATTTCCTCAGAAACACGTCCCCGGTTGCAATTTAAACTAATTTTGCATAGAGAAGAGGAAAGTGCCTTGGGTGTAGGTGAGACTGAGGTGTCTGTGAGATGCTAGCTCACGATTCAGAGCAGGACTTTCATTCTGTTTCAAGTAGCTAGAGTCTGGCTTTTTATGGTGTGCTTGAGTTTTTCAGTCTGACACTAGGGAGTGGCTCATGCAAATATACAGGCCCCTTTACACATGTGCACACACGCAAGCACACACACAATGTCCTGTGGAAAGAGCTCTGGATTAAGATAGTTGGGATCTCATTCCTTCTCACCTCCACATGAGTGAGTTTGGATTCATCTTTTCCCTGCTACCTCTCAATGCCCTCACAGTGAGTCAGCCTCAAGTAGGGACATGTGGAAATGAATGAGGAGACTTCGGGTGGCCCTATAACTTTGGGGAAGGAAAAAGAAACCCTAAGAACATTTACTGGGATGGGGCCAAAGATGCTAACTGTCCAGCAAGAGGTAATGAAGGATTGTCCTGCCTCAAATGCTAATAGTGCCCAGGGTCAGAAACACATGGCCAATGGCTCCTAAGGCCTCTGTATCTCAGACAAAACAGGTTCAATGCACCTGTGTTTCTCTTAAAAGATGAGCAGAAAAAACTTGGCCAGGAGAGGACCTGGTATCTAACCAGGCCACAGTATCACAGACAAGTCCTCTGGGTTATCTGTTGTTTCTCCCAACTGTGCCCTTCAGAGCTGTGTCCTCCAACCTCCCCTGGTCTGGCTTCTGTGGCAGCTTCCAGCGCCGGGCAGACCCCACCTCAACTGGCTCCCTCTCGGCCCCCCTTCTCTCCCTGACAAGGACTGCAGACCCTAGTCCAGAAATACATGTTTTCTTTGAAATTCCCTAATTATGTGAATTTTTATAAACTTAGTTTAGAATATGTGTTGCTAATGGTAAAATGAAAATAACAAGAAGTTCTAGAATCATATTCAAAAGGTGAGTGGAGGTCCCTCTCCATTGGACTTTACACTACATTACCTTCGAGGCCTTAGTTTCTCCCCTCCACTATCTGTCAGGTGTCTAAGGTGAGACTTCAGGGTGAGGAGATACGATTGCTGTGCTAACACCAGCAAAGACAGTTTCCAGTTCATACCAGGAGGCTAGTTGTGAAAAGGTCCCTGAGGCCATGCCCAGGCTGGGCAGGGTAACCTTTTCTGCTGGATTAATGTGACACTTCATGAAACAAATGAGCGTGTTTACTGTTCTTGCCCTAGGCAGTCAATGCTTTCCAAGCTCAAAAGTGGTGTCCAGGTGACATCTGGTTTAGAGGTGGTCTTAACGCAGGAGGAAAGTCCCAAAGCAACCCAGCAGGGGATGGTAACAGGGTATCCCTTGTCTGGAAAGGAAAAGCCGAGGCACAGGGTCAGGGTAAGAGCTGCTTGCCTGTGGGGAGCACAGAGGGGTCCTCACCACCTCTCCCACCTGTGGCCCAACTCCCCAGATGCTGGCATCCTCGGCATGACCCTGCCTGCAGGGCAAGCAAGTTGTCTAGAGTTAGTTAGTTGGTAGGCTGCCCAAGTCAAGGTTCTTAGTGACAAGACCCCACTTTGTTCAGGTATAAAAGGCAGCCTGAGAACCCCCACAAGAGCTCATAGAGTCAAGGCTGGAGGCCCTGCAGCCAGGAACACAGGAACATGGTGGTTGTAACATTTCAGACCTGCTCCTGCCACAGGGAGAGCCGTGAGGCCGCACCTGCAGGCCACTCATCCACCATGGGCTGGGGACCCCATCCTGGGCCCTGATCTGCGAATCTGCCTGCTGGACACCCTTTCCCACCCTCACCAGTGTCTATCCTGCAAAGAGCCACCTTCCTGCTAAATTGTCCTCAGGCAGTCCCGTCACTGTGTCCTGCTTACAAGAAAGCTGGGAACAAAGATCCTGGCTTCTGTTTTGGGAGGCAAGACTCAGAAGCTTGGAAACGTCCCAACACAAGAAGAGTATTTAAAAGATGCCTGAGCAGCCCAGGATACACATCCACTCCAGGGAGCTGTGCAGACGGCGTAGAAGACTCAGCCCAATTACAACTCAGGGTGCAGTCACATGGTTCCCTGGCCCCTTGATTCAATGATGGCTGTGCACCCCCATGTCTGCTTTCAGCAGACTAGTTTCTGCTGCCCCTCTCCCTTCCCACTGGCCCCAGGGATTCCATACTACCCACTTCTTTTCAATGGTTGCCACTGTCCCTCCATCGAGGCGAGTGGCAGAGCTGTCCTCAGCACGCATGCCATCTTCCAGGTGCACACAGGCCATCTGCCTTTGTTTACCCTGAGGTAAATTCACATGACACAAAACTAACCATTTTACCATGTAGAATTTATTGATATGTAATACATTCACAATGCCCTGCAACCATCTCCACTATCTGCCTGCAGAACATTTTCAGCACCCTCAAAGGAGGCGCAGTGTCCATTAGGCAGCCACTCCACTCTTCCCTCTTCTTCCAGCCCTTGACAACCAGCAATCAGCCTTCTGTATGGATTTCCTTCTTCTGGACATTTCATATCAGTGAAATCATACAATAGGTGACCTTTGGTGTCCACCTTCTTCCCTTAGCATCATGTTTTCAAGCTTCCTCGAATTACATTAGTTTGCTGGGGCTGCTGTAACAAAGTACTGCAGACTGGGTGGCTTGAACAAGAGAAACGTATCATCTCACAGTCTGGAGGCTGGAAGCCTGAGACTGAGGTGTCAGTAGGGTTGGCTCCTTCTGAGGGCCGTTCCAGACCCTTCTCTTTGACTTGCCCATGAGTGTTTTCTTCCTGTGTCTTCACATCCTCCTCCTGTCTGTGTTTGTATCTGTGTCCAAATGTCCCTTTTTTATGAGGGCACCGGTCATATTCAGTTACAGACCACCCTGATGACCTCATTAGACCTTGATTACCTCTTTAAAGGCCTCGTCTCCAAATAGAGCCACATTCTGAAGTACTGGACTCCAAAGGGAAAATTTGACCCACAATACATTTTTTCCCACTAAAAATTAGAGGAAACCTCAAGGGCTCTCCGTATATTGCTGGCACAGAGAAGCTGGATAGATTTTCACCCTCTAATTGCTTGAACTTAGGTTAGGTGGTTATCAGAAGCCCAAAGCCTTCTCTGTCCTCTTGTGTTCTTGAGGTCGGTCACTGTCCCTTCTTATAGTTTCATTTCGGATCACAACAGGCCTCCTTCTCCATGAAAGGCTCATTCCAGGAACTTCTTGATCAGATGCCTCTGGCTATCTTGTGCCGCCCCCTGCACACAATGAAAACACCTTACAGCCAAGGGCCTTCAGACCCACTAGGCCAGGATACCTCACGCAGCCCCCTGTAGCCCTGGGATGCTTGCCTGTGCCCTGAACCTTGACCTTCTCTCCCTCTCAGCTTTTCTCTCTCCTAGTCCTCAGGTACCAAGTCATAATGCGGATAACAAGTTTAATCAATTCAACTAGTCCTTGTTGCTAGGTGAGTGTTCCAAAAGAACTTGAGGTCTTTTCCCAGGTAAAATGTTCCTAAGGAACATGATGATGACGGGGACCCCGAGGCCTGGAGAGAGGTGAAGCACCAAGCCCCAGCAGCCGAGACTCCCCTGTGCTGGGAGAATGTGACTCACAGATGTCTTTCTGTTTCCTTCCCTTCTGCAGCCTCATGGAGTCAGACTTAGTGAATGATAAGGGCCCCGGGCCCAGGGAAAGAGTCCAGGGACTCTCCAGGTCAGACATGACTGATGTGTGAGGAGTGGCCAGCCATGTTCAACGCCCTGGGCTCAGTCTACACATTTGCCAAATGGGCAAATTCCACAACCTTACTTATCCCATGAGGTGCTTTGGATAATGGATGAGAAATCACTCAAAAGGCAATGAAAAAACGAAGGGTTTTTTTTCTCATTGTTTATTCATTTAGCTCTGCAATAAATGCCCAATAGAGCATCACGCTGGGGGGGAGCCCCAGGGAATGTTCTCTGAGCTTGCCTAGCCCTTTCTAACCTCGTCCGAACAATTTTTCTTGCTCCCACGAAAGAAAATCCAACGCTTCATTTACTGAATTAACCTCAGATGTTAGAAATGATTTCTTCATAGCTATAGGGAGGCTGTCCGGGTTATGTCAAAGTACTGTTCAGCTGGGGCAGCCAAAAGCCAATGTACTGGAAAAGTAATCTGGATTTATCTGAAAAAAAAGATTTATCCTTCAGAGAGCAGGGAGCAGAGCAAGGGATTGGTGAGTGCTCACACATCAATTCTCTTTTAACCTTTGAACTGTGAGTCTGTGTTACATTGTTCTGAGTTCAGAGGGGCCAAGGCCTCTTCGAAGCAAAACAATAATCGTCTCATATACAGTAAAGCAGATGAAGTGGAAGAAATATGTTAAGCGGCACTGGAATGGACAATTGCCTGTGTTTGCAAGACGTGCAAGCCCTGTTTCCACATGGTTCCATATGCTACATTAACTTCAGCCTCCAAGTAAGACTTTTACTCAGACGTGAAATAATTGTTCCTGCAACATCATGTGACAACAGGGACATGTCTGGTATTAATATTGACACATTCTAATCCACTCTAATGTGTGAAGTGAGTGATTTCCCTAAATGCTGTGGCAAATCTTAAAGGTGCAATTCCTCCCCAGTCTGAAGCCAAATTTAATCTATGTTACAAATTAGCGCTCCAGCGCTAGAGAAGTAATTTATGCTTCCCTGCATGCCGGGGCCCCATGCACTTCCAATTATATTTATTACACTGACTAAGTGAAAGGGGGAGGGTGCTTGGGGGAGGAAGATTGGAGAGGAAGAGAACCATTCTGGCGACTCCAACTGTTCCTTATAGCTTCCTCCTGTAACCTTTCCATCTGGTGAGACTAGAAAATACCCAACTTGCTCTTTTCAAAATGTGCTTTGCCAACTGACAGCACTTTGCTGAAAGTCCATCAGGATTTTCTCATCTGCAGTCCATCAAGATTTGGGGATGCAGTTCGTCTGAGCCAGGATATTCGAACTCATTTCCTAAAAGCCGAGAGTTTCAAGCTGTCCTACAGAGTGCGAGGGTGTTCCCCAGGCACCCCTTGTTGAAGCCTCCTGACAAGCACGGGATGCAGGCAGCATTCCAGGAATCCAACACTTTGGGTCCCACTCTCACCTACTCTCATTCAGCAGGCCTGGGGTGGGACCTGAGATGCTGCATTTCTGACAACTTCCCAGGCGATGCTGCTGCCACTGTGTGGGGATCGCAGGGTGAAAGCTGCTGATTGAGACTCCGTCTCCATTTTCTGTAAGAGAAGCATAGAGGGCCAAGACCTCCATCCTGAGCCTTATAACCCCACACCTGTTCCCTCCCTATCATGCTGTTTCTCACAGGAGAATCTGGCTCTTCATCTATGTTGGGCCTCATGTTATTCCTTGGCAATGCTCTAGTTCCTGTTTCCAGTCCAAATTCCACTGTTTTACATGAAGGAGGCAGAAATCAAATGGGGGCCACGGTACCTACCCCTCCGAGCAGGGTGGAGCCCTGCCCGTAGCTGGCCCTTCATCTGCCCCTCATTACAGTCAGAAAGCCTTATTGCCTTTTCCTCCGCTCGGTTGGCAGTTCCCGATAAGTGAGGCTTCAGCTTTCGTGGCACTTCCCCTGTGAATCCATCCCGGGCCATGTGCTCTCAGTTCCCTTTTCCAGATGTGCTATTTTTACACCTGAGCTCGACAGACATTTTTCTTATGAATTTGCTCCTTCCTCTCTTCAGGGCCTTGTAAAATAGTGCACTCAGTGTGTGGGTGTCTTGTTAAAGCCGTTCGACCTCCTGGAATGGTACAGATTATTTTTCTGAACCTTTTGACCCTAGAAGGGCCTGCACAGTGTCTCCAACTGTAGGTACCCCTCCCCACCTTGGTTACCACAAATGTATGCTGTCCCCGTTATTCCCTGTCACCTCCGCTTCACCAGTCAAGTTTACTGTGTAGGTTGGAATTAAGCTCAGAGTAGCAGTTTCCTCTCATTCTCTTCTACCCTCAAGGAAATGATAGTGGCAGACCATTCAAAAATATGTCAGACACTTTGGATTCACCTGAGGGGACATCCCCAATGATGTCAGTATGGGTCTGCACATTTTGGGGGGGCTGTGGGGGGGTCACTCTGTATTGTGACTCTGAGCTAGCTGGGGGATTCCTCACATTCATGCATCCTCTCCCCTGAGCCAAACGCCTCTGGTCTCCTCTCCCAGATACCTTCCAGATGCTTCTCTGCACCACTGAGAGGACATTCAACCAGGGGGAGGTTCCCTAGGAGCACAGAGCCACTCCAGCAGAGAGTAGCTCCCAATAGAGTTAGTGTGTTAGCATTCACACACAGACACACACACACAGACACACACACCTCTCCTCCTCCTCCTCTTCCTCCTTATCTCTTTTTTGACATCCTTTCACCATACTATACTGCTTCATGAATTGCTTTTTCATAAAGCAGTGTTACGAATTAGATGTAAAACAGCTATTTTAAGAAGTCATTTTCTGATATCTAAAATTCTTAACTCTGTGAAATTAACTGTCATAGGTATTCTCCTGTAGTGTCTTGGTTGTAGAGATTTTCCCCCAGTGAGTCTTATAAACGCCACCTCCCACAAGATTCTTGTGAGCCATTTTTCTTCCCACATAGTTTTTGTTTTTCTACATCATAGAATGCACTCGACAGTGCTCAGAAGGAAAAGCTCTTATGTTATTATTTTTCCCTAATCAAATTAAATTAGGCTTTGAAGACCCTTGCCAAGATTGCTTCAATGCAGATATCAGCTCTTCTTCCATTGGGTTATACTGGAGTCACGGGTGGGGTGTGGTGTGGTGGGGTGGGGTGGGATGGAGAGGCGATCACACCATCTATATATTCTGGGAGGTGCCCTGCTCTATGGCGGTGCCTCCAAGACACTCCTGGACCACGTCCACATGGCACTGCCAAGCCCAGAAGGCAGGGCAGAGCACACTCCCATCTGCCAGACTTCACAGGTCCTTCTCTTAGGTTCCCATGATCTTGGTGTTTGAAATCAGTCTCTAAGCATCCCTGGACCACCCCTCTCAGGGTCCTAAAGTGCCACATGGGAGCACTACTTCTACATCCTCAACTGGTCTCAGAAATCACCTTACCCCAACTTCAGATTCCTCCCACTGCCACTGTTTTTAGACTTCACTCTTGTGATAATCCAGCTGTTTTCTTCTATAAGTCAAAAAATGGAAGACTCTTATCTCATCCCTGGAGTAAGCCCAGAACATCAAGTTACAAAGCTCAACTTGCCTTCTTAAGAGGGGAAAGGAGCAGGGGAATGCCCTCGTCTTCCTCAGTGATAAGCTCACAGACAAATGAGACAGAGTCACTATGTTATTCTGTGCCAGGATCTAGGGATTCTGCCACTTTCGGCCATTCTCCTGTTGACAACTGTGCAAAGAGAAGGGGCTATCATGCCATGCTAATGCTCAGCATTTCTGGGCCATAGTTGGGAGCATGCACATTACATGCTGGGCTCTGGGACAGAGGTCCTCTGGGGCCCAACACCCCTTGCCAGCATTCTACCCAGGGTGACAGAGGGCTCCTCTTATTGCTCCACCCAGTACAGACTCTTTGCCCTCCCCTGAACGCAGCCCTGCAGCATTAAGACTACAGTCCATGTCCACTTCCTTCTGAGGCTTTCATTACAAAGTTATGATTATTGGTTTCTTGTATTATACCAGTTTTCATCAATTCCTATGCTTCTGTCCCACAAAACCATCACTTTTTCAAGGAAGGGATTTTTCTGTGCCCTATATGGGCACATGTGGGAAGATGTATAGAAGATAAGCAATCAATATTTTTGTTTTCATTATTTTATCTGAAAAATATCCAAGTTTGTGCCTAGGAGGCGTTTACTGTTCTTACCACCAGAACAGTGGCCATAAACCTATAAGCTGTGCCACACATCTCATGGTCTGCATCTGTTCTCTTCTGTTTTCATCATCTTGATGCTTTAGCTCTGTCCTTCATTTAACTACTTCTGAAAGACATGGGAATGATGTCCTATGTTCTCCCAGTAGGGAGCCTCACTGTGTGAGTCACGGGGCGAGGGATGGGGGATTGTAGCAAAAGCTGCAGGCCATGGGCAATTTCTGCTTAATGGGTATAGAGTTTCAGTGTTGCAAAATGAAAAGAGGTCTAGAGATCAATGGTGGTGACTGTTGCACAATAATATAAATGTACTTAATACCACTGAACTATACACTGGAAAAGGGTTAATGTAATGAAGTTTACGTTACGTGTAGTTTGCCATAAATAAGTAAATAAATAAAGCTGCAGGCCTGCTATGGGAAGAATGCTCAGCACCACCACCCAGCCCTGCCCCCAGACATGAGGGCTGGGAGCAAGAGATGCTCAACTGTGGCATGCTTTGATAAAGTATGCTAAATTACATGCTGGTGGCATTAATAGCAATCAGGCTCATCAAACATGGGATCTAATGGCTCATAAATGAGATGCAAGTTCATTTTTACAGGCCCACTATAATAAACTAATTATTTTGGAACTCTCCAATTATGCATTTTTCAAAAAGCTGAATTGCATTAAAAACGTGTTATGGCTTTATAGATCCTGTCTGTGGGCAGAGGAGGAGATACATCTGCTCCACAAGTGCCCAGGGAGAGAGAGTCAGAGAGAGAGAGAGTCACAAGCAATAGATAAAGAATAAGCCAGCTGCCAAATGACAAATGTAGTGAAGGAAGACAAAGAGCTGTCAGTTTCCTCATCAATTATGGCCGGTCGCTAACCCACGAGAGAGCAAATTGCTGCAGCCATCAGAGATGGCTCTGTTAGAATTATGGAGTTTGAGGTCTCTCCTGATTTATTCAGTGCCTGGGGTACAGAAGGATGTCTGCTGCTTTGGGATTAAGCTTTCTCTGCTCAAAACCATGCAGAAGCTCAGGGATAGCCCGCTGATGTCAGAAACACTCTAGCTCTGTATCTGCAGGTGGGAGGAGGCGTCTGACAGGCCTGCCAAACACCCCAGAGGCTGTTGATGTGCCCCTGAGGCCTAGTGAAGCTTCAGGGACCATGACAGGAGGGGCTGACATGCCACACCCACAGTCAGGTCATTAAAGGGAGCATCTCTAAAGGACAGAATGCCCGTATTTCTAAAAGGCCCACCCACTTGGTCATCTGCATGGCCAGTTGGGTTTAAATCCCATTCAACAACCTCACATACCGCTTAACCATTGGGGTGAGGTGATGTTGTTTAAGGTTTGGTCTTTTTATCTTTATAAAACATTATGTGTCCACTGTAGAATAATGAGTAGAGTATGTCTGCTTCGTATCTAGGATGCATAAGGTTAGTCTCAATGCCTTTAATTTTCCAAAGAATAACTAAGCCTCTTCACGTTAACACGTGAAGGACATTTCATTTTTTTTTTTTTTCCATCTTGGGGCTTCTCTTCTCCCTGAGTTGTCAAAAAGGCTGGGGGCTCACACAGTCCAAAATGAGGCGATCTGACTTCTGCCCTCAGGCTGGATTTATACTGGAGTCTCTGCCTCAACTATCACCCTTGCAAGTATCACATGTTAGGGTTGGCGGCCCCCTGCATGACGCCTGGTTGCTGGGAGGGTCAAGCCCTCACCACCAGCCCCCGAAGTGGCAGACCAACCATCACAGTTTCATTAGGGAGAAGGCTCTTTCTTCTCAGGATGGACCTCAGTCAAGGGCCCCAAATGCAGGTGCCAGGGAACACAGACCCCACTGCTCTCTCTTCCAGCTCCCACACACCACCGCTCTCAGGGTGCTGGGTGCAGGTTGGCCCTAAGTCCCAGAACCATTGTCCATCTTTCAGCCCCAGAGACTCAGCACTGGGGCCCTGAAAGCTCATCATTCTCAACCCTCAAAACCAGTGTTGGATTCGAATCTCTTTTTCCAGTGTGTTTCCCCCCCACACCTCAGGAGGAAGCTCCCTTCAGGGAGTCAAAGGATCTTCCTAAGAAGAATGATTAAGGGAAGCCAAGGTGCCCACAGAATCTTTTGGAGAGACAGGAGATGTGGGAAATTTGCTGACATCACACTCTAGAGGAGAAGAAAACCCCATCAGTCTTGTCCCTGTGGACAGAGTGCACCTGTTCACCCGCAGGTGAGCATCATTCTGCTAAGCACCCTTCTTTCCTGTCTCCTAGGTAGAGCTGTGTGTCCATGCCGTAGTTCTTCTACTCCAAAATATACATTTTCTTTGTTTTCATAACATGTTAAAATGCCTAGAACTTAGGTGTGTGTTCAATTGATCCATCCATACATACATTCTTTAAAATTATAATTACATCAATATTGTTACAATAAGAGATATTTTAGAATAAAATTAAAAATGTACTTTCAAATACATTAATATAATGTTTAATTTTCCTTAGCAAATAGGGATCATACCACTCATATATAGGTTTTTTTACTATCATGTAGGGTTTTTTAAGTATATTTTATTGATCATCTTATTTCGGTTGTCCCAATTTTTCCCCCTATGCCCCCTCCACCCAGTACCCCCTTCCCTCTAGCAGTCTTCTCCATTAGTTCGTGTCCGTGGGTCGTGCTTATAAGTTCTTTGGCTACTCCATTTCCTATACTGTTCTTAACACCCCCCTGTTATTTTACCTACCATTTACGCTTCTTACTCCCTATACCTTTATCCTCATTCTCCCTCTTCCCCTCCCAGCTGATAACCCTCCAAATGATCTCCATACCTATGATTCTGTTCCTCTTCTGGTTGTTTGGTTAGTTTGTTTTTGGTTTTTAGATTCAGTTGTTGATAGTTTTGAATTTGTTGCCTTTTTAATGTGCATGGTTTTGATCTTCTTTTTCTTAAGTAAGTCCCTTTGACATTTCATGTAATAATGGCATGGTGATGATGAACTCCTTTAGCTTTACCTTGTCTGGGAAGCACTTTATCTGTCCTTCCATTCTAAATGATAGCTCCATTGGATAGAGTAATCTAGGTTGTAGGTCCTTGCTTTGTATCACTTTGAATACTTCTTGCCTCTCCCTTCTTGCCTGCAAAGTTTCTTTTGAGAAGTCAGCTGACAGTCTTATGGGAATTCCTTTGTAGGTAACGCTCTTCTTTTCTCTTGCTGCTTCTAAGGTTCCCTCTTTATCTTTAACCTGTGGCATTTTAATTACGATCTGTCCTACTGTGGTCCCCTTTGGGTCTGTGTTTCCTGCACTTGCATGTCTACTTCCTTTGTCTACTCCGCCAGACTGCAGTTTTCTTTCATAACTTTTTCAAATACGTTTTCAATTTCTTGCTCTTCCTCTTCTCCTGGCATCCATATGATTCGAATTTTGGCACATTTGGAGATGCCACAGAGCCTTCTTATACTATCTTTGATTTTTTTTTTTTGAATTCTGCCTTCTCCTTTCTGTTCTGGTTGAATATTTATTTCTTCCTTATGTTCCAAACAATTTATTTGAGTCCCAGCTTCCTTCCCTTCACTGTTGGTTCGCTACAGATTTTTCTTTATTTCACTTAGTGTAGCCTTCATTTCTTCCTTTTGTTGTTGCCGTACTCAGTGAGTTCTCTGAGCACCCTAATTACCAGTGTTTTCAACTCTGCATCTGATAGATTGGCCATCTCCATTTTGTTCAGCTCTTTTTCTGGGGTTGTTCTGTTCTTTCATTTGGGCCATGTTTCTTTGTCTCCTCAATTCAGCAGCCTCCCTGTGTTTGTTTCTGTATATTCAATAGAGCTTCTTTGACCCCCTGTGAAAAGCACCAGTAATTGTGTGAGACAGAGACTTAGGTAATCACCAGGGTAGAGCAACCTGCTTCACCGCTTTGTAACTCTGTGTGCGGGGTGGACTTGGGGTGGGGACTGTGCCGCTGCCTGGCTTCTGGGGGTTTTCCTGGCACTGGCCCCATTTCTAGTCACTTTACCCACTCCCCAGATGCAACTAGCTCCCTTCCAGCTGTTGCCCTAGTGTTGAACCCCAGAGTGGGTGGGTTTGCCTATGTTTTAAGATCATGTGGGCCCTTTAAATGGAGTTTCCCGAAAAAAACGGCAATTTTTTCTACCACCCCAACCCCCACTAGTTTTTACAGCCAGAAGTTATGGGAATTTATCTTCCCGGCACTGAAACCCTGAGCTGTGCAGTCTGGCATGGGGTTGGAATCACTCACTCCCAAGGTATCCTTCCTAATTTTTATTCATCACACGTGAATGTGGGACCACTAGTGCCTGTTCTGCCTCCGCCACTGCCTCTCCACGCCACACCGCATCTCCTTGCCTCTCTGCCCCATCTCCACATCTCCGCCCCTCCCACCCATCTAAATGAATGTGGCCTCTTTAAATCCTTGGTTGTCAGACTTCCATACAGTTCAATTTTTCTGACAGCTCCGGATGTTATTTGTTTTGAGATTTAGTTGTAATTCTTTCTGTGGTTGCGCAAGGAGGCAAAGTGTGTCTGCCTATACCTCCATCTTGCCTGGGAGTTCATATATAGTCTTGATCCCACTTTTTGGTGCTTTCTATTATACTTAAATATTCATTATCATTAAATACTCTTCCAGCTCGTGATATTATAAGTTTTACTCAAAATAAGCTATTTATAGAGAACCAAGATGGCAGCGTAGGTAGACACACTGTGCCTCCTTGCACAACCATAACTGACAGAGAATCGAACGGCAAGGAAGTCCGACACCAAGGAAATAAAAAATAAACATTCATCCAGACCGGTAGGAGGGGCAGAGACGGGCACCGGGGTGGAGAGGACTCGTGTGGCTGTGGCGGGACCGAGATTGGTGGAGTGTGGGACGAACGGTGCAGGCAGTCCGAGCACTAGCAGGCCCTGCGGCCCCACATTTGCACAGGTAAACCAAGAGGGCCGGACTCAGTGGCGGAGAGTGGGGCAGGCAGAGCAGTGGGTAGCACCCCACTGCCCCACATTCACGCATAGATAAACTGGACGAATGGTGGAAAACGAAGCAGACCATGCAACCCAGGGCTCCAGCATGGGGAAATAAAGCCTCAAACCTCTGATTGAAAATGCCCATGGGGGTTGAGGCGGCAGGAGGAGAGACTCCCAGCCTCACAGGAGAGGTCGTTGGAGAGACCCACAGGGGCCTAGAGTGTGCACAAGCCCACCCACTCGGGAGCCAGCACCAGAGGGGCCCAGATTGATTGTGGGTAGCGGAGTGAAGGATTGAGGTCCGGAGGAGAGTGAGGCGGGTGCCATTGCTCCCTCTCGGCCCCTCCCCCACATACAGTTTCACAGCCCAGCGACCAGCGTTACCCCGCCCAGGTGAACACCTAAGGCTCCGCCCCTTAAAGTAACAGACATGCCAAGACAAAAAAAAAAAAAATGGCCCAAATGACAGAACACTTCAAAGCTCCAGAAAAAATACAACTAAGCGACGAAGCGATGGCCAACCTATCAGATGCACAGTTCAAAACACTGGTTATCAAGATGCTCACAGAATTGGTTGAATCTGTTTGAAAAACAGATGAAAAAATGAAGCTTATGCTAAGAGAAACAAAGGAAAATGTACAGGGAACCAATAGTGATGAGAAGGAAACTGGGACTCAAATCAACGGTGTGAACCAGAAGGAAGAAAGAAACATCCAACCAGAAAAGAATGAAGAAACAAGAACTTGGAAAAATGAGGAGAGGCTTAGGAACCTCCAGGACATCTTGAAACGTTCCAACATCCGAATTATAGGGGTGCCAGAAGGAGAAGAGGAAGAACAAAAAATTGAAAACTTATTTGAACAAATAATGAAGGAGAACTTCCCTCATCTGGCAAAGGAAATAGACTTCCAGGAAGTCCAGGAAGCTCAGAGTCCCAAAGAAGCTGGACCCAAGGAGGAACACACCAAGGCACATCATAATTACATTACCCAAGATTAAACTCAAGGACCTACATCCAAGATTACTGTATCCAGCAAAGCTATCATTTAGAATGGAAGGGAAGATCAAGTGCTTCTCAGATAAGGTCAAGTTAAAGAAGTTCATCATCACCAAGCCCTTATTATACGAAATGTTAAAGGGAGTTACCTAAGAAAAAGAAGATCAAAAATAGGAACAGGAAAAATGACAGCAAACTCACAGTTATTAACGACCACACCTAAAACAAAAACAAGAGCAAACTAGGCAAACAACTAGAACAGGAACAGAACCATAGAGATGGAAATCACATGGAGGGGTGTCAATAGGGGAGTGGGAGGGGGAGAGGGGGGAAAGGTACAGAGAATAAGTAGTATAGATGATAGGTGGAAAATAGACAGAGGGAGGGTAAGAATAGTGTAGGAAATGTAGAAGCCAAAGAACTTATAAGTATGACCCATGGACATGAACTATAGGGGGGGAATGTGGGAGGGATGGGGTAGGCAGGATGGAGTGGAGTGGGGGGGTGGAAATGGGACAACTGGAATAGCATAGTCAATAAATATATTTTTTAAAAAGCTATTTATAGATATGCATTAATTTAATGGCCTACTTGCCTATTGTAGGACATTAAAATTTCTTTTTTTCAGGAGAATATATATGTCATTGATATTCTTATATAAACCTTTGCCTGCATCTTTGATTATTTCCTTTACATAAATTCCTAGAAGTACAATTGCTGTCAAATAATATGGACATTTTAAAGACTCAACAAATTTTGCTAAAATACTGTTCAAAGACCTTTTATTTATTTACAAGAGCATGCATTACTTATTTCTCCATATATGTGGTAGCCTTGGACATTGTTATTAAAGAAGTAATTTTGGTAATTTAATAGTCTAAAACTACCTCATTTTGATTTGTACGAGTATTTCAATCATTACTAACAAGGTTGAGGCTTTTTACATACTATTTTCTGACCAACTGCATTTCCTCTTGTGTCAATTGCCAGTTCTTGCACTTATTCACTTATCTAATGATGCCCGAGTGTCCTTCTTATCAGTACGTACAAATATGTACAGCGAAGCCCCCTCGACCTGTCGCAGTCAACGATGACAAACAGGCAGCTGGAAACAGGGTGATACATTGTATCTCCCAGCGCAGGGTGGCTCCAAGGGCACTGAGCTTTGACCTCTGTCACTCTAGCAGCCCGCCTGATAAATGTTAAATGAATGAATTAATTACAAGTAATCACAACAGCCTTTAGATGCCATATTTGTAGCAAGTATTTTTCAAGTTATTTATTACATAATTTTATGTTCACATAGGTAAAACCTTTCTTATCTGCTCATGTGTGGGTTCTTGTACTGCTTCTAAACCCTAGAGGTCTTCCCCATCCAAGCAAGAGTGTGTTCAATATTCAATTCTATTTCCTGCTCGTTTTCCCACTGTTAGCTGTTTTACATTTAACTTGATTTCTCATGTTCTTAATGGAAGCCAAGCAGCTGGACCAGCCCCACCGACGGCTCTTTGAACCAAATGCATAGGCAGACAGTCCCCATCACCGGGGAGGGCACCTGAGGGGGTGGTTTACTGCGCCACATGTCGTCCTTCATCTGCCGCCAGCTGGCCTTCCAGAGAGAATATTTTTAACAGCAGGCTGAGCTCCCTCTGGCAGGATGGATGTTATGAAATCAGGCCTCTCCTCTCAGTCCCGGGCTTCATACTAAATCAGTTCACCTTCCCCCCCATCTGAGAAGCAGGACCAGCAGAGGCAGGGCTTTATTGACAAAGGTTAAACATTCCTTTAATTGGATTGCTGGCATTTAGGCCCAGCGTCCTGTCCCTGCCTCTCTGTCCCTCTCATCCATACCTGGAGAAGCGCCTGAGAGAACTGCCGAGGGAAGATTTCATTTTAATGAAGAAGAGATGAGACCGGTCCCTTTGGAGACTTGTGTTACAGCTCAGCGTCACTACAAACTAATGAACTGAATCACAGAAGGTCCCTGGCTACTCGACTGTTGAGCAGAGGAAATCTGAGAACCCTCCAGACTGGGGAGAAGCAGGACTGGGAACATGCGTGGTGCGTTCCCCACGAAGCGCCGTTTCACATAGAGAGAACAGGATCGTTTTCGAATGCGCACTCGTTGTCTGACCATGCGAACGCAGTCACAAGATCTCATGTGGACAGAGAGAACACTGACAAGAGACGGAACCAAACTGCAGTCCCAGCTTGGCCACTATCTAGCTTGTAACAACAGGCATGTCACAGCCTCACCAGGCCACAGGCCCCTCATTCATACTTCCTACATTCCTGCCCATCTCTGACACTGTGTCCCTCTTTTCTTTCTATCTCAGGAATGCTAATAGTACCCAGGGAGGGTCAGTGAGGATATGGGCAGAAAGTGGGCACAGGAGAAACCCAGAGGTACTCACACTCACATGCTCTCCTCAGTGAGAACCCTGTCAGTTCCGAAGGTCAAGCACATGCACTCCTTGTACACATGCTAAAACTAAGGTCAAACTCACCCAAATTCGATTCAGCTGTTGCCTCCCTAAGAAGAAGGAAGAGGGTCAAAGCATGAAAAATGTTTCTTCAAAGAAAAATTAAAACAAAATAACAACAAACCACCACCGAGGAACACGGGCTTGTGAAGCACCAGTTTGGGTCAGGCTGGTACATATACGTGGTAGTGTCCCCATTCTGTCCATGTAGAAACTGACACTGGGAGAAACCACAGCCCCCCACCTTCACGGCAGACTCGGTGCTTCATGAGGGCTGGATCTCGTTGTTGTTGCTGTTTTAGGTTTTGTTTTTGTTCATCAGGTTTTTATTAGTCTCAAGACATTGTAAGGACCCAGTAAATATTTCCGCATTAAAATAATAAATGTATTTAAATTGCCCCAAATCCAAAATAACACTGCTAGAGTTAAAGCAGGGTCCCAGTGCCCATGAGGATTCTGGCAGGGACAGAAGGCAAATGCAGCTAGGGTTTTAAAGAAACTTTTCAGTGAAGAGAAATGATCACAAAGATGTGGGCAGTGTGAGGGCACCAGCGAGGGATAGTGAGGCGGCGTCACCCAGTGGGAAGCAGGTGCAGCGAAGAGTGCTGGGTGAGGCTGGTCCAGGGCTTGAGTCCATCACAGAAGAAGTCAGAGACAAACAGAGCAGGCAGGCAACTGAGAAGAACGCCTGCTCACTCTCTCCTCCCACACTGCCACTCTCTGCCAAATCTAAGTGGCACCTGCAGGCCCAGGAAACCAGGTGACACCATCCAGAGAGATCAGCCTCCTGGGACACAGCCGGGCAGAGATGGGCAGAGAGAGAACCCGGGGGCAGAGACTCAGCAGCACAGTTCAATCTCTTCACTGCCTGCCTCAGCCTCAACCCCAATGTGTACTTCAAAGGACATTCAAGAGCAGTAAATGCCATGGAACATGGAGAGACCAGAACTGATCACCCCAAGAATCTGCTTCATTTCCCATGCAGAGCATCTCAATTATATCCAACTATTTTTAAGAGTTGTCTTAAAGTCTGCGTTTTTGGGATCTCAGCAGCAGCATGCCACAGGGCTGACGTTAAAGAGATGAAATCTTTACCCAAAAGGCCTAGAACATTGTTTCTGTTTATTTCCCATCTGCAGAATTTCTAACACCATCACTTTCCTCATCTTCCTGCCCTCCCCAGCCCCCACCTCCAGGTTTTCAATGGCCTCACATAAACTTTGGCTGTCTAGATTTTATCTCTGAAGGTGTCGTGGGTAAATGCTTATGTGATAGACTCATTTATATCCATATTTGTTTAACTTTCCATTTTTCCCTCAAATCAAGTAGCCCAAGGTCCAAATTTTTTCTTTCTCTTTCTTATCAGCTCTCACTTATCCCCACACCCATTCCTATTTTCCCAGTGTGGATCTTAAGTGTGATGGAGAATGAAAGCCGACACATCACAGACTCAGAGCTGTAAAAAGGACCTAACTGCCTGTTAGCAGCGTGTGTCTCCTTTGCTAAAGTCATCCCTTGTTTGAAATCTGGGATTCTGTACTGTGATTTCTCTATTGGGATTTGTCCGAGATACTGTACACCATCCCTATATGCCCCAGATAGTCAGACCATCATGTGTTGCCAGGTTATGAGGTCCAAGTGTCAAAACAGCTTGCATTGCACCCTAGACCTGCCACAGAGCCTTCTGCCTGGGGCCCCAACTGAAACTGGTAACCCATTGGGTTACCCAGTGAATGGGTCAGAACAGCATCCCCAAATAAGTAATAGGAAGTCTCCAAAGTCCAAAGAGGCCCATCGGCATTGCATCTCTTCCTTTGTGGTAAGCAACATAAGGTATAGCAACTTGTCACTCACTTAAAAATATATATATACACCAACCACTCCTTGACCATTTGGAACTTAGAAATTTCATTAGGTGACAGGTCCCTGACTTTTCATGGGATTTGTTTCCTAACTTCTGGTATACATGTGTTTTACTAAGGCGGTGGGTATCAAACTTTAACACGTACTAAAATCATGAAGAGCACCTGTTAAAACCCAGATTACTATGTCTTCTCCAGGATTTTTGATTGAATACTTCCAAGGTACAGTCTGATAATTTGCATTTCTAAATTTTACCTAAAGTTTTAAAAACATAAAAGTAAAAATAACTCAAAGTGGGATAATGAAAAGGCCACTACGTCCCCCATTTGTTGCATTGGCATGGGTTACATAAAGCGTTCTCTCTAGGAAGATGTGCCCCTGTGGGCGGATGGCTTAGCTATGACTAAACGGTGTCTTCATGAAAATCAGCAAAAGTGATCTCTTCCTTCAAGTAATGGCTGAGCGTGGCTTAGATTTGAGCTCTCATTCGTTCTTGCAGCCAGATTAGAGGTACAACCCACCACCTGTATATGGCGGTTGTGGGTAAGAGTTAAAGATGAATGTCGCTGATGTCCTATAATTTCTGTCATATGGATGGACGTCTATAACAGGGCTCAGAGCACCTTCCCAGCTCACAGTGGTCATCTGGTTGTGTTCCCATAGGCCTGGCTGTAAATGATTGGCACTCCTCTGTTATCCTCCCTTAAATACCAATAATGGTACCCTGGACCATTTGGATCATTAATAACTTTCATCTTCAAGTTTATGGATAACATTGGCATGTAGACACTATCTAGATATTACTTGGCACTATAATTGATAGGAAATAAAGGGAGAATAATAAACATTTTGATTGGTCTCTGACTCTTGTTGTCCTAGAATTTATCGTTTCTATTTTTTCAAAGGAGTGTTAGCCCAAACTGCAGCTCAAAGATAAGCAGCCCATCATTTGGTAGATGCTAATATTCACAATACATATTTCAACCCACACACACACACACAAAAATAGAGTGTTTGTCCTATTTTATGGAGCAAAAAAAAAATCTCTCTTTAATTTGACCCAATATATTTGTCTCCCAAACCACAGCAAAGCTTACAAAGTCCTACTTCTGGGCATGAAAAGATTAAGGTGGACTTTTTAAATAGCAGCTGAAAGAACAATGCATAACTCAAAGTTTTTTCTGCAATTGATTATAGTGATTTAAAGGGAATATAAGTAAAATTATAACCAACCAACCACTTGCAGAAGATAAAGTGGGCAGTTGGAAATGAATAAAGCACCTACATACATATTAGGTTGCAAACCTAACTGCGTATTAATCAACCTGAAGTTCTATGTAATTAAGCTATCATTTGTTTGTTACCCACTTTTGAGCCTTCCTTGCTAACAGGAGGTAAGACAGTCTGGTTGAACCATCCCCTCAATGGCCGTGGTAATTTTTGTGTAGCTCACCTAGTGCTTTCAATGATTGCCTCATCCTTGAAATTTACACCAATTATTCCCCAGTTGTTATCGATCTTACTATTATCAGTAAAGTAGTTAATGGCTGTTGGTGAGGCACTTTCAAATCTTCTCCTTTGCCCAATGTTTTAGGGCCCATCCATTGCTCGGGTGTGGGTGCTGGCTGGGTGGAAGGGGTTTGGCTTGTTCAGTACACCTGAGTCACGGTGATGACAACCTTGGTTAGAGAAGGAAGCATTAAGCACCTGTAGTCTGTAATAATCCATGTGTCCAGAAAGGAAGATTCGTTAAAAGCCTTGAGAAACAAGTTTGGGCCAAAATGATACGATGAGCTGAAAAATGGAGAAATCTCATTTCAAAATGGAAATCCTAAACACAAGACAGAAGTCGGGACAGAACGGCTGAGGATGTCGTAATGGGGATCGTACACAGTTCAGGAATCAGGACCTGGACCGATGCTCTGGCCCACCGTGACATGCAGTCGGTGAATCCACCGTCTTCAGGCCCTCCTGTGTGAGTTGCCCCTTTTCTGGGAAAGTGAAGGAAAAGAACCCACATGTTGGCAAGTAGCTTCCCTTAATGGGCCCAAGTTTCTTCAACAAAATGAGTAGGAAAGGGGGCTCCTCACTGCTTCTCCTCTGATAAAATTTCAGTGAATCAAACATTTTTCTCTCAGACTCAATCTTGAATAGATGTAATTCTTATTTACAACACTTTTCATTTAAATATATAATCAATGCATACCAATTTTAGGGAAAAAAGAAAAACTGAAGAAGAAAAATGAACAAAAGTTTTAAATCACCCATTACTTCACTCCCCCAAATTGACTGTTAATAATTTTGTATAGTTTTCTTTCAGATATTTAAAATGTTTTTAATGGTTCCTTCTATAAGTATTGTTTTAATAACTTTTATTTATAATTAATATATTCTGAATATCTTCATTGTCTATAAATGTTTTCTAAATCACTATTTAATTACTTTATTGTCTAATCATATATATAACTTATTTAATCAGTTCTGTATTATTGAATATTCATTTGGGTTTTTATGATGATATTAATAATATGGAAATGTATATTCCTGTAACAGACACTTTGTATACAGCTTTAATTATTTCCTTAAAACAAAGAACTACAATGGAATTCTGGATCAGCATCTAGGCATATTCTTAAGGATCTCAGATATCCTATCTAGTTATCATTCAGGAAGGTCACACTTGCCACCACTTAACACTCCCACCGTGTGTGAGCTCCCCAGTCAGATCTAGCCTCACCATCAGGGGGAATTACCATGTGCATTTTTTTTCTTTTTTTTTAATATATTTATTGATTATGCTATTACAGTTGTCCCATTCCCCCCCCCCCCACTCCTGGAAGGGAAGAGATGGAGATTACCATGTGCATTTAAAAGTCCTTGCTGACAACTGTCAGAGGAGAAAGGGTTGGGGGCTGGGTGAAAAAGGTGAAGGGGTTAAGAAAAGAACAAAAAACTCACAGACACAGATAACAATATGGTGATTACAAGAGGAGAAGGGGGCTGGGGAAGGTAAAGGGGATAAATGGTGAAGGAAGGAGACTTGACTTTGGGTGATGAACACACAATACAACGTACAGATGACATGTTAATAGGACCATACACCTGAAACCTATGCAATGTTATTAACCAGTGTCACCCCGATAAATTCAATTTAAAAACCTGCCAAACTAATTGAAGAAGAAGAGTATCTCACTACTTTATTTTGCATTACTTTGATTGCAAGTAAAGTAGAGCATATTTTAAATGGGTTTTTTCAGAGCTTTGTTTTGTTAAGAGTAATTTCATTGTATTTATTCTCTATTTTGCATTCTCCTTCTTAATAAACAGTTCAGTTCCCCAAGCTGCTATAAAACATCCTTTGTTTTATTTTCATATTCTTAATTAAAGGAGAAACAAGACATAAACCAGTTGGGTCCTCACAGGCAAACTGTACTGACCTTGTGTTAACTCGGCGGAAGTCAGGTGGTAAATGGCTAACGCAGCCTGAGGGAAGGAGGGCTGGTCCAGCGATCCCTCTCTGACATCCTGGTTTTATACCCTCCTGCAAAACTGCTCTTCCACAAGTGACCTCGTAATTGTCAAATTTCCAGTCTCCCTCCCCAACTACTTAGACCCTCTGCGGAAATTTCTCCGTGTTGTTTTCAACCACACTTTCTTCCCGTGGCTTCTCTGAGGTTGATCACCCCTGGCCTTCCCACCATTGCCTCAATTACTCCTTTTCAGCCTGCTCCACCAGCTCCATCCATCCCACACTTCTCCTCTCTCTGGCTTGGCATCTACAGTATATTAGTTTCCTAGAGCTGCATTAAGTATCACAAACCAGGTAGCTTAAAGCAACACAACTGTATTGTCTCACAGTTGTGGAGGCTGGGAGTTCAAAATCAAGGGGCTGTAGGCCATGCTCCCCTGGATGGCTCAAGGGGAGAATCCTTCCTTGCATCTCCTAGCTTCTGGTACTTGCCAGCACTCCTTGGCATTCCTTGGTTTGTGGCTGCATCCCTCTGTCTTCCCCCTGTCTCAGCATCATCTTCTCTCTGTTCATCTCTGTGTCCAAATGTTCCCTTTTCCTAAGGACACTGGTTATATGGCTTAGAGATAGTTGAGTGCTTATATAAATTAAATATTCCTAAAACCCTCAGAAATAGAGAAACTAACCCAAATGCTTTTCAAGTATACATGATTTGGGTAAATATTTGGTAAATAAGAATAGTTTAATATTATTTGTTTAATGGAATAGCTGTGCATTAAGCTGATGTGTGAAATAAGTTTTAAGAATGGACATTTCAACAATAGTTGTGTTTTATATCTACTTTAAAACTGTTTCCAAAATTGTTTTGGTAACTTGCAACCAAGTTGTAGAAGATTTGTGAAAAATCTTGAAAAAGAAATCTTATCTCATGAGGTCAAAGCTAGCTAAGATTGGATGGATTTATTTATAACTTTTCTTTTTAATGAGCTGTAATATCAATACTGATGCAAACCTAGAGTTTGGTTTTTTTCTCTGCCAAAACAACAAACTTTATAAAAATTATTGGTCTATTCTTAATAAGAGATATAAAAGATTTTTCTTTACCTTTTGTGTAATCTGCCTAGGAAAGAGATTCTATGTCTTATAAGAATTATTTCCTGTGGTTTAAGTTGACTTTATCATGTTCTTGACTGCGTAAAAGAACCCAGTCTCTCATGCTTAAGGAAGCTAAGGGTTGTGGTTGTTTGTTTATTTGTTTTAGAAAACCATGTTACCTCCTATGGTTCGTTTTGGAATTTATTGTTACTTTGGTTAAGTAGGTAGCTAAGTTTTGTTTTGTAGTGACCTTTGATCCCATGTAGTCAAGTCTTCAAACCTTCTGATATTTTTGACAAACTTGCTTTCGCAAAATCAAATTTTGAAAGAAGGCTTCTGGAAAAATCTCAGATTTTGTTTCTTCACATCGGAAAATGAGAAATGTTAGAAAATAATTAGGTTTATTTAGTATGTTCAATTGCATTGAAAGCATTGTCAAATAAGAAATATTTATCCTTCCCTAGTTTATATTTGTATGGGAAAATGTTATTGTAACCAAGCAAACTGGGGCTCAGCCTTGATGCCCTGGTGCCTTGATGCATGACCCAACAATTAGTGTTGAAGGAAACAGGTTTTTATTACCACCCTTCCAACCTCGGGGGCGCTGAGAGCCCTCCTGCTCACAGCCCCCCTTTCTCACGAGACCCAGCACTTCCCTTGCTCCCCAAAAGGCTACAAGCCAAAACCATGCCCAGAAGTTCCCCCTATCCTTATCTGTTCTTAAGTCAGCCAGGCAAGCAGATCTCCATCGCCTCTGAAATGTGCACTTGTGGGTTTCAGAGTCACCATCCTCTTGCAGCAGCTCTCTCCTTCAGGATCTGGGGTACGCTGTCCTCAGCCTCCATGTGATGGTTCAGGAAAACATGTGCTGTGCTACACTGAATCTTTTCTGACAGCTGTCAGAGGGGAAGAGTGTTGTCCAGGGAGGCACACGTCCCAAGAGAGTGTCTTCTCCATACATCCCTCAGAGAAGCAAAAGTAGTTCCTCTCTCACTCTAAACCTCATAGCTTTCTCACTCACTCCACACCTGTTCTCTTCGTGGTAGGCGCTCTCCTATATCTTGCAGCCCCCTTGGCTTCTCCCTCCTTCTCTCTCAGCCCACCCTTATTTTAAATGCTCAGCCCAGAAATTCCCGACCTCATAACCGGCCCCTCCTATGATGTGTTAGCATCCACCATTCTTGCCAGTTTCCCTGTATCTTTTACCTTCTTTCAGCTGCCATCTTTAGTCAGGGCAAGAGTTCCCAGTAACTTCTGGGGTAGGCATCTGCCTACTGCGTCTTGTGAAGACACTGTATAAACTCCTCTGGCTCTGTCACGAGTCACTATACACTCTTGAAGTCACATATACCTTTCCCCCCTTGGCTGCAGTCCTCTTCCCTTCAAGAAAATCACAGCTATCAACTTGCCATTGTTATGCAAAGTATCTTGACTACTGTATCATTCACTTTCCCCCTCCCCCAACCAACAGTTGTGGGGGTTTTCTCCTATTTCCAGGGGACCCTTGCTCTGCACCCCATTACATTATTAACATGAGTATTTTAGAAATTGTATAAAGTTCCTAGAAATATGTTAATCCCTTCACACTCTGTGATAGGTCCTGGTGCTGCTTTGCCTGATATTAGACAAAAATAATATAATCTAATCAGCAATTAATGTAGTTATTATTTTAAAACATTTCAAGTCACAGAAATAACCAAATTTCCTAGTCAATTATGTCATTTTTATAATTAACTAGTATTAGCTCTCTATTCATGGACATTTTAAGCCTTTTGCTTCCCACAGATATTTTTTTGTTTTACTATGATCCTTCTCAAGGAAGCATCTGCAATGAGCTACAGGCCAGAGTACTTCACCTTCAAAAAAAGCAACCATCTCAGAAACCCGTGGAAAAGACTGAGATACTCTGGGTGCAGGCTTCTGGTGGCATTGCTTGAAGAACTTTGATATCATACCACTGAACTGAGTAAGGATTTTCAGAACTCCCTTGTAGAAGATGATGTATTCAAAAAATGGCTAACCCAAGATCAAGGAGACAATTAATTACAGGGACTGAATGAACTGATGAAGAATGGTTCTGATTCTTTGATGGCCTTTGTTTGTAGCATTGCTGGTCCTTTAAACTTCTATATTGGCTAAATAAGAAACCCCTTTCCCTTTTCACTTAAGCTATCTAAAATTCACAAGAGTGTAGCTGATTATAGTTTTGTAAGCAGAAATAAAACATGTGTCTTTTTCTCCTTGCCTGATCCTTGAGAACTCAGGAACTCTTGCTGAGTATTCTTATTTTCATGGCGATACAATTATATTTACATGAGCTCAGTCAGAATCCGTCTTCCTTGTAACGGAACACGGCTGGCAACACTGGCTGTGCAACCAAGGCTTTGCCTGCAATGTCACATTTGAGGATGCGGGTACAGAATCAGGACCAGACAGTTTTCAGGAACTAAGATTGACTTTACTGAGCCAAAGCTTATGAAATTCTCTGAGGAAAACCAGCCTTGGCTTAGACTGTTTCCAGCCTTCCAGGTGAGTGAGGAAGGCCAGCCCAGGAATTTTAGGTGACTTTGAAAAGAGAAATTAACCCAAATCTATACATAATGCCAATAAAGTCTTCTGGTGAGTTTCTGGCTTGGCTTTCTAACCTTGAAAGGATTTTAAAAGTCTAATCTGAGATTTCTCATGAAAAGTTTCAGCAAATCAAATTTTAAAGGGTCAATGCAGCCAATACCATTCTTCTTACACGTACATAAATAATCAGGCCAAAGCTAATGAGATCAGACTTTCTTTGCCAACAAGAAGAACCTTATTTTGGTTATCTTTTATCAAAAATGGGGATAACTGTAGAGAAAAATTTTATGTTTCAGCGGAAAACTGTAGCACACCCTGTGGTTACCAGATTCTGGTCCTATTCATTCTTTGAGGTTCCATTATTTCCCTTTGACTGGACTGGGTCCTATCATCTCATGCATTTTGTCAATCCTTACCAGATGCTCGATTCTTCTAGTCCCCTTCAATGTCTGGCTACAACTCTACAAGTTAACATTACCAATTTTCTCCCAATTTCCTGACCTAGCATCACAGAGAACTAAAATCTGATGGCCCGAATCCTTACTAAGACTCTAGGTTGTCTTGTAGCTGACCGTTCTCCCAAGACCTAAACAAGCCCTGAACTGCACTGAAGCTAAACAACTTGATATTTACTTCAAAGGACCCAACACCACCATAGGTCAAGTATGGGCAACCTTCATACCCGCCGCTATGTGGGTCACTCAGGAAGTTCACTGAACTCCTGCATCTGGATGCTCTACTCTAGAAAATAAACATGACTTTGTGTAATCTTACTGAAAAAAATAACCCTCATTAAATGCCTGATGATTCTCATCGTCAAACCTGCACCTACCTGCACCATCAAACCTGTCCTCACGATGAAACTTCAGCTCTCTCCTAGGAATCTGCTTAGCCATACAGATCCTAATGGGGCTATTCCTAGCCTCTATTACCCAGTCCCAATAGACAATTCAGCTTGTCCTTAATGAACAAAAGTGACCAAATAAGAAATAAACTTGTATTGTTCAAAGGATTTTTTTAACCAAAGGAGACACTGACAAAGATTCTTATCTTGATCAAACTTTATTTAGGCTCTCTGGAGTGTTCTTCACTTGGCCTTGACCTTTTTGGCCTTCCATGTCTCTACTGTCTTGCTGGTCTTAGCAAGAATCCTGCTATCAGTTTATCAAAAATCCCCTATCCCTACCTGATCACCTTTGATATCTGATCAAGTTTCTCATCCCCCATCTTTGACGTTTCAGCCTTTGGCCGGCCTTTAGCAAGAATCTTGTTAAGCCAGTTTAGTAAGAGTTCTCTTACCCCTGGAATTTTCTCTCAGTCATTTTCCATCCTCTGATCCCTCCCCCACCCCAACTCTGTTCCCTAGTTATAAATCCTCACCTGTCTTTGTTGTATTCAAAATTGAGCCCATTCTCTCTCCCCTATTGCAATACTCTTAAATAAAGCCTACTTTATTGCTTAAAAAGTGTCAGAATGATTTTTTTACAACAGCCATCAGAAATTAATATACAAGTTTTGTTAGTTTGTTTTTGTCATTTTGTTGGTGTGGCACAAATGCACAAACACATGCAAAATGAACATTGTGCAAAAAAAAAAAAAACCCACAGTATTCAATGAAACACTGTTACAGGCTAAAAAAAATCCTGCGAAGAGCAGATCTACTGAAACGTGGACTATTCTATATGGCAGGAAATAGAGATGCAAACTATCCCCTTTAAAAAGCAACAACAAAACCACTGTTTTTCTGCCTTGATTGCCTCTTTCGGTTAGGAAAAGTGACCCTGTTAGAGTTATTTCCCAAAAGACAAAAGCAAACACCCAACAGGATCCCAGGTAAAAATCTCTTGTGGGCTCAGGATTCAGGAAGTGAAGCCCTAGGAATCCTGTGGTAAGAATTTTGTCCACACTGTAAAGTCCCCAGATGGAGTTACTTTTGTTGTCTTTTGTGTGTTTTCTAATGAAAATTATCAGCCTTAAAACATTAGCATTAACAGGAGAAGAGCCTTGATGCTTGTCTTCAGAGACAACAAGGATATGGGGGGCTGAGGAGCCTGTTTCCCACCGAGATGGAGGAAAAGGAGACCCAAGGAACGCGGCAGATGTGGCAACTGCTAAGGGTGAGTTTGGTGACCACATCCCTAGGGCCTCTGGCCAAGGACAAAAAGGGGGGAGTACAAAGGGCTGGTCTGGGTCGGAAGAAGACCTGTGAGAAACAATCACAAAGTCAAGCTCCAACATATATAATGAGCATCTCCAAAGTGGGTAGACAGCCAAAGACAAGGGAAAAATCACTGTCTTCCAGCTCTAATGAGACAATCACAAGATGGTTTGAAAAGGCTACAGTAGAAGTACTTGTAGGTACTTATGGAGGTACATAGATTTCATGACAAAGCTTATGACTTCATTTTGTAGATAACAAGAATGATTGATGATTATTAAGTAAGGTAATGAGGTAGTTACATGAACTATGAGAGAAAGAAGAGACATAGCCCTTACCTGGAGAAGCAGGTAACCAGGTGGAAATTCAGGTCTCAAAAACAATTAGAGGGTGACCTGATTGTGGCAAAGTGCATTTTCATATTTCCCTTGTTCCCCTATTCCCTTCTTCTTCCCATCCCAGTGGGAAATGTGAATTTTATGCAGTGCACCCTGGATTATTGGACTATGACCTGCTGATAATTCTCCAAAAGGAGAAGCCATAAGACTGATCTTCCTGAACTTCCTCTCCCCTTACTCCTTTCCTTCTCTCCTCATCACCCTCCCAAATAGGTCTTTGAAGGACAGCCCATTATATGATGAGTAGGCAGGGCTCTAGTTCTGGTAGATCCACTCCTGTGTATTTGCATTGTCTCTCCTCCTTCCTGTGAATTAGCAGCATGTAACGGGTAAGCCTGATTCAAACTGCTTTAATCAATAAGAAAATGTATTATCACACTCAAAAATAACTCCAAAAGTATCACCAGTGGCCTAGTCATGTAATAAAGAACCCGAGTTCCTTCCAGCTCTCCTTTCTGTTGTGCTCAGTGTTCATATCTTTCTAAGGTGGGACAGGACAGACTAGGCAGCATGGGGTAGGATGGGTTGGGGTGGTGGCTACCCATGTGACCACACCCAACGAGGGGGTCCTGGGGCCAGGCAGCAGTGCAGTCCTGAGAGTTGTTGAAAACTACAAGCCAAGGATTAGAGAGGAAAGCCTACCGTGAAGAAAGTAAAATTTATAAATGAGCCACTTTAACCACAAAGGGCCAGTAAGGTCAGCAGCCAAGGGCTGTTGGTAGAAGGAAGTGAAGAAGGAAGGGAAACATGAGGTCAGTCAACATGTTAAGAAAAATTAAATTATTACTCCTGGGCTTAGGGAGGAGGAATGCTGCCGTTAAGGGCAACCTGGCCTATTCTGTCAGGGTAAAACATTTCTCTGATGCTATTGTGGGCCAATGCCAGGAAAATTTATTTCAACTTTTGTAGATCCTCATTCCCATCCCTTGGCCTTGCAGAAAATGCCACATCTTTTTGTCCTTCCCCTGTAAGATGATCTACAGCATGATGGGAACTTTGTTCTCTCTACAAGCTTCAGCTTCAGCTGGGTCTTCATTGTTGATGACTGGCTCCTCATAGCACAAACAGGCAAGCAGCAAAGGTCTCTTGTCTCTGTCCACTCCACCACGCAGTCGGTACCCAATGAGCAAAGCATTCAACCTCATCCTTTTCCAAAGTCTGGACAAATTGCCATCTTGTCCACATGCCTCTCATTTCTCAGTTTTTTAGCTTACCCAGTTCCCAATTAAAAGTGTTTCAGTGCATTTATCTAGAACAGATAGATAGAAAGGATGCCTTTGCAAGCCCATCAGAAAATCTTCTGAGATGACATTTAGCAGAAATGCTGAAATATGTCTGATTTACCCAGGATGTTGTATAGAATCAGCAGGCTGACACGTGCTTTTGGTGAATGTTTTGTTCCTTTCTGAAAATAGATACTGGCTTTGGAAAAGACCCAGAGTCCTTCTACTTGGCTTCAGTTCATCCCCCACAGTCCCCACCTGCCTTGTTTAACAGTTACTCTCGGGCCTTTAAAGCAGAAACCCAAAGCATAATGACAAATTCCTGGCTACAGTCAACCTTAATCTTTCAGAGATCAAGTGTTTCATATATATTCTTGAATACTAGAGCTATTGGCAGCATTATTGAAAAGATGAGAAGATATATAGATTTTTTAAAAGTAAACAAGTTTGGGGGTAAAAAAAGTCTTTCTAAAGTTATCACAAATTTCATTGGTCTGCCCTCAGACTTGTGTGACTGGGAAAAACCCTTCCCCTGTTTTATGGAGTCATGATATGTGATATTTCCAGTGTTGACTAGGTTTTGTGGACTATCTCTTACTTCCCAACCCAGTAGATTGCACCCCCACCCCACACTGCATGTTCTGTTCAATGTTTCACTCCAGAGAGAATAGAAATTGTGGGCACACTCAGTTGCAGGGAAGAACAATTTTATGGAGCTATTCAGCGTTGGATGCAGGCTTGTACAAGGCTCAGAAAACACTGTGTGTGGTGGCATGCTGCTGAAATCCTCATGTTAGTGACCCCCATCTGGCCCTAGATGAAAAGCTAGTCCCACTACAAGGTTAAAAAAGTTGGAGTCGGGGAGCCGTCTAGAGAGCCATGCCCAGACCAACTGGACCCAGGATCACCCAAGGTGAACCAGAAGGTGATTCATACAATCCTCAAGGCATTGTGCACGAATGGGCAAAGCCAAGAAGGTGAGCTTGTTTGGTGCCTAATCATATAACCAACTAGAAGGAAGAAGGCACAGTGGTCAAGCAGAGTGTGTCAAGATTTTTGCACCCATATTCATAGCATCATTATTCCCAATAGCCAAAACACGGAAGCAACCCAACACATATAGAATATATGTGTTTAGAATGGAATAGAATTTTTGTTCAAGCTTAAGCAGGAAGGAAATTCTGATATATGGTACAATATGGTGGAATATTGAGGATTTTATGTTAAGGAAAAGAAATGAGTCACAAAAACACAAATACTGTATGACTCCACTTACATAAAGTAGAGTAGTAGTTAAATTTATAGAGACAGAAAAGAGAATGGTAGTTGCCAAGAGCTGGGGGGGGAGAGGAAATGAGGAGTTATCATTAGATGGGTAGAGAGCTTTGGTTTTACAAGATGAAAAGGGTTCTGGAGATGATGGATGGTGGTGATGGCTGCACAACATTATGAAAATTTTTAATACCATCAAACTATATACTTAAAAATGTAAGGTGATAAATTTTATGTTATGTGTATTTTACCATAATAAAAAAAATAGAAAAAATTATAATACTGAGTAATTAAAGCAAGTGTATAAGATTTCATATAATATTTTAAACATGAAAATTTATGGTATGTATGTATGTGTACATATACACACATATACATATGTATACAAAATATGAGCTGAAATATGAGCATTAAATGCAAGGTAGAGGCTTCCCTCCAGGCCATAAAATGTGTTCCAGAAGCATTTCAAAGAGGCTTTAATAATTATGCTTTAATTTTTCAGATATGTGGTAGGTACATGAATGCATACTAATTACTTTCTATATTTTTATGTGTTTGAAATGCTTCACAACTGCAAACATTGTGATAATACAATGTTGTTAAAATGGCAGTTATAAGGGGTAAGCACAAGATGAAGTAAATAAATTAGGTTTGGGGACCATGGAATGCTACAGAGAAGTGATAGTAATTGAGCTGGAGCTAGATGAATAAGCTGGAATTTACTAGATAAAAAATGAGGAGATATCCCAGCTCTGTGAATGGCCATAGTGTGCTTGGAATGACGTATACCTGGGGTGAGAGCCCAAGACAAGCCTGAAAAGGTAGGAGAAGCTCTGAAAAACTGTGCAGTATGCCTTAAGTTTCACGAAGAGTGTGCCTTGGAGTATGTGCCCTGCCAAATGCTTCATGCAAACAGGCATCATGGGCAAAGGAGTTTGGTCTGCTAACTGCCTCCTACAGCTTTTGAAACCCCTCGCCTTCTGCTAAGCATCTTTATTCCATCATTCTAGGATGATTACAGCCCTAGGAAGGCTTTGTCTACTTCTGATCCCCGACAGACCTCCTTGAGCTCTCTATCAAGAGATTGGTTTATTTTGGGGGGGACCTGTTATGAACTGAATAGTGTCCTTCTAAAATTCACATGTTGAAGCCCTAACCTCCAATGTTACTGTATTTGGAGACAGGATCTTTAAATAAGTAATTAAGGTTAACTGAGGCCATAAGAGTGGGACCCTGATCCAATGGGACTGGTGTCCTCACAAGAAGAGGAAGAGTGCTCATGCACAGAGAAAAGACCACGTGAAGACACGGAAGGTGACCCTCTGCAAGCCAAGGAGAAACCAACCCTTCTGTCACCTTAATCTTAGACTTCCAGCCTCTGGAACTGTGACAAATACATGTTGTTTAAACCACTCACTCTATGGTACTTTGTTATGGCAGCCTGAACACACTAACACAGGCCTCATCTCTTGGCTAGGGCTGAAACTAAGCTTTGTCTCACAACACTGCCACAAACTACACTGTGATTTTCAGAGGCTCTCGGTTTAAGATTTTAGTCTCTCCCCATGCAAAGTCCCGGTATTTGATCAATTCCTGAGAGGAAAACTGGTCAAGTGGTTGAATCCTGCAAATTTCCTTCCAAAACTGGGCTAGTATTTCAGCCTGTCACCCCCCCACCTGAAAATGGCCCGCCTTCAGGATTTGCATGTGTTATGAACTAAATGCGTTATGTATCCCCACAAAATTCACACGCAAAAGCCTCAGTACCTAAAACTGTGACTGCATTTGAAGAAGGGTCTTTAAAAAGATGATTAAGTTAAAATGAGGTCCTTGGGGTGGGCCCTAATCCAATCTGACTGGTGCCCATATTAGAAGCGGAGATAAGGACACAGTCACGCAGAGGGAGAACCATGTGAGGACACAGGGAGAGGACAGCCATCTGTGGGCCAAGGAGACAGGCCTCGGAAGAAACCAACCTCGATGACACCTCAATATCAGATGCCAGCCTCCAGAACTGAGACATTAATTTCTGTTGCATAAGCCACCCCATCTGTGGTGCTTTGTTCTCACAGCCCTAACAACCCAATATAGCGTGGGCTCTGCACAGGGTTCACCCCCACCCATGCCCCAAAGTGCAAGCCACTAGGGCAATACCAGTTGCAGAAGCTAGCCCAGCTCCCAGCCCAACCTTGTTCCCTTTCACAGTCTCTACCTACACCTCTAGATCTCCTTATCTAGACGGCTCTCTGCTGCCTTCAGACAGGTGATCTCTGAATTTCACCTCACTTTTCTATTTGTTCCAAGCAGGACCCTGGTTTGCTGCCAGCTACTCCATCCTACCTAGAAGCAGAAGTCCTCGATGTCCCTATCGCATCATTATCCTCCTCCTCCTCCTCCTTCTCTGCTTCCTCTTCCTCCCCCCTCTTCTTTTTAACTTTCTGAAACAGAACAGTGTACTTTTATAAGGAAAGGACCATGTTTTATCTCTTTGTATCCACAGCACCTGGCCCAGTGCCTGTCAGTCAAATATTTGTGGAATAGAATTGACAGAATCTAGCATGAAGCTAAGTACATAGTAGATACCATATTTTTCAGACTATAAGACACATAAGATGTACCTAGGGTTTAGAGGAGGAAAATAGGGGAAAAAAACCCACTCCACTGCCACAGCCCCCACTCCACCCCCAGCGAGCCAGGTAAGCTACATTCAGACTATAGGACGCACCCCCATTTCCCTCCCAAATTTGGAGGAAATTGTGCGTCTTAAAGTCCGAAAAATACGGTACTCAACAAATCAATCCATTGATTCAGAGCAATACCAAACATTGGGAATCTGGGATATGGCCATGAAATCACAGAGCCAGAAATCATAATGGAGATCATCTTGTCAAATCCCTCATTTCACAGATGAAACCCTGTGAGGTTGATTGCTCCATCTAAAACTACAGGCCACATCAGAGGTACAGCCAGGTGAGACTAAGCTACAGATCCCCTTCACATGCTCTTTCTCTGGAACCACCCTGCTCTTGTCTTCCTTGACACCATACAACCATGACGGAGCCAGTAAAGGATTCTGTCCCAGATGCTAGCAGTGGAAATATTGATTCATAAGGTCCCTCGAGCCTGCCTTATACTTCTTTCCCATGTGAAGGAGGCTGGTTAGGAGACACTGTTGTCGAGGAGTCCCATTTGTAGCCAAGTGGGAGGATGTGAGATGCTCTTTCTTTGTTTCTGTGGGCGTCCCAATATCTGTTTGGCTCTAGCTCAGTACCTTTGAGCCTGTCTCTCCCATTCTTGTTGCTCTGTTTTTCTAATGCCTGAAATTACAGTGTGCTGGCTTCAGTCAACTGCTTACCAGATTCCCTTAAAAGTATATAACATTGTTAAAAACCATTGTTTTTAAAAAGCTACTTTAAAACATGACATTTATTAGCCATTATATTAAGATAAACTATAAAGTTATCCCCAGTATAGATGTTAGCCTTTGATTTAAATTCCAACTTGAGTAAACTAGGCAAGAAACATTAAAAGCAGAATGGCTTTTAGGACCCACTGGGTAATGCTAGAATTTGTGGCATGCTAAACACCAGCAATGCATACGTGAGCCAGTCTTAGTTAATCACATTTGGGGCCCAATTAAACTTTTCCTGACTTGCTGCGGTTTCTACCTGAGCCCCAGTGAAGGGAGCACAGTGGGTGAAATGGCCACAGGCAGAAAGCAACTTCAGCCAGGGCTGGCAAGCACAGGTTTGCTGCTCATTACCTGGGCTCTGCAGATTCTGAAGGACAAGCAAGAACAGAGCCAGAGCAAAGCCAATGATAAGAGACTTAAACCCCCTAGAGCTACTCTTTGCACAGAGCTTCCTTTGAACAAGAACTTCACCTCCCAAGTTCACCTCCCATGGAGCTGTGAATGGTAGCAAGGAAGCTGATAAGCCCTGTGAGGTCAGTGAGTCAGGGCAAGGAATAACTTGAGCCCTTTTGGGGAAATTGTGCCATCCTTCTATGATCTGTATTAAGTTCTGTTGCCCCCAATCCACAAAGGTGTGATAATGTGTTTCACCTTTTTTCTTTCTGATTTATTGAGAAGAGTATCTAGAGTACCTAGAATATCAAGAGCACCTAGACTATCAAGAGTATCTAGAATATTGATCTCAGTCTCCCTTGGGGTGACTGATATCCATATTCAAAGGGTCTGGAAAAGAATTACCTATTGCTTCTTCCCTTGGAAGAAGTGGTCCCTTTGCTCAACCTGATGTACCTTTAAGGTGTTTGGGTTAATAAAACTGGGGTGAGGGGTGCCTCCATGGGTGCTGGAGGAAATATCCAGCAGGACTGGGAGCAGGAGATGGAGCTGACATCTGAGGCAGGAGAACCTTGGTCAAGGAGGTATTTTTTCTCCACTTTGCCCATGACCTAAAAGCTAGATGTGCCTTTTGAGAAGGAAACAACACAGAAGAAACATCTGCCAGCAGGCTGCCTACTGAAGTCAATGCAAAGCAGAGAAGCTCCAGGGAAAATGGTATAGATGGAACTTGGTCTGCGGCCTCCTGCTATTCCCCCCACTCCCCACCCCCTTAGCAGAGCCACTGGCAACTATGTGCCAGCAGACTCCAGGCTCCCTCAGTTCCCAGGCCCATGGAAACTTGCTCAGGAAGAACTCATCAGCAGTCTGAGGGCCCCTGCTCCTGTCAGAATGGCCTTTAAAGCTCAGCTTCCACATGGCCTACAGTGCCCTGTTCTGTGTCGGGGACCTACCCATTTCTCCCTAGGGGACTGACAACTAGATGGTTGCCTTTTCTTCATTCATTCCTCCCACTAATATTGTTGGAGCCCCGCTGTGTGCCACAGTATCATTCAAAGCACCAGAGCTCTGAAAAGCCCTTGCCCTCAAGGACTGTACATTCTAGTTGGGGATGGGAGCTAGACAATATGCAAATAAATAAATAAATAAATAATCCCAGATAGTGAAAAATGCTAGAAAGGAAGTAAACATGGTGGGATGATACAACTGAGGGAATGTGGGATTTCTTTAGAATGGAGATCAGAGTAAGCTATGCACAGAAGTAACATTTGAACCGAGAACTAAAAACCCTCTAGGCCAGGTATTTTCAACCAATATGCCATAGCACACAGGCAAGAATGTTCAAAACATGTTATACCTGACTATTTAGTCTGGGGCACTGACCTCTTTTTCCTTCAATTGTCAGATAAGTGTGACAATGGCCAACACAATAATAGCCTTCTGGTGTGAATGAATCAAAATTATACCTATTTTATTTGTCAGATTGGCAAAAAATGTAATGTTTATTGGTGTGCCGCAGAATTTTAGTAGTTAGTTTACGTGTGTGCTATAAGATGAAAAAGGTTGAAAATTGCTGCTCTAGACAAACAGATCCACAGATTCAAATATTTTTCTGGGGGAAAGAACTGTGGCTTGTTGGAGACATGCAGAGGTGGCCCGAGTGGCTGGACCAGAGCGAGCAAGAGCAAGAGTGGAGGGAGATGACTGGAGAAGAGGTGGACAGAAGCCTAACCACTCAGCGGACTTGGATGTTTACAGGCTGAGTGGGCAGCAGTTTGAAATGACATTGTAAGCGTGGTCAGAAGCCACCACAAGGTTTTAAGCAGAGCAGTGATGTGATCCAGTTTATATTCTTAGAGTCTCATTCCATGGGAGTAATGGTGGGACTGGGACAAGATTAGAGACAGGAAAACCAATTAGGGGGACTCTGTGGAGAAATAGCTGAGACGTGACGGGATTCAGACGAGCTTGATGGCAGCCATGGGAGAGAAGCAGCTGCAGAGGAAATGTTAGGGCCCTAGACGCTGAAGGACCTGCTGGTTAACCGGGTGTGGGGATGAGGGAAAGAACGTTTTTGGCTTTGAGCAGTTGAGTGGCTGGTGGTGGCATCTACTTAAGGGAAAGGACCAGATGAGTAACCCACAGACTTGGGTCATCGGGGAAAGTGAACAGAGGTAAAAGGTGTGGGGTGGTCAAGGTTTTTCTCTAGACACGTTGAGTTTGAAATGTATCAGATATGCACATGGAGGTCAAGCAGGCAGCTGGACATATATCTGGAGCATGAGGAGATGTCCAGCTTTGTTTCCTGCTTCTATGTTCCTATTGTGCTAGACTTGCTTGAAGGAAACAGAAAGCTTTCACAGAAAAGATGTCAGCTTTCATAACAAAAAGGTGAGGATTTGATCTCCTTTCAGCCTCTGGATAGCTGAGTGACTTTGGCCAAGGTACATCATCCCTCTGAACACTTGTATGCAGCCCGATGGAGTTGTTCTGGAGATCCAAAGAGTCAGGCCACACTAGGTATGCAATGCACACTAGCTTCTTTCTCTCCCCTATTCTTGCCACTCTGGTTACCACTGCCCTGGTCTAGGGCTTTCTGGATCCAATGAGCTTCCCTTCCCCAGGGGCTGGAGCTTTATTTTCAAACAGGGAGTCACTCACCAGACATTGACTGCTCAGGGAAATCTTTTTCCCAAGATTCCCTGAGGAAATTCCCCAAGATTTTAGCTTATAGTCACATGCCGACTGAAGGATATGCTCCCTCATGCACCCACGTGCTACTTGGCTGTGAGCACTGCGGCTGAGTCCGGTCCCCAGCCCCTGACCTACCCAAGTAAATGTGTCTCCTCTGAGGCCCTGGCCTCTTCCCTACCTGTGTTCTTGACCTCAACAACCTTGCCTCACTCCTCTGTAGGTTACTACAAGAGATGGTTGACTTGTCTCCTTGCCTGCGCTCTCCACCAGACACATTTGTCTCCAATGACCCCATTCCACTCATAAAAATGAGCACAGAATCACCTTGGCATCTTAAGCAATGTGTAATATGTCCCTGGCTTATCATTCTGAACTTCTCTTGGTCCCCTACTTTACGTATGGCCAATATTTTAGCTGAGACATTCTCAAACTTTTTTTTTTGGTCTCAGGACCCCTTTGCACTTTTAGAAGTTATTGAGGATCCCCAAGATGCTTTTGTATATGTGAGTTATAACTTTAATTTATAATACATTACAGTTTAAAACTGAGAAATATATTTACTAACTCAATAACAATGCATAACTAAAATAACATATTTTTTTACAAAACCAACTCTATTTCCAAACAAAAACTTGGTGAGAGCAGCAATGTCGGCTTATATTTTTGCAAATCTCTGAAGCCTGGCTTAATGGAAGACAGCTGGATTCCCATGCCTGCTTCTTCACTCAATCTGCTGCAATATGTTATTTTGGTTAAATTATATGTAGAAAATCCAGCCTCACACAAACACAAGGGTGAAAAAGAGGGATCTTGAGGACCCCCTAAAGGGTTCCTGGGGACTCACAGGGGTTTGTGGACACACCCGGACAGCCAGGTCTCTTGTTAAATTAGGCTCTCCCCAATTCTCTGAATGAGGCCCTGACTTACCTGCTCCCGTCCTGAGCTCGTTCCTGTGATCCTTCCTCTTCTTCAAGAACCTGTCAAAACCCTAATCCAGACCCAGGTCAGATGTTTTCACAGCAGACTGACGAAGCCACAAGGCCCAAGTTAACCTAAAAATAAAAGCTGAAGTGAGAGGCAACAAGCATTTATTTGAGATCCGAGAGAATAGCTATTTCGGAAGCACTGATTCAGGCAGAAGCCCAAATAGTGTTCTGATTAGGAGGCAAAGGCAATGAATATTTATGAGAAAGGGAAAGAGAACAATTACATCAATAGAAGGAAGGCATTTCTATTGGTGCAGATAAGCTTAACACAGTGATGCTAATTCTGCACAATGTTTTAATTGTCAGTCCAGTAGTCATAATATCTTGAGGTATTTGCAAAGTTGTCTGAGATACAGCATTGCTTTAGGCCCAGTCCAAAGGTGATTTTGCCCAGTTTTAATGTTCCAAAGATTTGAGGCATAAGGAAATGCAAGGCAGTTCCTCTGGGATGGCAACTTCAACTCCATTTTAAAATGACTTCATTTATATTATATTTTTACACCCATGAGGAGACAGCAGAACCATGTCAGTCAAGAGTGGATGCTTGGAGGGCTGACATTCTCTCTGTGACACAGCTCTGCTAGCTTCCCACACATTCAGAGCTGGCACTTGGCCTGTGCCCAAAGACCCATAGGCAGGGACATGTCTGGGTGCATAAAGTGAGTTTGTAGGGGATGGTGGAATGCTGCTGTCCTTCTACAGGTATGCATGTGCAGAAGGGAGGGGTGCCAACAAGGAGCAATCTGTTCTTCCTGCAGAGATGCATGGACTAACGTCTGAGCCCTACGCAGAGAGAGGCAGCAGACAGAAGCTTAGGAGGTTTTTCATGAGGGACTCTGCCAAACACAAGAGCTCAATCCTGTTGTCATCGAGGTCCCCAGTGAAAAGGTGGGAACCAGAGTTGGAGAGGACAGCATGCTCCCACTTGGCACAGAGCACCTGGCTGCCCTGGCTTGTAAAGGTAGCTTTGACAATGCCCCAAAACAGCATCTTCAGCACAGAAAGGGGTAGTCTCCTGGGGAATGCCAGCACCCATAGCAACAGCAAGTCTCCTTCTGTTGGGTTCACGCATGGAGAACATCTGCAAGTGTTCCTGGTGGGAAGTTTTGCAAGGAACTAAGGAATGACTTGAGAAATTTGGGTTGGCCTCATTTCTGCATTAGGTATATTTCTAGGCTTCTTCCAAAGTCTGTTAAGTATGCCTGCTCAGTACCAGGCACAAGACAGGGAGTGTGTCTTTACAATGGGGGAGGCACATGCCTTAGTCCAAAGCACAGGCCCTTCTGTCATGGGGCCTTGGTGCAGACAGCGAGGTCCTGGGCACTGCCCAGACTGCCAGGGCCAGCCCCACACCCTCCCCACAGTGCCCAACCATTTACTCCTTCCACATCTGACCCCGCCCTGCCGGGAGAATGAAGCCCCGTACTCACTCCTGTTCTGGAATTCCCATCTTGCTGCCTTAGGAACTACCCTGCTGCCCCAGCACTAATCTCATGTCTGAGTCATTTCCAACCTGACCCTGCTTCTCAGCAGAGCATTTCCTGTTAGAATACAATGATTCACTCTGCTTAATGCACCAAATCACAGCTGCCAGCCCCCTGTACCTGCTCTGAGGGTGGGCAGGACCATGCACATGCAGGGCCTGGCGCAGGGCGGCCTGGCACTGGCGCTCAGCGTGGACACGTGCCGCCTGCACCCACACTCACCAGTGGGGGCTACACTGGCCCTTGCTGTCCTTTCTATGCACAGGGTTCTGGGCTCTTATTCAAAGCACACATCTGGGTCTGGGACTCCCGTGGTCATTATTCTCTCAGCCAGTCAGCAAACACTGGCCAGGCCCCTGCCGTGTGCCAAGGCATGCATTTGGACTTCAGTGTCCCAGCAACCGGAGAGACACACTCCTAATTTCCTGCCAGCTTACCCTCTGGCAGGGGGACTGATGTGGATACAGCAATGAGGGGCTGTAACAGAAGCACATGTCAGGAGGCCCCAGCCCCACCAATGCACCTGCTGGGTCAAATCTGCTCTGCCACTCACTAGTCCTGGGCAGCCCAATAACCTCCCTGGGGCTTAGTTTACCCATCTGTAATGTGGGGGTTCTCCCAATTTACAAAGTCCTTGCAAGTTTCTGACATAGAGGAGAGCCCTCCGTGAGGGTTGCTTGTAGCTCTTCTCCAAAATGAGCCCTTAGGAATCCGTTAAAATACCTGAAAGAACAACTTCCCCTAAAACAAAACAAAACACAGCAAAGCACACAAGCTCAACTGGAAAGCCATGTTGGCATTTCCTGGGGTGACTGACTGCAGGAGCAGCTCTTAGCTGCTGCCCTCCCCGCTTCCCACCAGCCAGCTCCCTCCCTGGGACTCAGAGGAGGAGATGCTCCTTTGTAGCTTCCCACTCCCTCCTTCTGCCTTAGCTCCATAGCTCAGGGCTGTGTGCTCAGAACAAATTGTTCTGTTTGAAGCAGTGACTCTGCCTAAACATCCTGATTACATGAGCTCCCTCAGCTTTCCGCTGCTATTTCCGAGCAGGGAGCAAGGAGGAGGCTGAAGAAATAAAACCACCTCTAATAGGTGATTACAGATTCCCAGGGCTTCTTAACTGCAGCTTCTACATGTCATGCAGAGGAGTGTAAAGGGAAGACTTGGGGTGCCTCTAAGGGGGAAATGGCCTTACCCTGGCCGAGCAAAGCAAGCCAAGGAACATTTGGCCCCTATGCAGAGGCAGGATGCAAGAAGAGAGGTCAGGGGAGGGGACACTTCCCGAGTACCTTCCACACTGCAGGCAGCCAGCACCTTTCCAACACACTCATTTCAATCCACAGTAGCCCAGAAGGTGAGTTTTATGTCCTCTACTTATTCTGTGGGTTGCCCAAAGTTACGTAGACACAAGTGGAGGAACCAGGACTCAAAGATCAGATGGGTCTGATTCCAGAAGACTTTGTATTTCACCCTATCCAGTCTCCTAGCAAAGTCTCAGAGAGGGGAGGGGTATGCCTCATGGCAAGGTGGGTTCTCAGGCCACTGATTACTCTGGGATATCGCTTCAAACTCCACAGTGGCTGTAGTCAGCCCTTTACCTAACTCGCCCAGGCCACCTACCTAATCAGACCTAGGGGTCATCACCTTTGGTCCCCTCCATTTCGGAGAGAAGATGCCACCTCTGCTCACCAGAAATTATCAATCCCTGGCCCCTCCATCTGCCACAGCCCAGCCTTTGTGTCAACTCTTCCATGTGCTTTAAGGTAATCAGATGTGTTTATTAATTAGTCATCATTATTGACTTGACATCCTGCTGTCATTTAAATAAACTTGGTGAAAATAATGAGGCCCCTAATAGCGTGCAGTCTTCTTGTGCTAATTAATTTTTTGTGAACAAATTCATTGTTAATATAAATAGCAATATTAATCATGCCAAAGTTCAATATTTGTGTGGGAAGTGAGCTCTGGAGTCTAAGAGAAAGGACACTCCAGTGATGGTGGACGTTAAGAGAAGTCCTGAGACTGGCTGGAGGAGATGGTGAGTGTACCTAAGAGGTGGCTGTCAAAGGGATGGGGGCCAAGAGAATGGTCGCCAAATGCAGAGTCTGTGAGAAAACTGCAGGTGGTAATAATTGTGGCTATCTTGGAGACTCATGAGGTCCAAACACTAATACAAATTCAGAAATGCTGAAGTATCCACCACTGTCTTCACACCCCTCCCACCCCAAGCCACGTCCACCTGATGTCCACTAACTTTGCATCAATCAGCACATACCTTCTCTCAACACCACATTCCCCTGCTCTGCTCGCAGCTTGTGCTTCTGTTTACGCTCCCACGTCTAGCCTCAGCCCCTCCAATCCAGCCTCCAACCAGGGACTAGACAAGTGCTCCTTTGCTACAGACTTTTCCAGGGGACTTACCCTCTAGAATAGGGTCCAAATCCTTTCTAGAACACAAGCGCTTTCCATGGCACTTAAGCCTTCCATATTGTAACTGTCATAACCTCCCCAACCTACAGGTCACACATACTTAGCATGCTCTAGGAATTCTTCCCTCACCCCACCATTTCATCTAGTGAATTCCTGTGCTCTTTCCACCCTAAAATATCACTTCCTTTAGGGGCCCCTTCCTGCACCCCTGCTCAGAATCCCTCCTTGCTCAGTGACTCCTGGGCTTCCCACTTTTATAGATCAATCACACTGATTATAATTTTCAGTTCATGTGTCTCTCTCATGTCCTGGACTATGAGCCTCTCAAGGGCATGGCATTTGCCTGATTCATCTCAGGCTCCACACAGCCTAGTGGCCCATAAAGGTTTGATGAACAAACAAACGAGCAAATCAATCTTTGTGGGAGAGACTGAGGAATCAGACATATAGGCTGGGACTAGAATCTCAGTTACAAATTGAAAGCTAGGGAGCGGGGGGCACATGGTGCTGCCTGCAGAGATCTTGGAGACAGTTTTCTTTTCTTGGTAAGTGGACCAACTCTAGACTAAGCACGTTTATAAGGAACTGGTCGAAAGAAACGGGCAAGAGTGCAGACATCTGCGTCTAGGTCCAACAGTTACTACTGATGCTGGCTGGAGACATAGCTTGTGGGAATAGGGAACAATTACCAACTGGGTTTGGCTCAGGCTCTCCAGCCCTGCATGACAAAGGGGAATCAAAGAGGGTGAACAGAAGCAGACCCGAACTGATTCCAGGAGACATATTTCAGGAGGTCCCAACAGGCAAGAAACAGCAACTGCCAACGAAGGGAAGAGAGCCAAGTTCCCTACAACCCCATGGAGGGGACTTGTTGAAAGAGTAGCATCTCCTGCTCTGAGAAACGCTGGGTTCTTGGTGAGGATGAAGAGAGGTAGGGGGTCCCATCACCCAGCAGCGAGCAAGCTCTCAAGCCACATACACATCAGGACTTCTCAGAGACTCACCAAAAGAGCCTGGCCTGGTGACTCTGGAGTCTAATTCCTTCAACATCCAAAGAGAGATTGAGTGAGCCCCTGCCAGATGCCTAGCTCTGTACTAAGGGCTGAATCTGGAAAAAGTCTTTCCTACTCTGATGAGTTTCTAAAATGTTCACCTTCAGTGAAATCCCAGGAAGCATGATCTGGGAGAGAACCAAAGAGCTATTGGGCTGGTCTGGAATTTTTATCTTTAAAAAATTTGGCACTCTCTTTCTCCTTGATGGGAAACGGGCTAATATGAGAAGAGGGGTTCTTTTATAGCATAAAAAGGGAAGATTATAGATGTAAGCTAAGCTTTATTTAAGTTGAAAGTCCAAAAACTCTCTCCCAAGTAGAGACAGTCCAGTACATCAGAAGGTTTAATGCCCCAGGGAAATAAACTTACATTAATATTCAAAGACAGTGCAATTCACAACTGCTACTAAATTAAGCCATGAAGTGCAACCATGCTAATTGGCAAGTGGCACATGATAGACAATAACAGGGTAAAAGTTCATTTCTTTCTTGCAATTAATTACAAAAGAGGATTTTTAGAAATAAAGGAATGGTCTCCCGCATTCGCCATATGGCTCCTAAAGACCTAGATTGGCCAGTGCTGTTCTTGCACAGAGTGACACAGCAATGCCATCTCCCACAGGCCTAATGCAAAATGAAGTTGTTTTTGTACACTGGCATATCAAGGCATAGTATTGCAAGTCCGTGGTGGTGTTTTAATGTAATGGAATACACCTTTGAGACCATGTATAATGTATGGCCAAAATCCTTCGAGTAAAATAAATATCATTGAGTTAGAATTCTTTAGGAGGTGCTGGTGGTCTGGTTTGGGGCGCTATGAATCTTCTCAGGCCTGCTCTCTGTTAGAGATTATGAGAAGTGCAAGACTAGATTCACTGACACCAATGACACAGTCTAACCAATGAAGAAGAGACACAAGGAACTGAGAATGGGGAGCCAGCTGTCAGCTTTATTAAGTAGCTGCCGATGTACAAGGCAAAGTTGAACTTGAGAAACAGCTTAGATGTGAGGCCAGAATTGGGCATCCTGTCACTGCCTGCCTAGGTCTGGGTTCATCCAAAACAGAAAGTGGGGTGCGAGCGTGATACTCAGGGAGCAGCAGTGAGAAGCCAGAGATGGTGAGGGGGGGAGGAAAACTGTATATGGAAACATTATATATTGAGGTCACTGCTACATGCATCTGGGGCTTGGTCCCACCTGGGACCTTCTGAGGAATGCATAGAACACCTCTCAGAAATGTCCACTCAAGATCAACCTAGAAGTATGTATTCTATTGGTTGAATGTTGTCCCACCTCCAAGCCAAGCACACATGCTTGTTGGGTGAGCTGCTGATGTCAAGAGTGTCAAAGGAACACTAGGGGTAGAGAATGAAAGACCATCCAGGGCACTTGGGGTAAGCTCCTGGAAGCCCATTCAGGAAATTTCCACCACAGCTATAGCTAAAACCGAATGGAGGGAGGAGAGGGTGTGAATTGGGGCACTACAGGTCTGTGATACACTCTCCAGACAGGAACAGTGAGACCCACGTCAAGGAGAGAGCAGGGGCCATTTTTCTAGCCAGAATAGAAGATGACAGCCTTGGCCCACTGATATGCAAGATAAATAATCAGCTCTCCTTAAGAGGCAGCCCTAGGCACCACTCAGGGCACTTAGTTCATGGGAGCAGGAAGCCACAGAGGAGATATGGTTTTGCTACTATCGGTTCTTCTAAGCAAACTGTAGACAGCTTTCCAGTACTAGATGTAGCATTTCCAGCAATGAGAGTCAATTTATAGTATTTTTTTACATCCAGGTAACCATTGAAATACTATGTGTATTGGTTTGCTAGAACTGCCATAGCAAAGTACCACAAACTGAGTGGCTTCAACAGAAATCTATTGTCTCACTGGTCTGGAAGCTATAAGTCTGAGGTCAAGGAACTGGCAGGGCCATGCTCCCTCTGAAGGCACTCAGGAAGGATCTGTTCCAGGCCTCTCTCTCCTAGCTCCGGTAGCCTCAGACACTCCTTGGCTGTGGCAGCATCACTCCAATGTTAACATGGCTCTCTTTCTGTGTGTGTCTGCCTTAGGATGTCCCCTTATTATTAGGGCACTAGTCATAGTGTTTAGGGGCCCATCCTACTCCGGTATGACTTCCTCTTAACTAATTACATCTGCAACAACCCTATTTCCCAATAAGGTCACATTTGGAGGTGCTAGGGTTAGGATTCAACATATGAGTTGTAGTGGGGCAGGTAGCACACAATTTAACCCATAAAACTGAAGAATGGATTTTTATACAAGTATTTATTCAGCATATGCTCCAACTCTGTGAAAAATTCAAAGGAGAAAGAAATTATTTCTTCTGTCCTGGACGAGTTCGTGACCTATTTGGAGACACAATCATAGTGTGTTAAGAAGCACAGCAAAAAGTCAAGTTCTGAACTTGGCACAGACCTTCATTTCATCCTCACAATTTGTCTGTGAGGATGAAATGAACGCTTTTGTACTCCAGTGTTGCAGATGGGGAAACTGAGGCTCAGAGAGGCAAGTGGTTTGCCCATGCTCACAGAATTGGTGGGATCCTCAGGATTCAAACTTACAGCTTTTGAATCTGAGCCCAGTTACCCTTTCCTTATGTCCCAGTGGTGCTCCCTCAATGTGGAAAAGAAGAACTAGGCATTACATCCTTAACTTTTATCACTTACATTCAGGAAAAGTACCAGAGGTGAGTGACAGACAGCATTCCATTTTTATTGCCAGGCCACAAAATTCTCCTGAAAGGCTAAATCAGCACACAGACAGCAGGTGCAAGAGACTGACACACACATGTACACACATACACACACAATACTACAGACTGGGGCTAAACCAACAGAAATTTATTTCTCAGAGCTCTGGGAGCCAGAAGTCTGAGACCCAGGGAGGGGACAGTGGGTTGATTTCCTTCTGAGGCCCTGCTCCTCGGCTTACAGACGGTGCCTTCTCTCTGAGTCCTCATGTGGCCTTTCCTCCCTGCAAGCATCCTCAGTATCCCTTTGTGGGTCCAAATTTCCTCTCCTTATAAGGACACCAGTCAGACTGAATTAGAGCCCATTGAATTACAGACTCATTGTAACTTAATCACCGATTTAAAGGCTCTATCATCAAATATAATCACATTCTGAGATACTGGAGGTTAGAGCTCCGACATATGAATTTTGAGGGGACACGATTCAGCCCATAACAGGAGGAGAGGCTGAAATTTTCTGACTCATTCAGGGAGGCAGTAATCAATTCCAAAAGATAGTACTGAACTTGGTGTTTCCTCAGGGCTTGGTCATAGTCAAGGTGAGAGCCCAGGTTCGTGAGCTGCTAGTCTCCCTCCCTCCCTCCCCTGGGAGACCTCAGTGCACACCTACCCAGTCATCTGCCATCTCCACCAGGACACGAAGACAGCACCTGTCCTGTTTCCAACCAATAGCAATTCACTGCTTTGGGGTTGAACCACACAGTTAATGACATCAGCATGGCTTCTGTCTGTTGCCTGTAAGAACTGTACTCTTTTTCCTTTGCTGACGGGAAACATAAACCAAACTTATTCAGCCATCCATCCAACATTTATTGAGCACTTACTACGTTCTTACTACAGGCTCTGTGCAGTAAATTGTAGAGGAAACCTGTATTCAATGCCAGGCACAGTTGTAAGAACTTAACAGACATAGACTCATCCTCACAACTGTCCTAAAAAGAAGGCATTATTCTTATCCCTGGTTTATCCTTGAAAAAATTGAGGCACAGGAAGACTGAGCAGTTTGCCTAAAGTCATGCAGTTAATAAGAGGTTCATAAGTGAAGCCAGGTCTGCGTGGTCAATACAAGAGTGTTCTGAGAGAGTTCTGGAGATGGGAGCTATTGCCATGACTGTCTTTTATGAGCTTCCTGGCATAGACTGCGAGGGGGCAGGCTGCATTTGAAGGGGCAGAGAGGGAAGTCAACACACCCTGCTGAATAAGCATTTCATATCCATTAAAAATGGCACTCGGATTCCTGGGCAAACCTTGGACCTTGGGCTGCAGGCGCTGCCTCATAGCCATGATCTCAGGGCTCAAAACTGGAGACAACCTGCAGAGGTGATCCAAGGCACCTTTCACATTTCAGGGAATTGGAGCCAACTTGTCTCCTGATTCAGGGTGATCTCAAGAGCAGGAACTCCCTACCTGAGTTCCCAAAGGGGGAGTTGCTGGTTTGCTGGCCCACGTTCCAGACTTGGGGCAAATATCCCCCTGCTGAGGAGTTTCCATTGCTTCTGAAGTCAAATGTAAAAGTCAAACCCTATTTCCAAAGGAAATGTTATCTTCTCTTTACTATTTTGTTCTGGGTTGTATTGTAGACAACATATTTTCTGCAATTAAGTAACTGTAGCTGTATCTTATTTCCTTTACCATTAATCTTGTATAAACTGTGAAATTAACAAGCCTCCCCATGACCAACCTGAGAAACCCAGCATTTCTCACTGTCGTTTACTGGAAGCCTTTGCTTAGAGATGTTCTACCGATAGCACTGAGCTATTTTGTTAAATGTTTCTCCCCTGCTCATTACAAGAAAGCTAATCTTCTGATATCTCTCTCTCTGTACATTCATCAAAGGACTCCAAGCTCTCCACACTGTGGTGGAGGTGAAATTCAGCCCTGTATTTGCTAATGTTACTACAGTGGTGTGCTTACACAGAATTATCTGATGATGTGGTATTAAAGAATTAGGTCAAATAATCTGGATAAACCTCCAGGATTAAAGGATCTGTGGTTGTCTCACTGACCAATATTTTGAAAATCTAGTTACAGTCAGGCACACACAGTATAGTCATTGTTCATTCATTCCACAGATTGTAACGTGTGCTTACCAAGTGTTCAGGAACTCTTGTAGGCACCAGAGAAACCAAGCTCTGGTGTTCCAGGAACTTGAGGTAGAAGGGGGAGACGAGAGGCAAAACACATGAATAGTGACGGTACCATGGGGTAAGTGTCATGGAAGCTGGAGAAGGAAGTAACAAGCTCTGCCCAAAGTCACACTGAATTCATGGGACATTTGAACTCATCTCGAAGGATGCAAAAGAGATTGCTGGGTGCAACGTGGGGTGGATATGGGAAGGTCTTCAGGTGGAGGAAATAATATGTGCAAAAGGGCAGAGTGTGTTTAAAGAGAAGACTTATCTCCCTGAAACAGCGTGTGTACAGCACAGAGCGTACATGGATGTGCTGGAGAGGCCCCCCCAGGGGCCAGATCCTGCTTGACTTGAATACCAGGCTAAAGAGTTGGTCATGACAGTGTAGGTCAGTAGCTTCAAACCATGTTTTATGATGTGAAAACCCCTTTATCCACTTCAGGGAGCAAGGCCTGGCAGGGAGGCTGGCAGATGGAGTGCTGAGTTCCTCACCTCCACTTTAATCAAAGTAATTTAGCTCAAATGAGGACAGCAGACTTCGTTGGGGTTTGGGAAAGAAAACATAGATTCAAGAAGCATTTCCAAAGCAGATGCACTAGTCAAGGTTCTCCAGAGAAACAGGACCAACAGGATAAATACATAAAGAGATTTCTTATAAGGAATTCAAGGACTTGGCTCATAGGTTAATAGAAGCTGAGAAGTCCCAAGATCTGAAGTTGGCTAACTGAAGAGCCAAGAAAACTGATGGTATCATTCCAGTCTGGGTTCAAAGGCCTGAGAACCAGGAATCCTGATGGTATAAGTTCCAATCTAAACGCCAGCTAGTTTGAGATCCAAGAGGAGCCCAGGCTTCCATTTCACCGAAGGCAGGGAAAGACCTGCTTCTCTCAATTCAAGCGGTCAGGTGGGAGGAGTTCCCTCTTACTCTCAGGAGCTAAAAGGACCTTTTCGTTCTTTTCAGGCCTTTGATAGACAGCTCAGATTAGGGAGAACAATCTGCTTTCCTCAGGGGACCGATTCAAATGTTAATCTCATCCAAAAGCACCCTCCCAGACACACCCACAAAATGTTTGACCAAATACCTGGGCACCTATGACCCACTCAAGTTGTCACATAAAATTATCCATCACAGTGGAATTAACAACCTTTAGAATCAAAAGCAAAAGTTTGGGGGATCAAAGACTATGAGCCAACACAGCGATAGAATGGATCAGAAAGGTTGAGGGAGAGCCACCCCCTCCCACTGTGTCCCAGAAACACGTCTGGCTCCCAGAGATCCTACATCACCTCCCCACAATGCACATTTAAAGAAACCTGAGTAAAGGTTCTTTTTTTTTTTTTCCCGAACAAAAGAACCTGGTCAGAAACCAGCCTGGCTCCACCCACTGAAAGACCCAGAAACCAGCTGTTTAATAAGGCTCCAAGCTTCATCTGACGACTGGTGAAAAGATGCCTGGGAGCCTGCCTGAGGGCTGGAGCCACTGGGCGTGCTCATCAGGAAATCCAGGAGCTTCCGAAAGCCCACTCTCCAGCCTGGCCTGGGTACCTGAGTCCTCTCTGTTCCTGCTGAAGACACCAAGGATTCATTCTCTTTTTTTCTTTTTTCTGGCCCCACCCATGTATCTGCTTCTATCACCACCTCCTCCATGGTGCTTTGTCCTTCCCAAGCCTGTCTGCGGAGTGGGACACAGTCTACCCAGCTCCCCCAAGACAAGCACACTGGCCCGTCTCCTGCCTAAAGCTGTAGTGCCTTTGACTGTGGGACAAGCCTCAGTAGATTAGAACAACAACAAGCATGTCGAAGTTACAAACGTTTTCCATGTGTAAAGGTCTTTCAGTCACAGACCCTGGTTCACAGTTTTCCCTTCCTGAGGCACACCCAGAATCTCTAGGGCTCTCCACGCTCCTGTTTCATTCTGCAAAGTGGAGCTCAGCAAGCTTCCCAGCCCCGCAGACCCCTGCCATTCTCCGGGACAGCCAAGAATCCTATCCTCTGTTGCAGTGACTCTTCAGCGAGTTCTCCCTTCTGGGCCTCTGCCCCACACAGGAATGTGCTTGAAGGCATACCCTGCGCTATATTCTCTTTGTGCCCATCCATGAATGTTTCCATGGTTTAAAATGACTGCAATCAAAATGCTAACTTATCTCCCAGTTCCTTATCTCCCAGTTCCACACAATTTACTTAGGATGAAATCTGATGCTTCAGATTCATACGGTGCTATTTTCTTTCTGTTGCTTCATCGTGAATTTGTTCAGCAAGAAATCACTCTTTAAGATGTGTTGATATCTCTCCCTCGTCTTCAGCTTCTGGAGTGTGGGTCTCTCCAAGGGCTGCTATAGCAATAGAACACCCACTAGGAACACTTGAGGGAGGGCTGACCCCCTTCTGAAAGCACAGCACAGTACAAAGAAAAATGCTCTTGGAGTCAACAAACTATTCAGCCATGGAGTCACTTGACATATATTCACTAAGTGTCAACCGTGTGGCTGGGCACTGCCTTGAGTGTTCGGAATACATTAGTGAATGAGACAAGCATCCTTCCTGCCTTTATGGAATGTACATTCAAGTTCCTGGACGTCCTTTAGCTGAGTGATCTTGACCCCTCTGAGTGTGATTCCTCTTCTGGTCTGTGAGAAGAATGATGTTAACTTCCTGGAGTGCTGAACTAACCCCATGGTACAGTGCCTGGCACAATCTAGGCATCTGAAAGCTATTAGTTGACATGGAGAGATTTTCCGTCTTGACCTTGCAGCACAATCAGATTCAAACTGGGAGTTTGTGATCCAGCCTGAAGACATTCAAAATATAAAAATTCACAGACAATGGCAGAAAAGCAAATATAAACCTCTTTATGTGGTTCCCTGCTTAATTTATTCCCAACTTTGTCTTAAGTGATATTTCTTACCGATGTATACGAAATGGAAAATATCTAACTAGAGTTAAATTCCCGGTGAACGCTCCAGATCCACACGTCAGCTCCCGTGGGGGCTCCGGAGCAGGTCGGCGGTGCACTACTGCCCCCGTGTGTAGCAAGCTTCACTAGCAAGGATCTTGGAACTGAGCTGACGGTAGGTTGGGGTTTGGGGGGCTTTGTTTTTTTCAGCAAAAACACTTAAGAAGGAGAAAATGGACTCTCAAAAATCCTCTTTATCCAAGATCAAATAAAATAAAATCTAATTAAGTCAGTGCAGCTGTGGACTCTTAAACTAGCTCCAAGGCATATATACCTCTCCTCCTTCCTCTGGGGCTCTTTCTCCCCTTAACATGTATTAGATACCAGGCTTCACGTACAAGGAACAGATGCGTTAAACCCAGAAATAGGGGAATGTCCCTAATGGTGTGAGCATCTCACACATTCCCCACATGGTGTGGGGAGACCTCCAGAATTCTTGGTCTCTGCCCAGGAGGATCTCTGGGGCACAGTTGTTCAGTTGGCCTGAGTTCTGTTCTCAGCCCACCAAGTACCTCTCAAGCCCTCTGCCTGTCTCAAGACAGCATAGTGGATCTTTGTGCTGCTCGGTTGAAGAAACACTGACTAAAATATGGCTCATAACCCTGCTAGGAGCCCAAGACGTAAGGAGCATCTAGTTTAGAAGGAGAAAGGAACTGAGGAGTAAACTAACACAGTGCCCAGAAACTAGACATCAGGAAGCACAGGTACCACGAGGCACAGAGGAGAGGGCCCACCCCCAATACCAAGCGGGAAATGCTGACAGAGGACTGAGCTGAGTTAAACCTTTAAAGAGGAATCAATTATCCAGCAAAGAAGAAGCAAGTAAATGGGAGTCCCAGGCAGATTTTGCATCACAAGCAGGGCATCAAGGCGTGAAAGTGCACAGCACTTGGGGAAACGGAATGTAGTTCAGCATGATTGGAAAAGGGGGATTTCAGCAAATGGGACATCACAAAGGTGATCATGGAGGCCACCGCACACCACACTAAACATGTGGAGTGAAAAAATGGGCCACAGAGTGTGACAGAGCAGAGCAGGAAAGTTATTCACCAGGTGCCACCAGGGGCTGATAGGTTAGAGGAAGGAGTTCAGAAGCAACAGCAGCCCACTAGGTGGTTGCTGCAACAGTCTAGGGGAAAAAAATGAGTGTAAATTAAAGATCAGAAGACATGAGTGGAGAAGTATTAGAGAGGAAATCATTAGGTCTCAAGGACTGCAAAGTCAATCCCCTGCTCTTCCCTAATGGCCCCTGACTGGGACGAACTAAGAAAGAACTCCTCTTTTTCACACCAGCTTTGACTGTTTCCAGTCACCACAAAAATGAGACCCGCTGCTGCTTCGTTTCATCTCTCACCACCCAGGCCAGGCCGCCAAGGCTTCTGTCTCTCTTCTGGCCACCTTTGCCTGTCCCTTTGACCACTCACACCCCTCCCAGAGACATGAACTTGCAAGCCCGTGCAGTGAGGATTTCAAGATCTGCTGGGGAGCTCAAAGGTGGGAACCATGGCTGGGAGCTGGGAGGCCTTCCAGCCCGACAGCAGACAGCTCAGCCTGGGCTGGCAACAGGATGCCTGACTCCTCCCTGGGTTTTATCAGCTGACTGCACTACGGACACTCAAACTTCCCAGTCAGAGTCCCAGAGTTTTATCAGCTCTCTGTTATCTGGGGTGCTCAGATGTATCATCTTCAGAAAGGCAAGATGAGGAAGTGGGAAGAATTAAATCCTAATACTAGTTGTACAATCTGGACAAGCCACTTAATCTGTCAGAGCCTCACTGGTCCCGCCTGTCCAACAGGATGACACAGGGCTTTCTCGTGGGGCAGCTGGGAGGGAAGAATAGGCCATATAAATGAAAGTGCAAAGCACGGAACAGGTGGCTTTGATTGTTTCCATCCAAAAGGAGGTGCGTGGAGACCAAGACAGGAAGCCCTGGCCCTCCTACCACTCCTGCCCACTCTTGATGTAAAATGAGTAGCTTTCATGAAACCACATCCAAGAGGAATGGGGTTTGTGTTGGATGTTAGGGCTGATCCCTGGTACTTTAACCAACATGCAACCATTGAGAACGCCCAGATATCTTTCCTAATGTTTCCTAACAACAGAATTTTGCAACCAAGACAATGGTAGTTCTCAGACTGTAAAGTACACATATGCACTAAAGAATATTATCCAGTGTGTGCCAATCAACAATAAAAATTAAGTGACATTTTTCTCATAGTTTTGAAAATTTCCCTGTTCAAGTGGTGAAAAATTTGTATCGTTGGCAATTATACTCAACATCATAGATGGATCTGATGAGACTGGATTGAAAAAGATATCTGTGAGATTGTGAATCTGTGGTTCTATTACGTATGATACAGGTGTTTCTGTTAAGGTAAAGCACTAGCATAGGCAGAAGCAATCTATGAGGTTAGAAGTCAGGATAGTGGTCACCCTGAGAATAAGAGGAATGCCTGGAAGAGCAGATAAAGGGAGGTTTCTTGGGAGCTGGCACTGCTCCCCAGGTTGTTGGGGTGACATTGGTTAATAACATCGTATAAATTTCAGGCCTATAACTTTATAATGTGGTGTGCTCGCCACCCGAAGTCTAGTCTCCTTCCATCACCATATATTTGACTCCACAACCCTTCGCCCTTCCACTCAGGTAACCACCGTGCTGTGTATGCGCTTGTTTGTTAACGTCTTACTTTCTGTTTTCTATCCTACATACGAGTGAGGTCATACGGTTCTTGTCCTTTCCTGTCTGACTTAATTCACCTAGTACGATACTCTCGAGATGCATCCTTATTGTCACAAGTCGCAATATTTCATCTATTTTAGTATTCCACTGTATATATGTACCACGTATTCTTTACCCAATCCCTCGTCGAAGAGCACTTAAGTTGTTTCCAAGTCTTGGCTATTGTGACTAATACTGCAATTCTGCATAGGGGTACATACACCTTTACAAATGATGTGTTTTCAAAATGTTCAAGTAGATACCCAGAAGAGGGATTGCAGGTCACACGGTACCTCTATTCATAATTTTCTGAGGAACTTATACACTGTTTTCCACAGTGGCTGCACAAATTTACATGTCCACCAGCAGTGTGCAAGGCTTCCCTTTTCTCCACATCCTCTCCAACACTTGTTATTTCTTGTCTTATTGATAATAGTCATTGAATGGAATCCTAAAGTCAATTCACATATTTCCTAGAGATGATCTCTTTTCAGTGATTTATGCAAGGGCCATATCTGGGTACAATTAACCATAAAGACAGAGAGTAAAGGGGTATTCTGAATATCACCCACTAAACAGAAAAAACACTGACCCAATCAGAATGGGTGTTAGTACCTATGTACTAGATATATGCTTATGAAATGTGAGGATAGAATTCTAGGACATCAGAGCTGAAACATATCCTTGAGATCTCCTTACCCCTCCCTAAACATCCCCCTGTGGGAGGGCTCCCATCATCCCAGGATTTTTTCTGCCACATACACTGGGTTTGCCCGGGAGTTCAGTTCATTAGGTTCCTTTGGTACAAGTGGGGGATTTTGTGTTTTGCCCGTGGGCAGTGAGTAATACAATTAGGAAATAATTACACAGAAGCATTTTGGTCTAAATTCTATTGGTAAAAGCAAGCTGATCAGAGTCTCTTTCAAGAATAAATCGTGGTGCCAGACACTGGCACCTGTGGAAGGGTGGGAAGCCCGACCTAGTGTTCTGTGTGTTGGGCCTATGGTTCTGTTCGCTCCATATCCATGCATGGAGTCATGGGGTTCCTGTGCTGGACTTGGGGGCTGCAATTCTGGGGTTCATGAAAAGACTTCACCTACTGAGAGCATCTAATATTAACCTGGCTGACAAGCCAATGCATGAAAAAGCAGAAGGGGAGCAGAGGATAAATTTTAAACTCACAAAGTTTTCATCAGTCCGGGGTGCCATAAAGACTGACACCATGAGGGAGGAGCCATGTCTGTCACAGATGAGTGTGATGCCAGCCCTGGCTTCAGATATTGAAAGCTAAATATGGAATGGGAGCTCAGGCCTCAAATCTGGGGCCCCACATGTCTCAGGGTAGGGGCCTGCCACAGTGCCCAGAGAGCAGGGCTGGCATCATGGTTTCTTGCTGTGGAAGAAGATCAGGACTCCACCCTCCTTCATCCCAATCTCATCTCTCTGACAGTGGCCAAGTCTCCCAGCTGGTCTGACCACTCACCAAAGACATTTGTTCAAAGCCCGCTGCGGCCCATTCGGAGATGAATGAAGCCCTGTTTCTCACCACTTCCTTGAGTACAGGAGTACTCAAGGCAGTCAAGATGGTCCCTTCTGTCAAGGAGCTTACAGGGTGGTGAGGGAAAGAGGACCTGCATCATGGGGAGCCAGTCACAATGCAGGCTGAGAAGAAATGTATGGCATATTGGGATGTTGAAGAAGACCCATGGATCTGACCAGCAGCATAATTATACTGAAGCTGTTTCATTATTGATCAATGGCACTTTTTAAGGATCATACAGCTTGGTGGGGAGGAAACATAAAAGAAAGTACAGGAGAAATGTTTGAAAGTAGAAAGTACTGAATCTAATCATAGTTCTTCTACCTCCTAACTATGTAACCATAGGCAAGTCACTTTACATCTCTGAGCTTCAGCCTTATTAGTAAATTAGAGAGAGAAAGAATCAACAACAACAAAGTCTCCTGAATTTTGTTGATGATTAAGTGAGATAATGGACTTAAATTACCCAGCACCATTCCTAGAACATTCAACAAATGTTCATCCTTAAGACTCTCAGTTCCCAACAAGAAGAGAACTGCTGAGCAAGCAACTGCTCTGCAGAATTTAAGTACACTAAAACGAGCAGCAAAATGAACAAATGTGACAAACCCCAGATTTGACCCAGATAAGTAAATTTACCGAATGATTCAATAATGATTAAACTAAAAAAGTTGAAATAATAACGCTTGCCCTGTTCAGACCCGAGGTGAATACCAGTGTATTATTCATTCCACCTGAACCCAAGCCAGGGCGTACACTAAGCCAAATGAATGTTTGCCCGGGTGGCGTTCCTAGAATTCCGTTAATGCAGGAGTGAACACCATGGCAGCATGTTGGCACCCAGGGCAGGATTCTTTGATCCTCAAGCTGCTTCAAGTGCAGGAATCTGATTTTGTCCCATGTGTAAGAATTTGAAGAATCTCATTCTCTGTCTCACACCAGCAGGGAACTTCCTAAACAGTTCCCTTCTGAATGCAAGCAGTCTTTAAAAGGACCTTCTCTGAAGCCCAAACTCTCAATGAACTGTGAAGATTCCATGCTTCCAATTTCAGAGGTATTAGCTCTCTAAGGGTGTCGTGTTTTTTTTTAAAGCCCTCACACAAAGACATGCTTATTGATTTTAGAAGATGCGAAGGAAGGAAGGGGGGGTAGAGCAAGGGAGAGAAACACTGATGTGAGAGAGAAACATTGATCGGTTGCCTCTCGCACATGCCCCCACCAGGGACCGAACCCGAAACCTTTAGGCTTATGGAACAATGCTCCAACCAACTGAGCCACACTGGCCAGGGCTAATGGTGGGGGTTTTAATGAATAGTCCCTTTGAAGAAGAATATGCTGGTTGGTATTTTGCCTCTCTGTCTGCCGTAACCTGCACCCATAATTAGGGTGACCATGTATTTTATAGTGGAGATTGGGACAATTGAGTGTGAAAGGGGCACTGTTAATAATTTAGCAGGGCCACTGGAAAAAAAAAACTAATATGGTCACCAGGTCATATTATCAGAGTCTTTCTATGATTTTCAGTTAGGTCCTTTAAGACACTTGAGAAGCAATCTGAGGAGATATCTACACCCCTCCCCCATCTTTCACAGTTACTACATCCATCCTTAATTTTTTTTAAGATTTTACTTATTTATTTTTAGAAAAGGGGAGGGAAGGATAAAAAGAGGGAGAGAAACATCAATGTGTGGTTGTCCCTTGAGCACCCCCTACTGGGTACCTGGCCTGCAACCCAGGCATGTGTCCTGACTGGGAACTGAACCAGCAACGCTTTGGTTTGCAAGCTGGCACTCAATCCACTGAGCCACACCAGCCAGGGCTCCATCCTTAATTTGACGGCAATAATTTTAGCAGATTGTCTACACTGAGACTTTCTCAAATATTCAATTTAATTTTCATATACAAGCTTTTTTTGCACTCATATTGCATCTGTTTATATAATAATTAAATTATGTAATAACACCTGTGACTGACATAAATACAACTGACTCTTGATGAGCATTCAATTCAGCTGAGGGCAGTGGTGCATAGCACAGTAGACAGTAGCCTCGTAGCTATAGAGATCATTATAACAGGAGTTAGTGTGTTTCCCAGAGGTGAAAGGTAATAAATCATAGCGGTTAAAACCAAGGATGGTTGTTGAGTTCAAGCCTCAGCTCTGCCATTTAACAGGTGTATGAACTTAACCTCTCAGTTCTCCCTTCTGAAAGATGAGTCTACCTCCTAGAGTTGTTACGAGGAATAAATGCCTTCATAGAAGTAAAGAGCTTAGAAAATATGCCTGGAACATAGCAAATACTATGGGAATCTTTGCTATTATCATTACGATTATTATTATACAGAAAGCATCTTTAATCTACTGAATTGTTTAAGTGGAGTTTGGTTGAAGGAGCTTTTACTATATGTGACCAAAAAAAAAAGTCTGCATTGTCTGGAAATAGACATATAAAAGACAGTGAAGCAGCCTGAAATTCAGAGGGAAGGTAAGTATGTCAACCGGGACTGGGAGAGACCCATCATCATCATTTGGGAGAGGTCAAAACATCTAGAAATGGGGTTCTGATAGGTGACTTTATGAAGAATTTGGGGACTATCAAAAGAAAGTCACTTGAGGCGCAGGGTTCAGCCCACACTAAGGCAGGATGACTGGAGAAATCAGGCCATGTTCAAAACTGGTTGGAAATGTGTTGGGAGGGAAGGGGAGGGATACAGATGAGGCCAGAAAGGTAAGTAGGGGTCAGGCCCAATTCCTGGAGGCAGTGAGGACAGATGAGGGACAGAGCCTCCAGAGCTGCTCTGGTTCTTGGCAGGGAGCTCCCAGGGGGTCTACTTAGCAAGGAGGGTCAGACCGTGGCCGTACACCCACAAAGCGTGGACATCAGCAAAACTTTCCCGGCCTGAAACCCAAATAATGGATTTGAACCCTAATGGGCAAGAACGGTCCGGGGGTCTGCGCCAGCTGTCCATCACATCTGGTCGTCAGCGCGTTTACAGCAGGCTGTACACTGATGTTCAGTTACCCACAGAACTTTGTCACTAAGACAGAACTTTAAAATATGCACGTAGAGTTTTTAAAAATAGCTTGCACTAACGAAACCAATTTTTAAAAATCTGAAACAGGTCTTTGCCAGGTTTTCAAAGCCATCTGTTTTCAAAGCCTACCTTCCTCCTTGTTTACCGCAGTCTGTCTGCTGTTTTAACAACCTCCAGTGGGATTTCACACACCTCATTATGCAAAATCACTGCTTATGCATTCACTCTGCCACTTGCCTAACTAATCTCAACTCGTAACACCTTTCTGAGGAAGATCCCCAGCCTGGAGTTCTCCTACAGGGCTATAGATCAAGAACAGTGGTAGACAGTGTCGGAGCAAAATAAAATGCATCCTCCCGTGTGTAACAGTTAAGAGACAGGCTTGATCTGAGGCCCTACTTGAGGTGGGAAGCAAAACAAACAATAATGATTATAACATAAATCAAAAATCTCTCTATTCAAAAAAAAAAGGCAAGATCTTGCATCAGGTATAAGTTAGAAAGTCAACTTTGATCCCCTTCTCATCCTTTGCTTTCCTCCTATAAATTATCTATTTAAATATTTTTAATTTCTTTCTCTGCATAAGGCTTTGAGCCTATCGTCTTCTGGTTCAGAATAGTTAGGAGCCTAGGTTCAAATCCCAGCTGTTCTGTTTCTCAGCTGGATGGCCTTAGGTGGGACACAGGGTGACTAAAGCCAATCAATCACTGACTAAATGGAAAACCAGGCAGATAGGCACCAGGGATAGAACTGGTCACGTTAAATAGCCACCAGCAAAGAATGGATTTCCCAGGGATGAATCAGAGCGTCCAAGTCAATGATGCGCCAGTCACTGAACTAGGGCCCAAAGCAGATGCACATGAAGCAAACCAATGAGGGATGACGACGTGCAGCGTGCATGCCGGCTCCTGGTCTAGCGTAGAGATTCTCTACGCTGGTTGCATGTAAGAGTCGTCTGGGTGGCTGAAGGGCACCAGCATTCAAGCCCCAGCACGTCTACGTTCTCATTCAGTTAGTGTGGCTGAGGGCTGAGGGCCAGTATTTGATTTTTTTTTTTTTAGTAAGCTTTTATCTTGAAAAATAGCATGATACAATAAATGACACAAATCTTTGATGTACAGCACAGTAAATTTTTTTAGAAAGTGAACATATCCATGGAACCGCTGCCCAAAGTAAGACAGGGAACGTTACCAGCACTCCACAGCTTCCCTCCTACCTCTTCCCAGTCCCTGATGCCCTCCCACAGATAACCACTCTTCTGACCTCCACCACCATAGCATTACCTGTTGTCAACCCTCCTATAAATGGAATCATATATTTCTTTCTTTGTCTAATGTTTTTTGCTCAGTGTTATGTCTATGAAATTCATCCAAGTCGTTGTGTACAGCAATGATTACTGTATAGTATTCCAGTCTGTATTCCAAGATTCATCCAGTCTCCTGACGAGTGGGTTGTTTCCAGTTGGGGACTATTATGAATAACGTTGCAATGAGCATTCCTGTCCGTGTCACTTGGTGCCTGTGTGGCTGCACTTTTCTTGCATATATATCTAGAACCAGAATTGCTGGCTCAGAGCAATTGTAGTTCATCTTTAGCGAAAATACTGAACAGTTTTCCAAAGAAATTAAACCAGTTACATGCCCACAAGAAGTGCATGACAGTCTAGTTGTTCCCCATCCTTGTCAATTTTGTAAATGTTGGTTTATAGTGATCTCACATTTTGGTTTTAGTTTGTATTTTCCTAGTAACTCATGATGCGGAACACTTTTTCATATGCCTACTGGCACTTGGGGTATCAGTGTTTTTTGTATAAATTTGCAGTTCTTTAAATATCTGCAATATGATTCCTTTGGATTATATGTGTGTTACGTATCTCTTCTCCGACTCTGGGATTTGCCTTTTCACTTTTTTCTTTCGTGTCTCTTGATGAATAGAGCCTCTTAATTTTAGTGAACTCCAATTTATATATGCTTTTCTTCATCAGTGTTTTTTGAGATCTTATATAATTTTTGCCTACCTCAAAGTTCAAAGATGTTCCTATATCACCTTGAATGTGCTACGTATTTCTCCTTTCTTACTTATGTCTACGATCCAGCTGGAATTGATTTGGGGATATTATGTGAGGCAGAGGTCAAGGCTCATTTTTTAAAGAGAGTTACCCAATTGACCCAGTTATTATGAAGACCAACCTTCCCCATTCCATTAAAGTGGCAATCAGTATTTCTTTAAACATTCATAGCAGGGAGGCTGATTTTAATTGGCTTCCAGGGTTGAGAACATAGAAAAATAAGAAGTCCTCCGTGTGAAGCAAAACTACAATGAGATGGAGACCTCGATGTGGAAAAACTGACAATAACTTTGAGTGTAGGTTAAGAGAAAATTGATACTTAGTGGCTGAGTTGAGAAATCTAAACATCCAGAGAACAAAGCAAAGTTTGGAACACAGTAGCGGCACCCGGGCACGACTGAGCTCAGAGCCCAGTCCTGACTCTTCCCAGATTCCTCTCAAAAGAGCCCTAAGAGAATGGTGACCATGGCACCAGCTCCAGGCTCAGGAGAAGCTTGGCAATGGACAAGGTGAGTGTTCTTCACCCTCCTCAGGAACAGCGAGGCAGCTTTGCAGGAGGAGACGGGGTGCATCCCAACCCATGAGTCTTGTTTCTCCTGACCACTGGTTCTCATGAGTGAAACAAGGCAGGAATTTCTTCCCCTTCCTGGGAGAGAAGACTGGGAGTAGTGCAGGGAGTTGGGGACTTACCCAAAGTCACCAGCAACCTGTGTCAGAGCCAGAGCCAGAAGTCACAGGGAAAACAAATTCCTAAAGGTGGCCATGTCTCTGAGCCTTCAGAAAGAGCCTCCATTCTCCAAAGAACAACTTTCCTTTCCAAGACTCACTCGGGAGACTTTTGTAATTAATTACTAGTTGCAAACTGGTAAATTGGAGTTAATTATCTGGACAGATCTAATTGCAGCTACAACTTTGTTGAAATTAAATAAAAGCATCACTTTAAAGTGCACAAAGCCTTTGAAAGCATTACTTAGGGTGTCTGAACAAGTCCAGCCAAGCACGTGAGCTCTTTGGGATGCTGAGGTTGAAGAACTGGTCTATAATACACCAGTCCTTGGTGTACCTCACCCATCCCTGCACCTCACCCACCTTCCAGGTATCCTGACATCACAGAAAGAAGCCAGCTCTTCCTTCCTGCCTCTGACCCAGAGAATGTCAGATTCAAGTCCAAGAGACTCCTGGAGCCTGATGTGTTCTTCCCCAATCCTCCCATTTCTGCCCCCACTTTGAACATAATCTTATTATGGGCCGTTGGCTATCACTTCAACAGAGCCTCTTCAGGAGGGCACCTACCTCCACAGCCTCAGGAATTCAGGGACACACAGCTTCCAAGAAGGCACTCTGGATCTGGCTGGTGCCTGGAGGTAGAACATGATTTAGCCAGGGAAAGAAGATAAAGGCATCCCACAGAGAGGAATGGGGATGTGCAAAGTGCTGAAGGCAGAAAAGAGTCTGGAGCAGATGAAAATCTACAACTCCATTCAGTGTGGCTGGAAGTGAAGGAGCACAGGTGAGATGATGTTGGAGAGGATGACTGGAACAGCGAGAACCTTGTAGGCCATCAGGAAGAGTTAATACTTCACCCCAAAGAGCATTCTGGCTGTAGGTGTGTATTGAATAGGGCAAGGTGGAAAGACTTCCCAATCTTAGAAGAGAAAGTTGTGTAACTAAAAATGCTTTGAATTGGGAATCAGAATACTTAGATTTTTAGCCCTCAAGAGCCAATGGGCCAGCTGCACAAGTTCTCTACTTCTTTGTTCACTCATTTGTAAAATGGGAATAAGTGCTTGTCTCAGTTCCTCACAGTTAACATTGGGGGAAATTGACATTTATGACTGAGTTGAGAAATATAAACATCCACAAAACAAAGCAGAGTAGCAACACCCAAGAATGACTGAGCTCAGAGCCTGGCCCTGACTCTTCCCAGATTCCTCCCAAGGAGGCCATTAGACAATGCAGAGCATGATGCCAGCTTCAGGCCCAGGAGGCGTTCAGTCGTAAAGCTGGTGAATGCTCTTCAACTTCACCTGGAACAGTGTCTAAGATGAGATCACGCCTAGACAGCAGGAATCCTCGAAACACTACCCAGACTTCAAAGGCTTGAAAATAGCTGTACTGGAAGACATAGGCCACCACCATCAGATCTGCCTTCCCCACCACACCCTCCAGACTCACTATGGCCATAACCTACAAGCCCACTAGCCCCAGAGCCCATCCTAGTGGAGCATCAGCCTCACCTTCCAGTCAGGTGTGGAGTTAATCTGCTGATGTGTCCATCCAGGCAATGGAGGCAGTTCAAGCCTACCCATCTTTTCCCCTGTTCCCACCCCCAATGAGTTGGCCCACACCAGGTAGCTGGTTTCTGGATTCCATCTTTTCCTAAGACACTGAGGTGGCCTACTGAACCGTGGTCCGTTTGTCTGGGTCATGACATAATTTCTAGCCATGTCTGTCCCAGCCCTTGAGAAGGAACTCAAAAGGCCAAGCCAACAGTATTGCCTTGGCCAAGGTGGAGCCAGGGCTGACCTTCCCCCAGTAGCCAGAGCCCTACAGGTGTCAGTTCAGCCTATGTGGTGACGTGTGCAAAATTCAAGTGGGCAGAGAGGCTGAGAGGTGGAGAGGAACAGCCCAGCCCTAGGGGCAGAATTCCTCATTCAATCGCTATGTGACTTTGAACGAAGCACAACATGTCTGGGCTCCCGTTTCCTACCCTTCCGAAAGCTCCTTTTTCATTTAAGTTTCCCCGAACCAAATTAATAGTTGGGCGCTGTTCGTGCAGGGAGAACAAAGATGTGAACAGAACAGGGAGAATTCCCCTGCTGAGGCTCACTTCTAATCACTCTGCACCGACAGTATTTTGTGTGGACAGGCAGTGGTGGCTCTGCATCCCAGGGGCTGGTGGAGTCAGGGAGACACGCAGTTGGCACTTGCCTCCCAGTGGCTATGCAGCCACTACCTGCTTCAATCTCTGAGCACCCCACATCCAAAACGCCAGCTCTGTGTGAAAGGAAAGAACTCTGGCCTAGACCCCACACACCTGGCTCTGTTCCAGTTCTCCCACGTTTCCCCTGTGATTTTGTAAAACCCTTGCCCGGCATGAATGTCAGTTTCCTCAATTACAGGCATAGGAATCTGAACTAGATCCAGCTCTGAGATGCTATGAATCAATGGCACATGAAAAGCAATAGTGGCAACACTCACAATAACAACAGCTGAGAGCTTACTGTTTCAGACACTGAACAAATTACTCTCGCTTTCTTCTTCAGTTTTCTATGACCCACAGTGGTGGGCACTGTGTTTACACCATTTCAGAGTTAGGAAATGGGATCCTGCCAGGTTCCCACAGCAATGGGTTCCCGTGAGCCTTACCCAGCACCCCACACTGCTCAGGTCTCGGTTCCCACTTTGCCTGTTCATTTTGGCCATCCCGGTGTGTGGCTTCCTAATGCTGGCACCAGCAGAGGACCCTGTGGATTCCAACAACTCCAGCTAGAAAGTCAAAGGGGTCTTGAAATTTGATAGACTTTAGAGAGAAACTTTCAACAGGGAAGAGGACACCCCCTAGAGAAACTGCGTGTGGTTAGCAAGAAGTCAGAAAGCTGGATTTCAAGTCCCAGGCAGCCCTTCAGGAATGTGAGAATAATTGGAGTGAGCCAAGCCCAGCACCAGAATATAAGACCCAGAAGGGGAAGTGCAGCCAAGAGCAAGAGCCGCCCCCAGTATATCTATGAGTCACTGGGGAGGCAGTGCATCACAGGAGGCCCTGCCTGGCCAATGGGTCCCATCTTCCCACTAACATCAACAAGGCACCTGCTATGATGCATTGCCCTGTGCCAGGCACTGTGAATGCACTGGGCAGGGCGCCTGCCCCAGGGGAGCCAACAGTCTGCCCTCAGAAGGCCAGCCCGGCTGGACCTGCCCACAGCAGGGAGAAGAGTAGATGCTGACCCAATGAGCAGGGGCCTGGAGATGCCCCCAGAAGCTAGTTCTGCCTGCCAAGGTCAGAAAAGCTATGGAGAGAAAGTGATTTTTGAGGTGATAATAGGATTTCACAAGGCAATAAAGAAAATTTCAAACAGAACAGAAAAAAGGAGCAAAGTTGCAAAGATGTGGCTTAGATAATCAGGAAATGGAGGTGGCTGGGGCTGGCAGTACATGGGAGAGTAGAGGGTAGGGAGCTCAGGAGACCGGAGAGGGAGGCAGCAAATGCCACATGCAGGAATGTGGACTCTCCTTCAGCCTTTTAAGGTCGAAAGCAAGGGGTCACATTGACAGCAGCTACCCTGACAGCAGAGAGCGGAATAGGGAATGAATTGGGTGGGAATGGCTCCAGGCAGGGAGACCTCTGGCCAGGACAGGGTGGAGAGGATGCCCTGGGTCCAGGAAGCAACTCAGAGGCTGGGGTATCAGGCCTTGTTATAGCCACGCTGGAGTCAGGTGAAGGACAGAAGAGCTGACCTTGGCAGTGTTGCAGCCCATCCCTGCATTCTGAGGAAGCCATGCTGTGGGTGTAGTGGGGCACAGCCATCCTGAAGCCAAGAGTTGGAGGGAGGAAGCTGCTCACTTCAGTTTCTCCCAAGGCTTCCGGTGCCACTCAAGACAGCTCAAACTGGCAGTCCAACACCTGGCAGCTGGCTGCCTAGCAACCTGGCTTTTCAACACTGATCCTGCCACACACACATGTGCATATACATGTGCAGCCACATACCCACATGAATTTACATGCACACATGTGAACACACACATATGTGCACGTGTCGCCACACAGTTGCCCAACGACATGTATATGCACACACATGCACTCATTTGCACACTCGTACACTTACATGTATACATACATGTGCATGTACAGACAAAACCTTCATTCTGGGCAGACTCAGCCTCTCCTTCCAGGCCTTTGCCCACCTGGAGCCCTTCCTTCACCCTTCCTGCAAAGCCCCTGCCCCTCCTGACTTGCCCCAAGCTCCCTTCTCCAAGAAGTCATTCCTGAATGCTCCATGCTAACCACTCACCATTGTGATCCCAGGACATCTTTCTTCTCAAATCTCTTGCAATGTCATTTTAGACACCTATAACAAGGGTTATGAGGGGAGTATGAATTAGGGGATCCAAGGAAGGAAATTAATGCTGGCTGGGGCTGGGGTGGGAGAGTCTCTGGGGGAGGGAGTCCTATTTCATTCCATTCACTGGGGTCTGAACACCAGGCTGATACCCAAGCACACAGACCAGCCCAGGCCCTGGTCCCTGTACTCAAGATGTACAAGTGGTGGGAGATACAGGTGACTGAATGTGGAGTCACAGACAGAACTGAAGCTCTGAGGTGGTCAGGGAGCCCTCAGGAAGGGTGTGGGAAAGCCTCCAAGAGCAGGTGAAGTGGATGAATCCGCATGCAGTGCTTTGGGGCCTCTACATTCTCAGAACAAAGTCAAAAGCACACCCCAGCCAGAGACCATGGCTCAGCCTCCAGCAGCCCAGCCCCAGGCAACAGGCCCCTAGGCAGGCATGAGACCACCTCCCTGGGTGCATGCTCTAGTTTCTGATACCCAGGGCAGCATCAGCCACCTGAAGAGGGAGAGAAGTGTAGGTGCAGCAGTGCCCAAAACTCAGGGAAGAGGGGCTGAGAGCACCGGTGGCCACACAGAGGGGCCAGATGGGCAACAGGGGAAGGAAGCAGCTGGTATGAACTGGGCCTGGTGAGCCCCTGGGACGTCAGAGGGAGGTGGCAGGGGCTGGTGTTGGGAGCTGGGGTGTGTGATTAGCTGGTAGGGTTTGAGGCAGCCAGGCTTGCTTTTGCTGTCACTGCAACCCTCTCCACAGGGCTGAATCCCCAGAATTAATCTATTCTTCCTCAGACAGCTCCTGCTGAGCCCCTGTTGTGCCTGCTCCCACCCGCCCTCAGCCTCTGCCTGGGAGAACTGACAACCACCTTAATGCCAAGAATACCAGAGGGTATTGCAGAGCCAGGAATAATTTTGCAAGCTGGTTTAATTTGTCCCTGGTGCTTCTACGCTGAGTCCTCCTAGATTAGAAGCACAGGGTAACTTCTTTCAACCAGTCTTTCCTATCCTGGGGGAACTGGAATGAGCCCTGGTGGCCCCTGAGCCCCAGCAGACAGCAGCACCCTGTTGATCCACCAGTTCCCAAACCTCGGAGCTCCTGCCATTTCCCAGGGATTACTAGAGTATTGTGGGGGCTCTTTCCTGAGAGAAGGATTCTAAGGAGAAAGGGGCTCATAGAGAAAGAACCTCTCCTTTTGCTGGCAAAAATGATCTTGCAGTATAGTGGTAGTGAGAAATCAGACAAATTCTTTCATCTCAGCTCTGCCACTTCCTGGCTGTGCAATCTTGGGCAGGCTATATAACCTCTCTGAACCTGAGTTTCTCCCTCTGAAAAATGGAGCTGTAAGAAGTGGAGCAGTCGGGTTGCAAGGTGACAGTGATGTGAGGTGCTTAGACCAGTGCCCATCTCGTGGTGAGCATCAACAAAAATTACTCCCCTTCCTTCTTTATCGTGTTCTTGCTGCCACTGACCTCAGAGGAGGCAGGTGTGAAGGAACTAGCCAAGGCTCCCAAGTTCAGCTCCAGCTCTGCCATTTATAAGTTACCCTGAGTTTCAGAGCCTCCGTTTCAGCAGTGGTAAAATGGGGACAATAATGGAGAAATCACAGGGCCAGGGTAAAGATTCAATGCCAGGAAACTAACGCCAGGCCTGGAGCACAGTAATGCTCGGCATTACAGGCCAGTTACCTTGGTGGGGTGAATTTGACAATGGCTGTCAAGGTAGGTTCCTCCTGGATCAAGAATGGCAGGGTCCTGAACCCCAAGATTTCTGCCTTGCTGGGCTGGAGCAGGTATGACCTGGAGCTCTCTCCATTGTGCACTCAGGGTGCCCTAGAAACTTGCCCAGCTTCTGCCATGAGTGGCTTGATCTGGATTGGCTCCCCACCTTCATGGGTTCTAGGACAAGTATAGTAACTATGAGATATTGCTAATGCTAGCAATAAAACGGTTAAGATACAGGGTTCCTAATGGACAGTTTTTTAATGTTTCCACTTAATGGCTACAGACAAGATCAATCCTTGCCATTTGCAGTCTGCGAAATCTGTCTTTAACAGCTGCCATTTTCAGAGTACTTGCACCAGGAACTGTGTGGGGTGGATTAATGGCAAAAGCGGCAGCTCTTTGCAATGTGACTTTGCAGCTCCTCCTATCAAGAGGTAGAATCTACTCCTCCACCCCCTCAATGATTTGCTTTGGCCAATAGAATGTGGTAGAAGTGTCGTGGTGCCAGTTCCAAAAGATGTGCCTGCTTCTGGGCTCCTGCCACGTGAATAAGCCCAAGCTAGATTGCTGGTGGTGGAGAGACATCCAATAACTCCAGCTGCCCACTACCCAACTGCCAGATATGCAAATGAGAACATCCTAGAGAGCCAGCCCTCGGCCCATCCATCAGTTCAACACAGACTCATGAGCCAGCCAAGCCAAGCTCAGCCATGTCTGGCCCCAACTATCAGAATTCTCAGCTTACTCATAGACATGTGAGCAATGACAAATGCTTATATTTCTAGCTCCTGAGTTTTGGGGATACTCTGTTACATAGTAAGAGCTAACCAATACATTATGCTGAGTCACTTGATCATATCATCTCACTTTATAGTAATAACAACCCTGTGAATTAGGAATTTTTATCCCAAGGGTACAATATGAAAACTGGGCTTCAAAAGCTGTTAGCAACTTATCCAAGTTGTGAGAGACAGAAATTTGCAGAGCCATGAATAAACCTCTGATCCGCTTAACCCGATAGGCTGTGTATTCTTTTTGCTACAGCAACTTCTCCCTTTACCCCGGGTAAGACTAAGAGATGATTATTTAAAAGGAGGATTGGAGACTCCTGAGCCTCTCATGATGGGATAAATCATACTCTAGCTAATGTTCCTGGCCCTCGTTAAAAAGCCTTCCAGAATTTGGGGGGCAGATGTCTTTTATCTTTAAGTGTGACTTCCCGTCGGGAATCTCAGTCCTTTCCAGCAAGTCCAAGAATTGTAGCTTTGACCGTGGAAGAAAAACAGAGAGACCATGTGTACAGGCAAAAGGGGAGGTTTCAAAAATATGTGCTGCTTAGGACCACTCAATGAAATTTTTCATTAATCCATTAAGACATAGAGAAGGAGAATTCCAGGGAAAAGTGCAAATACCATCTGCACTATGTAGGACCAATTTTTCCTTTTAGCCATTAAGTCCCAGTAATGAGCCCATGCCCTGAATTATTCCTGAAATTAATTGCTTCACAGGAGAAGAGCAGTATAGCAGTGTCCATGAAGCTTAGGTATAACCTTGTTGGGCCGAAGTTACAGGGAGGCAGGTTACATATAGCTGAACATAAGAAGCCTGTTTGCAAAAGTCAGCAGTGCCTTGGAATGGGATGAACTGCCTCACAAGGTAGTGAGCCCACCAGCACCAGAAGTATGCAAGTTGAGCCTGAGTCTGGCTGGAGGAATTGCTATTTTCCATGGGAACCCAAGGGCTATATAAAATGAACACTCAGGCAGGCCTCTTCCAGTTGTGCGATTCTATTTCATGATTCTGAAAGGTGATCTCTTTACCCACAGAGAATCTTTTGCTTGACTGTGTCATTAGAATATCAGCAGGCAACCGCAGTCTTCAAATATCTTCAATGGCCATAGCAGCATGCTGGTCTCAGACACTATATATGACTTTCCAGCAGGATGCTGAATTCAATGAATCATTAAAATTGAAAGCATTTTCCCACTTGGTTTAAAATTTCCAGCTTTGATAGCTCAAATTGGGGGCCTAGCAGGAGGCATTTCAAAAGCAAATTGTGACTGATGATGTTATTTTGGCCTCAGTCGGGCTGGGACTTTGGGTGACCATGAGGCATCAGGCAAGAAACCTCTTTTGACACCTTACAAAATGTTTAGATTAATCAAATTTTTAAGGCTGGCTCCTGCATGGGGAACAGGGAGCTTGTAGGAGTGGCTGGAACATTTCGCCACATCACATTGCTCACGGAGGAAGATGTATTTGCTTTTTCAGCAGTTATAAACATCGAGTCAGACAAGTGTTGCATTGGTATGTTTAATTGGTAAAAATGCTCTAATTAGATTTTAATAGATGCCTTCTGACAGCAGAAACAACAAAGATGATTGATTTTCTTGTGAAATCTTTGGAGGGGAAAATCTCTCGCTTTCAAATTTGTTTAGAAGCCATTCCTCTGAAGCCCCTTCCGTTAACATTTGGACTGTAGCAAGCCTCTCGTGTGCAGAATGTGTTTCAAATATTAATGGAGGTCTAAATCTGTGTTCTTTCTCAGCTCAACCTTTTGCACTCAAAATTCATGAGTCTATATTGATTTAGGCAGCCTTCCCAGGACCCTTATACCACTGGGCTCTTTTGTTCAATGTTAATATGCCCCAACTTATCAATTATTCACTTGCAAAGTGAAAGCAATATAAATCTAGCAATCTGAGCAAAAAGAACTGTTCTTTTCATTCCCTAAAATTACGATGGCAGCAGAGGCTGGTGACTTAGCCAAAGTAATGCTTGATGTAGTGGTAACAATGCCTGTGAGTCCCACAGTGTTTTCTTCTCCTCTGGTGGATGTGTTCATGTAGTGAAACAAAAATTAGCAAATATGCACCCTCTCAAACAGGTTTGTCACATCATGCTTTGAGGGGAAAGAAAGAAAAAACAGGAAAGTAAAATTAGCATCAGAGATTTAACACAAAGGGAACATTGGGATGGTTCTAAGACAGGGGTCTCTTTATTGCATCTATATCATAATCCATCTCTGGTCCCATAACATGACCGTGACCTTGAGCATATTGATGATAATAATCACAGCAACGGTTCACACAGGAGCCACCACTGGCCCCCAGCAACCCTGCAAAGCAGGTAGTGGTACATTTTGCAAATGAAGAAGCTGAGAAGCAGAGGGAAAGTTGTTGGCTGAAGATTATACAGCCCAGAAAAAGGTGGAGCAAGAATTCAAACCCAGTTTTGTTTACTCAGAGTCCATGCATGTAATTACCTTGATTTGCTTCCCCTCAACTTAGTCAAGGTCATACAACTAGTCTAAATCAGGACCAGGGTCGATAAGTGGGGCTGACATACTCCAAACCTCCTACTCAACCTGCTTCTAACACTGATATCTCAGAGATGCTTGGAGACTCATCCGTTCTCAATCAGCAAAGCGGCATTCAGTAACCGTTACTTTCAATTTTATGTGTAAAATGGGATAATAATGTTGACTTCATATAATAGTTACAAGGATTAAAGCAGACAATAGTATTTACATAAAGTACCAAATATACATTAGACCCTCCAGGAGAATGGGATTCATTCCTCCTCTCCCTTTACTTCTTCCCTTTCTGAACTCTGATGGGAAAAAGAACTTAGATATATTGAAATATTCTCAGCATGACTTAGAACTACAAAGGGTTTCTGGTTAATTAACTCTCACTTAATCAGATAATTCAATTAACCACAATACCCCCATTCCCCTGAGCAATTGGTTAATGAAGTTTTATTATACACAAAGCGTTAGGGTGTCATCCAGTAACACTACTCATATAAGAAATGAAGGCGAATAAAACAATTTAATACAAGAAGTGGCAGAAAACATCATCTTTGACTCAGCCCCCTCCTCAGTCATCTCTTTGCCCTCTTGCCCCTTTCCTGCCCTGGGACCTTCCTTCAGTCCATTTGCTAAATACTATGGCCAACAGCATCAAAGCTCCTGCCGCACCCGAGAGTGGCTGCCGCTGGATCTGCATCCCACCAGCACCCACCAGTCCTCTATTCACAGGCTGCAGGGCAATGCAGTGGGGTGGGCTCTATTGCTAATTTAATGCATTAGTCAGGGAATATAATACGATATATGGAATCATATTGAAAGTGATGTATTATAAAGGATTGGCTCGTGTGATTATGGAGGCTGAGAAGTCCCACCATCTGCTGTCTGCCAGCTGGAGGCCCAGGAAAGCCAGTGGTATAGTTCCAGTCCAAACCCAGAGGCCTGGGAACCAGAGGAACCAACAATGTTAAGTCCCAACCTGAGTCTGAAGGCCTGAGAAGCAGGAGCTCTGATATCTGAAGGCAGAAGATGGATGTCCCAGTACAGGGCAAATGCACCTTTCTCTGCCCATTTTTTTCTCTCCAGGCTCTCAACAGATTGGACCATGTCCACCCACATTGGTGAGGGCGATCTTTACTCAGTCCACTAATTCATATCCCTTTCTGAAACACCTTTGCAGACACCCCCTAGAAATGGCATTTACCAGCTATCTGGGCATCCCTTAGACCAGTAAAGCTGACACATAAAATTAACCACCTCACTTCCCCCTCTTCATCTTCTTGACTGACTAGCTAACCACTGTCTTTCCACATCCTTTCCCTCCTAAAAACTCCTCTCTTAAAAGATATTTTGGGAGCAGAAGATACAGCCAGCATAAAAGCCCTATCATTGGCTCATCATTCATCCCAGTCTGCCCAGAATAGTCTTGATTTACACCTACGGTCCCTTAGGAACAAGCAGAGGCTCCTTAAAGAGAAATCATGTCAGATTTTCTGCATTTCCTTTTATACTACATTATCAAACTGTCTGATAGAGAAATGCTGTAGCAAAGTGGATTGGAGGAAGGCGTTGGACAATGGCTCTCATAATCTTATTGTTAATGAGTTGGGCAAGGGCAAGTTGTTTTCTTGTGGCTTGTCATAAAGCTGTTAAGTATTTACTGCCTGCATCAGTAAACTCTGCATCAGTAAAATTTGCATCTACATTTGCGGATGCCATGAGGGGGAGAGAACCAGAATGACATCAATGGACTGGAACTGGAAAGGTCTGAAGAGACTGGAAATAGAAATAAATCATAACATGATGAAATTATAACCCATGCATTGGAGTCTAAGCTGGCATCACAAACACAGAGTGGACACAGCCTCGCGCAGAATCGATGTGTGTCAGAAAGTTCTGGGTCATAGCTGTAAAGAGACAGCAGCCTAGAAATTCCAAGATATCTTTGTCACCAAGCAAGGAGACCCTACCTGAAAATAAAGGTCACCTGAGGGAAGCAGGAAGATGGAGTCAAGAGAGAAAGATGTCTGATGCAGCTGGAGCCAAAGAGTCCAGTTGTGCCCAAAGCATATACAACTCCCTGGCCAGTTAAGTAAGCCAATAAATTTCTTTATTTTTTTCTTTACTGTTTTCTCATACTTTATGAGTATCTGAAAAACCTGCCACCAGGGGAACCCCAACTAAAGTTGACAGTTAGCATTTACAGAGTTGATTTGTGCCAGGCACTGTCGGGCTACCTGGTCTGACCCACGCAGTGCACTCTGCCGTAGGTGCCGCAGCACACACGTGCAGCAGAAGATGAAACTGAAGCACACAGAGGTCCAGGGACTTCTCCACGGTCTCTCCCTAGTAAATAGCTTGTTTCAAATCCAGGTCCTAGATCTCCAAAGTATGCTCCCCAGATCAATAGCCATGTCACTTGGGGACTTGATAGACATGCGAAACCTTGGGCTCCACCCAGACCTGGTGACTCAGACACCCTTGAGGTGGGACCAGGTGTTTAACAAGGGTACCAGGTGACTACAATGTCCCCAAATATGAAAACCTACTCTCTGAGGACCTGAACTACTCTGCTCCTCCCAGACTGCAGGTTATGACAGTCCCACGTTGGCAGCTCAGTGGGCATTTGGAGTCACTGCTCTGATCACACAGATTTTTAAGCACAATTCACCAAAAACAACAAAGTGAGCACAGTAATTGAAGGTTCGGGAAATAACATCATGAGCCTGAACATTTAGAGTCACCACACCAGAATGAACACCACCAGGCCTAAAGACCCAGCCCCTGACTCAGCAGCTAGAACTCCCATGGCTCTCCATGATTTTCAGCCCCCTAGCCCCACCAAGCTGACTTTGTGGGTCAGTCATTCTTCACCTTGGCTGCATGCTGGGGTCCTCTGGGGCACTTAAAAAGCATCGCTGCCCTGGCACCACTCCCGCAGATTTGCAGTAATTCAGTCTAGGGTGTGGTCTGGGCACCTGGATTTTTTAAAGCTTTCCAGGTTGTCCAAACTCATGGCCAACCTTGAGAACCACTGGCTGGGGAATATTTCCATCCTTTTCTTCAATACAGCTCTCATGGCCAGCTACTTAGCCCTATGCCCCTCACAGCCATGGTGGAGCACCTTCTCTGCATAAAAGCTCTTCTCCCCTGGCCCCTACCAGCCATGTCTCTTCTGCCCAGTGTCAGACTGCACAAGGAAGGCCTCACCCACGACATTTATCACCATCAGTTTCAGGGGATAAGACCATGGTTCATAACCCAGGGGAAGGAAGGCAGTCGCTCCACCCCCTGGGTGTACCCAAATCTCATTTGAACAAGCACCAGCTCATGCTGGGCTGAGAATCACTGGTAATCTTAAAGAACATTCACGTGGAAGTCAGATGGCCTGGGTTCAAATCCTAGCTCTGTCACCTCCCAGCTTTGTAAGCTGGGCAGCTGAATCTTTCTAGCCTCAGTTCTTCATCTCTTGCTGAGCAGCAAATTCCACACACTTAGTGCCTTAAGACAACACCCACTCATTGGCTCACAGCTCTGTAGGTCAGAAGGCCAGGCTCAGCATGGCTGGCCTCTCTGCTCAGGGTCTCACAAAGCCGAAATCAAGGGGTCAGCAGCTGTGTTCTCACCCAGAGCTCAGGGTCCACTTCTGAGCTCACTCATATTGTTGGCAAATTCAGTTCCTTGCCACTCTCAGGCTGAGTGCCCCCACATTTCTCCCAGGTCCCAACGTGGGGTCCCTCTCAGCTATGGAAGGATATGCTCAGATTCTTGCATGGTGTGTCTCCATCTTCAAAGCCACACGGGAAGTTTCCTCACACTGGCCCTCTCTCAGGTGAAGTTTCCTCACACTGGCCCCCTCTCACTGGCCCCCTCGTCACGCTGACCACCAGAACCAATTTTTTTTTTTAATGTAGTTGTGTGATTAGGTCAGGCCCACCCTGATAAAGTTTTTTTCTTAAAGTCATCTGTGTCTCATGAAATATCTAATCATAGGGGATGAAATCTGTCAAATTAACAGTCCTGGGATGAGGCAGGGTATACACCAAGGAGATGGATCGTGGGCCCATCTTAGAGCTCTGCCTACACCAGGGAACAATAATAACACTCCACTTGCAGGACTGTCCCAAGAATTGAGATAAGGCCTTCTGAGCCCTGAGCACAGTGCCAATCACATAGCTAGCACTCCACGTGTTAGATGTGGCTTTTCTTGGTGGACTTATGAGTCCAAGATGTCCCAGTCATTGGAATTCCTTTTCAGAGACAACCTTTGCTGGCTCCTGAAACTGAAATTCATCCTCCCCCCACACTGGAGCTCGGCTCTCCACCCACCACCCTCCAGCCCGCTCTGCCATGTTTCCGTGACATGGAATCCCAGGAAGCACCAGTGGATTGAACACTCATTTTAGAAGCTTATGAGGTTTCTGCTGGAATGCCAAAGCAGCAATTCCTGCAGCTCTCATCTGAAATCAGCACAATGCTCGGTGTGAGTATTATGTTGATAGATCAGTATCTTCCCCTGATGCTCTCAGAAGCACAATGTGAGCACTGGAGCTGTCAGTGTTAATAACACACTACAATCCTACCCTTTACGAAAACACCAGCTTCCAAAGGCAGATAAAGAGAATCTAATTGAAAACATCATATGCAATCTTCTCTAAGTAGCTGCTACAGCATAATATTTAGTAACAAAATTGTTTTGTTTTATACCTCTCCCCCTAAATTATTTATAAGAAAACATCAAAATGTCTGGTACTTCCAGCTTGAGGAGATTTTCTTTATAAATCCTCGACTGGGAATTAAGGGGCCTAAAATGTTATTTCTTGCTTTGCAGCCAACTCTCAAAATGACCTCGGGTTCTTTGTCCGTGTATGGGGCAGGAGAGATAAGTGATCCTGGTGGTTCCTGTAAGCTCTAAAATCACAGGAAATAATCCCCAAATACTTCTGTCTACACCTTCCCTCTGAGTAACCTTAGTGCCTGTGGTTCACAACAGAGCATGCCATCTTCCCAGACAATATCTCCCCAGGCATTGATGTCCCCACAGGTGCCCGATGTCTCCCCAGGGGTGCGATAGCTCTCTAGTGTGTGATGTCTCCCTGTGAGTGTTGTCTGCCCAGCTGAACTCCAAGGTCCTGCAGGCCTCTGGCTGCTGCATGCTTCCTGCATTTCCTCCTTGGATATTCATTGTGTCCTGACTCTGGGTTCCACATTGTTCTAGAGCCAGATGATTCAGTGATAAACAAGACACAGTCCAATCAAAATCAGGTTGTAAGCATGTGGTTACATGAAGCTTTGCATGTACGTTTTAGAGGTTGGTACTGGGCACAGGGCTCAGGATGGAGAGGTGGAAGGCACTAAGGGAAGGAAGAGGACATGATACTGAGTCTTTAGGGATGCAGAGAAGCTGGCAAACACACAGGAGAGGAGAGGACATTCCAAGCTCTCAGCATCTAAAAGTTGCAACGATTGGGGAATGGTGAAAGGATAGAGCCTGAGGGAGCTGGGAGGATGGGAGGTAGAGAGGCTTCATGTAACAAGCTAAGGATCTTGGGTTGAGTCTTACAAATGTTTAAGCTCCAAAGGGCTTAAAATTAGTCTGTCAGCTAGTACCCACTGGATTGCCTGACTCCAGAGAACAACTTTCACATCATATCCTAGGTCAGTGATGCCCCCAAAACTTCACAGCATAGAGTGTGAATAGAGCCCCTGGAGTCAGGGAGCACAGCAGCTCTGCAGACAGCAGTGACAAGTGTGGCCTGGACGGGACAAGACTGGGGCAGAGAGAAGTCGGGGGGTTGTTGCCATGGCCTACAAAACAGTAGATGAATTCAGAACCAAAGCAACAGCCGCAGTAGCCTCCTTCTTTCAGAACCCAGAGCACCAAGCTCCTGCCTGGACCCAGTCATTAATACTTGACTGGAGCTTCCAAGTGGTTAAAAGCAAAGAAACCATATGCCCAAGTCACGCTTGCAGCAATAAAGAAGCTGGCTAAATGGTGAGAAACAGCCTGCTCGTCTCTTCTCCTCAGACATTGTAAATGCCATGTGCCTGTACAAAGGGCTTTCTGGGCAGTCCTCATGGGGCTGCAGCCCCGGAGACCCCAGGACTGAAGATCAAGCCTCCTTCACCCCAGAGCACAGTCCTCTTCCTCTTCGCTGGCAGTGGCAGGAGCCACACACAGGCTGGGAGGGAACAGTGGAGCCTGTAGATCCCTGCAGGGGAGGAAAGCCCTCCAGCCCGGTGGGTGGAAGATAGATGGCACTGCGTAGCACCCTCGCTGGGTCCACGGAGCCCTGCAGCCCCTCTCCCCTTGGAAGCCCTCGGTTTGGATGGAGGAAGAGCCAAAGCCAAAGGCCTGGATTGAACCATTAATCACAACCAGGTGTCTTTTGAAGTTCATTTACTCTCCAAGGTGGTAAATCAAAAAGAATGTGAGGGCCTGAAAATATAGTGTGACAACATTATGAAAGAGATAGAGAAAGGGGGGCGGGGAGAGAGAAAGGAAGAAAGGAGGGAAGGAAGGAGGGAAGGAAGGAAGGAGGGAAGGAAGGAAGGAAGGAAGGAAGGAAGGAAGGAAGGAAGGAAGGAAGGGAGGAAAAGGGAGATAGAATCAGGAAAGCAGCACAGCAAGCCTCATCGTTAAAGATCTCTCAAATACATGGCACCATGCCCATTTTCCATTATGACCCAGCTCTCCACGGTAATTGAAAGGATGCCCATGAGGCAGATGACCATAAAGCACCGACCCTTCTCTCCTGGTAATTATGTGATCAAATTAAGAAGGCCTCTGAGCCAACAGCTTGGCTTTTATGATGCAGTTGAAGACCTGTTGATCCCCACTGGAGGGAGGGAGAATAGGACCCTGGAAAGTGTCTCATTACCATCTAAGGGATGCACTTCTCCCTCCTCTACATTTCCTTTGAATAATCAGGGGCAGAGGATTCTCTTTGACTTGTTGTATAGCTAGTTGTTTTGCAACAACCTTATAGTATGAGCCTTTGGGAGTGGGGGACAACCCAGGGAGAAACCTGATCTATAAGTGTGTTTTTTATCTTTGTGTATTTAATATTTGTAGCATGGAGTGTGTCCTGTCCTGGGTTAATTTCTTCCACATCCATGGATATGTTTAGATCTCTGAAATCTGTGAATGCTAATTAAGGTCACATTTCCATTAATGCCCAAATAATAATGATGTGGAGTCCTTCCTGCCCATGCAGCTCTCAGGGGCCTCTCATGTGTGTGCATCCAGAGTGTTTTTGAGAAACCCAGGGTGTGACCCGTGATACCTGGAGGGATCTGTTCCTGTTCCTGTACTGAATGTCTGCATCACCCTCCTCTCCTCCGCCTCTTGTGAGGACTCCCTAGTACCAGTGGTGGTCCTCTTAAAGACTAAGATCCAGAAGGACAAACACCCCAACAACCATGAGCCTCACTTCGTCATCTGGGTCCTGAATCACACAGCTCACCCAGAGTTTCATACAGTTCCTCTTGAAAACTGGCCTCAGCTTCTGGATAGAGCCTCTATCTATCATCCCAGGAAAATAGCCTCTATCATCCCATCAATCACCCCATGGATAGAGCCTTTATCATCCTACGGATAGAGCCTCTATCCTCCCATGGTTACCTATGCATCCCCCTCTCTCATCCCCTTCCACCCCATACATGCACCTAAAACCTGCCACGTCTCCTCACAATTCAGCAAGATTATCTGATCATAAATGCAGCTACAACCTTGCTTACAAATACAACACTTCTCTAAAGGACAAAATCTGGGGCGGTTCCCCCTCAGTACCCTCTGCCTATGGCACAGACGAACCTTTTCGGATCCAGCAGAGAAGTTTAGGTCTGGGAAGCCACACTGTCTCAAGCATCTCCTTTTCCAAAGAGGGTTTGTGCTGTATATATTCCTATCCAAAAGCCTTGAGCAAAGGATCATCTGGACCTAGACGCTTTTTCAAGACAACTGAAAATACTTATAGTCTGGTCCTTTACCAAAACTGTATGCTGAGCCTCATACTACATGGTCTCCAGAATCCCTTCCATTATACAACTCTGGTCATGTCATTCACTCATTTTAAAGTCTTCATTGGTTTCCCATTTGCAACAGGATAGACTAGAAACTCCTTGGAACAGCAAAATCCCTGTAGACAGTTGAAACTAAGCTTTTAGCTCTACTTTAGTTGGGGGCTGGGGAATGTGCAGAGAACCCTGTGGATTGCCACTGCGAAGAGCCCAACAAAGAGAAGGAGCAAAGCCTCTTGACATCGTCTGGGCCCCTTGGGGACAATTGGGCAACCAAGCACTGTTGTCCAATAAGAAGGGAAGAAACCGCTTTGGATTTAATAATCAAAAATGAGAAGCTGCCCTCTCCTCCAAAGATAGTGTGGAGGAAAGACAGGTTGTTATGCTTTGCAGGTCTAGGTGGCCCAACAGAGACAATGAAGATCTTTTGTTTGATAAAGAACCTCAAGTGAGACTCCATGTTCAAGAGACTCTGAGGAAGAAAAGTGGTCGGCAGAGGAGGAGACGGGGGCCAGAGCCTGCATTGTGCCGTCTGTCTGCAGCCCAGGAAGAGCTGGGGCCTACATTTAGAGGAGAACATGATATTTTAAGTAACATTGTGCTCATGCCCAGACTGGAAGATAGGGATGGACACCACTATCCCACAAACATGACATACATGTCACGTACCCTACACCTCCCTACATGTCCCATCACCACTTCACAGCTGGATCTACTGCTACCCACTTCCTTTACTCCAGCCACACTTAACTACTCACTATTTCTAGACAACCCACATACTTCCAAGCCCACTAATGAAATCATATTTCCCCTTCCCAATAAGTGCAATTATATTCATCCTCTAAGACCCAGAGTAGACCTCCAAGACCCAGAGTGGATGCCACCTCCTCTGTGGAGTTCCTCAGACAGACTGAGTTTAGCTAGGAGGGTATTGGCCAAAACCAGTTCATTTGCAGGAGGGAAAGTGGTGGGAGATACAGGAGGCAGGACAGTGATGGAGAACTCTGCCAGGTTAGGCGGAAGAGGATGAAACAGGGCACAGGTGCTCCTCCAGAGAACCTTTTCCACTATTCTAGAGAGATTACCAAGACAGCACCACTTTGCTAACTCTGTGCCTGGGAGATTCAGAAGCCGTGGTTTCAAATGCACTTAAATCATGGTGGCCAAAGCACTTCAATGTCTCCAGACATTAATGTCTCCTCCCCCACCCCAAATTCCCTGGGCAGAACAAACTGCTCTCCCCTCTCCCCACTGAAAGGATCCCTCCGCCTCAGGCCCAGCGTGTGCCCCTGCATTGTGACCTGCTCCGTGCCTCGACCTTTGTCATTCCCTCACCGTTCAGCCACTGTTCATCTCCCTTTGACCTTTACCACATGCGTTCTTCCTACCTTGACGTGTCTCCCAGCCACAGTTTTGTTCTTTCAGGTTGCTTTTCTTCCCTCTCTCCTCATGGGCTTAAAATATGTGGATAGCTTTCTTTAAATCTTTTTCTCTTTAGTGTGGTAAAATATACGTAACATAAATTTTACCATTTTAAACACTTTTAAAGCATATGGATTTGGCCCTAGGTACTTCTGCAGTATTTATAGAACCATCACTTCTATCTAGTTCCAGAACTTTTACATCATCCCAAGTGGAAACCTTGTGTGTTATAAGAAGTCACTTCCCATTACCCCTTCCCCCAGCCCGTGGCAACCATTAATCTGCTTTCTGTCTCTCTGGATTAATATTTCATATTAATGGAATCTTATACTATGTGGTCCTTAGCAATTGGCTACTTTCACTTACTATTACATAATGTTTACAGTGTTCACCCATGGTGAATGGCATCTCTTCTCATGGCTGGATAATGTTCCGTTGAATGGGAATACCACATTTTGTTTATCCATTCATTTGTTGAAGGACCTTTGGGTTGTTTCCATCTTTTGGCTATTGTGAATAGTGCCACTATGAACATTCATGTCCAGGTTTTTGTTTAAACACTTATTTTTTTTCAAGTATTCATTTAGAAGCAAAATTGCTGGGTCCTGTGGCAAGTTAGTGTTTAACTTATTGAGCAAACACCACACCACTTTTGTGAATCACTTATAAGTGATGCCTTTCCCAGTCTATTCCAGAGGAACCTCCTTCCATATGTGCCTTAAGGGAGAACTTGGAGAAAACTAAGACTTGCCCTGATTTCCGGGGGAATGTCGTCGATTTCTCCCCATCTTCCTACCTGATAGGAAGTGCCAGATCCTGCCAATCAGTATGTGGCTCTGGGTTCTCCACCACAGGGATCAAGAGGACCAGAGGGCTGCACAGGCCAGAATCTTATTTGGCCAGAACTCAGTCACGTGATCTCAAACTGCCCTCAGAGGAGGAGCAAAGTGTTCTCTGCCTGCATGTTGGGGAAGAGGCACAAGGTGAATCAGGATTTGGAGAAGACAGCCATGCTTCTGCAGACAGGCCTGAGGCTACTAATGGCGTGAGCTAGGAGTATCATGGAAAAGCAGCTCAGGGACCTGGAAGGAAGGTCAGGAGAATAGATTTGGGTGAGCAACAGGGTGAGACAGTGAGTGGTGGTCACTCTTAGTGACCAGGAGGCAGGAGAGGGGGTCACACTGTGTCCCAGAGCACCCCTTCCAAGACATGTATAAGCCCAGAGTGGCTTCACAGGGCTTTAGAGCTGGAAAGAGCCAGAAACATCATTTTATCTAATCCTTCATCTTATAGAAGAAACTGAGGCCCAGTGTGGGGAAGTGACTCGCCCACATCAAGGTCCAGGCAACACAGTTCACTGGCCAGCCGCCTTGCTGGACAGAGTTGCTGTATCCCAGAAACAAGCCACTGCTGTTCTGTTCTCCCAAAAAAGGGGCCTTCGAGTATGTAACAAGAGCTACTCCAGGCCACCTCTGCTGAAACTGAAACACACTCCTGGGGCCTCAGGGACATGCATCGAAGCCAATTATTCTCTTATCCTTCCCAGAAGCCAGCTGGCATTTGACACTCTGCGCTGTCCTGGGAGACCACACCCCCTTCCCCACCCCAGACGCTGGTTTCTCGCATGATTCTGCCCCCGCTCACTTCAGTCATGTCGACAGCCTCTCTGACAGCACGCCAACTATTCCTCATGCCGAAAGCCATCAAGTGCAGGAAAAACTGACCCAATAGGTTAAAATAAAAACAAGATTAATGGGATGATTGCCAAAGTCCTGTGAATATTTTAGAGTCGTTCAATAATGGAAAGTATCTTTGTTGATAACAAGAGGACATAACACCTGATTATTACAATAATGACAAAACCAACTATCGTTATTGAGTCATATGGTATAAATACCAACAACAACAAGAAGCACCTGATTCCAGAGTATGCCTGACTTACCAATCTCAAATCCCTTAAACTTCTCATTCTGTGACTTTTCGTTGATCTTTCTTTCATCACAGACACTAACCTTTCATGGAGTTAATTAATGGAACATTTTCAAAGTCTGCTTGTAATTTCTTTGATTACAGTTATAAAATACACCATATTAACCTTTCCTGCTTTTGTAATTGCTGGTTTGTGAAATTCCAATTATTTCCTTTACATGAACAATCACCTTTAAAGAAAATTTCCCTGGTCATTGTTATGTGGCTTTTGGTTTGATAACAGAAATTATAAATCACCACAGCCCACTATTCCAGGCCATAAAGTCCATGTCACATAATGTTACATGTGATTACAGACCACCTTAAATTGCTCTCCATTGTCAGCCTGCACTGTGATTACCTGTTTATATGTCTGGTTCCGCCACTAGGTTCGCAAACATTCAAGGGCAGGCACCTGCAATATGTAACTCATCTCTGAGCCCCTCTAGGTCAAGCACAGGATCTGCCCCACTCAGGATTCGTACTTCTTGAGTAGATGGGTGGTCGGATAGGAATCAGAGCTTCCATTGGGAGTGCTTTACTTCTTTGGCTCAATCAAAAAGCACTTCCCCCTTCAAGCATTTCTGTCAAGCATAATACTGGGTTGTTTGATTTCTTTTTCTTTCAACCCAGTCTGAAGGAAATGATCCTAACTGCTAAAAATCCTTATTTCTGAAAAACAAAACAAATGACAGGTTTTTTTTTTCTTCATAGCACTTTGTATTTTTCAAGTTCTCTGCAATGAATACAGAGTTCTTTCCAGTCTGCACATGTTTAATACAGGAAACCTTTAAGTTTTAATTTAATAAACCTGATCTTAAAGAAACAAAATATGTGAGAACACGTACTGCGTGTAAAGCACAGTGAGTGGAGGCCAGTGCAGACCACCCTCCAAGCAGGAGGCGGCCTTCACGCAGCGCTGCTGGTCTTACTGACTGTCAGGGCCACCACTCTGGTCCTGTTCCAATGCAAAATTAGGGTGGTGGATGCCAGCATCTCTAAATTTCCATCCAAATTCCCAACTGCATGGTATAAATAACTAACTTTTTAAAAAGAAGCAATCCATATCATTAGTGAGACACAGATAAAATTGTCTGAGAGAGCCGGGGATAAGATTACTTCTGGTCAGGGAGTCGGGGCAGGTTTCATGAAGAAAGCAACAACAGAGCTGGGTTTGGAAGGATGGATAGGTAGCATGTCAACCCGCAATGAGCAGGGGGAGGGCAATGCAGAAGGAAGCTGTAGGAGCAGAGGCATGGGGAAGGGGACATGCAAGGAGGCAGGGAAAAGTGAACTGGCTGCAAGAGGAGAAGCAGTGAACAGGAAGGATAACAAGGTAGAGCCATATGCTTGATAAGAAGAGACCCTCTAGATGGCAGAGCTAAGATCATATGGCTACGTCTTTGCCTAAAATAAAGCCATCGTGTGTGGCTGAAATGATTGGTCAGCACAGGTCACAATAGAAGCCTCGTAGCCAGCAAGATTGGGATGAGTGGGTTAGAGTATAAAATCATAAAAATGATCAAGCACACCTGGAATATCATATTTTAACTGAAAGATGTACAAATATGCATTCCCTCCTTTGGGTACATGCTCACTACTTGGAGTTCTGCCTGATTTTTGAATCTCCTGTTCTATATAATGAAGTGGAACAAGAACTGAAAGACACTTCAAAACAACTAGAACCCAGACTCCTTCTCGATTTATATAATCTTTCTCAAAATTTTACAGTTGAAAGGCTTTGCCTGCACTCAAGCTGACAGCAGTATTTAAGCAATTTGCTTTTATTAAGTCTTTCCCACACATTCAACTTAATTTCCATGGAAATGACAACTTTATTATTTTCACACTCACATTCCATCACTACTGCAATATTTACCTAATTCCATAATTGCTATAACAAATATAGTTTGCATGAACAGGTTTGGGACAAGCATAATCAAGTCTTGGCAAGCATGTAGTTTTCCTGATTGGAACAGCTGTGAGTCTCGAAGGATAGGGCATCGGTCAGTGGGTTTACACAGGAAAACACCACTGGTTAGCACAGCAAGATGGCTAAGTGGAGGTCAGTTAGGCGAATGGGGTGCTGGTAGATGTTTAACAACTGGCTCTACATGGGGGGCTATTTGTATTATTTGCAGATTTCTGTGGTGTTAGTACCCTCAACACAACATCACCAAATGTGGAGTTGGGAAGAGATGTACAATCAGCTCTCGTGATGGATAAAAGCCAGCTCCTGTGCACACTGGTGAAGAGCAGGCCTTGGACCGTGGCAATAATTGAACTCTCCAAGTGGAGCATGAAGCAAGTCAAGAGGCTCTCAAGAATTTACAGGTTAATGCCTTCCAAACAGGTTACTTTTTCTAAAGGAAGGAAATAGTTCTGTAAAATAACATTTCAGCAGTTGCCCTTGATTTCTGCTCAGTGGTGTCTGTCTCTGCTTGTCTCTGTTTCCCATCACCATGCTGATACGTGGGACCTGCTCTCCAGGTTGAAAGGCCTCCTGAGGATGAGGGAAGGAGACTTGACTCCACACAATACAATCTCCAGATGATGTGTCATAGAACTGTACACATAAAACACATATAATTTCATTAGCCAATGTCATCCCAATAAAGTCAATAAAGAAGAAAGGCCTCCTGAGTCACCTGCATCATTCATATGACCCCAACCTCAAAACAGATCCCCAGGATGGACCAGAACGGAGGCAGGTTGGACCTTGTCCCAATGTGCAAAGCGGGACAGTTGAAGAAGAAGAGAGCTAGAAAGAATGGAGTCCTCTACAGACTAAAATTTCTATGTCTCCCAAAACTTTATACGTCAAAAGCTAACCCCCAAGGTAGGAATTTTCAGAGGTGGGGTTTAGGGGGAGATGATTAGGTCATGAGAGTGGAGCCCTCATGAATGTGATTAGTACCCTTAAAAAAGAAGCCCCAGAGAGCTCCCTGACCCCTCCCACCATGGGAAGATACAGCGAGAAGACAACCATGTATAAATCAAGAAGTGGGCTCTCATCAGACACCAAATCTCCCAGTACCATGACTTTGAACTTCCCATTCTCCAGAACTGTGAGAAATAAATTTCTGTTGTTTAAACTATCCAGGACATAATATTTTTGTTATAGCAGCCTGAACAGACTAAGACAGAGCCTGATGCCTACAAAGAGAGGGCCTGTGGGTCTCAGGGAGCTGGCTGCTTTGCACCCATCCACATCCACCCAAGCCTTACAGAGGCAGTCCCTCAGAGACAGTTGCCATTTACTCCCTGGGATTCCTCTCTGGATGGGAAGTCAAGAGCCAGGGGCTCAGTCCTGAAGTTTAAGCAACTTTAACTGTGCACCATGAGCCAGGTGTTCACTGTGCAAGGACCTAGTCCCAGCCCTGCAGCACCCAGCCTTCTTAGTGGTGAGTGAGCAGTTTGAAATTCCTGAGTGAGTGGTTATCAACAGTCTTACACATTATATATCGCTTACTACTCCATCAAAGATCCTGGTTCTCAAATCTAGTGGAACCAATACCCCACATTTTTCTGAGGAGGAAATTACCATGTTTATAAATATTCTGTGGTAGCTGTCATTTATGGAGCTAAGGACTCCACAAGAACAGTACTTTTGTTGACTCTTTACAATGCAAGTGAATAAAGCAGGAATTGCATTAGTAATCAGTGATTGTTACAAACCTAGTGAGCGTAAATGTTAGTATTGTGGTAATCACTGTAAAACGCACAAGTTAAAAAGAAATTGTCATTGATGTGGAGGTAAGGACGACTGAAGATAAGAAAATTCTTAGAAATCATCTGGAAGAACCTATGAAGCTCTCTAGGGTCTGTTCTTTGCCTGCTGCCTATGTGAGCTCCTAGCTGATAACCACTGAGGACTGGATGGTCTCAGAGCCTCCTCATTCACCTCGGCCATTTCTATAGATTCTGATTCTCACGTGACCTCTGAGGAGAGCCAGCTTGACCCCACTCTAGCATTTAACCAGACTTCCTCCAGTGTGTCTCAGCCCCATTCTTTCCTCAGCTCTCCCTCTGCAGGAGAATGGCTGAGGGCCAGAACAGGTCTCCTATTGGGAGGTGGCAAGTGTCCCACAGCAGACAGACCCCAGGCTTGTGAAGCTGTCATTGGTATGTCCACAGGCCTAAACAAAGGCCCCCAGAACCTGTTCTGTCCCCATTCTCAGAGCTCCACTGGTACCCAAACACCTGCCATTAGAGCCCCCTTCCTGCCCAGCACCCCTTCTCTTTAGTTCCAGGCTGGTCATCCTCACACTCTTTCCATTTCCCAGAAAGTTGGACTCCCCCTGCCCTCCTACTTGATTGTCCTCCTGCACGTGGCATGGGGCTCGTGTCTCCAGGTGCAGCAAAAGAATGGAAGGGGGAAGGACCAAGGGATACAAGGAAATATGATTTGGGGGAAAGCAGCACTTACAACTTTCAAAACATTATGCCACCACTTTGAGACATCGCTGCAATGGGAGTTGGTGATGAGACTCCCAAAGGATATGCTGAAATCATTACAGCTGGGCCATAATCCATGTCTGAAGGAGGGGGCCCAACAGCACTTGCCCTCAGAGGGAAAGCAATGAGGAGCGAAAACCCTCAGTGATGCCTCACACAGGCCTCTGTGAGGCATCTCCTCCCCAGCCCCTATGGCTGCGGGCAGGGTTCTCTCCTTCCAGAAAAATGCCTCTGAAACAAACACAGGCATCTTTTAGTTCTCCAGACAACACCAATTAATCTTTGTAGTCTCTCTTATTCCCTTTTCCTGTTGTCCTCCCTCCCTCCCTTCCTCCCTCCCTCCCTATCTCAATCCAGGCTGCTTTAACAAAATTCTACATACTGGGTAGCTAAACAACAGAAATTGATTTCTCAGAGTTCTGGAGGCAGGAAGTCTGAGGTCATGGTGTGGGCATGCGCAGGTAAGGGTGCTTTTCCAGGTATCAGATTTTGAAATGCACAACATCCTCACAGGGCAGAAGGGATGAGGGAGCTTTGTGGGGTCTCTTTTATAAGGTCACTAATCCCATTCACAAGGACTCCACCCTTATAGCCTAAACACCTCCCAAAGCCCCTGCTTCCTAATACCATCAGTTTGCGGGATTAGGATTTCAACATAAGAATTAGTTGGGTGGAAGGGGAGAACACAAACATTTAGACTATAACAGAGGTAATGGTTTGCTCAATAATGGATTCTCTCTAACCAGGTTTGGAAGGTTCTAGAAAGATGATCCCAGCAATGTTCCAAAGGTTCTGCTATGTGGCTCTTGAGTCCACTGGGTTAACATATTATCATGAGTCAGGCTTTCTAAGGGACATCTGCTAGTCTTTCCAGGAGGTTGAATAGGGGGTTGGGAAAATCTTGGGACTAGAATAGGGAGGACTTTGAGATTCTAGACGAGCCTCCTGCCAAGTAAATAAGGTGACAATGCATTTGCTTTCTTAAATTTTTGGTCATGGATTAGGCTCACAGACACCCTTGAGATAGAATTTTCTACTATTATTTTACTTTTGCTAAAAAGTAATAATGGGAAAGACAGATAAAATAGCAAAGACAGAACAGGTATGCTCTAGGGATATAGGTATCTTATCTACAACTTATTGTGGTCTAAGTGGTAGGTGGAATAATGCCTCCCCCAAATGTCCATGTCCTAATTCCTAGAGCCTATGGGCACATGTTACATGGTGTGGGTGAATTAAGATTGAAGAAGGAATCGCAATAATAAACTGAATTTAAAATAAGGAGATTATCCTGGATTATCTGAGGAGCTCAGTATAATCACAAGGGCCCTTAGACGTGAAGAGGAGAGCAGAGTGATGTGAGAAGGACTCCGCCCACCATTATTGGCTTTGAAGATGGAGGAAGGAGCTAAGAGTCAAGGAATACAGGTGGGCACTCAAAGCAGAAAAAGACAAGGGAATGGATTCTCTCTTAAACTTCAGGAAGGAAAGCAGCCCTGTTGACACATTGATTTTAGCTCAGTGAGTCCCATTTTGAACCCATTTTGAGGGTCCTCAAACTCACCAAACTGCAGGATAGTAAACTTGTCCTGTTTTAAGTCACTAAGTTTGTAGTAGTTTGTCACATGAGCAGTAGAAAATGAATGCAGCAAGCACAACATTCATGGAATCTACTTTATAGCATATTTTCAGAGTCTGGAAATGTTTATGTTATTTGGCTGGGTAACTCTATTGTCAAGAAACTATCTCGATGTAAGGTTTCTATGGCTCAAAGATGTTCATTGCAGTGTTAGTTATAATATCAAATAAAAAACAATCTCAATGTCCAACAATATGGAACTCATTGAATAAATCTTGATACATTTATATGATGCAGTATTATACAACCTAGAATATCATGTTTTGAGAGAACAATTGAGATAGGTCAAAACTTACTCAAGGTAAGAGGAGGAAAACAGGACCCAAAATTTTATATAAAATGTGATATTCATTTCATAAAACAAATCTATGTACACATATGATGTAGGAAAATGCCAAAACTAGTTGTCTCTGGGCACCAAAGTTATAGGTTATTTTTCCTTCATTTCTTTTAATTTTCCTATTTTCTAAATATTCTACAATGAGTGTGCCCTATTTTTCTAACCAAGAAGGTAAAGCCAAAAATCTCCAGTGGGCAATATTTTACAAAAGAAAAAAAATACAGAAAGTGATAGAATTCCTTATGTATCTGTGAATAGAGTTGGCTTTGTGTCCTAAAGAAAATAGTATCTTAGAATTCTAGGACCACAGAATTAAAAGGGCTGTTATGAATCCCCTAGTTCATGTCCAGCTCTGGGCTGAATCTCCTCTTCATTAGATAAAATCTGAATGAGGTTTTCCTATGAAGAACACTGAGGATGGGAAAAACTATGCCTTCCCTTCAGGGCTACCAGGAGCTTGTGGCCTAGACATTGAATGTGTACCTGGGCAGGCTCAGGTCCAGTTGCTCCCACAATTTGCTGGAATGTAATGTCTCTGAGAAAGGAAGCTTGTCTGTTTTATGCCAAGATGTTCCATGCACATAATAGGTGCTCAATAAATATTGCCTGTGGAATGAGTCAAGGCAAAGGGGCTGAGGCTGGTTCAGAGAAGGAACAAGGTTAACAGTAACTGATGGCGTAGGGATGATGGGGTCGCTAGCTCTGTATGTACTCCACAACATCCAAGGTGGGAGTTATACACAGAGAACAGGCCCTGGGTGCTTGAGGGAAACTGGTCTTGTAGGATCAAATAAGATGGAAACATAGTTCTTTGGAGTGGGCCACAGAGGGGTGGGAGATATGAAAATTGTCTTCATAGCTACTCCCGTGCCCTGGCTGGGACTAACTCAAGGTCAGGCCACTGTGGGATAACTGGGATGATGGGAGGCAGGCAATGCCAATCATAGGAGTTTTCTGAGGCCTTATTTCATGTAACCAAAACAACGACAGTCTTGTCCAAAAAGGATAAGAGTAGCATTGACGTCACCAAGCCAGGGCTCAAATTCTGTCTGCAGAGCCCTCTGATCTCCTACCTCCTGGCCCTTCTTTTCTCTGTCATCTGGCCTCATACTTTTGCTGCAGATGAGCCTCTTCCATGTGGTGAGGAAGGTGGCTCTGGACACCGAAGAGTCACATTCTTCTTACCCCATGATGCCAAGGGCCAAAGGCAGTCCTTCCACAATACCCAGCAGAAAAATCCTGGGGAGGGCCTCTGACTGTCCTAACCAGACTCCTGAGCTCACCCCTGAACCGATCACCAGGACCAGAAGGATGGAGCCCTCCAACTAGCCAGTCAGGTGCCTGCTCCTCAGCGGGGAATGAGCTCACTACTCTGCAACTGACAGCCCCTCCAAAGGCATCTGGAATTGGCAGGGTCAGTATCCCAAAGGAAAGGGGATGCCCGAAAGCTGTAAACAACAAATATCTTTGACAAACCCTAACAGCTCTTCCTACCTCTGCCCACCTCCTCTGTCACTGCATCAACATCCCTACCCACCCCCCGTTTTGTATGTGAATTATCTCTGTCTTTTGCAGATTCCATCTTTTCAAAGTTTCAATCATGGGCCTCTTAATTAGGCCTATTTCCCACTGTGCTTCAGTGCCATTGGTTCTGTGACACAGGGCTGCAGGGAAAAGCAGCTAAAGAGGACTAATTAAGACTCAGAGTGCTTTCAATAACGTACATGGAAATGAACAAATTAACTGACGATGCCAAAAAGGCAATATTGTCCCAGTGGGGATTCCGCATATGGAGATAACATTAAGGAGCGCAATATTCATTGAGAGGAAACTATGAATTATGAGTGATATTCAGTCCCATTACCTCTGAGGTGTCAGATGTAATAGCAGGAAAATGTCATAAGATGTTAGGAGACAAAACAAACTGAGCCCTAGTGGGGAAAGCTGCAGAGGAAACAGCAAGAACCTGAGTTGCAGAGGTCTTACTGGCAGTTACAGGTTAAGTCCCAGAAAAAATGGCCTCTTGTTGTTGACTAGTCTTTGTAAACATGTGACATTCTGCTCAGTGAAAGAAGATTCCTTTTCTGTCTGCTTGGCTCTATACACTCACAGAAGATCCAAGGTTTCCCCCAGGAGTACATTTAAGACAGTGAGCCTCAAAATGTTGCCTCAGGACCACCAACACCAACATCATCTGGGAATGTCTTAGAAATGCAAATTCCCAAGACCCACATGCAAACTCCAGACCTACAAGGCATGGGGTAGGGGACCACCAGGTGATTCTGATTTAGGCTCAAGTTTGAGAACCACAGGTCTTGGAAGTAGGAGCCTGTGGTCTGGCCCAAGCCATGCCAATAACAAGCTGATCTGACCACTTACCCACTTTGACACTCCCATTGGCAAACATAATAGCCCTGCCCTGACTCCTTCACCAGGTTTCTATGATAATCCAATGAGATGGTTGATATCATTCAAACAGTGATGAGTGATATAAATGTGATGAATTACAATGATTATTTCAGATAAATGGTCCAGCTAAACCAAGCATCCCAGCTTGGAGGTGCAGAGGTAGATGGTGCAAAGGTGAATAAAGGATGTGGTGTGAAACTTGGATTTCTAGAAAACATTGCAATTTGTACTCCCAAATAATGGATCTTTAAAAATGGGTTGCTGGCTCTCAAACACCTTCCCTTAGACAGCTTTCTGATGAGTTAAGTGTAACGGTATCAGAAACATCTGGTTCTCATTTCCCTTCAAATTCACAGGAGCACAGAGATGGAAAAAAAAACGGAGCTGGAGAGCGCCTTGCCAAAGCCCCTCCACAGTTGAAATGGCTCCAGGTGCTCAGCCCCGGGATGCGTTCCATCCAGGCATAGGCCAAGTCCTTGGAGCCATCAGCAGTGGAAGATAAGGCCATGCTGTGCCTGCCTACACAGTGGTCCCGGGAATCCTGGAAAAGGAGGAGGTGGGGTCTGGGCAGGTGTGAACTATGTGCTCCCTCCCACCCCATGAGTGACTCTGGTGAAAGAGGGGAAATAAACATTAAAAACAACCTCAAGGGGAAAGGAAGTCCAAAAGTCAATGTGCAGCTAGCTGAGTGGTGGGAAGGGAGGAGGCATGGGTAGAACCTCACCTTCCTTGGATGTTGACTTATAAGCTTCAGAGATTTCTATTATATATATAATAGAATATATACATATTTCTATTTCTATATATTTCTACATATATAATTTCTATAATAAAAATATATATTATATATATAATAGAATATATAAATAATTTAAGATTACTGTATTTCCTTGCAAGAGGAACATTTTAACAAATTTTACTGGTGTTAATCAAATTTTGTTCAACTTGGGCATACATCAAATCTAGCATTATGGGAGTTTTATTTGGAAGAGAACTTAACTATTAATACAAATGTCAAGATACTACACAAAACATCCACAGGAATTTTTTTTCACATTTTTTGAGTTGTTCACAAACATTTCCCAACTAACCCAACATACAACAAAAAAAATGGTGCATCTTTTTCTTTCAGTTTGCATACAATGAGAAAAACAAGAATATATTTGACAAAGTTTAACTGGTAGACACTAGGCAGGCTGACAGTTTTAAGTCTATAGGTGAGAAATTCTGTAATAAAAAATAATCAGAATTTATTTAGCATCAGTCACTTCCATGGCCAATTATTATTCCAACTAATAAAACTTGGGGCCATCAGGCTTCTGGTATATATGTATACCATTGCTGTTTAGTACTGCTCCCCACCTTGGTTCTTCACAATTACTAACATAGAAAACTGTCGCAAAGTAGGGGCAAGCATTTGCAAAAACAAACAAAATCCCCAGCTTATTATCAGCATAAATGTGTATGATGGAGTTTCTTCCCAAGCAATAACTGGACTTTCAAACCATCCAGAAATCACCAGAACTAATTTGCCAAGATATTTTTGCCTAAGTTCAAGCCCAGCAGAGAGCTGAAAATCAGACTTAGTGTTCAGGTTGAGAGGATAGGTTGGGGAATTCAGCCACTTTAAAAATGAACATTTAAAAAAAATGATGACCAAAAATAGGTTCACTAAATTTATTTTTAAAATCATAAAATGTTTCTTACAAAACAACATTACATTCTACACACTGCTCTGAATAGATGCCAGGGAAATATGGACTACTGTTACTTTTCCTCCCTGTCCCCCCACCCCTCAAAATGTTACAGTGACCACAAAGCAAAGTGTTCACAATAATTACATAGGGGGAATTTTCCTTTTTAACCTCCAACAATGAACAAAAATTAAAATCCACTCACTCTGCTGCTGTTTCAAAGTTTCAGTGTTAGTTTTTGCACACCCTCGTCCCTCCTCCCTGTTTGTAAGGAACTAGAACATTACATCTGGTGAACAGCAAAGATTTCACTGCACCTCAAATGCAGAACACCTATGATGCAGAGGAATGTTGGCTTTTTAAACAGAAGCAGATTAAAAACAAAGATGCAGGACTCCTTCAGTTCTTTACTAGTCTTAGAAAAACTTTCCAGAATACTACTTCACACTGTTCTGCAGCAAATAGTGTGCCTTCTCGGTCTGGTCCGGTGTTCCTGTAATGGTAATGAACCGATCTTCAGACCCTTCTAAAGGTTCATCAGTTTTGATCGGAGTTCCTGACTCATGACAAATTTGTTTAATCCTCCGACCACCTTTGCCAATAATAGATCCAGCCGAATCTTTGGGAGTAGTTACTTGTGTGGTAACAATAGGTCCACCAAGATCACCATATGAGCCATGACCCCCTGCAGAGGAATAATCATATCTGGAGCCACCCCGTGGTTCATAAGGCATCTATCTGACATTCTGAAGGGCTCCAGGTACCTACTGCAGAGTCCCAAGTTTCACCAGCACTGGAACCAACCATGCCATCATAACAGTCTCCAGGTATTCCTCTTCTGTCATGGGCCATTAGATCTTCTCCCGTAAGAGGTGGTGGTCATGGTGGTGGAAGAAGAGGAAGATTCCATGCTCTGCTACCAGCCCAGCCACCTCAACCAGGCGGAAGTGGTGGAGGTCCGCACTGAGGGCTCAGGTCATCATAATCTCTTCTACACAGAGGCATCAGACGCCCACCCCAACCAGGAGGCACTCTGTCAAAACCACCTCCTCCCCGCATGGGAAGTCCCACAGGACATCCACGGCAGTCATCAAACATCATTGTAAAGCCACCGTAATCATAGGTTTCGTCGTAAAAATTGGGACCATGAGGCTGTGCTCATCCTTTGAAGGGAGATCGAGGATGATCTTTATGCACTCTACAACCCTATCAGGTTTTCCTCCAATAGGCACGACTCTGTCAGCGGAATGAGGACAGCATTCCTGGGCAAGCTGGGTTGTTGTCTGAGTGTTCTCTCTAAGTTCTTTGATTTTTAGCACCTTTGGCCCCAATAATTCCTCCTGCCAGAATCTGATGAATCAACAGTCTCAATTCACAGCCAAAGTCACTTCCTTTATAGTGTTGGTGCTCTTCTCCAGTCAAACCAGCTTGTGTTCTGTTCCTGGAACACACTTTCCTTTCTCTCTACTTCACTTATGTTGCGTTATTGATTTCTCTTTTCCACTATTTCTGTTTGCTGAAATACAATCAACCTTCCAAGACCTGAGTCTTTTCCTCAGCTATCTTATACTAAATGCAACCCTCTCCTCCTTTGTGTTCCAAACACATGTTGTTTCTTTGTCTCTCATGAGCTTGAACTTTAACATTTATTGTCATTATATTGCACATCCCCCTCCATGTCTGACTATAAACCATTGAAAGACAGGAACAGTAAATGGTGTTTTATTCTGCATTCTTAGGTCCAGTTTTCTCCATAAGGGCCCCATGAGTAACATCTAATTTCTCTGAATGTCTATGGCATTTTATCAATACTTGGTTAAATTCAGCTGTATAAACTGGACGAATGAATCCTGACTCTTCTATGTTGCTGACTCATTCTTTCATTTACTCAAAAAATATTCGTCAAATGCCAAGTCTATTCCTGGCTTTGCCCTCAGCCCTGGGAAGTGAGTAAGGTATGTGTATGAGTCTCCCAGGGCTGCCATAACAAAGTACCACAAACTGGATGGCTTAAACAACAGAAATCTGTTGATTCACAGTTCTGGAAGCTAGAAGTCCAAAAATCAAAGTATCAGCAGTGTTGGTTTCTTCTGAGGGCCGTGAGAGAAGGATCTGTTCCAGACCTCTCTCCTTGGCTTGTCTATGGCCATCTTCTCCCTGTGTCTTCACAATTTCCCCCCTCTATATCTGTCTATAACGTCTTCTGATAAATACACCCATCCTATTAGTTTAGGGCTTATGCTGATAACCTCATTTTAATTTAATTACCTCTTTAAAGACCCTATCACCAAATATGGTTACATATGAGGTACTGGTGTTAGAACTTCAACATATAAATCTTTGAGAGGGCACAATTCAGCCCATAACAATATGATTATTGACATCACAAAGTTTATATCCTCTGGGAAGATAGAGACAAGTAAGCTGAAAACAACAATGTGTAATCAGTGCAGAGTAACAGAAAAGATATAGGGAAGTACAGATGGAGAGCCATTTAATCTAGACCACGAGTGGGGTGGAAAAAGCTACACAGAGATGTAATGTTTAAGCAGAGACCACTGTTCTCTGAAGAAATTATGGAAACTGAACCTTCCAGGTGCAAAAGTGAATGGCCTGAAAATTCCCCCAAGTTCAAATCTAGGTGGCGTCCACCCCACTTCTTCACCTCTAACAGGAATAAGAAATGCCAGAAGAAGCCAATACCTGTTCCAAGGCCTGGAGTTTTACTCCTGCAGTCAGAGAGGTCTGAAAACAATACTGGAAGGGCAGTTTGAGGATGCCATTTACAGAGTAATAAAAAGACCTGAAAAGACTGTGCCTCTTGGTAGCCTGAGATTTCATTCACTGTGATGAAAGACATCAATGTCTGGTCCAACTCGATTTGGATGGATTCCCAAAATGAGAATCACCCTTGCTGAGAAGGTAAGACAGATTTCATTCAGACTACTACAGCAAGAGAGAGAGACTTCAGCGTTAACCAGATCCACAGAAACATAAGGCAAGAGTCATTTTAATTCAGTCCGTAGCACCTGGCTAAAGCCAGCTGGGCACTGAGTTTATGCAGTCACTCTGGATTATCCTCTAAAATGTGGAAAGAAAACTAACATTCATTTATTGAGCACATTCTATATGCAAAAATGTTCTCTGGGTGTCTTTACACATGCAATTTTATGTATTGAGTCAATGGTACTGTATAATAATACTATATACTAATGCATTATGATTGTTCCTTATAATACTATGGGAATACTCAATATTCCCATTTTAGAGAAAAGGAAAGTGAGGTTAGGGGGTGTTCAACAATTTGAGAAAAGTCACACAGCCTGTGAGTAATGAGGCAGATGAGACAGAGAGAGAGAACACTATGGCCTGAATGTTTGTGCCCTCCCAAAACTCATGTCGATATCCTAACCCCCAAAGGTGATAGCATTAAGAGATAAGGCCTTTGGGAGGAGCTTAAATCATTAAGGTGCAGCCCTCATGAATGGGATTAGTGCTTTATAAAAGAGATTTCTTATAAAAGAAATCTCCAGCCTCTTCTACCACGTGAGGATTAAAAAAAAAAAAAATCCTGTGACCTGGAAGAGGGACTTTGTTCAACCATGCTAGGAAGCTGCTCTTGGACTTCCAGCCTCCAGAACTGTAAGAAATAGATTTCTGTTGTTTATAGCTACCTATCCTTTGGTATTTTGTTTTGGCAGCCCAAATAGATTAAGAAAATCTTCCATTTTTCTCACTCCCAAAGTTTGTTATTTTTCCCAAGGAGACCTTATTAAAAATGGGGGAGGAAGCAGATGGCATCTTTGCCTGCCATCATCCCTCGATGCAACCTCTCCAGATTAATTCTCCCCACTCCCCACTGTTAGAGTATATATTTACAGAGAGGATTTTGAAGGAGTTTGTACCTGATAATTTCTATTGTCTCTCTGAAATATCAAGTCAGAACCCTTGTTGAGCAGAAAGGTAATAGGCATATATATCTGAGAAATGTCTGGGTGTTTCCTCTTCCTGGAATTGGGCACATGGGATGACCTTTACCCCTAGTAGCTGGCACAATGTTGAGCTAGAGTAGGTGTTCCACAAGTGCACATTGCATTGCACTGGGTCGGAATTTCCTGAGAATCTCAAAAATGGGTTCCTGATGGCAGGAGTTTGGTGAGCCTAGAATAACCCACCTATGTCACAGCCAAATTTTCCCTGGGATAAATGAGCCTAGACAGTTGGGAAGTATAAACCCTACCAGGTGGCCAAAGCATCTGCTTCAGCAGGGATCCAGAGGCAGGGGAGTATGCTGGAGGTCTTCCAGAGTAACTGGGCAGAGGGTCGCTGGACGAGGGCCACTCATTGTCAGGCAGGAAAGCTGCAGTAGCAACCCTTTCCAGAGTGAACAAAAGCTGCCAGGGTTGCCCAGGATCTGTATCCTCCTACCAAGTTAGGGACTTTACTGTGGAAATTTGTACAGCACTTAGTTAACCCTCTGAAGTAAGTCTTGCTCAAGCGTCTAGTTCATTTTTCAAGTACAGCCCCTAAATATGACCCAACTGAATTTTATTCAATCCTCAAAAATGAAAAGCACACTCTCTGCAAAATTAATGGCCCGTGGCCTTATAGGGTCCCTCTTCTAAAATCCCAGCTGTGTTCTTCCCAACAAATCACAAGACTGGAGCTCTCAGCTCACCTTTTATTAGGAGCAAGTCCTAGGTCCAGCGGTAGCATTCTAATTGCTCTATGCCATTTCTTCACCTACATAAGTTGGCTAGGAAAATGGTTAAGTCTGAGAGCCCTAACTAAATCCATCAACAGCATTTCATTTCATGAAACAGAGCCACTGAGCACTCCAAGTCTGCTGACACTACAAAGATCCAACATTGCTGCTGCCCTGCTAGACGTGAACCAGAGCATCACCACTGGGCTCCAGTGGAGCGAAATGGAACCTTGACTGTAAATGAGGATCCCTGCTGGGCTCCTTTTGGACTTAGGTCTAAATACTTGACTCAGTTGTAGGTAACCAGGATACATGCTCTCCCAGCAGAGAAAAAAGGATACACTTCTTTCTGTACATAAAGGTATGACCTTATCCCTGCAGACACAAGGCCAATCCAGAAACAGCTAAAACTGGAAAATGAAAATTAAATCCAAAGCACAGTTAATGGCAACTCCGCAAAGCAAAGTGGCTTGGCCTAAATAACTCCATCTTACAAGCCAACTCACTTAGTTGCCAGAGAGTACAATGTATAACTCACCCCTTCTGGAGCCCCAACCTGAAGACCAGCTTGTGCAAAACTACACGTTTGGCAGAACTCATGTTCCTTTGCGACACAGGTGACCAAAACACCTGCTCTGAAATATTCCAGGTCAAAACTGTTCCATAGTACTCTCAGATGACTTTGATATATCCGTGTGGGCCCTATAATAGGCCCTACAAACTTCTTTAGGAGGAAAAATAAATATTTGTGTGGTCCACCACTACTTCCAACAAGTGAGATGGCTGCCCTCAGGTGGAAAACAGTCAAGCTGCTTTCATAAATAAACAACAATTTTATAGTCGTCATGTCTAATACCTACAGTAGCATTGTTAGATCTATTTTGACCTTTTTGAAAATTGGAAAAATCCATAGATACAGATACCCTTCTTCTGAACATATTCCATCGCCCTCAACAGGTAACATGGCCAGGCCTGTCGTTGACGGGATATGCAGGTGGGGGTTACTGTGAAATGTACCCCTGTGGGGTGGGTCTGATAGATAGTGGCAGCAAATATGTTGATGAAATTATACCATGTATCATACTTAGGGACATGCCAATCAATCTCACAGGTCCCCAAGTTCGTCCTTCACTCAAGGTAGGAAATAAGAAGAAAGCAGACACTACTACCTTACCTGACACACATCAGAACACTTACTTGAACTGAAATTCAATGCCATGGCCTTTGGGCTGCGAGTCAGTATCTGAAAAAGGAAGAAGTATTACTGTTGAAGACACTATCCATTAGCTATTCAGGGTCCGGGAAAAGGATCTATCATCCTGAAAACTTCCTCTTCTAGTTTATAGTTTGCTGATGGAGTAAAAGTTGGCATTTCCTAGGGAATTAATTTGCTTCTATCAGAGGATGAGACTGAGACATTACTAAGAGCTCCATGTAGCCTCAGTTAGCAAGAAGTTTAAACATGGAGCTTCCTATTTCTATGTGAATTATATCCTCCCATTTTTATATGCTTCTATTTGCTCTTGATGACTTCATCTTTTTAAGTAACATTTCTGAAGTTTTTGTTTCCGAGTTGAAAAAGTGAGCAGACTTTGTGTATAAATTTAGGAAAATAACAGAAGCAAAAAAGAAGAGCTACATATAAAACCACATTTCCCACTGAAAAAAACAATTCTGACAACATTTTGGTATGTTCCTTGCAACATTATACTTATACTTATTTACATATAAATATATAATGTGTTTTATTTATTATTTATATTTTTAAATATATAAGAGAATAAAATCACCTCCAAGTTCCAAAAGAGATTGGAAACCAACACGGTCCTTAGATACAAAGTTAATTGAGTCTTTTCCAAACAGTAATTTTAAAGCTTTTGCTGGCTGTTATTTTGTGGCTGAGGAAGTAGCCACTCAGAGGTATGGTAAGGCTGCTTTTTACGTGCTTTTGAATTATTCAGTCTTGAAATTGTGTTTTACAATATTAGTGAGGCCTCACTTTATACACAATACCGTGACTATTATCAGGCACTAAACTGAAAAAGTGTTTCAGGAAGAATTGCCTAAGCTCAGTGCCCGTGGGACAGGAAGAGTGTGGCTGTGTGCGTGCTGTTGTTTGGAGAGCGAGGATGTCAGCGGGAAAGCAGTGACACCTTCCAGGCCCTGGGCTGGGTGCCCTGTGTGTACACAAGAACTTCTCCTGGGAGTCTGATGGCCCTCACACTATTATTTCAACATTTACTAGTGCTGTAATTTAAAATACCTTTTTATGTCCTGTAGCAATGTCAGTCAAGCATTCATAACTCAGGATACAAGTGCCAGGGCTAAAGTGCACATTCCCGAATCAATAACTCATGGTGGAAGTAAAGGTAATAAAGCAGCGTGGCGTGCAGTGCTGCTGATTTAAGAGACACTCAGCAGAAACACGGGCCCATGTGCGCCACAAGACGGAGACAGCCGTGCTCAGATCAGTGTTATTTGTAAGAGCCAAACACTGGACACAGCCCAAACGTCCATCAAGTAGAGTGGATGACTAAATTAGGGGGTACTCTGACAAGGGAGCTCTGTGCAGCCACACAGGCAGATGGACTCCAGCTACAGACAACAGCATGGACAAACTGCACAGACATGACGCTGAGCAAGAGGAGCAGGACCCACAAATAAATACACACACTATGACTTCAGTAATACAAAATTCAAGAAAGGAGAGAAAACCAAACTAGAGTGTTTGGGAATGTATGTTTAGGTAGTGAAAGCGTGTGAAGAAAAGCAAGAGAGTTCTAATAAAATTCAGGTGGTAGTGCTGCTAGGGAGGAGCAGTGGTGCTTGGCGGGAGTGGGGGGTGGGCAGAGAGGAATTCTGGGCCCTGACAAAGTTCTGCCTCTGGCCCAGGCGGTGGACACAAGCAGTCTGCCTTGTGAGAAACAGTTACGTTGCGCATCTTTCTTTGTGCATGTGCAGCATGTCTCTTATATTCCATAGTATAAAAGGTTACAGAAACCTGTGCGACCGGGTTGTATCCCAAACTGTGAATCTGGTTGATCTTTGTGAATATCCTCCCCTACCCTCTCTCACTTTTCAACTGAGGGGCACCCTCCACAGCCTATCATAAAACGAGAAGAAACATTGAAAGTGCCAGAGGAAAGAGATAGATTAAAACCAGTTTCTCCCCTTCTAGAAACCAGATAAAACTTGCAATTGGGGAGGGGAAGAAGATGGCCTGTCAGGGGGAAATGGAGGGTGGGTCCTTCCTTAGCAGAAGTTCAAGGTGCAGAACAGAGAGATCCAGACCGCCCTTGAAGAGTGGCTCTCACCACACACACAACTCACATTACAAACACCATGCCCAGGAGACACCTGCCTGCAACAATCCAGGAATTTGGTATGAAGACCCAGCGCACTCCTCCCAGCCAATGAAAGACACTTGGAATCACTGAGGAAATGGGGGCAAAAGGAAGACCCTTGGCCACTGACCAAGGCAGACCCAAATGGAAGCAGTGGAAATGTCCCTGTTAGCAGGAGCCCTGGGCACCTGTCACCATTACAGACATTTTGCTCTGTGAGGTCAAGATAATACTGCTGCAAACTGGGGGAATCGGCGCTGCATTTCCGCCTCACGGTCTGCACAGGTACGATTTGAAACGTTTGCCTTAGCTTATTTTGAGTATCATCTCTGTCCTGAACCAATGATGATGTGCCCTGGGCTTTCAAAATATATTTACAACATATTTATTAAACTTAAATCTGTGATTAAATAACTTCATGCTGGCTGTCATTTTCTTTGTGCCCAGTCTGGTGATTGGTGGATCCTTTGGCACGCATGTGCCCTGGGTGGCTGCACACGCACCTCCATTCACTTTCCGAGGAGAGGATGGTGGGTGGTGGTGTCCCCGAGTCGCTGCCTGTCTGAGGATGCCTTCCCTGAACCTTGCACATGAGCCTGACCTTGTATTACAACTCCTTTTCCTTTCAGAACTCTGTCATTGGCCCATGTTGCCTTTTATTTATTTAAAACTGCAAAAGATAAGCCTGATTTTTATTCTTTGTAGTTAGCTTGCTGTTTCTGGAGTACTCGTGGACAGTCATTTCTTCACCCTTGGAGGTCAAGAATTTCACCAGCCAATATCTAGGTGTTGGTCTCTTTTCTTTTCTTTTTTTCTTTTATTTTTGGCCTGAGGCTTTGTGAGTACTTTTTAATTTGCAGATGTAGGTCTTCCTCCAGCTCAGAACTGTTTTAGTTAGTTAGTGCTTTGAATTCCGCTCCTATTCATGTGCTCTCATTTCTCTTTCAATGACGGTGTTTTCAGAACACTGTGGCTCCATTGTGTGTCCCTCAGAGCCATCCTGCCTCTCTGAGCCCTCATTTCTGGTCACTTTGTCCTTTCCTGAGCTGCCTGCTCAAGTTTACACCCATTCAGAAGCCTGTAAATGGGGTGTTTATTCAAATAGGTCAGTATTTGACCCACTTCCTCCCCTCCAGCTCATATAGATTGACTTTTGCTCTTTTCTGTTTTCATCAAAGGTGAATTCCACCCCCCTACTGACACAAGAGGAGAGGTGTTCCTTTCGGCCCGAGTACAGAGTGTTACAAGAGCAATGCATGAATCAGCCGTAACCGCAGACTGTCAGATCCTGGAACAGCCATGTCCTAGCTCTCTTGCATATTCATTGGACATCTGGCATCTGACCTCCAAAGCACAGCCAAGAGAAGAATCGGAAGCTAGTTCTCTGCTGAGAAACGTCATCTAGATGCCCCATTTTTGAGGTTGGCATTACAACCAGCTTTTTTCCGGGAGGGCGTGGGGGGCAAGGTCAGGAAGGCCCTAACCGCTCATTCATTAGCCATCTAAGCAAGTGATACAATTGCTCTTCCAATTACCTGCAAGCAAGAGATGAATGAAAAAGTCAACTCTGGTTGATTTTAGATTGACCTCCAAATCGTGGGAATTAGAGTCATTCTAGGAAGTTGAAATCATATCGAACATCCCAAGGACAGGAGAGATTTAGAGTAAAATGCATTCCTAATTTCTATCATTTTCTTCATTTTTATCATGCCCCACAACGGTCTCTTTAAGCTCTTCTCTTTAAAAAAAGAGTTCCCTGGTAGCTCTGTCTTCCAATGCACTCAACATAGCAAGTGCCTATCTTTGTGGGCTGCAGCAATGGTTATAATCTTTTGAAATTTAAATGATTTTTAACAGTTCTCTTTATGTAGGAAAGCATCTCATATCTTCTTTTGAAATGGTATGGTATAAATTAGAGATCTGGCAACCTAAGTGGCCTTGGTGTCTCTAGCTGGTCAATACAGAAGTCTTCACATCAACACTAGCATTTAAGTCTGAGTCCTTACGTCTTGATGGTTAAGTTCTTACCTACTCACGTGGAAATCGAGTCTCTTGATGACCTTCACCAGGTGTTTTAGCCTGTGCTCTCGCAAAGACGGAGCCTGAGGCAAGGGCTTATGTGCAGGTATTTTATTTTGGGAAGTAATCCCAAGGAGTAGGAGTACAATCTGGAAGGAAGGAAACTAAGGGGAGCCAAGCTCACCCATGGCTGCAATAGTAAGCTGGTCGAGCAAGGCAAGAAACCAATGCTCCGACCTCCAGAGCACAATCACGCAGAATGCGGCCAACAATTGTCTCCTAGGACATGAAAAGGTAGTATTTCAATGCGAGCTCCTATCCCCTAATGGGCAAGCACTGTCCCATGGGTGTTGGTTCCCTCACACTTCCAGGATTGCCCAGGTGCATGTATCAGAATGAGTGCAAGGCTTCTGCAGGCATCCCAAGAGAAAGAGGCTTCTTTCAGTGGAGAAGGCTAGAGATGCATGGTAGAGAGAGGTGCTGCCAAGTTACACTTACAGGCAAGTGGTTACCACAGCAACAGCAAGACTAAAATGCAGGCTGAGAAAATGCAAAGAACACAGTACGTGTCCTCTACACTGGGCATTTGCAAGGAGTAGATCTTCCATGTGTCTTTTCAATGTTTCCTATTAAAACCAGCAGAACCAGTGCTACATAGGCACTGACTACAGAAGAGTATCCACCACCCTGTGTACTGGAAAAGAGATGGAGATGACAGAGACAGAGATAAAGTTTGACCTCATTCATGTTTCAAACTTCCTCCCACACCACCATAAACAAAGTCAAAAGTTAACCAGCAAAGCAGATCCTCTGAACAATCTATATGCAAAAAATTGCCCTCAAGGTTATGGAAATAGTTTCCAAAAATCAAAAACAAACTGGAAATAACTCAATAGAAAAAGTGGCAAAATAGATAAAGATAATTCGCAAGAGGAAAAACTATGTTGCTCATGAATATGAGAATGATTAAAATGCTTAGACCTGTTAGTAATTGGGAAAATGCAAATGAAAACAATAATAAGATAAAACTTCACAACCAGCAATCTGACAAAAACTACAGTATCACCGTGGAGAAACAGGAGCCTCCATAACCACTACTGGGAATGTTAATGGGACAAGCACTTCAGCAATATCCATTAAAGGAAGAGACTTGCAGTCCACACAGCACACCAGCACTCCTGAGAGGAACTCTCACATCCACGCCTAAAGAGATCGGAGTATGTTCATGCGTCAACTTACACAAAAGTGAGATATTAGAAATAACCTAAATGCTCAGCAATAGGGGAATAAAGGAATTAACTAAAATACATTCTAGAACGAAGTACACAGCAGTGAAAACATGAGCTAGAACAATGTGAATCAATGTGGAAAAATCTCAGAAACATGACATTGTATGAAGAAAATATAAGTTGCTGAAGGATAGTATATATAATAAAATTCAGAACATAAAAGTCGGTACTAACATTTCTTAAGAATGTTAACATAAAAACATGAATGAGAATGAAACGCACTGATTTCAGAATATTTCATGCCTCTGGTAGAGACAGAGGGAAACGAGGACAGAAGAGTCCAAAGAAGGCTAGAACTGATCCGTAATGTTAGCTCTTGACAGATCTTGAGATAGGTAATAAAGTTAAATGGTTAATGTAGCCCTCCTTGTTTGTTTGTTTGTTTATTTACTTAGGTTTCCCTTGCCTGAGGAGATATATCAGAAAAGAATAGTGCTATGAGAAATGTCCAAAATTTTACTGCCTATGTTTTATTTGAGGAATTTTATGGTTTGGGGTCTAACATTTAAGTCTTTAATCCATTTTGAATTTATTCTTGTGTGAGGCATAAGCAGATGCTCTAGTTTCATTTTTCTGCACATTATCTGTTCAATTGCCCCAACACCATTTACTGAATAAACTATCTTTAGTGCATTGTAGGTTCTTGTTTCCTCTGTCAGATATTAATTAACTATAAAGGCGTGGGTTTATTTCTGGGCTCTCTATTCTCTTCTGTCGACCTATGTGTCTGTTTTTATGCCAATACCATAGTATTTTGATTACTATGGCCACTAATTTGAAAGAATATAAGCACCCCTATGTTCATTGCAATGTTATTTACAATAGTTAAGATTTGGAAGCAGCCCAAGTGTCCATCGGTAGATGAGTGGATAAAACAACGATGGTACATTTACACAATGGAATACTACTCAGCCATAAAAAAGAAAAATTTACCCTTTGTGACAGCGTGAATAGGCCTAGGGAACATTTTGCTAAGTGAAATAAGCCAGTCAGAGAAAGACAAATACCATATGATTTCCCTCATGTGTGGAATCTAATGAGAAAACTGAACTAACATGCAAAACAGAGGCAGACTCATAGATAGAGAACAAGCTGACAGCTCTGGGTAGGGCAATTAGGGGGTGGAGGGATCGAGCCAAAACCAGAAAGGACTCATGGACAGGGACAATGGTGTGCTGATTGCAGAAGGGTGGTAGGTGGAGGTGGAAACGGGTATTAGGGGGATAAATGGTAATGGAAAAACACAATCAAAAGAAAAAAGTTAAATAGTTAAATGCTAATTGGTATGATTTCAGCAATAGCTACATGGGAGCTTCTGATCTTATTCCCGGCACTTTCCTGTGTGTTTCAGATTATTTTATGATAAAAACAAGTAAGCATGATAGAAAGTATGGGAAAGGGAGTGATTGCAGAGATTTGTGAATGGAGATCTTAGTAGAGACCAAAAATAGAGGTCTTGATTTGAGAGTTAATATTGTCATTTCACAGTGAATTGTCCACAGCCTACTGGAGGCCCTTCGGATTCTCCCAAGGAACTATGAGCACATTCAAACATTGTAAATCGTTTCTGTGGTTTTACTGGAAAATAGCTTTCAATTTCACATTCATGTTTTTGTACATAGTAAGCCTATTTTCTAGATAATTTCTGGAAAGAAATTTTATGACTGACACAAGTAAGTCATAAACTAAAATTAGTGCGTTACTGTTGTTTTCCAAGGATTCTAATGATGCAGACACCAGCCTGCAGTGATTGGCCGTGGCTGAGACAAGACAAATTCACATGGTCTACGAGTCCTGTGGAGGAAAAGGGACTGCACAGCCACTTTCTCAAGGGGAGAGCCCACCCCCACCCTTGTCTTGACAGGCTTTTATAGCTTTTCTGGGCACATTACATTGGGGATGGTCCTCATTTACTATGCACAGGTTCACCTTGGGTGGTTACCTTTTACAGAAAACAACGGAGAGGATGTTTCTAATTACATCAAAAAGGAAGGACATTTACAAGTGTAAAGGGAAAGTGGTTGAACTGGTTACACTAGTCCTTGGAAGGTTTAGTATAGATTTTAGGAAGTTACTTTAGAGATATGCAGTAAACGTTTGCTGCCTCAATTCAGGGTGAGGGGGTTTTAGCAAAAGCAAGTCTCAAAGTGGCCTAGGTACAATACAGGCCTGATTCCCCACAGGAGAACCTATCTGTGGGTGTGGATCCTGTGTGCTGGACCCGCTTTCCACTGGCCTTTCCAAGTGAGAGCTGGGCCCATGCAAAGCAGAACAGTCTCCTATATTCTAATTTGGTACTCTATTAGAAATTTGTTTGCCATCTAGTTCAACACTGCAAAGTTCCTAATATGCATGTGTTCCAAATTACTCCAAAACTTCATGGCTTAACAATAACAGTTATTTTGTTCACAACTCTGTAATCTGGGCAGGACTGGATGGGAATAGCTTGTCTCTGCTATGCCCAGCACCCGTGGTGACTTGAAGGCTGGGGGCTGCAATCATCTGAAGGCTCATTCACTCACATGTCCAGTGGTTGATGCAAACCTTCAGCTCAGACTTCAGTTGGGGTTTTGGTGGCAACATCTACACGTGGCTTCTCTTTGTTGCCTGGACTTCCTCATAACTTGGTGGCTGGGTTCTCATGGCAAGAATCCTGAGAAAGCAAGCCAAGGCCCACATTGCCTTTTATGACATAGTCTTCAAAGTCCCATAGTATCATTTCCTTCACATTCAACTGGTCAAGGCATCACAAAGGTCAAGGGACAAGAATACTGCAGTGTCCGTCGTTGGAAAATACAGCATGCACAGACACACAGAGTGGTGATCTATACCATCCCTTCCAATTCAATAATCTCCTGAAAGAACATTGTGTGTGCATGTGTGTGTCCCCAGTACTATACTCACGAGTTAATCGTGGTTTGCAGTTGCTTCTATTTTTTCTCTTTAATTTTAAATTATAATGTTATAATTAGCCCATAATTATCAATTTAGTTTGCTATAGGCTATTTCACTTACATTAATCATGAATATTTATCTCAATAATGTTTTGGTATGCAGTTTTATAATAATTGGAAATTAGGATGTGTACATGGTATTTCAAGTATGAAGCATCAATAAGATGTATGAATAATCACCCCAAATGTACTCACACAATGAATTATGTGCTGCCCATGAGTCATGTTTTTAAATAACTTGCAATATATTATCAAGTGTAATTAAAGTATTTTAAGTTTATAAGCATTTTCTAAAATAAATGTGTAAGTTCATCCTGACACTTATTTATTTAGCTCTTTGTATAGTTATTAAAGTAAATTATTTTCTCATTAGAAAATGAGAACAGGAAGGAATGAGACAGTAGTGTTTTTCCTACCCAATGGGCCCCAGGTAGATGCTCATCAAGGTCTACTGAACTAAATTGAAGTTGTATAACCCATTCATTCATTCAATTTATTTATTCAAGACAGCTGAGGAATGTCAAAGGGAGGAGGGCACCTAGGATGACTGCAAGGCACCTAGGATGACTGCAAGGTTTCAGGCATGGGCAACTGAGTTAATAGTGGTGTTTTCCTAAGATGGGAAAGACAGTGGGAAGGGCAAGTATTAGCCTCGCTAGGACTGTGAGCTCATGTGTATGATGGCAACAGCCTACATACCCTACCAACCTTTCTATCAGCATTTCTGTTTAGATCTTAAAACCTCCCTATGCTAATGAGGTACCAAGATTTATGATATTTTAAATGAATCCATCTCTACCTTGGGTTATCAACAGCTAAGACATACCCTTCACCAATCGATGGTAGGAACCAGGGACTCATAAGGACAGCATGAAGAAAACCACTGATTCTCCACTTAACCCAACAAAAATAAAACTTTTAAAAACACATGTGGCAGAGCGTACTATTGCTAGATTTGTTGAATGAGATGTGTGATTTGACTTCGTTTTACAATAGTAAGAATGTTACAGAGCAAGAGGGAGGGGGTGGTTCCTTCACGATAAATTATTACAGAAAGAATTCCCCCTTTCTGTCTCTGGAGGTTCCTTCCCCCACGCCCACCTGCTAGGTTCGCAATGCCCGCCGCCAGAGGAAAGACGTCTCTCAATGCCAGAGACTGGTGAAAAGGAAAGGAATTGTTTATTTAAAAGTTACACAAACTTAAAATAATGACCTAATGTCTTCAATAAGATACTAAAGTCCTCTAGAATACCCACAGATGCACAGTCCTTCCCTCTCCCTGTGCCCAGTCTGGGGTACCGTGTCTCAGGAAAAGAAGTAGAAGTCCGTGATTCAGGCTCCCGGCACCATCAGCTGTGTGGCTGCTGCAATCTCCAGTTAATCCAAAGCCATGCGGCACCTTCTCATGGCCCACCAGCAAGAGTCCTCTCTCCCCTTTCTCTATGGCTGCAAAGTCTCTCCTGCTGCCTAAGCCACGTGGCAAGAAGAAGCACTCCAAAACCTCGTGGTCCTCTCTACTCTCCTTCAGAACCGCGTGGTCCTTTTCCCCACTTCAGAACTACATGGACCTCTATCTATCTACTTGCTTCAGAGCCTTGTGGTTCACTCCTTCCTTCAGAGCCGCATGGTCTCCTCCCCATTTACTTTGGAGCCGCGTGGTCTCCTCCTTCTCCCCCAAAACCTTGTGGTCCTCCCCATTTACTTTGGAGCCGCGTGGTCTCTTCTTTATTTACTTTGGAGCCGCGTGGTCCCCTCTTACTCTATGGCTGCCGGGCCTAGGTTTAAATCCCAGTGCCCATCTTCCTTTGCAGCCCCATTTCTGACTCCTCCTACAGTCAGTTACACCTGCCAGCATCCCCGTATTCTTCCAGCTTTACTGGGCTGCCATAGTAAGTCTGGGCAGGTGTGGCCCCATGGCATGGAGCCAATCATCTCCACGCTCTCACGCAGGCCCTGTAACCAGGGGGAGTTGCTTCCCAGTCCCATCCTGGGTGGAATTTGGTCCCATCCCCCTGGCTCAAAGCATGGCCACAGCTACTTAACACATCCATGAAACCAGTTAAAGGTTATAGATATGTTAAATGACTGTGCCAGGGGTTAGCTGCAAAGCTCTTGCTACCCAAAACAGCTCTGAATGGCCCTGTTCCATGTGTCCCATCCCCCTTGGCTCAGGCCTGTGGGGGTGAGGACATCCTATATACATTTTTCTAATATTTCCTGGACACCCCGAGTCCTGGACCCCATTACAAATCCCTTCTTGGGGCCCTCCTCTTGGCTGCACCCTGCTTCAAGAATTGGATACACTGATCCATCCCCTTGTCCACCTAGTCATCAAAAGCATGTGAATATTATAAAGCTGAGGAGAAGGAAAGGGCTCGGATGACTGTACCTCAACGGGACCAGACCTGTGATCTCAGCCTCACAAGCACCCATCTTCAAACTGAAAAACAACCCACCATAAAAGAAGTTCAAATTCCTATACAAATGTCTGCTTTCCTGAGCGCCACCCACCAGCCCATTAATTCTACTACTCTGTCCTCATCTACCCCCTTTCTCAAGTTCTAACTTTCCTCTTTACACAGTTTAGGTTCCATGCATGTCTTGCTATGGTGGAGCAGCATAAGAGATGTTTAAAAATGTCTCTTCTGCCCGTCTCCCACTGCAAGATACTCAACTGGCAGGTCTTTGTTGAAGCCAATCACCCACCTCATCTGTGCCCGCACTCAGGACGCTGAACATCGCTGGAGAAGAAATCCTACAATAATGCTAACTGGCCTCACTTTAAATTCTGACCATGTATCTCAAATCAACGCCCAACACTGGCTAACAACCCTGCCCTATTACCCTAGTAATTTCACTGTCTTACTTTCTGAGATGCTATCACAACGTCTTTCTCATCAAACCTCCCAAACACCTCCCAACCACAGCATCATTTTATGCTTCTTTAAGAAAGTAGGCAAGAGCTACTCAGTAGTAGCTCATAGAGAAGCTGAGAATTATATGCCCATGTAAGATTCCTACAGTTCATCAGTGGCAAAGTCAAGGCCAGAATTCTTGTCTGTGAATTCCTGTTCCTTCCAGAATGTTCCCCTGTCCCATCACACCTTTATCACACCCCTATCCTACTGACTTTATTAAAAATGACTAATTAAATGACCGATTTTAATCTGATTTTAATTTTACTAATTAAAATCAGAAGAATTTTTCAACTCACATTTCCCTGAAACAGACCCAGGTGAGCCAATCCCTCATGTCAGCTCCTCCCCAGTCCATGCCCAAGTTCAGGCTTTCCACACCTCCACACTTGTTCTACAGGTATCTGTCCACTCAAGAGAGGTGGAAATGTGAGTTTGCCAATCCCATTATCTTTGACATCCCTTGTTTCCTCAAGCTCAAGTTAAGAAAATCATATCTGCAATTTAACTCCATCTAGAGGCCCTTGAGTCTGACTTCAGAGACCTACTTTTATGGTTCCTTATGTGTCAGGCATGAAAATGAAGAATGTCTTCCTGGCTCTGCAATAATGCTCACCGTGTAAATCACAGAGGCATGGCAGTGAAACGAGGCTATATTTCAGGACGCCAAATGCTGAGGGAGGTACGTGGTACAGCAGATGCAGGGAGAGAGGGGAGTGGCAGGCAAAGCCCAGAAGCTCAGGGTTTGGGAAATGTACATTCTGGATTTCAGGCTGACACTGAGTGAGGACAAGGTGTTTCACTCTCAGAGTTTCCTTACTAACAGTCCTGGGGCAATTGAGCACAGTATCCACAGGCCAGGAACTCTTCAGTTGGAGGAGAGAGGCTTCAACTGCACAAACCAGAGAGAGGCATCTAGCCAATCCCTGCCTTTTAGTCTGCTGGGGCCCATTTACCATTATCTTGAACTATTGAGTTCTGGGTATTTCCCAACAGACCATCTTTTCACATTCCCATTCCTTATTCTCTTCGTCCCTCTGCTTCCTGGTCCCACACATAGTTCACATTAGCAGCTTTTAGCTGGGATAAGTGCGTTACTTTCTGATAATTGGCTTCATGCTCAACACTAAAAGCTCTTCTGATTTGACTGCTCAACCCAGAAATCCTTTACTTTGTCAGAATTGGGGCAGGGAGTGGGGATGGAGCAAGTGAAAAAGAGCTCTTACAGAAGCTTCTTCAGGAAAAATTATACTTTTTAGTTAGCCAATATTTCATTTGGGAACATCATAACCGAAACACAACCTACATTGGCTGAACAAAATAACATTGACTTTGCCTCAGACAACATAGAGTCCAGACGTAGACTTTCCAAAGCAAGAGCTATAACACCATGACACTGTCAGAAACCCCAGTTTCTGCTTATCTTTCTGCACAGCCATCCCTTAGTGAGTGCTTCTTGCCTCTTGTGCACAGTACGACTGCCCTACTGCCCACATTACATCTAAGTTTCATGAAAGCATAAAAAGAAGGTTCTTCTGCTGGTCTTGTGTAAGCTCACTCATGCCTCTTAGCTCAACTGGTCCATGATGGCCTCACTTTCATGTTGGCTGGTTCTCAGTAGGGGTGGCAGGGTTAACAGCACAATGTGCCTCTCATCATCCAGCAGACTGGCCTGAGCACTTTCACATGGTCCTAGTTTCTCAAGAGAAAGCAACTACCAAGACGCAAGCACTTTCCAAGACTCTGCTTGCAACTCATCAGCAACAGCCCATTGGCCAAAGCAAATCACAGAATCCATGTGGGGAGAGGATGGATGCAGCAATGGGAAAAATTTGAAGCTATTTTTGCAATCTACCACACTCCCCTGAAAAAGTGTTCATTACAACCAGTTGTAATGATGTAACATACTTTATTCAAACAAAAATTAACCATTTTTTAATCTTAATTTTAAGTAATTTTATTTACTTATACACATTTTTCATAGTAAATGCATTTTCATTATTCATAAATAAAACATCTAATGAGAATAAAAATAGATCTTTCTGGGGGCTATGGCTCAGTTTGTTGGAGCATCATTCCATACACCAAAAGGTTAGGGGTTCAATTCCCTGTCAGGGCATATACATTGGCTGTGGGTTTGATCCCAGTTGGGACATGTATGGAAGGCAATCAATCAATATTTCTCTCTCACATCAATCTCTCTCCCTTCTCTCTAAAATCAATAAACATTTTTTTAACCACATCACTGTCCTACTTAAAAACCTATTTTGGAAGCATTAAAGAGGTTTGTCAAAAGCATATCCCTATTTATACCATCCTTATAAACACTTTTATGTCTCAAATGAGGCCTTTAGTCATTTGGAGACAGCTTCAAACGACTAAATGAGAAGGGAGAGTCCTTCTCTAACCAGGTGCTCAGAAAAGACAGCGTCTGGCACTGGGTTCACCTGGCAAACAGATCTTGTGGAGCAAAGTAGGGAAGAGGCAGGGCAGAGAGGCAGGCACAGCCAGCATTGTCTGAATTTCTCCTGTGGCCTCGAGGAGTCCCCAGCAGACCTGCATGACCCGCAAAACCAAAGACCCAGGCAGGTAGCCACTCTCTGGTCCATTTTGCCAAAGCCCTTTGTACTTTTTCTGTCATGATACTTGGCCCACTGAACTAGAATTGTCCTCTGTACACGGAGTCTCAGCAGCCATTTCTCTTATCCTTGAATCCTCAAAGGTCATTCTGGCCTTAGAAATCTGCTCTACCCTAAAATATTCAATGAGTTCTATGGCTACCCTCTTCTTGTTTTTTAAACTCTCAAGTACCAGCAATAGCCTCCAATCCCCCTCAATTTGTTTTCATCCAGTTGCTAATTGCTAACTTATATTTTCCTGTTTGATTAGTTACTTGACTGATTTGCTTCTCTAATTAGAAATGTGAGTCTCAGGACAGAGATGGTCTAAGCTTCATTCACCAGCACCCACCACAATGCTTGGCACTCTGTAGGTGCTCAGTAAATATTTGTGGAATGAATGAATGTCTCTGGCAATCTCTTTGACATCAAAGTCCGTATCTTAATCCTTTCAAAAAAGGAAGGAGAAAAGAAGATTTTCATCCAGGTCTCATTGGCTGGCCTGTGTCATGTATCCGCCCTTCGATACAAGGGAGGCAGAGAAATTGAGTCTGACCAGGAGTGGTGCCACCCGGGACAGCTGGCTTTCCCTGAGCAGGGAGAGCAGAAGAGAACATTTGGTAGGCAGCTACACTGTCTGCCACAGTGGCTTTTCTGAATTGCCTTGGCATAGTACCAATAGCAGAAATGGTCTTGAGAGCTTTCCCTGTCTCCTGATGCCACCAAATAGTAAATCCCACCCATTATAGGATATAAAAAGGGTGGTCCAAACCTACAAAAGTATGTTTGACCATCAGTCATCTGTCAGTAGCAATGGAAAGAACAGAGAGGAGGGACATGGAGGCATAGGAAGGAAAAGAAGAGAGAAAGCCCATCTCTCATAACTTCTATCTCCATGTTCAGCATCTCAAAAGCTTCTAGACCTTTCTTTATGGCCCTCTACTCCAGTACCCAATCCCAATCCTCACACATACCACCACCCAACCTGTGACTACACATCCCGTACACTGCGGCTTGTGCTGCCAATGACACTTCTGGGGTTTCTGAACACACAGCTGTTCTCCCCAGTTCTATTGTTGCTATCATCACTGTGACCTCAGGAATACAGATGTTGCCCCTTCCATTTTGCCACTTCCTCCAGCACAAAAAAGGTCTCTTGCCGAATTCTCTCTAGTAAAGGACTTAATGAGGCTTCTGTGAAGGTTTGGCAATAATATAAAGGGAAAGCAACACAAATAGCAGCTTACTAAAACTAAACAGACTATAAAGACTTATCCCTGGCTTGCTATCACATGACCAGGAAACCACCTCAATCAGTGGAAGTTCATCCAGCCCAAGAGTACAAGCCAACCTCACTTCTATCCCTACAGCAGGAAAACACTTTCTCCCTCAAATCTAAGATCTATGATTGAAGGTGGGACCCTCTATTCCCTTCAGAGGAAGCTCAACCCCCATCCACAGGAGAATGGGGGACCCTAAGGCCCTGTGGAGGCAATTATGTAGTAGTGCTATATCATTTCAATTCTCAAAGTCCGGGTCATTTGTTCTGAGTGTGGAGAGCTGCAGCAGGCTTAGTCTACCTCCTTTTCAAGTCATCTTCACTAATGGTTCAAAACTCTTTGGGGTGCTCCAGTCTTTCCCACTGTTTGTCACATTGTCCCATGCTCCCGTATCCCAATTTTCAGACCCCACCACCCAGTTGCCCAGATCCTCATAACTTCAATGTGTTAGAAGCTCTGACCCCACCCACAGTTTTTACCCTGCCCTGTCACAGCTGTAAGTCATAGACATGCTCGTAATCCACAGGTGTTTAATGTGTAGCCTAATGAAAAAGATGATTAGGAAAATGAGGGTTAAGAATCAACCGAAGAGAACCAAGATGGCGGCGTAGGTAGACACACTGCGCCTCCTCGCACAACCAGAACTGACAGAGAATCGAACAGCAAGGGGGACCAACACCAAGGAAATAGAAAATAAACATTCATCTAGACCGGTAGGAGGGGCGGAGACGGGCACCGGGGTGGAGAGGACTCGCGTGGCTGTGGCGGGACTGAGAATGGCGGAGTGTGGGACAAATGGCGCAGGCAGTCTGAGCACTAGCAGACCCTGCAGCCCTACATTTGCACAGATAAACCCAGAGGGCTGGACTCAGAGTGGCGGAGAACGGGGCAGGCAGAGCAGCGGGTAGCACCCTGCGGCACCACATTCGCCCACAGATAAACCAGGATTAACGGCAGGGAGCGAGGCAGACCACACAACCCAGGGCTCCAGCTCAGGGAAATAAAGCCTCAGACCTCTGATTGAGGATGCACGTGGGGGTTGGGGCGGCAGCGGGAGAGACTCCCAGCCTCACAGGAAAGGTTGTTGGAGAGACCCACAGGGGCCTAGAGTGTGCACAGGCCCACTTACTTGGGAACCAGCACCAGAGTGGCCCAGTTTGATTGTGGGTAGCAGAGTGAAAGATTGAAAGCCGGAGGAGAGTGAGGCTGGCGCCATTGCTCCCGCTCGGCCCCTCCCCCACATACAGCGTCACAGCACAGCGACCAGCATTACCCCGCCCTGGTGAACACCTAAGGCTCCGCCCCTTAAAGTAACAGACATGCCAAGACAAAAAAAAAAAATGGCCCAAATGACAGAACACTTCAAAGCTCCAGAAAAAATACAGCTTAGCGAGGAAGAGATAGCCAACCTATCGGATGCACAGTTCAAAGCACTGGTTATCAATATGCTCACAGACTTGGTTGAATCTATTCGAAAAACAGATGAAAAAATGAAGCCTATGCTAAGAGAAACAAAGGAAAATGTACAGGGAACCAATAATGATGAGAAGGAAACTGGGACTCAAATCAATGGTGTGGACCAGAAGGAAGAAACAAACATCCAAGCAGAAAAGAATGAAGAAACAAGAATTCGGAAAAATGAGGAGAGGCTTAGGAACCTCCCGGACACCTTGAAACGTTCCAACATCCGAATTATAGGGGTGCCAGAAGGAGAAGAGGAAGAACAAAAAATTGAAAACTTATTTGAACAAATAATGAAGGAGAACTTCCCTAATGTGGCAAAGGAAATAGACTTACGGGAAGTCCAGGAAGCTCAGAGAGTCCCAAAGAAGCTGGACCCAAGGAGGAACACACCAAGGCACATCATAATTACATTACCCAAGATTAAACACAAGGACCTACATCCAAGATTACTGTATCCAGCAAAGCTATCATTTAGAATGGAAGGGAAGATAAAGTGCTTCTCAGATAAGGTCAAGTTAAAGAAGTTCATCATCACCAAGCCCTTATTATATGAAATGTTAAAGGGAGTTACCTAAGAAAAAGAAGATCAAAAATAGGAACAGTAAAAATGACAGCAAACTCACAGTTATTAACAGCCACACATAAAACAAAAACGAGAGCAAACTAGGCAAACAACTAGAACATGAGGGTTGTCATTAAGGGAGTGGGAGGGGGAGCGGGGGGAAGGTACAGAGAATAAGTAGCATAGATGATAGGTGGAAAATAGACAGGGGGAGGGTAAAAATAGTGTAGGAAATGTAGAAGCCAAAGAGCTTATAGGTGTGACCTATGGACATGAACTATGGGGGGGGGAATGTGGGAGGGAGGGGGGTGGGCAGGATGGAGTGGAGTGGGGGGGGGAAATGGGACAACTGTAATAGCATAATCAATAAATATATTTAAAAAAAAAAGAATCAAGCGAAAGCATTGTGCTCAAGAGAAAATGAATCACCAGATATGGTTCAAAGTAACCAGAGGGACAAAACAGTCAGCAAACGCAGCATCTGCAGCATCTGCAGCATCCCAGGCAATGGTTGCCTGCAAGTGCAAAGTTATCAGCTCACCAAGAGACAACAGGAAGGCAGAAATAGAGACAGATATTTGGGGGTCTGGATTCAAGTGACTTAAGGCAGGTCTTTCAATGTAGACATTTGACTGGCTCTGGGCAAAATTCATGTTGTAAGAGTGTAGGATTGACAGACACAGTAAAGCAAGGGTCTTAAAGCAACTCTGGATATGTTACAGAACAGACAGGGGGACGGAATGATATGAAATACCCCCCCTTTTTCTCTGGGGGTCCCCCTCACCTACTAGATTCACTTTGCCCACCACCATAGGAAAGACGTCTCTCAATGCCAGAGATTGGTGAAAAGGAAAGGAATTATTATTTATTTGAAATAATACAGACTACAGTTCTTTAGAATACCCACAAACACACACAGTTCTTCCTTCTCCCCTTTGCCCAGTCCGGGGTACCGTATCTCAGGAAAGCAGTAGAAGTCCGTGGTTCAGGCTCCTGGCACCATCCATGTGGCAAAAGGGAGCACTTCCAAAGCCATGTCCCGGAAAAAGCTGCGTGGTCCCCCAAAAGCTGCAGGATCCGAAAAAGAGACGCCAAATTACTGCCGCACCTGGGTTTAAATCCCAGTGCCAATCTTCCTCTGTAGCCCCATTTCCGGCTCCTCTCACAATTGGCCACAGCTGCCAGCATTCCAAGCAGGTGTGGCCCTGTGGTGTGGAGCCAATTATCTCCAAGCTCTTCTGGACCCCATTACAAATCCCTATTTGGGGCCCCCCTTTGGCTGCACCCTGTTACAGATACATACACAGTTGTTTAATCATTGAGCTATTTGCTCGGATGAGCAAACTATTGCCTGAATACATTGATTTTGAGAAATTTTCTGATCCAAGCAGTGAAGTTATTTATTGATTTACAGTCTCATCTTTCATGGCGAGACTTTCCTGACATGATTTAATTGGGTCATGTTAACAAACAGGTGGTCTCAGTTCTTGGTCCAAGTAGTTGAGCTCTGTGTATGCAGGTGGTCTCATCCTCAGCACTGAACCAGAATCCAACCCTGCCCCTGTGGTGGCTAGGAGCCTCTATGTGTCTGAGAATACAAGACTGGATAAGAGCTCCTACATATCCACCAAGCTTTGAACAAACCAGGCCTAAATATATGCAGAAGCATATCTTAAGAGGAAGAATGGGAGATTTCAAAGAACAGGACTTCCTGTGAAGTCAGTGAGAACATTTATTATTTGCAAGAGTAAGATGAAAAGAAAATGCAATACTTCAATAGTGTCTTTTTTCAATTATTACCTATCTATCCTTGCCACTTAGACTTCTTTCGGTTTCCTGAGATATTCATATTCTATGCACCCACTGGATAGCTCCTTTGGCTATTTCTTTTTTAAGAGAGAGAGAGCGATGCAGAAAATACAGTGATGCTCTCTCAGGGAGGACCATCCTCCAGTTTCCTGAGAGTCAGGAGACAGGCCTGGCATCCCAAAGACAAGTGTTCCCCCCATACACACTGCAATATCCCCAGCCTTGTTCCAGAACATGTGGGATGTTTCCTAGGATACCTGTGAGGCGGCCTGTGTTAAGTTCTTTCGACATAGATGACTTCAGACACCATCATGAAGGAAAGCATGGTCATACTGGTCAACAGAACTCTTGTAAACAGTAACGCTTCACAATAAAGCAGAAGGAGCTTCAGGATTTTCATCCAATGTCTTTTGGTTGCCTCTGGCCCCAGCTATTAAATGGTGATGCCCAAATATAGAAGTTTAACCTCGAATGTATTTGGAAAACATATGGATGAATATACATAGTTTGTTAGAGTCAATAAGATAAGAAATCATAACTCCATCATTTACCTGTAAGTTGGCTCTCCTGTCTTGGTCTTACTATAATTTCTTTTTGCCTGATCATTCTTTCCAATGGTCAATAGTTGGAAGTGGGAGGAGCAATGAAGAAAGATCATATCTATTTTAGGTTACATTGAGGGCAAGCTAAGATGCCCTTGACACATGAAACTCTGAATGCATTATCTCCCAAAAATATGACTAATAACAGTGGCTCCAGGGAAGACCTTGTTGGAATAATTGGGGAGATTCAAGTATGGAATATGAATTAATATTTTTTCTTGGGTGTGGTAATAGTACTGGGGTTATGTAAAAGAACGTAGTTACTCCTAGGAAATGTATGCTGATTTATTAATTGGTTAAGTTGCACGATGCCTACAACTTACTATCTCATGGTCCAGCAAAACAAACAAAGGGAAATCTTTATACACATAAATAAAGCAAACACAACAAAGTAATATCAGTTGTTGAATTTAGATCAACGGTATGGCACATAAGCAGTTACTGAGCTGTTCTTCCAACTTTACAGTAAATTTAAAATTTTTCAAATAAGAGTTGGAAAAAAATGGTTATAAGCATTGTTATGAGAGTAAGGGGGTCATCTATCAGTTGGTCTTCTACCTTCCTACCAAGAAGCTATAAATAAGATTGCACAATGAAAGTTAAACTATGAAATCCACAGTGAACCAGAAAAGAGCTTTGCAAAATCACATTAAGATAGAGTGGCTCCCAAGCCCAAGAAAGACTGGACTGAAGATACTAACAAATTTAAAGAAAGAATAGGCTCATCCATGGAAGCATAGCAAAGAGAGAATCAGAAAAACAAGTGCTGGCAGTGACGACTCACACTCTGTCCAGAGGACAGGACACCTTGTTAAACGGCTTTAAATGTGACGGTCTCACTGGCAAGAGAGCCCCCTGTTACAGACAGGGCTTCAGCCAGCTGTCAAGCCCTGAGTCCATTAAACTTTCAAGATCACATAATTAAAAACCGCTTTGCTTAGATTCTATGCTCAATAGGAGACCTCCTGATTATTATGTGGCTTCCCACTGAGCTTGCCTGCAGGGAGAGAATGTGCCGCAGGAGGTCTTAAATGTCCAATCCGTCACCAGTTACAGTTCTCATGATAAATTATAAAATTTGCATTCCGATTTTACACATCAGACTGCGCTATCTGAATGAGTACTTTCATCAGAAATGGATCCACAATTGCTAAGCGAAGAAATTGCATTTCTGAACCTGCCAGACTGAAAACTAGATTTTGAATGGTGGAGAATACACCCTGAGATAGCTACCTAGATTTCACCAAACCTTGTAGCTCACCTGTCCTAAGCAGTGAAGCTTACACTATCATTTATCTAGTCATCGCACCACCTTCTTGTCATGGAAAAATATATCTGACTTCAAAATAACTCACTTACAAGTGAATATTTGGAGCACAACACATGTGTAAATGGGAAGCTGCTGATAAAGGAGTAGAAAAGATTCCAGGTCAAGATGGAAGGCTGTGCTCATGCATGAAGCCTCCCTCCCTTTCAAAACACACAGAGATGATACATAATGCATATGGATTTTGAAAATTCAAAATACATGCTTAAAAACAAAAATGAGGAACTCCAGTTGCCAGAAACATTGCAGTAGGTAGGAGTTGAACCCCTACAGCCACAGGAGTAACTGAACCATAGATGTGCCTTACAGGTTGAGGTTTTAAATCCTCCACAGAGGCTGGAACTGAGGCCAAGGCTACACGTTTGGCACAGGAACTAGGTCTGAGACCCTTAACAGGAGTCAGGAGCCAGTAAATGTCTTTTCTGTCCTTCAAAGTGGATTTAGGAAATTTTCACTCATTGGCCCAAGTCCACAGCCCTTAAAAAAGAAAATCCCCCCCAAAACTGCACTGCCTGAGAGTATGAGATGAGTGAGTTTTCTTAAACGGTTTACATGATGCAAAAACCTTGAGCCAAGAGGTAAATGTAGAAAATTGCTGCTAAGATTTTCCTTGTGGTCCCAACAGAAACAAATATGAAAATTCCCACAGGAAAACCTCTGCAAGCCAGGACGTGTCCCACCAGTGTGAAAAGTACTCCATGCTGCAGTCATGGTCCAGACAGAAGAAACCCGATGCTCTAGGAGATCCTCAGCAAGCACGATGAAGATCCATATGCAAGAAATCACCAATAATAGACCAATGAGTGGAACTTTAAAATAAGATTACCTATAAAGTGTACACATGAAGAAAGAAATGGAGTCTAACAGGCATGAAAAGACATAATGGAAACTAATAAAAGAAAGTTTTTAAAAACATAAAAATTATAGAAATAAAAAAACACAGTGGGGGAAGGGGCAGATACTCAACAGATAGGTTAGACAAGAGATCAGAGCTAGCCAAAGAGAAAATTCATGAAATGGAAAATAGAGCTGAAACAATTTTCCAAAGTTAGGCAAAGAAAAATAAAACTGGAAAAGAAGAATGGGACAAAACTTATCAACTTGAAAATATACACAAAAGGAGTTTTAACAGTGAGTAAAAACAATAAATGTAGCAATTAGAATACAAGTAGCCTAACACATCATTTTTCCCCCACAGCTAGATGTCTGGGGAAGAAGCTGTCCAGAGCTAGAATAACAGCTCACACCATGCCAAAAATAAACAAACTAATATATATACATATATTTTCTAGGTAGATTAAACATAAAGGTAAGAAGTAAACTTTAATATCATTACAAGAAAATATTGGAAAATAATTATATGACCAACTGTAAAGAAATATTTCTCCAATTTAAAAAAAAACAAAAATTCATAGGTTAAAAGATCAAAATTTAAGTTTCTTGAATGACAGAAGATACTTCGGGCAAAAATGAAAGCAACAAGTTGAAAGACAATGTTTGCAGTCTATCTAAGCAACAATAATTAATATCCAGAGTTGCTACCTGCCATTACAAAAAAACAAACAAAGCAAAAACAAAAAAGGACAAAGCAGAAAATAATGCAATTCATGTGGAGGAGTGACCCGGAGTAGGCGATGAACACATGAAGCAGTACTTGTCCTCATCCTCACGAGTGACCAGGGAAATGCAAATTGAAACAAAGAGATAACATGGCTCAATATCAAACATTGGTGAGAATGCAGTGAGTTGGTCAGTGGAAACTTAAAACCTTGCTGGAGGAGCTGCATTACAATATAGCCCCTTACAAGTGCAATTTGGCAATGTCTAGTAAAATTCAAACCCAGTCATTTACTCCTAGGATTATACTAGAGAACTTTTCTCATGGGAACTCAAGGACTTTTTTTAGCAACCTTGTTGATAACAGCAATAAATTAGAAAAAATCTGAATGCTCATCAAAAAGATACATTTGGGCATATCCATAAATCACACATTACTACTAAAAGTGTTAAAATCAACGAACTTAAAATCAACATACATTGATATATGTCAATATGGATAACTACCAAAATCCAAATGATGAATGAATTGATAGGGACAGCTGCCAAAAACCAAACCATGAGTAAAAACGAGTTGCAGAAAGGTATATGTGTGTACATTTTAACAACATTTATGTAAATTTTAAAGCATATGAATCAATTCATATACAGTTTATGGATAAACATGAAGTGGGAGTATACCCTCCAAGTTATGATAACATTTGCTTCTGAGCAAATACAGATAAAACTTCAAATATATCTTTTGTTTTTTAAACACTTAAAACAATTGAGATAAAACATGTATTTGTTTATTATAAGTAGTAAATGGACTGTTACAATATTTGTTATACTGTTCTCTATATTCTCTTAACCTTTATTCTTTCTAAATTTAAAAGACATCGAGTAGGAAACTTTAAAAATACATGTAGATATTTTTAATGCTTTTTTAAAGATTTGTTTTTGCTCTTTTTAAAATGTATTTTATTGATTATGCTATTACAGTTTTCCCGTTTTTTTCTCCCCTTTATTCCCCTCTGCCCTGCACGCCCCCTCCCACCATCATTGCCCCACCTTACTTCATGTCCGTGGGTCGTATATATAAGTTCTTTGGCTTCTCCACTTACCATACTATTCTTAACCTCCCCCTGTCTATTTTGTACCTACCAATTACGCTTCTTATTCCCTGTACCTTTTCTCCCATTGTCCCCCCCACCTCCTCTCCACTAATAACCCTCCATGTGATCTCTACTTCTGTGAATCTCTTCCTGTTCCAGTTGTTTGCTTACTTCATTTTTGTTTGTGTTTGTTTAGGTTTGGTTGTTGATAGCTGTGAGTTTGTTGTCATTTTATTTTTCATATTTTTGATCTTCTCTTTCTTAGGTAAGTCCCTTTAACATTTCATATAATAAGGGCTTGGTGATGATGAACTCCTTTAACTTGACCTTATTCTGGGAAGCACTTTATCTGCCCTTCCATTCTAAATGAAAGCTTTGCTGGATAGCGTAATCTTGGATGTAGATCTTTGCTTTTCATGACTGAATACTTCTTTCCAGCCCCTTCTTGCCCGTAAGGTTTCTTTTGAGAAATCAGCTGATAGTCTTGTGGGAACTCCTTTGTAGGTAATTGTCTCCTTTTCTCCTGCTGCTTTTAAGATTTTCTCCTTATCTTTAATCTTGACTAATGTAATTATGATGTGCTTTGGTGTGTGCTTCCTTGGGTCCAACTTCTTTGGGACTCTCTGAGCTTCCTGGACTTCCTGGAAGCCTATTTCCTTTGCCAGATTAGGAGAGTTCTCCTTCATTATGTTTTCAAATAAGTTTTAAATTTCTTGCTGTTGTTCTTCTCCTTCTGGCATCCCTATGTTTCGGATGTTGGAATGTTGAAAGGTGTCCTGAAGGTTTCTGAGCCTCTCCTCATTTTTTTGAATTTTCATTTCTTCATTTTGTTTTGGTTGAATGTTTATTTCTTCCTTCTGCTCCAAACCATTGATTTGAGTCCCTCTTTCCTTCCCTTCAGTGCTGGTTCCCTTTATTTCACTTTGCATAGCCTTCACTTTTTCCTCTATATTACGACCATACTCAACCATTTCTGTAAGCATCCTGACCACCACTGTTTTGAACTCTGCATATGATAGGTTGGCTATCTCTTCCTCACTTAGTTGTATTTTTTCTGGAGCTTTGATCTGTTCTTTCTTTTGGGCCATATTTTTTTGTCTTGGCACACCTGTTATGTAGTAAGAGGTGGAGCCTTAGGTATTCACCAGGGTGGGGCAACCTTGTCACTGAATTGTGGTGCTATATGTGGGGGAGGGGTCCAAGAGGGAACAATGCCACGTGCTCAGCTCTCAGCTGGCTTTCAGTTACTTCCCCACTACCCATAAGCAAATTGGGCCCTTCTGGTACTGATTTCCAGGTGGGTGGTTTTGTGTACCTTCTAGAACCCTGTGGGTCTTTCCAATGAACTCTCCTGTGAGGCTGGGAGTTTCTCCTGCCACCTCAACCCCCACATGTTTTTTTTCAGTCAGAGGTTTTGAGGCTTTATTTCCCTGCACTGGAACCTTGGGTTGCATGGTCTGTCTCTCTCCTCAGTTGTTCCTCCCAGTTTATCCACATGCAAATGTGGGACCACCCACTCTGCCAGCCACCCTCTTTCCTGATCCAGTCCTCCAGCTGCTGCCTTGCTGTGAGTCCTCTCTGCCCCTCCTACTGGTCTGGATGAATGTTTCTCCTTTATATCCTTGGCTGTCGGACTTCCATACAGTTTAATTTTCTGGTAGTTTTGCTTATTTTTTGTTTTTAAATTTGTTGTTATCCTTTTGGTTGTACAAGGAGGAAAAGTGTATCTACCTACACCTCCATCTTGGCCAGAAGTAGATTTGCTTTTAAAGGTTCACAAACATAGCATAAGTACAAAGATGCCACATAAGTGAAGTCTTTCTATACCCATCAGATTATCTCCTTAGCTGTTTGTTTATCCAAATAAATCATGTGGCTCAACCATTCTTGTTGGGAATTCAACACTGCCTGACAAAACCTTCCTCTCCCCGGCAAAAGAGCAATTTATTCCATTAAGCAAAACCTGGGCCTGTGAGAACAGTCAGAATGGGACCCAGGGATGACAAGTTAAGATATCCTGATGAATTGCTGTTTCATCTCAGTGAGCTCACTCAACTTTTATTTTTGTGTTGGAAAGGGGTTTCCAATAAATTATTCAAAATAAAGCATCTCTCCTTTCCAAAACAGGCTGTGTGTCAGAACCAGTCTTATATACACAATCGTAAATAGCCTCATGCAAGCAACATCAGAGCCAGCATCTAATTGGTGCCTTGACCGGGCCTGGGGCAGAAAGCCTGCTTCATTGCAGTCAATATTCACAGTGTAAGAAAACAAGGGTTCCACAGAGCAGAATAGACAAGAAGTAGATGTCAGCATGGAACTAAAGATGCATCCAGATTACCTGCAGAGGGTGAAGTGTGCCATATGAGAGCCCGGACTTCTCACCAGCTCCAACCCCAATCTTCAGGCCCCTACTCTCCCACTCTACCCTGTGTACCCAAGATGAAACAGGGGCCAGGGTGGATGTGGTCAATTAGCATAGGTCCAAAGAGGCAAGACCCTGTCAATGTTGGAACTGAACAAAAAATTGGTATTTCTCTTTTTCTATCCCCAGTAACAGCCAACAGTGAGGTCTTGAGGCATTTCCAAATCCTCAGAATCTTACATAAGAGTGAGATGACATGGCAGAGCCCTGGGACACCTCTGGCAGTGGCCCAGGGTTTAGGAGACCTGAATTCCAGTCCCAGCTCTGCCACTAACAGGGGAGGCCCTAACCTGAGGCCTCTCTCTGGGCCTCAGTCTTTTTCACCCATAAAATGGGATGATAACACTCACTATCTCTTCCCAGGGTGGTCTGAGGATCTTTTAGTCAATGTGTATATCAGAGGAAATTTAAAAAATCTAAAGCTAATATAGTGCAATAAGTATTTTTCTAAAAAAAAAATGAAATGCCAGTTAAACATACCCTTCTTACTTTAAAAGTCTGGAGGGTAGCCCTGGCTGGTGTAGCTCAGTGGATTGAGCACAGGCCTGCAAACCACAGCGTTGCCAGTTCGAATCCCAGTCAGGGCACATGCCTGGGTTGTGGACTTGGTCTCCAGTAGGGGGCATGTGAGAGGCAACCACACATTGATGTTTCTCTTCCTCTCTTTTTCCTTCCCTTCCCCTCTCTCTAAAAATAATAAATAAAATCTTTACAAAAAACAAAAGTCTGGAGGGTTGAAGCAAAATCAAAGACACAAAAATGTTTTCTCAAAAAAGAATACTTTTAAATATAAGCCATGTGACTAGCCAAGCCATGGATCCAAATCCTCTGATTCAAGAACAAAATTGGGGTGACTTGGGAGGTAAGTCTTTCACAAAAACAAGTAAGATCTTCTTCAGCCAGATTTTTGACAAGTTGCCATCTTTACTGGGTAACCAGAAAAGTCCAAGCTGTTACAAGAAAAACAAAAGTGAAACATGACACTCATTTGTCAACGGAATTAATTAATAAATAAATACAATTAATAAATAGAATTAAATACAAATTGAATTAATAGATAGATTTGCTTGTCATATGTAACTGGTTGGATTGTTATAAAGATAATAAATATTGGTCAATTAATGAATGGTACAATTCAGGAGAGCATACTGATGCAGAGATTTCAAAGACAGCGAAGGCTGTCAGAACCCCCTGGACTGTCTCTTTCCGCCACCAGAAGCTAGAAAAGGCAAGTTAGGATGCTCCCCTGGAGTCTTTAGAGGGACTGTGTCCCTGCTAACACCTTGATTTCAAACTTCCAGCCTCCAAAACTGAGGGAATAAACTCCTATTGTTTAAGTTACATTGTGTATGGATATTTGTTACAGCAGCTACTGAAAACTAATACACCCTCCTCTCACTAACCTGCTTCTTCCCTGTCTGTGCCCTCATAAAAAAGGCCCCATCCACCCAGCTGCCTGGGAAGATGGTCATTCTTGTCTACAGGCCACGGACAGCTCACAGGGGCTCACAGTCTGTGGCTGAGCCCAGCCTATACTCTGACTCACAGACCTAAGCGAATCCCTACCTCTACCTCTGCACATGCTGTTCCCAAACCTCTGGCTGTCAAACCTAAGAGACAAGTAAAGTAAACACCCTGAATCAAGGGTCTGCACATTGGAGGTGTTGGCACTCCTATCGTGGGAGTTCCATGGCTCTCTGTGGCATGCAGTATGTCTGTCTGTCTGTCTATCATCTCAGCCCATCCTTTCCTGAGCAAAGGGGCAAACCCAGGCTTCCCACACACACAAGTGCTCCAAGCAGAACAGCATGGTGAAAGCTCTCCCTGGGAATGGATGCCTCACACGACAGTGATTGAATCGCAATTCCAGCCATGGCTAGGGACATAGCTTAACAAATCCCAAACTGAAGTTTACTTCAGGGATCTGGCACATGGGGCCGAAGACCCAGGGCACGGCCCCGGGTGACCCTGCACATGTGTGGGTGTCAGCCATCTTTCAAGGAACAGGCCTGGGCTTTACCAACTTTATAGATACAGAAACTGAGGTGTGAAATATTGCCTATTGGGGTTGCTTAGCCATTACTTATATCCACCCTTTTTCTTTATAACAAAGAATTTTAAAAGAATATAAAAATAATACCAAGGAGAAAAAATGGAGGAAAGTAATAAATACAAATGAGGGATACCATGGACCTAAGGTGGAAAATATCAAAATGACACACACACTTACTATGATAAGCCAACAAATTGTATAAATAATGTAAAAAGGGAAACCTAAGCATTTAACAATGTCTGTGAAATAAAAAAAAAATTACTGCGGTAAAGGATAGTTTTCTTTATACTAAACAGCTTCTCAACAGTGGGCACTACTGGATGTCTCACAGGCGCTCTCTCCTCCTGGTGGCCCACAGAGATCTCACCTGCAGTAAAAGAAGTTCGTGGGCACAGCATGGTGAGGAGAACACCAAGGTGGAAAGAGATCACGTTTCTGGACTCCCAGTCCAGTGCTCATCGCAAGCTGTTAACAAGGCTAGGATAAGGTGAAGCAGGACAAGGGAAATATTTCTTTAAGGACAATGATTTTCTCCAGCTACAGTCTAAGGATGGGATAGGATTAAAAAAAAAAAAAAGAACAGGTTAAATATCAAGGCCACGACCGTCAAGGAAGACTGAGGAAGAATCATTACAAACTGAAGGAGACGAAAAGGACGTGACAGGACAAGGCAACAGGAAGGCGTAACTGGGACAATCAGTCACATCCGAATGTGATCTGAGTGTCAAGGCCAGCTTTCTGACTCTGATGGTTGGATTGTGGTGCTGTGGGAGAACAATTTGTTCATGGGAATGAAGCACAGGAGTACCCAGCAGTAAGGAATCACCAGCTCAACAACTTCCTCTCATTCGTTAAGAAAAAAATACTTTTAATTGCACTTTTAACTCTTCTGTAGTTTGAGTGTTACAAAATTTAAAATAAATTTTTAAAACTCAGCTCAAAAAATTCATGGAATGAATAAATGCAACCTTGCATAGATACAGCCATAAGAAAATGTCTCTCAGGAGTTGGCGCAGGTGATGGAGAAGGATCCGGAACATCAGAGGGGGACAAAGGCTGCTCACAGAGGCCCGGCTTTCATCATCTCGAGGAGAAGGAAGGCAGGAAGACAATGCTAGTTCCCATTTCCATAACGAGTCCTGTTTCAAGTGGGTCAGCAATTGCAAGGAGAAGAGCATTTTATCTCCTGGGCTTCAGAGAATTAGTTAATGATAGACACTTTAGCTCAAAGCTACACAAATAGTTTCCATGTCCAGCATTATGTACCCAATTCTGAAGTTGTCTACAGCTCTCACTATAGCCTGTCATCTCAGCCTGTTTTTTGTTTGCTTGCTTGCTTGCTTGTTTTTAGAGAAAGAAAGAAAGGGAAAGAGAGAAGCATCAGTGTGAGAGAAGCAATGATTGGTTGCCTTAGTACACACCCAGACGAGGGATCCTCACTGGACAGGGAATCGGGGATTATCTGTGTCTGGACTGGGGATCGCACGTACCCATGCCCAGACCAGAAATGAACCTGCAACCCAGGCATGTGCCCTGACTGAGAATCAAACCTGCAATCTCCTGGTTACAGGATGATGCTCCAAACACTAACCCACGCTGGCCAGGGCACAGCCTGTTTTTCTTAAGCATTGAGGCAAAAGAGGCAGCCAATGTAGAAGCAGAATTTGAAATTGCCTCAAAAATGCGAAAGAATAAGCCCAGCCCCCAGACATCTGATATGTGGAGGATTGGTGGGATGGTTCCTAGGAAGGTTGCTGAATGAAGAAGCCACATGTGAAACTATTGCAAAATCTGACTCCTGGGCAACAATCCACTCAGAAGAGGAGGAGGTACTCTGAGTAGGGTCAGCTGTCTGTCACTCTGATGTGGCTTTGGGCCAGGTCCCCACTGGCTTTTGCCTTTGTCCTAGGGAAAGAACGTTGCACTCAAAAGGTCAATGAACACATGTCAGCCTGACTTCATTTGGAATCAGGAAAGACTACCTACTCCTAACCAAGTCATGTGACCCTCTCCACCTACATGCCATTACTTTTTCAACAAAGCCATTTCCCTATGTTAACATGTAAGAGCCCATAATTCTAGGTATTTGCTAATTACAGCTGTTAGGCATCACACAAGTGCCTGGGGCAGGAATCAGCTGGAAGCCCAGACCAGCCCCACATTCCCAAGCACAGCAGCACCACAGGACACCCCTCCCTCACTGCTCTTCCTGGCTGCTGAGGAAGTCAGGGCCTGGAAGCCTGAGCCCCAAACTCGGGGGTTGGACTGAGACACACTAATGAACACTAAGATGGGACATGGGAAGAGAAAGGAGGGCCCTCCATTAATGAATAATGTAATATATAGCACCTACCATAATGCTACAAAGTATATGTGAAGATTAATATGTATTAAATTATAGTATTTTTTTTCATTTTACCGTGGGCTTTTTTTCAAGTGCCCAATGCTAGGCAGTTAAGAACAATGGAACTGATGATTCCGCTGTTTCTCTCTCAGTGTTACGCTGGTATCCTATGAAAACCTCACTTGACAAGATCAAGGCTGCATGTGGGGAAGCCAGTTTGGACTGGTTGTTTATAGTTGCTGTCTAATCATCAAGGTCATTTACACTGTGAAAAGGATCATCAGCTACCCATTCAACGTGAGACTACAGCCTGATGTTCGCACCATTTTGTCCAAAGCACCCTGCAGACCTTGCCTTCCTCTCCTCCCTCCTGGGAGAATTGACAGAGACTACACGGGGCCCTCTGATCTCCGCAGAGATCCTCCAAGGAAACTGCCAGATCAAAGTTTCACTTGCTAGAGGGTACAGCGCTGACTGCTACTGCAAAAACCACCTGATCACTCCACACACAAGACAGCTGTGCCAGATGTCACTGCCTGGCAGGTGCAGATGTGAAAGTTCCCTGGTCTCCTACCCAGTCACCCTCCCCAAACTACCCTGCCTTGTTTCATCCTCTGAATTTCCCACTTACAAGCATTGGACAGCTTCCTGGCCAACCTCCACATTCTTTACAATGTGAGCTCAACCTCTCATCTCCCACCACTCTCTGCATCCTCTCCTTTACTCCAGTCTCATAGAATTAACCTTCATTCCCCCAAACACACCATTCTTAGGTCTCACTGCCTTTGCACGTGCTGTCCCTTCTGCCTCAAATTTCCTTTCCTTTGACCAATGCCTATTCAACCTACAAGACTAAATCCAAACAGCATCCCCTTCACTGCCCACCTTGGGGCTCCCTTTGCACACCATTCATGCTGCTGGCAGAGTGCTAGTCACACTGTGTTATAAATTCATTTTTTTGTTAGTTCCTGAGTTTCTCAAGGACAGAAGTGTGTCTCATATTTTTAGTTCTAGCAGGAAACCCTGGCACAAGGTCCAGTACAAATCCAATTAACAAACACTTTTCAATGAATTAGGATTTGAGGAGCACATTGTCATTTACAAAGGGCTTCTAATGGGTCTTGAGATGGCAGCTATCCTAGTGTTTCCAGGCCTGAGACTGTCACTTTCATATTTCAGTCAAGGTTAGAGGGTCCTGATCATTTCTGATCAACAAAGGCAGTGTCTATTTTACCCTCCTTTGTGTTTAAAACTGAGCTAATTAGTGTGGGGAAGTCAAAAGAAAGACCTTGCCTTGAAAGATTTGCATTCAAAGACTCCATTAGCAAAACAGTGACAGAAAGGTACTTAGCAAATCACTTGAGTTAAAAAAAAAAGATAGGAGCAGTGATTTAAACATTTTAAGTCCTGATACACCAGTGGGGTGTGAAATCAATTTGGTGAATCATGTCTAAAATCTTGAAACGGAATGGAGTGGAATGGGGTAGGACAAGATAAGATAACCCAGCGGAGCACTGCGTGGAATAGTCAATGTCAGACCTAGTGCATCAGAGCTAGTGGGAGTATTGTATGAGTGTTCTGAGTCATGGAATAGTAAGTGTTTTTACCGTGGGTCATGGCCAAAAATATTTAAAAACCACTGTCTTAGAATGTGATCATCAGGGAATAGGCAATGAGAAAATTAGCCTAAGTGCCTTAAATTAAAAAAATTCCTCCCCCAAAAAATGGAGAAGAAAGGAAAAGACAGAGCAAGATCAGGATTGATCTAGGATCAAAGGTTAGGAACGTTCCCTGGGAATGAGTTCTGGAAGATATTGTAAGAATGAGATAGCTAGTGTTCAATTAAAGGTTGTTTTGCAGAAACAAGAAAGATTTCTGAAGTCTACTAAGGCATGCTCTGCCCTTCCTTGGCCAATACACACACAGAAACCCTTTCTGCAAATAGCAAGTAATCTGTGTTTAAGCAACATGGTCATTGATTCCAGCTAATTCTATGTAGAACAGAAGCAGCAAGACCGCCAATGGGTGTGCACATCCAAAGGGAGCACAACCATGCAAGCCCTCTAGGAATCTGCACAAACTGTACAGTCACGGGGAGCAAATGGGAGTCTGGGTCTCTTCTCTAGGTTTCAAGGGACTGGAGACGTCAGCCTACATCCAAGTCTTCTGTGAACGTTCACACGGGCTGGTGGTAAGGAACACCACGATCAGATTACAAGGACAGAAAGCTAAATGACATGCCACCCAATCCAGCCTGATCTCCCTCCAGGAGCCATCTAGATGCCACCACGTACACCTGCAGAGATGGAGACAGTGCTGTTCCCTGCAGCTGCCATCTCTCCATCGTATAGCCCTGAGGCCACACAGACACGCCTGATATGATATTCCTGCACACACTCGGCCCCTGCCCTGAGTCTTCTCATCTCCTGACCTAATAGCCCCAACCCCCACCCCAGCTTCTCCTGGAGACCACGCCTTCTGTCCCCTCTCACCAGCTGGTCCCCTTCATGCAAACACACACTGCTTCACACATGGTTCCTTTACAGCACCCTAGTTATGGATGGCCATGCATAGGATCCAGAAGCCTCAGCCCCCTTGTTTTAGATGCTACACTTGCCTTAAGGCAGCCTGAGGTCCCAGGAATAAATGCGGCTGGTGGCATTCATCGAGTTTGTCTAATTAAGCTTGTAGGAAGTAAGAAATTTATGCACGTCTTGTTCAGCTGCCTCGTGGCTTTCAAAGCACGAGTTCTCCTTGCTAATTCAATAGAAAGAGTCTGTATTTCCTCTACAGATCCTAACAATGGAAAATGTGATTTCCTGCAGCCCATTCATCATAACAAAGTTCCACCACAACAAAACAATTCAATGTTCCTGTGGTTATAATAGGGTTGTCGCTATTTCCACCCAATAACCAGACTTACGGAACTTTCTTTTTGGACTGGATTTTTGAAATTGTGATATTGATTGATGTCCATTCCATTTCGTGCAACAGAAAGAGAAATGGGCATGAGTGAGGCTGCCAGGCTCAGAGCCTGGCTCCCTCATTTACCAGCCCTGCAACCTTCATAAGTGACTTGACCTTGACCTCTCAGTGCCTCAGTTTCCTCATCTATAAAGAGAGGACAATAAAAGAAGCCATTGGCACTTGTGAGGTTTGCACACAGCGGTGCGTGTGTGCTGTGCTCAGCATGGGACCCGGCACCCAGTGAATGTCCCCAAAGCACAGCGACAATTCAGCCTGTTGCCCAAGTTGGGGCAGTTCTGAGACTAAAAAGGAACACTATTGAAAATGGAGACAACTGCACTTGGACAACAATAAAAAAATTAAAGTAAAAAAATAAACTTACACCTTTTTAAGCTTTAAATAAATATTATGTAGAGACACAATCTTAACTGGGACGTAGGGCCCACCTGTCAGCATGCATCAGCCACGACCATGATGATGACATTCTTCTCACCTGAGCCCTCACTTCCCGCTACTAAAGAACAGCGATAATACCTGTGTTCTAGAATTACTGAGGGGGTTAGAGATGATCTGCCTGAACGGGCTGGTACACAGTAGTCCATCAATAAGTAGAAACTTTTAAAATATGTTTATGGCTTCTAACTCAAAGTTCATGTCCTTCATGATGTACCCCTTCTGATATCAAAATGAGGCTGGAGGTCCTGGATCCCATGACTTTATATTCAAACATAGCCTGTTAATAACCGAAGAGGAAGGAACAGCCATGCACGGAGAGTCAATCTGAGTCCTTTCTTGGCTCCAGCTGATGAATATAAATGATTTGACAATTAAAAAGCCATTAGGCTATTAAAAATAGCTTCTAAGAACAATCTCTCAATAAATTATTTTCATGCTTAAAAACCCAGCTGAAAAGAATATAAATGGTAGTACAGACCATCTGAAAAGTCGATAACCAGATATAACAGTCAATTTCTCAGATATTATTGTCTAATTAAGCAATTTTGCTTTAGTTGAGATTGCATTTAACTGAGTCAGTATAGTCTGAAAGTGATGTAGAACCAATTTCTTTCAAGCTAAGGAGAAAAAAGTAAAACTCCAGGACAAGGAAGAACGTATTCGGATTTATGTTTTGAGCTCACTAGCTGACTTTCCAAAGTGCGTTTCAGGAGCTAAAAGGGACCCTGTCAAATGAGCCAGGGGCCCGGGAGGCAGCAGCACTCTGCAGCCTGTGTGCCTGGGAGTCGGGAGATGCTCTGTCTTCACGGCATCTTGCCCACAGAAGCAAGAGGCTCTGAGTGGTTCTCTCTCCATTCAGTGATTCTCAGGCTTTGGGGAGCTTTTAAAAATCCCCATACCAAACCCCGCCCAAACAAGAATCAGTGGGAGGGGGACAGCAGCTGCAGCATTTTTTAAAGCTCCCCGGGGGATTCCGACATGCACCCACGGTTCTGGATGGTTCCTGAAGCGCCTGTAAGCAGCAGTCAGGTGGTCAAAAATTTCCTTAAGGACATGACTTTTCTGGTTCCCGGCCTCAGTGCGCTGAAGAACAAGGTGGACCAGTGGGCTCTCTCCATAGTTCACTGAAACTCCTGAGGATGCTGGGGGAATGTACCCTGCAAGAAAACTGCAGCATAAAGATGAATGTTCCTTGTGCTGAGAGCAAACCTCATCAGGGTGAATGTGATGGTTAACTTTATATATCAACTTCACCAGGCCACCGGGTACAAAGATACTGGGTCAAATACTATTCTGGGTGTTTCAGTGAGGAGGTTTTGGATTAGGTTAACTTCAGAATCTACAGACTGAGGAAGCAGACTGGCTTCCCTAATGTGGGTGGGCCTCATCCAGTCAGCTGAAGGCCTACATGGAACAAAAAGAATGGCCCTCCCCAGTAAAAGAGAATTTCCCCCTGCGTGCCTGCCTGCCTTTGAACTAGGACATCGGTTTTCCAGCTTTTGGACTTGAACTGAAACGTCAGCTCGTCCTGGCTCTCAAACTGCCAGCCTTCAGACTGAAACTAAACGTGGGCTCCCCTGGGGCTCCTGCCTACCTCCTCACCCTTAAGATCTGGGGACTTGTCAGCTTCCATAATCACTTAAGCCAATTTCTTATAATAAATCTTTTTCTAGATATGTTCCTATATACATCTTAATGGTTTGGTTTCCCTGGAAACACCTGCCTAATGCAGTGAGTCTTTCTTTCTCGCTGTTCTCCAACTACTCACCTCCCAAGAAAGCACAGGCTGCCCCAACACAGTGGCGTAACTGGCAATGCAGATGGCCCAAATAATCCCCACCCCCTGGTGTTCGCACCCTTGTGGGGTCCCCTCCCCCTGCATCAGAGTTGGTCTGTGTCACCAACAGCGCAAGGCAGACCCCACAGTGCTTCACTTCCTAGGCCAGGTCCTACGAAGCATGTGGCTTCAGCCTTGCTCTCCCTCAGATCAGTTGCCAGCTGCCGTGTTGTGAGGGCACTCAGACAGCCCTGTGGAGAGATGCACATGGCCAGGAACTGAGGCCTCTGACCCACAGGTGGCAAGGCACTGAGGTCTCCTGATAACAGCCACATGAGACCGTTGAGAAGCCAGTCCTCCACCCCAGGGAAGCCTTCGGGTGATCCCAGCTGGTGACATCAACCCCTCCCCAGCTCTCCACGCTCCCCTCCCTCAGCAGCAAATCCTGGCAGCTCTCCCTCTGGACAAGATGTCTTGAGTCCATCCATTCATTTCCCTGCATTTCTTCAGTCTCCTCCTAGTTCACGCCCCTGCTATGTCTCACTGGATCTACTTCAATCGTCTCCTGAATTGTCTCCCTGCTTCCACTCTTCTGCCCTTTCCAGTTGTTCTCCACACAGCACCAGCGGTTAGAGCAAAGATTCCCAACTCTTGGTTCATGTCACTCTTAGTGTCTCACTAAGTTTTTTCTCAGCACCCCTAGTGCCAAAGAAATACCTAACAGTCCTGTTTGGTTAGGGTCAAATAGGTATTTATATCTCAACAATTAAGTGTCCATTTTAAAAATAATATATATAAATTGAAAGAAAAATTAATATTTTGTATCATTCTTAAGTAACCACAACCACTCACTAGTGGGCAGTGCACAACTCATATGACCTTGAACTCAGATTAGACCATCCTCGGTTCCTATCCCATGTAATTGGGGCTTTTTATCGCAACTGCCAACTCTAAAGATGGAGTTACATGTGGTCCCCTTGAGTCTGATCATGCTGCTCAATTCTTCAGTGACTAATACCGACATAATCATATTATTGTAAATGCCATCTGTGAGTTCTTAGTTATTTTCAACCCATAGTGAAAGCTGAGAAGACTTTTCTATGGTTCGCAAGAGGGTATAAGTATTTTAAACCTGCCAACACAAAAGCAATGCAGAGGGAGGGAAAGGAAAGAGCAGCAGCATGAAGAAACTAAATTCACAGATCAAACGCTAGGTATAGAGTATTTCACTCAGGCTCATCATGGAAGCCAATAGAAGAACCAAACACCGAGAGTCAGCTGAGTCTGCAGTGTGGGCCTAAGGGTGCAGGTGGGAAAGGCTTACTTTTCATTTCTGTACACTCCCTTTTACAGTCTTCTGAACCTCTCTTCTAACCACATGAATGTTAACTGTATAAGGCCAACAAAATCACGTGTTTCTTTCCATCTGGGGTTTCAATGCCTCCTTCCACAGACCAGTTTGAAGTGACATTTTACGTACGTGTCAGGCATGGTGTTCAACTGCAAGGTTTTGCTCATGGGCTGTGTTACACTGCTTGGCCCCTTCTGGTGTCATTTCCCATATGGTTCCTTTATACAGGACTCTACAAAAGTGACTGCTAACTCCTCTCTCTAAGTCCTTAGCTTCTAGGAGACAAAGAGTATGCCCCTCTCTGTGCCACCTACAAAAGATATCCTGTAAGTGGTTGTTTTCTGACCTCAAGTCTATTTGGCTGCTAAGACAGGCTGAATATCAGCCTCAGAGGAGCACAGCATTTATTTGTCTTCTCTCCCGGACTCTATTCTCCTTGCAGACAGTCCTTGGTTTTTAAACATTCCCAAGTGATTAGAGACTGATAGATGCCAGCACACAAAAACTACTCAGAACGGGACTATGGGATGAATAAATGAATGAATGAGTGTATTCAGGAAGTTGAAGAGAGAGTCATCTAGAATCAAGACAGCTTGCTTTTGCAGAAATTACCCAGTAGTGCTCTTTCCTTCAACTTCTATTTTTTGCTATGCTTTGGCATTAACCATTGAACACTTTTGTCTGTATATACCATGCGTTCAAACCCTATAGTATTTAAAAGGATCTTTGCTACAGACCACTACACATTTATCGAAAGTTCTCATTTGGATCTGAGTTTCTCAGAAAAAGAAGAAGAGTTCTAGATTTCTTTTCCTTTTTTTTTTTTGATACTTTAGTATTTTATTGCATCCCTATTATTTAACAAGAGTTACCAAATGAGGTCTTGGGAGCTATTCCAGAAAATTTTTTAAGTATATTTTATTAATTTTGCTATTACAGTTGTCCCATTTTTTTCTCCCTTTTTTCACCCTCCCCCTTGTACCCCCCCTAACCTCCAGCATTCTCCCTCCCTTAGTTCATGTCCATACATATAAGTTCTTTCACTTCTCCATTTCCTACACTATTCTTAACGTCCCCCTGTCTATTTTGTGCCTACCAATTATGCTACTTATTCCCCATACCTTCCCCTCCACTCTCCCACTGATAACGCTCCATGTGATCTCCATTTCTGTGATTCTGTTCCTGTTATAGTTGTTTACTTGGTTTTTGGTTTTGTTTTTTAGGTTCAATTGTTTATAGTTGTGAGTTTGTTCTCATTTTACTATTCATAGTTTTTGATCTTCTTTTTCTTAGGTAAGTCCCTTTAACATTTCATGTAATACTGGCTTGGTGATGATGAACTTCTTTACCTTTACCTTATCTGAGAAGCACTTCATCTGCCCTTCCATTCTAAATGGTAGCTTTGCTGGATAGAGTCCTTTCCTTTCATGACTTGGAATACTTCTTTCCAGCCCCTTCTTGCCTGCAAGGTTTGTTTTGAGAAATCAGCTGACAGTCTTATGGGAACTCCTTTGTAGGTAACTCTCTCCTTTTCTCTTGCTGCTTTTAATATTCTCTCCTTATCTTAATCTTGGGTAACTTAATTATGATGTGTCTTGGTGTGTGCTTCCTTGGGTCCAACTTCTTTGGGACTCTCTGAGTAACTTGAATTTGCATGTCTATTTCCTTTGCCAGATTAGGAAAGTTCTCCTTCATTATGTTTTCAAATAAGTTTTCCATTTCTTGCTCTTCCTCTTCTCCTTCTGGCAACTCTATGTTTCAGATGTTGGAACGTTGAAAGTTGTCCTGGAGGTTCCTGAGCCTCTCCTCATTTTTTTGAATTCTCATTTCTTCATTCTGTTCTGGCTGAATGTTTATTTCTTCCTTTTGTTCCAAATCATGTATTTGAATCTCGGTTTCCTTTGCTTCACTGTGGGTTCCCTGTACATTTTCCTTTATTTCACTTTGTACAGCTTTCATTTCTTCCTTCATTTTGCAACCGAACTCAACCATTTCTGTGAGCATCCTGATTACCAGTGCTTTGAACTCTGCCTCTGATAGGTTGACTGTCTCCTTGCCGCTTATCTTTTTCTGGAGTTTTGACCTGTTCTTTCATTTGGGCTATATTTCTTTGTCTCGGTGCACCTGTTACATTGTAAGAGACGGAGCCTTAGGTATTTGTCAGAGCAGGGCAACACTGCATTGCCTTGTGATGCTGTGTGTGGGGGAGGGGTCAGAAAGGGAACAATGCTGCTTGTTCAGTTCTCACCCCACTTTTCATCACTTCGCTTGCTTCCCACAAGCAAATTGGGCCCTTTTGGTGCTGATTCCCGGATGGGTGGGCTTGTGTACGTTCTAGGATCCTGGGGGTCTCTCCAACGGACTCTCCTGTGAAACTGGGAGTTTCTCCCACTGCCACAATCCCCACGGTATTTTACAGCCAGAGATTTTGGGGCTTTATTTCCCAGTGCTGAAACCCTGGGTTGAGGTGCTTTGTCTCACTCCCCATTTATTCCCCCCAGTTTATCTGCATGTCAATGTGGGAAATCCCATCTGCCAGCCCCTGCCTTGCCCGCCCCACTCTGCAGCTGCCTTGCCGGGAATCCTCTCTGCCCTGGCTGCCTGTCTCCACCCCTCCTACCGGTCTGGATAAATGTTTCTTCCTTAACTCCTTGGTTGTTGGACTTCCATGCAGTTTGATTTTCTAGCAGTTCTGGTTGGTTTTCGTTTTTAAATTGGTTGTTATCCTTCTTTTGGTCATGCAAAGAAGCAAAGCATTTCTACCTAGGCCTCCATCTGGGCCAGAACCCCCTAGATTTCTTTTCTTTTGGGATTTTTGTTTCTGTTTCAACTTGCCTCAGTCACAAGACCCAAAATTCCAGCCAGGATAATGTACTCATATTCTCTCCCTCTCCCTCTCTCTCTCTCCCCTGCTGTGTCTCTATTTCTCCCTGTCTCACACATACCCATACATGACAACCATCTCTCAGTCTCTTGAATCCCATTGAATGCCCTTAGGGTCTGTAAGATTTTATAAAAGATTTCCTTTTGTAACACACATCTTTAAGGTCTCTTCTGAGATGACTCCAAACCCTCGAAATACTTCATGTTGAAAGCTATTACCTGTGTTGAGTGCAACATTGTCTACCTCTTAAAAGCCTTTTGACTTTCCAAGGAGTAGCATTCCACATTGCCCTTGAGCTAGGAAAACCTCCAATTACTGGTAGACACTACTTGGATGTGACAATGAAAATATACCAACAGCTTCTATCACATTATCCCAAATATATTTCCTCTGCAGGCTTGCAACTATATCCCACCCTCTACCTGTCAGGCATTGCCCTTTCATAACCTCCGCAAAAGGACCAGTAGGAAGGTCGCTGGCTGCCACCACTTATCAAACCTCTATTCTTGGTCAGGCACTGCACTACAAACACAAAGAGCCTAAAACAGTGGGAGCATAGTAAATGTCACGTAAGGCCCAGGGATGACTCCCTTGTGTGTCTATGATAGGCAGCAGAACCCAGCATCACTGTCAGCAGGCTGCTGGCTCTTTGATGGCTCTGTCCACCTCCTTGCCTTCCACACTGGAAGAATCAGGTGTCCAGTATCCAGCTTCCGTTCACAAGATGGGCTGGAGGGCAGGGCTGGGGGTCTGGGGAGGAGGGAACCTCCCTCAGTGAGGCAAATAAATATGTGTAAATTTGGAAGAAAAATTAATCAAGTTCAGCCACTGCCTGCACAGCTTTGAGCAATGAACTTCAATTCGTACAGAGTCTATGCGTAGTGAGGGAGCAGGTGTTGGAGTTCCCACTTTAGTTAACTCGTTCCCAGCCCCCTCCTCCACACACATGGGCCCACATGCCTAGACTCACAGGGTGCTTCAGATGTCTACACCTTGACCATCAGGAAGGACCCTCCATGCCCCACAGCCCCCCATGCCTTCTTTCTCCCTCCAGATTTCCCATTTCCTCATCTGCCATGTATGTCATCATTTCTGTTCTGATTGGTAGAGACAGAACATTTGGGCCCCAGGAGAAGTGGAGAGGGAAGAAAAGAAGAACATGAGAAGGGAGGTCTCTTGTGGTTAGGACTCCAGGTTGAATATCTTTTTTAAAAATTACTCAGTTAGATGAGTTGTCCTATAGAGGTTTCTCTTTGCTAATAACATATGGTTGGATGGGGACAACTGAGACAGATGGTGGGTAGAGAAACCGTACCCTAAATATACAAGTACTCTGTGGGTTATTGTTGTTATAGTGGGCTTTACATACGTTATCTTATTTAATCCAAAAACGAACTCTACATTATCATCCCTATTTCACAAAATATGAAAATATATTCAGAATTTGCTGGATCTTTCTGTTGTCAGCTGTGTTGATTATGTTTCCCAAAACCCCCTTCTGTATAGGGCTCTGAGTTAGAGATGGGCACAGGAGGAAGTTGTTTAAGATTGGGGGGAAGGGAGACAGAAGTGAAGTGTAGGGGGGTGCATTGCTTTCTGAAAGATTTCAGGGTCAGATATGGTGACAGGCAGAAACAGAAATGCCTGGCAGGTTCTAGCTTATTCTTCCTTTCCTCCATTCCATATCCAGCTCTTCTTCCAAAATGCTGACTCTGCTGACCAACAGTGACCCTGCCTTCCACAGCTGTTTGCCCGCAGACCCATAGAGGTAATGACTTCCAGTAAACCTCTATATGAGCTCCAATTCCAGCAGCTGGATAACCCTGGCCTCCTTATCACCAGGGCTTCAGAAAGCCAAGAAGTGACTTCTCGGATCCTGCAACTCCTCTTATGGATCTAATTCCTACAATATATCCCTATTCAGGTATATCTAGTTCTGCTTCCCAGACTGAAGTTCAACCAGTAAAGAAATATTAAATAATGTCCCAATGCCAGATGCCTAGGAAGCAGCAAAACCAGCAGCCAGGTAGGTATGAAATATGTGGAAAGCTCTGAAGGTTGAATCATAAGTGGCAAAACTCATCTGGCCCAGGAGCCCCCAAGGCTCCAAACATGTTGCCCAAGTCCATAACAAGCTTCCCCTGTGGCACTGAGCCTCTGGTCCCAGAGTGCCCCATTCAGTGGTGGCGTCTAGTGTGCAGAGCCAGTGGATGAGACCCTCAGTCTTGTGAACACTCTTCCTGTCATGAGAAGACCTCTATCAACCTCCAGGTAACAAAATACATCCTTTCTCTCACATTCTTTCCAGGAAAGAGGACAGATCAGCTACCAGAAACCAACCAAGCAGGGCCACCACCTCCGTTTGGAACTCAAATATGAGGCACAGGAGCTGGACTTCAGGAAGTGGAAGCAGCTGAACACCAGGTCTGCTTTCCAAACCACACCAGGGGCAGGCAGTAGCCATGAGGGACCTGCCTGCCGTGACAAAACTTGTCTTGGGAACCAAAGAGATTTTAGGAGGAAGCTTTAGTGACACCCTCAGGAAGTGAGGGCGTGGGGAAAGGTGGGGAAGGAGGCACTGATACCCTCGCATTTTCCAAGAAAAGCCTACTGAGAAGCACAGCACCATAACTGAGAGCTCTGACCCCAGAGACAAACAAAGCAGGGGAAATAGGACACTTCTTACTCATGGTACCAAAACCCTCTGCACAAGAGAAGTAAAGAGCTCCAGGCTTGCTGTGGAAGGCAGCCTGTGGTTGATATTGTACCACAGAGTGGAAGCAAAGCATCTCTACTGAAAAATCTGAGCAAGATGCCTGGACTTGCAAGTGAAATCATTGAATGCTGATGGACTCCCTGCTCATCCATGTCTAGAAACCAATCTCCTCTCATACCTGCCTGTTCTGCCTCTGCTCACCACTCAGAACCAACTCATTCCAGCTTGTCACCATGCACACTGGCTTAAAATCCCCACTAGGCCACTTCCTCTTGAGCCTTTTACCTCCTCTATAAAATAGGGATAAAAGTAGTATCCATCTCAGAGCTGACCTGAAGATTAAGTGACTTAATAATGTAACTGGCTGAGAATATACAGGACTCACTGTAAGGATTTCATAGATGCTAGCTCTTTTGAAGTGCTTTTTGTTTTCCAGGCAATACTGCAACAAGTATAATGCTTGACCCCATCAAGGGCTGGTGGGGACTCTGTGGTGTGTAGCAGTAGTCCCAGCATGGAGACCACATACCAGGCACCATGTCCGCCCAGCCAGTGAACTGCTCCTAACAGGGAGCCACAGTGGGATTATGTTACGGTTGGAATTGTATCCCCCCAAAAAACATATGTTGAAGTCTTAACCACCAGCACCTCAGAATGTGATCTTTTTTGGAATGAGGGTCTTTCCAAAGCTAATCAACTTAAAATGAGGTCACTAGAGTGGGTCCTAATCCAATATGACTGGTGTCCTTACAAAAGGATAAATCTAGACACTGAGACAGATATACACAGAGGGCAGACAATGTGAAGAAACAGAGAGACGGCAACCATGTGACTAGAGAGGTGCATCTACAAGCCACGGGACACTAAGGATTGTGGCAGACACCAGAAGCTGGGAGAGGCAAGGCTTCCCTGGAGCCTTCAGAGAGAGCATGGCCCTGTCAGCACCTTGTTTTGGGACTAACACAGACTGTGGCCTTAACCCTTGCCCAGGGCTGCCTAGACTCTGGAGCAGGAGGGGCCCACCTCCCACTTGTCATGGGGATGGGGAAGCAAAAGAATTCAATCAGCAAAGAAAATGAGAAGAAAATAGCAACACAGAAAAAGCAAGACATAGAGAAAGCCAATCTTGATTGTTATTTGTTTCTCTGTTTGGTCGCTTCTTAAGGGCTGTCTAAATTCCTTTCCTAAACTCTGACAGCACCTGTATGTCTCTGTAATAAATTTTTCTTTCAGTCTTAATCTAGTTCAAGTGAATTCGTACTATTTGCAACCAGAGACCTAAAAAATGCAACAGCCATAAACTCACAGAAAACAAAAACACAATGACCACTGTGGTTCAACTTTGCAAGTGCCACCTGCAAGACCTGGCAGAAAGAGTGGGAGCACCAGAAATGTACAGAGGACGGGACCCCTTTGCAGTGGGACGATCACTCCCCTGGACGTCACAGGATGCCTAGAAGTTGACCAGAAGGAGAAGCACTCCAGGCAGAGGGGACCATGTTTTACTCTAATGTTTCCGTAAGATTAACACTGAGCTGGTTGACATTGGGAAGGTTTTATTATTCTTGAGCTGAAAAACAATCAATCTGGAAACAAAACCACTGCCTACTTGCCATATTAAATTGAGCCAGGCATCAAGAGATTGAACTGTCCCACATCCTCCTGTTTTCAAAAGGAAGCCTCAAGGTCTCTGCCAGTTGAGACCACATCTATTGATCCCAAAGCAAATTGACTCCCCTGTCTGTGTACTGCAATTTCAGACACAGACACTGAAAGATGTTACCTTCTGATCACAAGAGCAGCGTTTAAGCTGCACAAATATTTGCTTCCTTCCTCCACACTCCACCAATTAAGGCAAAGTATAGAGGAAAATCACATTGCAGCAGGTTGAAAGAATGAAATGCTATGGTTAGTAGACACTCCAAGGGATGTATGGAATTGGAAGACAGGTCTCACAGTGGCAAAATAGATCCTTTCCTTTCCCTCTCTTCCCAGAATAAGATAATGCAAGAGGTTTCTTTAAAGTCAACATATGCTATGATCCTACTGACCCTTGATGCAGGTATTTCCCCCTAAATAAGCATCTTTTCTAAGCCTACTCCAGAATCTCTGCAATCCATTGTGCCCTGCTCTCAAGTTCTTTCTCTTTCTTATTTCCTGCTTTCCATTCTTCTTTCTGTGCTTTTCTGTTCTGTTTTTCTCTTGCTCACCTTCGTTGGGGGTCTACAGGGAAAGCAGCCTCCTTCCAAAAAAGGAAAAGGGAAATAATAAAAGCATTGTCCATCTACTGGTGACATCAGGGGAAGACAAGAAGAAAAAATAATCATGGGATTTAATTCCATTCCAGGGTTGGTCTTGAAGCTGACAGTCCTCTTGGCCCAGGGCCATGGTGTCCTATGTCCTTGCAGGGCTGAACTTGGTATAATGGGGAGATTAAGAGCACAGCCGAGGGCAGAGCTGCTCAGGCAGTACAGTGGCTTTCATTAGTGTCAAACTGAAGGAAAGCAATCCATTCCACACTTGTTTGCAACCAGGAATCTCAATAAACCCCATCCTTGAGCAAAGGGGAGGAGGAGCCGTCCAGGAAATTACTGCTCCCTGCAGTCAGGGCACCTCGCTGGGCTCCACCAAAGTTGTAAAGAGATGAACAAGACACTCACTCGGCCTTCGGGAAGCTCCAGGTCTGGAAGCAGACAGGAAGCAGGCTCGACCCCAGGAGGATGCACGATGGGAGCAGAACACACTGTGCAGCAACAGAGCTAGTCCTGGGCATGGATAGGAGTGAAGCAGGTGAAGAAGGAGAGGAGGGATTCCAGCAGAAGGAACAGCATGAAAACATTGGTGGCATGAATACCACACAGTGTGCTGGGAAAAGAAGGGGATCTGAGATTATCACGTGGCCCAGGGAGCCTGGAATAGATTGGCCTGGAAGAGAACAGAGCCAGACCTTGGCCTTACACCTCATCCCCTAGGTGTTTAATTAATTCTCTTTGACCATGAATATATTTTTGCAGTAAAATCCACAAAACAAAAACTTTGCCATCTTAACCATTTTTAAGTGTACACAGTTCAGTGGCAGTAAGTGCATTCACACTGTTGTGCAAACACCACCACTCTCTCTCTCCAGAACTCCTGCCCAACTCGTGTTCCCAAACTAAAACGCCATATCCACTAAACAATAGCTCCTCGTTCTCCCCAACCCCACCAGCCCTCGGCAGCGCCCATCCTATTTCCTGTCTTCATGAGTTTGGCTACTCTATATAAGTAGAATCATACAGTATTGGTCTTTCTGTGAATAGTTTATTTCACTTAGCATAATGTCCTTAAGGTTCATCTATGTTGTCACATGTTAAAGAATTTCCTTTTTTTAAAGCTAAATAATTTTTGTAAGGATGTTTATAGTGTGGAACTTTTGAAATTAAAATAAGTTGAACTAAATAAAATATGCATGAAACTGCAAAAAATTAACATTAAAAAAAGGGACTTTTGTTCTTTGTGACAGAAAACCCAGGCCAAAATGACTGATGCAGAGAAAGGGGATTTATTGGCTCACAGACTGAGGAGTCCAGCCAGGGCTGGCCCCAGACAGGGCTAGAAGCAAGGGTTCGGCACTATGTCACCACCTGGCCTGGCAGGGGCCAAGCACTTTGCTGGATACTGGGGATAGAGGAGGGGTTAAAACAAGCGCAATCCCAGCCCTAACAAAGCTTGAGTCTTACCTTCACTTCTCCCAACTACTATGCCCATGGTAGACATCTCTAATCGATTCCTGCACATTCTATGCTGAGCTCTGCTGGGCCTGTGGGTGTCTTCACCCAGTGCTCCAGAAGAGCAGCACTCATGGATCAGAATCAGCTCATGAGATAAACCCACCTGCCATTCTTTCCCTAGAGCAAGGCGATGATAATTACAGCCAATAGTTACTCGAGGCTCACTGTGTATTCCAGGGGTGTTAGCTACACTAACTCATTTAATCTGCAGAATAGTTCCATTTTCCAGATGAGAAAACAGAGACATAGAAAGGTTAAGTAATCTGTCCAAGGTTACTTGTTGGATCCAGATTTGAGCCCAGGCTGGTTGGCTGGCTTTCCTGCAGGGTGTTTCCTGAGGAGCCAGCCAACCTCCCTCCCTTCTCCAAAATGCCACAGAGACACAGAACACAATGACAGCATTCTAGAGAAATTGCAGCATTTTCCGAAGTGCTTCAGCTCTTTATCCAAACTCAAAGAGAGGAGCTAAAATGAATTAAATTATAATTAGACAATATGGGTTTTTGACTTGTAATTGTTGTAATTAATTCACCATCAATATAATGCAAGGAGTTAAAAATAATGGATTGAAAATGGTTGAAAACCCACTGAAAATGTAATATGTACAAGTGAAATACTCGTCTTACATATAAAGTACTTAACTGAATATGACATCCTCTAATAAATCTCTCTCTCGTTCATTACGGGCAGCATATGTTACAGTTCACAGACAAGCTTATCAGTGGAGCAGAAGAGTGATGCAATTGCTCTTTAAATTCCTCTCAAGACCCCCTTTTGGCACGAGAATAAATTTCACAACAGTGCATTGTTTTAAAGCCTCTGCTCCTCCTGCTTGGATGCGCATTCTCACTGGGACGGCTTGGTCATGGCCCGGAGCAAGGGAATCAGGGTATCAAAGGCGCTGGAAGCATCTGCTGGGCTAGTGCTGAAGGGGTCAGTGCTGGTGGGGAGGGGCAGGGGTATCTTTTTGGCATGGGGCAGAGCTGGGTTCAAACCTCAGCTCGGCCACCCATAACTGGGGAAATTTTAACCTCTCTAAACCTTGGTTTCTTGATTTTTTTTTTTTAAATCGGTAAGCAGATTACCTTCTCACAGGGTTGTTGTGAGAATTTAGCAGGAGAATTCTTAGTAAGGCATTAGCACAGGCTATGGCACGTAGGAAGCGCTCTGCTTTGTTCACAGTGTGTTTTTATATATTGTAATCTACGTAGACATGTACCAGAACAAAATGAAAAATCCTCATGCGTTGTTCTGGACTGAGTCCCAGCTCCCTTCCCTCCCCAAAGGCCACCGTTCAAACGTCAGCATGTAAGTGGAGATGGTTACTTGGAACTCACAGGGCTCGCGTTGGGATTATAATTGTTGCCCAGTACTTACTGATACCCTCCCAGACACCAGCAATTGTGCTGGGACCCACACAAAGCAAAGAAGAAGACAAGGTTCTTACCTTTGGAGAACTCAGAGTCCAGCACGGGCTGGATAACGGACAGTGTGCCAGGGCCGCGGTGAGACGCATGTGGCAGCATCTGTGGGAAAACCCTGAGCTGCTTCAACCACTTGGAGGGCCTGCCTCACACCTCAGTGGGACCCTGTGTCTGACATTCCAGTCCAGTGGGACCACAGGACAAAGCGGGACTGATGGGACAGAGGTTAGAAAGAGCGAGGCAGAGCTTTGGCAAAACCATGGAGCAGGCTGGCTTAGAAGAGAACATACTGGAACACTAGAGGGGCTGGTTGGACCAGACCCCAGGAAAACTCAGACCAACTTCTAGTGGGAAAAGGAAAGTCAAAGCTGGAAGAGAAGAACATTCCTGATTTCCAGACACTCTAAACACAGGGCTGATGGCAGCCAACCTAGCCACAGGCCCCACCTGCTGGGTATGTGGACCCAGCTCAAGTGTCACCTGCTAGGTCCCCAAAATGGAAGCCACAGCAAGAGACAGTCACTGCTGTCAACGATCCAAAATAAACCTCCCTTCCTCAGGTCGGAACTGCAGAAAGGAAGCCCTTTCTGGGCTCTGGGCTCCAAAAGGGAGGACCTGGAGGGAAATAGCAGGGGAGAGAGGAGGGAAGCAGAGAGGGAGGGAATGGAAGGCAGGGAGGAAGACCCGTGTATTCAGGGCCATTTCTGGGGCCTGTGAGGACCACATGCTCAGGAAGCGGTGCCAGTGAAGGCTGGTGGAGACTGACGGCCACTGGTTTTCATTTCCATTCTACCACCAGTCAGGGAGATTCTGCTCTGCTCTGAATAAATCCACATTAAGAGGAGAGAGATGCCTAGACACATTTAATCCAGAAAATCCCTCTTTCCAAAAGGAAATCACTGTCTGCCTGGTAGGGATATCAAAAGGCAGTTGTAAGGTGATATTAAAAGCATGGATTTGGGCATCAGACAGCTCTATGTTCAAAACCCGAGTCTGGCACTCACTAAACACCTTTGTTCGTGAGCGTCGGAATGTCTCTGAGTCAGAATGGGGATGATCGTAGCCTCACGTCATTGCTATCAGGACCACAAGCTCATTCATCACACACTGAGACCCTCCCAGGTTCCAGGAGCTGGGTAGGACCCCCACAAAGCAACGAATAAGAGGAGGCTCTTGCCTTGAGCGAGCCCATGTTCTAGCATGGATGGGTAATGAAGAGCCACAGTGTGGTGTGTCTGCCATGGGCAGCAGAGTCTACTCAGCTGAGTCAGTAACTATGGGTGAGGTCAACTGCACTGGAGAGCAGAGCAGGCCGGAGAGCTCATGCAGGGAAGGTGTTGAACTTGTCTGCAAGGCTGAGTTAGAGCCTTCTGGTAGACCAAACGCCATGGGCACTCCAGGCAGAGGCATCTGCAAGGGCAAAGGCATGTGCCAGGAGATGAAACGGCAAAACCAGCAGGAGGTGGCGGCAGAGGTTTAGGGGCAGACACAGGCCCAGTTGTGGTTCACCGATGTGGTACTTTAGCTCTACCTCTCCTTATTCGAAAAGGCTCTGAGAGGGATGAGTGTGAATTTCATCCAAAGGTCACTGAAGAAGTTAACTTAAGGAAGTAAGCATGGTTAGTCATAAAGTGTGTTAGGGTGTCTAAAGTTAATAAGTACTCAACACTTGGCTTCTTGCTGTGCACTGAGATGGAAATCATTTCATTTTTCTGTATGTTTTCATCTTCTGTGTGCGTATCTAGTACCTTCATGCCTTGCTGTCATCTATGGAGGTCAAGGATAGAGAGCGGGGTCATGTCAAAGAGGATTATTGGGTTTAAGGTTGAAAGCCATTGTGAAAGGCAGAGGAGGGGTGCAGAGAGCAGACCATGAGAGCCGCTGTATGCAGAGCCCCGGAATGCCGTGCCTTCAACAAGACAGAAGTACATTTCCCTCCTCCATAACAGCTCGGGAAGGGCAGGCAGAATCTGTACCACGAGGACCTGCAGGGACCCAGACACTTACCTTCATTCCAGGCTTTGAAGTAACTGCATTTCCACCTCTGCAGTTAGCCACAGCACAGGGAAATCGAGGAAGCCCAGGGAAAACCGCTTCAGGTTGGAGGAACTTCCACACCAATCCTATTGGCCTGAGTGTCGTTACATCAGCCCATCTATGTTGAGTTTGAGGTGCCACCAGGAATGCAGGAGCCTGCAGGGGGTGAGGGTGGGCTTCTGTGGAATTTATGGAGGCTGGAGCCCCTGGTCGTCTCACAAAATGCCACACTGGCTAATAAAAGCCGTGTTGTGGAACAATAGCATGCGCCACAGTCACTGCTTGGCTACTTACTAGCCACAAGGCCAAGGATAAGTCCTTCACCGAAAATCTCTGAAACTATTTCCTCACTTGTAAGAAGGTTGTAAGGACAAGGGAAACAACCTCCCTTCCTTGTGAACAGAGGTGGCTGAAATGACGTCTCTGAGTGACACTAGGGGTCCTTGAAAAGGTTTGGTGGGTCTCTAGAGTCTTTCCATCAGGGGAACCTCACTGAAGCTGCAATTTGGAATAGAATGTCAAAATCACAAGCAGTTAGAAGTCCACTGCTTTTCATTTCTGAATCACACACTCCATCTTTCAGCCAATGTCACTGAGCACCAGCACAGAAGCAGACCAGGTTTCAGCTCAGGAGACAGTGTGACCCAGGGCAGAGGGGGGTGGGGGTGGGGGGAGAGCTGGCTTTGCGTGGAAAGGTTGGGCTTAGCCCCAATTCTGCCACAAAAGTTGTATGACCTTGGGAGAGCCATCTCTCTAAACTTCCATTTCTTTATTAATAAATGATAATGCCATGAAGGGTGGGGCCCTCATGATGGAATTAGTGCCCTTATAAGAAGAGATCAGAAAGCATTCTCTCTCTCCTCTCTCTCCTCTCTCTCTCTCTCTCTCTCTAGCATGTGACAGCATCTGCAAGCAAGGACAAGGGCTCTAACCATAAACCAAATATTCCAGGACCCTAACCTCAGTTTTCCAGCCTCCAGAAGTGTGAGAAATAATTATCTGTTGTTTAAGCAACCCATCTATAATATTTTGGTTTAGCAGCCTGAGCAGGCTAAGATACATATCTTATTGGGATATTGGATGAGCTCCCAAGTCAGAGCTGGCACTTAGCAGGTTACTATATCTATAGTATATAGTAATGATAATTGTCATCACCACAGTTATTTCCACCATCATTTTTATCACCTAAACTCTGCCCTCAAGGCGCTCGCAGTCTGGTAGGGGAAACAGCCATGAGACAATGTTTGGGACCGAATAACGGAGGCACGGTGGCCGTCCTGAAGGGTTCAGAAATAAGATCTCCCCCTAAGAGTAAAGCTGGACTGACACCAAGAGCCACAGAGACTCTTCTGCCGTACCAAGCACCCCGATATGGCTGAGCCTAGAGCAGGGGCTCCCCACGGGCGGGTGGAGCTGCAAAACGCAGCCTCACAACTAGCCGAGTGGAGCTCTGGGCACGCACGGTGGGCGGGCGCGGAAACGCAGGCTGCCTCCCGAGTTGCGGTACACGGTGGCACCCTTCCGGGTGCACAAGCTGTCCCCACTGCTGATGCCAGAAACATTGCCGAGGCAATGTCATATGGAGCTGGGTTTGGTCCCCACCCCCTCACCAAGTACGCCTGGCAAAAAGTTAATTGCGCTTTATTTCACTTCGGGGCCATATGCCGCCTCGATTCCGATCAGAGGCATTATAAATTACAGTCTGTCTCCCAGAACATTCAAGGAGGCTCATTTCTCTCTCCGTGTCAACACATTAGTTTCAATTGTTTGCGAAGCCATGTGAGATTGCGTTCTCTTAGTTCGAAGATAATTTCTTTCCTCTGCTCCCTGATGACAGGGCCCCTGGTGAAGACCAGCTCCCCTCCCTGCCTCCCTACCAAGGATTTAATCTGCCTGGGGCAGGCCGGTTGTTTTGCAATCAAAGTTTGCAATCTAACAATTGGAAGAGAGATTAATTAAGGAAGGAAGGATTTTCTCAACTTCTTGTAGGTTCAAAGGCTTCTTTAATAAGAGAAATCAATGGAAATCAAAATAAAGGAGCGGAAACTAGGGCCTGTCCCCCCCACCTCCACCCTCACCCCAGGTCTCAGCAGTCAGGCCCCAGGGCTGCTGGGCCTTTGACAATCTTCCCTGCGAAGCCACTTCAGAGCCCCTCCGAGAAATCAATTGGGCGCCCCTGCGGGCATGAGATGGACAGAAGGAAATTTAAAGGGGATTTCTTATATATTTCATCAATACTAGCACAAAACAGAAGCAGGACAGCTTTATTGATTTAAACATTAAAACAACATGTGCTTTCTTTGCATTTTCCCAGAGGTGATAATGTTTCTTATTTTTAATCTAGATTGAAATCTCAGAGACTTTCCACAAGCCCCTTGTGGTGATTACCAAAGATTAGTAATAACATGTCTAATTAATGTAGAAAGACATAAAAATCAATGCAAGTGTGAAATGTTACACTGACTGACGGTGCTCAGAGGAGAGTCGGCCTGTGTCTCCTGAGATGCAGCGGCATCTGGTGGCCCCTGCGTAGCCTGGGCCCCGGGGGGGCGGGCTTACACTCATCCGAAAGGAAGCCGGGGCTTTGCAAAGGCTTTCCAAGTTCCCAGATACTCTTTTTTGAGTTTGGATGTCATTGTTGGAGGAAATGATAACAAGAGGGTGTGATTCATTGACAGGGGAAGCCAGCCAGTCCAGCAAGTGCCCTGAGTCTCCATTTGGCCTGTTCGCACAGTTCAGCAATACCGACCAACCACCCCCAGGGAGCAAAGGGAGACCAGACCCAGGCCCTGGCTTCCAAGACACCCTAATCCACTGAGCAAGAGAGGGTCCTGTGGATGGTGGAGCCCCTAGTTCTTAAACTCAGAACTCAGGAGCAAATTCCCAACTGTTCAGTTCCATCCAGGTGGGAGGTGAGGGTCCCCTTTCCATCCCACACAAGACAACCAGTTCTCCACCCACTGTCCAGGTCATCCTCTGAGACCCTTTCCCCCCACTCTTCTGGCCTCCCCCTCAGTCCCTTCCCTGAGGCCCAGGGTGACCCCGGTCAGATGACAGAAAACAGCTATGCAAACCCTCCCTGGAGAGTTTTTCAGAGTCTCTGTTTCTGCTTCACCAAAGGAGGAGGCAGCCAGGAGAGAGGCCCTGAGGGTCAGAGTGGGAGAGACAAGGGGAGGGAAAGACTCGGAGGACACCAGATATAAACACATGGGTTGCACATTACTCATAGACACGGCTCACCATTCAAGTCAGGCTAACAACTGAACATGGTGTCCCGGGAGGTATGATGAAGTGTCTTAGGGACACGGGCGAAGGAAGGGTTAATTCTGCCTAGGAGGCAGAATACAGAAAAGGGGTGAGTTGGGAGGTGGGCCTGGAAGGATGTGGAGGCGGGAAAAGGAAGGTTACCCTCACAACCAGCTCACACTCAGGGGCAGAAGCATCACAGTGGGAGGGTGGGGAGAGAGGGTCAGTGGTGTAACTGTCTCCCTTCCCCTCATGCCTCACCCACCCCCACCTCCCTCCCTCCTCTCCTCCAGGACCAGCAGACAGGCAGTGTCCTGTCTTCATGTGACTGTACCTTGCTACTGCACTTGGCCCTGTGAACCCCTCCCTCTAGAAACATCTTCCTTGACTTATGCTGCTCATGGTCCCTTGGGTTCCCCTACTTCTCAGTCCTTGTCCGGATCTTTCTTTCTCCCCCTGTTGATCATCTCTGTGGCTCACCCAGAGTGCCCAACATTCTCGACCTTCTGCCTTTGGACAGTGTCACTCAGACCCTGGCTTCACCTCCACCTTTACCTGGAGAAGTCTCAAACCCCCTTCACCAGCCTCTGCCTCCCTTTTCATCTGCAGACCCACATGTCCAGCGCTTTGCCTGATATTCCATCTGGAATGCCCTTTAAATAGGCACCACCCCTCCAAGCTACCACAGCCAGACGCACCTCTCCCCCTAATAAGCCGTCCCTGCAAAGCCTTTCTGCAGAGAATGGCAACACCCGCAGCTGGCCGCCCTGGCCAGATCCCACCAGAGCCCTCCTTGTCGCCCCAGCACCCCGTCACCCCAGCTCCCTCTGTGGTGTCTGCCACACAGCCTTGGTGCAGAACATTTCTCTACTTGCCCAAACCCCAGTGAGAGCCTCCTATGGGTCTTTCTGTCTCTCCCATTGTTCCCTCCCTGGAGCCCCCACAGCGCTGCAGAGCTAGTGCTAAAACACAAGAGCGTTTGGTTTTTTTCTTTCTTTCAATGTATCTGAGGCACCCCACTGCCTTCAAGAGAAAGTGAAAACCCTCAGCCTAGCGCACAAGTTCTAGGTGACCCATCCTCCCAGCCAGATGGAAGCACTACTTGTATTGCCACGAATATATTAAGCTGTTTCTTTAATTCATATTTTTTTAAAAACTGAGACCCCACCAGGTCCCAGGCACTGGGTACACAGTCAATGTTAGGGACCCAGTTGTAAAAACGAATTAGGAGGCTTGGATTCAAACTTGGCAGTCTTTAAACTTGCTGCTTCCCCTGAGACGAATGCCCTTCCTGCCCTTATGTAGCAGCCAGTACCTTTGTCCTCCAAGACTCAACTGGAGTGCAGTCCCCAGGGCTGGCTGGTGCCGCGGCCCCTCCCTCCTGTGCGCCCACAGCCCCCAGCCTAACGGAGCCTTCCCCTCTCGTGATTTGCCCCATGGCCTCTGCTCCCAGGTCTGCAGTCAGGAGCTGCATCTTTCTCTTGTATGAATCCCTAGAATCTAGCACAGGGCCCAGCACGGAGCAGGCACTTGGTAAATACGTATTGGAAAAAAGTGAGTAAATGAAGTATCATGGGGCTCAATCTTTTTCTCTTGTCTAATGAGTAAAGGGCCAGAAAATAATACTGAAATTGCTACCCCCTCCCAGGAGGTGGGTGCCAACAAACACCTCAAGATTACTTGGAAAGTATCCTTCAGAGGCTTCATCCAGGACAGTCTTCTCTCAGAGTGGGAGAGAGTGAGGGCCTACGGGGAAAAAAGGTCCATGATTTAAAAAAAAAAAAAAAAACTCCATGAGCTGAGAGATGCCAGCCCCCATGCCAAACCAGGGTTTCCAGGGCGAGACAGGTTCTGGAAGGAGGCTGCAGATATGAACTGAAAGGGATGTGCCCTAAGACGGACAACCTCAGGGGACCAAGCCTGGAGAGCCTTCAGCCAAACTGGGGACCAGAGAGTGACTCATTCTCAGGAATTCCCAGGGGTCTCTGCAGAGATTTAACTACTTGGCAGAGTCTGGAGGACAGAGTGCCAACAGCGACACTATGTGGCCACAAGGAGCAATAGCAGGCTCTAATCAGATTCTGAAAGTGGGATGTGGCGTTAAACCCACTGCATTTTGGACCATGATGTTTGAAAAAATCAAGATTGAGACAAGCTTCAAGACAGAGATGCTAACTTTTTGAAAACAAGGCACGTTGGCTTTAAATAATTGCTTGGGTAAATAATACCTAAGTGTTTACTTGCACTTGGACTTTGGGGAGCTACCATGCTGGTTAGCAAAGGGCCGGGGTGAGGGGCTGTGGGACAAGAGCCTGGAAGGCAGCGAGGGCCCGTTGACAAAGGACAGCGTCTATCACTGTGCAAAGTTCAACCTTTAAATGTGAGTTCTGAACTTTGAACTTTGAAATAAATTCAGACATATGTTTACAAGCTGCACCAATAGTACAAATAATTCCCATGTACCCCTATCTGCCATCCCCAAACGTATCATCTTATGCAACCACAGAACAACGAACTAAATTAGGGGCCACAACTGGCACGATACTATGAAGTTTCTTCATCCCTTATTCAAACGCCTCCGATTGTGTTTCCTTTATCCAGGATCCTGCACTGCATTCAGCTCTTAGGTCTCCTGCAGCCTCCTCCCCATCTCGGACAGTTCTCAGAACATCAGGTCAGGACGCACCTGAAGTCAGCACGTGTTCATCACCAGGGAGCTTGACTTTGGTCATTTGAGAAAGTGGGAGCTGCGGGCTTCTCCACCGTAAAGTCGCTTTGTGATTAATATATAGCTTGGAAAGGGCTACTTTGCGATTAAGTGAATATCCTGTTTCTCGTCACATTTTTGCCCATTTATTTTACCATCCTTTGGTGATTTTTGCCTGAAAAAGAAATTACTATTCTGGCGTTTGCATTAGTTCCATCATTCCCTCTACACTCAACGATTAGAATCCTACTGTGATAAAGCACTTCCCTCTCTTCAGCGTATTATTTACTCAGGTATGCCAGTGTGGACTCCCAGGTATTGATTTTATTCTATGTATATAATCCATTACTATCATTTATTTTGTTGCCCAACTTGTATTAGACTTGGGCACTGGGAATTCCTTCAAGCTGATTCCTGTGTCCTTTTAACATGGGCCTGTCATTTTTATTTTTAATTCTCACCCAAGAATGTTTTATTGATTTTAGAGAGAGATGAAGGGGGAGGGAGAGAGAGAAAGAGACAGAGACCCAGAGAGAGAAACATCAGTGTGAGAAACGCTAATCGGTTGCCTCCTATACTCACCCCAATCAGGGATCAAACCCACAACCTAGGTATGTGCTCTGACCAGGAATCAAACCTGTAACCTTTTGGTATACAGGACGATGCTCCAACCATCTGAGCCACTCAGCCAGAGTGGGCCTGTCATTTTTCTTAAAGCAGTTTCTTACTTGTTGGCACCCAGACATTCCAGGCTCATCTTGCACCTTCCCTACCGCAGCCCTGGCACCAGCCACTCACCAATGCTTTCACACCCAGCACCACAGTCAGTGTGGAAGCACTCTGGAAACACACCTTCTTGCATATGTCCTAACTGCTCCCTCCCTCCGCACCATCATAGGTGCAGGTAATTTCTTTGCTCCATAACTTACTGGTTCTTGGGTGAAAGGGGATTTGTAGCATATCTTCATTGGTTTGGCAAGAAATCTGGAAGCACTTACCATGTGCTAGGTGCTGTGCTGGTTGTTGAAGATAGAGATTAACAAAGCCTGAATCTCCCTTGCAAGAGCTCAGCCTCCAGGAACAGCAGGCTGCTGAGACCAAGGTCCTGAAGACAGTGGATATCCCATCCCAACCGAGACCCCGGGCACATGCAGAACTTACCAAAGAGCTCTCTGAATTTTAGGAGTTTAACAACTCCTCAACTCCCCGCCCATGCCAAGGGTTAAGAGAGGAGGTTAGGGAAGACCTCTTCTTTGGAGAAAGCGGGGCTCAGTCCCAACCCCAACCCTACCTCCCAAGGGAAGGGACACCTTCTCCGTACCCAAGCCTGGTGTCAAAGACTTCAGGGAAAGGACATTAAGAAAGGGCTTTTAGAACGAGCTCTTGATGTGCTGTCAGTCCCAGCCCCTACCAAGGGTGAGGGCTGCAGGGTGCCTGTCCCTCACCTCGACCTTAGAGAGGGGTCTATCAGGCTTCAGCAGAAGCCCCCAGAGTACTTAATGCACATCCCCACACTGGAACACGTACAGGGCTGGAGTTGGATTCTGAGAAGGCGTAGGATGGGTTAGCTGGTCACTAACAGGCAAGCCGTAGCAGGGGTGGTGGCACTCGGGCTCTTCCTCCTGCACTGTGTCAGGACAAAGCACACACGTGTGACTCCCGTGGACCAGGTATGGTTCAGACCCTCTCCGACAGGGCAATAACCGCCTCAGAAAGAAGCTACATGCAGCCCTGGAAGTACAGGGGCCAGAGAACGAGAGAGAGACAGGTCCAAGGAAGATGCATCACTCACATCAAGGGTTCTACAGGGCAGAGGTCCTCAGAAATGGGGTGAACAGAAAAAAACCCATGGAAGTGCTCCTGAGAGAAAAAGTCCCTTAAACCCCCTCAGGAGCAGAAAATGTGACGTCATAGCCCTCAAGGTGCTTGACGCCTGGTCCTGTGCGTGTGTCAAGCACCAGGCACAAGACACGGCTTCCCCATTATCACTCCCCTGTCCTCAGAGGCCAACCCTGCAGGGTCAGAATCTGGTGGTAGGAAGAGGAGGAAGAGAAGAGAAAGCAAGGGGCTGACAACCACCTCCCTGGCTGGCCCAGCTGCAGCAGGCTCAGCACTGGGAGCATGTAGTTTGGTCAACTTTAAATCAGTTTGCAACTTTTGGTCATGACATGGGACTAGAATTCTGCTTTATAACTTAGCATGGCCAGGGGAGTTATTCTTCCCTACTAGGACCCGAGGAGTCGTGGGGCCCGACCCAGCGGTCACCAGCTGGCCAGGGTAAGGGCTAGCCCCACAGACAGACTTCAGGGCACAGGAAAGCAAACACAAAGTCATTTGATGATTACAGCCCATAATTTATGTGACTTAAATGCTGCAATGGATGCGTGAACTAAGCTCTAGAAGAGCCCAAAAGGACAACTTGAACCAGTCCCTTAATTTCCAGGTGCCTCAGCACCACATCCAAAAGCAGAAAGAAAGAACTGAGCATCCAGGGCTTCTAGAGAGTTACAAGACGATAAGAGGAAGGGAGTTCGTATCCCTGCTCTGGGCAAGGCCTCTTACCTATGTCATCTTATTTAATCTGTGCCTAGAAACAGAGAGACGTGGTTAGGTGCCAGATAAAGCTACATGAAAGCAAACCGTTGGTCTCAGCGGACGCCTCCACACCAGAAATCTTCATTTGTTGCTCTGCCCACAGGGAGGGAAGAACAAAAGACTCAGAACTCCTGGATTCAATCAGCTTTCTCTTATTTATTTTCTTTTTTCTTCAGGAGCACTTTTCACCACCTGGCAATATTTCTCCTTTTAAGCCAGGATTTGTGCTTTTAAAGCTTTATAAAATGTGAGGCTCAGGCTTTGTTTTCCTGGCAGGCAGACTATTCCCAGGGCCCCCCCCCCCGTCCCCCACAGCAGTTCTGTCTGGCTGATGTCACTGCGTCCGGAGGCAGCTCTGTCGCCTGCCCCTGGATCGGCATTCCCTGCAAACCAGGCCAGCAAAAGGCTCCTGAGGAGCAGATGTTTCTGTTTAAAGCTGATAGGAACTGCAGGGACCATTTTCCCCCATCGGTTTTCAAGTGTGAGAGGCAGCTGTTGCCAGGAACACAGACCTGGATTCTAATGAGGTTCGTGGCTGAGCCAGGCCTGCGAGACTGGAGGCCTGACCAACACCACGATGAGGTTATTAGCAAACCCCGGGAGGGAGCTGGCAACAGGCCATTTTTTCATCATCTGGAGGAGAAATGACTTGTTTTCTGGGAGCCAGTTTGATATTTTAAAAAGCATAATCAATGGGAATTGTCAATTTAGTCTAATTTCTGCCAGGGATTCTTGCTCAGCTTACAGAAGGCTGCTGATTTTTCGGTGCGTTGTTTTTGTCTCCGAGCGCAGGACCTAAGGTGCCTGGCGCATTGCGCACGGTGCAATCGTCAGTCGCGTTCCCATAATGCTCACCTACTGTTGGGCGTGAAGCTGGGCAGGCTCAGCTCGACACCTGCTGCATTCTGTTGTATCTCGGGAAGAACCAGGAGCTCTCACACCCCGGGGTATGAGAACGCTCCTTCTGATGAAGCGGTTTCCACGCTCAGCCTACCCGCAGCATCAGCACTGACTTTGCAGAAACTCTGGCCCGTCCAGATAACCCAATGTTGCTAATTCGTACTCTAGTTCTGCAAGTTTCTGCTACGATCATTTTGGTAGCAGGAGCCAAATGTTTAAGAACAAGTCTCTGATGTGGTTTTGGGGTGGAAAAATCAAAACTGAGAAAATTCCCAACCATCGATTTCAATTTTTCTAACAATTGGAATATGGCTGCAATGATTCTTTAAACAAAAAGTTATAGTAAGAAACCTTTCATTTTACAACGAAATCCCACAGCCTGAGAACAGAACCCATCTGGGAAAAAAGACATTAATTTAAATTCACTGTAAAATAAAATGGCTAACGTCAGAACCTCTCCTGTGTGCACGCTTTGGTAAGGGAGACAGGGTGTGCTGGGAACATAAAGGGCATCGCGTCTACTGAGTGATTAACATGGGTCAGGGACTTTCACTCATATTACCCCATTTCATCTGCCACAGTCCTGAGAGGCTGATGTCATTACACAAATTTTGCAGGTTTGAAACTGAGGCTCAGAGAGGTTAAATGATTTTCCTAAGATAATATAGCTAGTAAATAGTTAAGTTCAGGGACTTTTTAATTAAATGTTTGTTTCTAAAACTGTTTACATGAGTGACAGCTTACATGAGAACACTGAGACGTCACCCACAGCACTCAAAGATAACTATGTTTATTTCCATACACGTGTGTGCACACACACTCATAGATCCATTTGAAATGGAATCACATTGTACATACGTTCATACCTGCTTTCTCACTTCTTGTGTTCCAGTCATGGTTCCCTGTCTTCCGCACTCTCTCGCACTGGCCCATACCACTTTATTGCGTTGGGGCACCAGCTTATCGTTAAGCATTCCACTACTGGCTAATTAGTCTGATTTGAATTTCTTTCTGTTCTAAACCATGATGAGACAAATATCCTTGCAAAAACAAATTTTTTCTGGGTTGCCCTTTAGGATATATTTCTACGAATAGAATTTCTAGGTCAAAAAAATCAGCATATTTTAAGGCTTTTGTATATATTGTAAAATCACACTCCAAAAAGGTTGTACCAGGTTAAATCAGTGTATGCAAGTGCCCCTTTCTCAAACACTGTCATTGTCTTTTTCAAAAATGCCGATTTTGTAGTGGAAAATGACATCATTTATGTTTGCACTTCTTTAATTCATAGTGATGCTGAGCTGTTTGCGTGTTTCTTGGCCATCGGCATTTCTTCTGTTGTTTATGTCTTTGGTCCATTTTTTAACCGGGGCAATCATCTTTTGTTTTATTGATTTGTAAACACTCTTGATATATGAAGATTATCACACTTTTTCCCACAATACATGTTGCAGATAGATGCCCCAGCTCATATTAAGCAATTTTTCTAGTTTATGATGGTAATCTGCCAGATTAAAACTTCAGATCTTTAGGTTGTCAGATGTATCAATCGATCTTTAAAATGTTATCCTTGACTGGAACATAAAATCAATATATATGTTATTCTAATGTTATGGATATTTTTAAATAAAACCTTTAATGTACCCTGAAGTTTAATTCCCAAAATGTTAGTATTTCTTTGATTAAAATCATTGCCCTGAATTTACTGTACACTAAATGGTTGCATATATCTGGGCCTGTTTGTACAGTTCATGCTTTCTGTTTCTTTTACTTCCTCGGCTCTGAGCCAGGACCAACTGCTTGAATCATTGTAAGTTAAGAGCAGGCTGTCCTAGTCAGTCGCTAGAGGCCAATTCTTTCTGACCACGGAGCCTGGATTTTCCCACCAGAATCCATCTGGAGGCCCAGGAGGGGGGGTGTCACTGTGATGGGGGTGTCACCGTGATGGGGGTGGGGAGAAAAGCTCTTACGGAAGCACGTTACCGCTTCCTAGTCATCAGCAGAGCTGGTCTTGCCAAGAAAAGTGAAATGAACGGAAGACAGAATGAACTGCAATACCAAAATAAGGCAATTTTGTGGAGAATCAAAAGATTCACCTCAGCTTAAAAGTGTGAATGGAGCCCTGGCTGGTGTGGCTCAGTGGACTGAGTGCTGGCCTGCAAACCAAAGACTCACCAGTTCGATTCCCAGTCAGGGCACATGCCTGGGTTGCAGGCCGGGTCCCCAATGGAGGGTGCATGAGAGGCAACCACACATTGATGTTTCTCTCTTTCTCCCTCCCTTCCCTTCTCTAAAAGTAAATAAATAAAAAATCTTTTTAAAAAAAAGTGTGAATGGAAGTCAATGTGCTGAGTACTATGTTAGGCTCCAGGGCCGTGAAGATGAGTAAGACTTAGTGCCTGGTTTTGAGAAGGTCACAGAAGGTCACAGAGCAGTGACATGTGTAGGAAACCAGACACACTGACCACATCTCATGCCCATATCCCTCCCCAGCATCTCTCAGCTGTGGCCTCCAGCCCCGAGCTCAGCATCAGTTCTGCATTGGCTTCTGGTGAGGCAGGAGGCACTAAGCAGCCCACCCTCCCTCTCTTAAGTTAATTTGCTACTAAACAAGTACCCTACTTTTCACTAAGTATGGAAAGATGTTAGTTTTGTGTCCTAACTGTTAACTGAATCAACACAACAAATAAAAGCACAATTACAATACCAAAAATTAAAATTTTTTAATTAAAAAAATAAGTCAGGTCCCCCTGGGCCTTCCCCGGAGAAAAGCCGTGAGTGCCCCTGCCCTAAGTGCTGCAGCTCTGCAGAGTGCTGACCCATCCTGAGGTCAAAGTCCACCCCTGCAGCTGAGGCCCTGTTGGTTACCCCACGAAGTTCAGTCTCTGGGTTTCTTCTTCCTGCCTTCTACAGACTCAGTTAGTGGACTGAACCACTGCCCTAGACTTCTGGCACTTTCCCAAGTCATATTCTCTGATGGACCCAGGGGCAATCATCTGACTCAACTCTGTTGTTGATGAGGGAGGCTCCGGGAAAGTTTACTTTAACAGCCTGACTCAGCTGGAATGACACTTCCCAACTTCTCCTACTTCCTCCTGCCTGGAACACGGATGTCGTAGCTGGGGCTGTAGCAGTCATCTTGTGATTTTTAGGCAACCAGAATTAGTACAAAAGCCCAGACATCAAGAATAATGGACCAGAAGAATGAGAGCTTGGCTCCCTACTGTCACTGTTGAGCCACCACGGCATCCCTGGGCCACTACTCCAGTCTTCTGAGTGAGAAATATAACCCCTATTCATTTAAACTGTTGTCAATACAATTTCTGTCATTCGTGTAGCCAGACCCGTTCCCACTATGACTCTCCTTCTGGCTTCTCATTCCAGTGACGTAGCTGACTTCTCAGAGCATCTGCCAACTACTCAGTGCAGGCTGGGGTCCGGCCTAACTTATTTTTCTTTTTCCACTCGGGGCAAAATTCCTATAACATAAAATTAACCATTAATTCAGTGTCATTTCATACATTTACCATGTTATATGCCATCATTTCTCTCTAGTTCCAAAACATTTTCATCACCCCCTCAAAAAAACCTCCATACCCATTAACTCCTCATTTCTCCCTCCCCCTGTCCCTGGCAACCACTAGTCTGCATTTTGTTTCTATGGATTTACCTGTTATAGACATTGCACACAAATGGAACCATATAATACGTGGTCTTTTGTGACTGGCTTCTTTCCCTTAGCATAATGTTTTCGAGGTTCATTCATATTTTAGTATGTATCAGTACACCATTCCTTGTAATGGCTAAGTAATATTCCTTGGCATGGATATACCACCTTGAGTGTATCCATTCATCGGCTGATGGAGATTTGGGTTGTTCTCACCTGTTGATTATGGTGAATAGTGCTGCTGTTCGTGTACAACTTTTTGCTTGAACATCTGTCTTCAATTATTTTGAGTGTATACACAGGAAGGGAATTGCTGATTCATGTGGTAATTCCAGGTCTAACTTTTTGAGGAAAGGTGACCTAACACTTGGAAGCTCTTTTTATGATAATTCTAGAGGATGCCCCCTGAGTGCCAAGCCAGGGGCTAGAGCTCTGCTCTTCAGGAAGCTATGTATGCTGTCTAGCTGGAGCTATTCCTTCCTCACCATGCTCCACCCAGTACAAGTGGCCCACCCAGTACTTCAGCTTCTAGCCCAGGGCTGGCCATCGGCCAGTGGTCCCTATTCCTCTGAAACCCAGCATCCTCTAGGCTGGGCTGCCTATCCCACTCTAGGATTTGGAAAGAGAGCACCACAGGTATGAGAGAAAAATCCAAGATGGTTAAATGAGCGGTCCCAGCAATCCCAGGTAAGTGGATTCTGGTGGAGGTTTTAGGGATGAAAGTGAGGGCTGGAAAGGGCAGTACTGGCAGACTATGGAGCCAAGGGAGGTGTAAGACCGGGTACAGGGAAAAGCTGAGACAACCAACTAGGTAGAACACTCAGCTGGCATGCCAGACCCTGTCAGCTGGATGCAGAGGCAGGAAGCAAGGAAAAGGCAGAGGGGAGACCTGTGTGTCAGAAGCTGAACAGATTCCCAAGATGGTGGGACTTGTAGGGTGTCTGAGACTTCCAGAGTAGGGTATGCTAAAAACACTATGGCACCGAGACAATATGCCTTTGTCATGCCCAAAAATATGAGTCTGGGCCTGAAACAGTTCTTCAGTCCCCCACTCACTAAATTGTGTTAGAGACTCAAAGAGAGTCCATATCCCAGTGAATCTTTTCAGTGAAAGGTGCACATAAAAGCAGTAATATGTTTCTGCTGTGAGTAGATAGGCCAGGGCATTTTTCGTGTTACAGGTACAAGAGTTTCAGGCATAGATCTTTGCTTTATTTAATCCGTAAGTGCTAGGAAGGAGTGTCAAAATTTTTTTAAGTTTACACACATTTATGTATTAACTCAAAGTGGTGAAAAATGAAAAACCCAAAGTTTCATCTTCTCTTTGTTTCCAAGGAGACTAGCCATTTTGTATCACAATATCCTATTACTCTGTAAACAAGAGAAACAAAAACACACTTCCCCTCCCCCATAAAGAAATAAAGTTCATCACTCATACAGACCATGTGGGGCTGCGTTCTCCATTACAGAGAGTAAGAGAAGCACAGAGCAGCAAGCATCCTGGGAGGGCACCTGTCAAACTGTTACGGAACAGACCCGGGATGGGGGTAGGGGGTGGCGCGAATGATGTACTATTACCAAATGGACCCACCCTTGTGCTCCGGGGGTTCCCACCCCCGTACTAGGTTCGCCTTGCCCTCCTCCAGCGAAAGATGTCTCTCAATGCCAGAGACTGGCGAAAAGGAAAGGGATTATTTATTTAAAAAGTTATACAGACTTAGAGTAATGACTTAATGTCTTCAATAAAAATACTAAAGTCATTTAGAATACCCACAAACACACAGTCCTTCCTTCTCCCCTCTGCCGAGTCTGGGGTACCGTATCTCAGGAAAGAAGTAGAAGTCCGTGGTCCAGGCAGCCCCTTGGTTCCGGCACCATCCGCTGTGTCACCGCCACAATCTCCAGTTAATCCAAAACCATGTGACACCTTCTCACGGCCCACCAGCAAGAGTCCTTTCACCCCTTTTCTTCCCGCAGCATCTCTCCTACATTCTTCCAAACTGCTAAGAGAGAGCTCTGCGTTGCTGCTGCATCTTGCCTTCCGGCTTCCTAAGCTGCATGGCAAAGGAAGACCCAAAGCTGCATGGTTCTCCCCTGCTAAAGCCGAGAGGTTCTTCTCTGCCAAAGCCACATGGTGCTTCCTGTCTTGGCTGCCTCGCCTGGGTTTAAATCCCAGAGCCAATCTTCCTCTGCAGCCCCACCTCTGACTCCTCCCACAATTGTCCACACCTGCCAGCATTCCCTTATTTTTCCAGCTTTTCTGGGCTACCACGGTAAGTCCAGGCAAGCATGGCCCTGTGGTGTGGAGCCAATCATCTCCAAGCTCTCTTGCAGGCACTGTAACCAGGGGGAGTTGCCTCCCACTTATATCAGAGGTCGAAGTCACTACCATCCCCCTGGCTCAAAGCAAGGCCACAGCTATTTAACATATCTATGAAACCCGTTAAAGGTTATAGATATGTTAAATGACCGTTCTAGGGGTTATCTGCAAGGCTGTTGCTATACAAAACAGCTCTCAATGGCCCTGCTCCATGCATCCCATTCCCCAGCTCAGACTTGTGGGGATGAGGACATCCTATATGTATTTTTTTTTCTTATATTTCCTGGATACTCTGAGTTCTGGACCCCATTACAAATCCCCATTTGCCTCCGCCCCCACCTCTTGACTGCATTCTGTTACACAATCAACTCACTTTGCTCATTGGAAAACTAGCCCTTCAAGTTTAGGGAACTGTTCAAGGTCATACTCCTGTCTGCAGTTGAGCAAAGACAATGGCTAGGGTCTTTTTCCATCATGCTGCCTCCCTTCTTGCAGCTCAAGATGAGATTCCACACAAAGGTAGAAACCGATCATTACGCACCAGCAAAGGCTCCTGTGTTTGCCTTTGATCACCACGTAACTGCCAGAACTCCTTGGCAGCTCCATCCACAGGGTTCGTGTTCCAAATCGTGTCTTCTGGTGAGAGCTCTGATTTTCTCCCTCCCAGGGTAATTATCCATCTTGTTCAGGGACGTCTGACCGTGTGAGGTGGGAGACTGGCCACTCTGAGAGTCTGAGCCCCGAGGCTGATGGGTTGAGGCTGTAATAAACATAGTACAGATGAGACCTGCTACCTGCGGAGCGCTGACCTGGTGCCTGTAGGGGTCGGTTTATGTCACGCAGGTCAGCTTACGTCAGTTTAAACTGACTCCTATAAATCCCCATAAGGCCCCACACCTAGGCTGATGAAACTGAGGCACTGAGGCAGAAACACGTGCCTGAGGCTACAAAATTAACAAACAGGACCCACCCCAGGCCTTCTGGCTCCAGGGCGCTGTCCTCCCGCACTTGCCCCTGGTAGAAAAGTAAGGGAGCAGGGGGGAGCCATTTACTGATTTGTCCATTTCCAGCCACATAATCTTCAGTGCAGCAGAGCTGTTCCACCAAGCCAGACGTACACTTCACAACCCTGGAGGGTCCTTCCACGTAGGCCTTTCAAGAAGGAGAGAAAGGTTGAACTCACATGTGGAATGGGAATTACACTGAATATCAAGTTAAAGACAGAAGCGCATTTAAATCCAATTAAAGACGTGTGCACAAGTCCCCAGGCTTACCCCGCAACTCTCCTCCCCCCTTTCTAGCTCTCAAGTGCCTGGTGTAGTGGTAGGAACCAAGAATCAGATGGACCTAGATCCAAATCCAGCTCCAGCCAGGAGACAGGCAGAGTGCCATCCTGACATTCATTTCTGATTCATCTCTTAGTGGAGAAGACATGACGACCCCCAGGTAACCGGGGACGGGAGAGTTGTCTGTTTTCTCCCTGCCTCTTGTTATTGTGGCTCCTTCACAAGGTGGCCCGTGTTGTCCTTGTTCCAAGCAGGTTCAGGACCTGAGCTCCTCTCTTGCACTAGGCATTTGTGATGATTTACAGAATCACCTTATATCTTGGCTTATCTACAGGCTGAAAACAAACCGTGGGTACTGACTGGTTATCTGAAGGGAAACTGCCCCTGTCCATGGAATGGCCCCCACCACTGCCTGTTTCTGCAGGAGGGGCTTTCCTCTGGGTGTGAACACCGCACTTGCTTCTTTGCATCTGCAGCTGTCTGCTCTGTCCCCACCCGCAGGAGGGTTTTTCCTCCTGAGACCCTGACGTGCTAATGTTTAGTATCACTCCCCACCCTATGAGCCCTGGAGATGGAAATACTGCATCGCACGGAGCCCCCGCCATGGATTGCTACAGCACATGCATACACACTCGCCTACGTGTGCAGAAAGACTCTCTTAGCCTCTGTGGTTGAGAGCTCAGGGGAGTCAAGCCCCCATCAGATGCACAGTCTTTCCCTGACTGTGTCTGCAGAGACAAATATAGTTTTCATATGCCACACAAATTTTACAGTGACAAAATGATGAATAGGTGGAGGATCTCAAATGAATGGTTTGGGACGTGGCCCCTTTTTATGCTGACAATAATTGGCCAAATATCCTGCCTGAGGCTCTGTGAATGCAGTGAAGGTGTTGCAAATACAGTTCCTGGTTATTATTGGTTCCATTACAGAGCGTTTAAGCATTTAAGGAGGTACGCACCTGCAGTTCCATGTTCCTCTGCAAAGACAGACGCTCACCATCCTTGCTTCTGATCACCCCTCCCACCCCCCGCATCACCTCTCTCTCTGCAGTATCCTTCTCCTGCAGCATACTGATACATCTTTCTAATCTCAAAATATAAATATTCCCTGCCCAATCTTAAGTAACTATTAAGTTCAATTAACACCGGACCACCTAGACTCCGCAGAGTGGGAACAGAAGAGCATCATGAAATCTCCCACAGTGGGTCCTGTGCAAACCCTGTCTACAGCAGCACCTTACAGTAGACTTTTCTGTGTCTATGCCACCACCATCTGTGTAACCAAACACCGCATGTGACCACTGACCATTAAAATGTGGCTGATGTGCCTAAGGAATTGGGTTTTTATTTTATTCTTGTTCACTAATTCAAATTTAAATGGCTCCATGTGGCTCTGGTTACCATGTTGGTCGGTCCTTGCCACCCCCAGATACCACTGCAGTCCATTGCCCTCACCTCACAAGTCACTCTCAGTAGCAGAAGCCTCATCCTAGCACTGAAAACATCTTGTCTGGGGTAATAATCACATAGTTACAGTCAGGTCTGGAGCAATAACTACACTCCACACTTTTATACACTTAGACCCTCTCCTCTGTGCCCCCCCCAGGGCAGCTTTCGGGAGTTGGTGGTATGCATTGGGGATGGCAGTAAAGGGTAGTTCCTATTTCCTCATCACACCCTCCCCTCCCCAGTTTCGTGTGTCATCCCTCCAGGGTCAGAGCAGCGTTGACAGGCTCCCCAGAACTCCTGCAGTGGTGGTCCAGTCCCAGGGCCCTCTGGATGAGGGGGACCCTTCCTCTCCTAGGACAGATTTGTGGGGGGTTTTAACATCTCTAGTCTGGCCTCCTCATTTCCTTTGGCTATGTACACAGAAGTGAGTGGAATTGCTGGATCATACAAAAAAAAAACCCTCAAAATGGATTAAAAATGTAGACATAAGACCTGCAACTGTATAACTACTAAAAGAAAACAGGGGAAAAGCTTTCTGACATTGGTCTAAGCAACAATTTTATTAGCTACGACAGCAAAAGCACAAACAACAAAAGCAAAAACAGACAAGTAACTTGCATTAAACTAAAAAGCTTCTGTCCAGCAAAGGAATCAGCAGAGTAAAAAGGCAACCTACAAAATAAGAGAAGCCATTTGCAAACCATATATCTAACAAGGGGTAAATATTCAAAATATATAAGGAACTCATACAGCTGAATTACAAAAAAAAAAAAACAAATAGAGTTGAATCTTGAATAACATGGGGGTTAGGGCCACCAATCCCCTGTGCAGTCAAAATTCCACATGTGAATTTTGACTGCCCCAAATTTTAACTACAGTATACAGTCATCCCTCAGTATATGTGGGGGATTGATTCCAGCCCTTCCCCTTCAGATTCCAAATCCCCAGATGCTCAAGTCCCTTATAGTAAATGGCATAGAACAGTGCATAGAGTTGGCCATCAGCATCCTCAGATTCCCAACCTGGGGTCAAATATACTGTTTCTGATCCACAGTTGGTTGAATTCGTGGATGCAAAACCCAGGGATATAGAGGGCCAACTGTATATTTGTTGAAAAAGATCCATTTATAAGTGAACCCATGCAGTTAAAACCTGTGTTGTCCAAGGGTCAACTGTAATTGTATTAATAACAAAGTGAACAAAGAACCTGAATAGACATTCTGAAAAGAAGACATATGAATGGCTAACAGGTGTATAAAAAGATGCTCAAAACACTTATCATCAGGGAAATGCAAATCAAAACCACAAGGAGATATCACCTGACACCTGGTAGAATGTGTGTCCTACAACAAAAGCTAACAAGTGTTGAGGATGTGGAGAAAAGAGGGACCCCTGATACACTGCTGGTGAGAGTGTAAGTTGACACAACCATTATGGACAACAGTATGGAGGTTTCTCAAAAAATTAAAAATACTGTTCAAGTTTACTAGTTTAAAAGTAGAATGATGCACTTTCCAACCATGTCTCGAACTCTTTAGATTATAATCTCTGAATCTGATGACACTTGAAGTTGACCATAACCCTGCCTTCCACATGCCACTGCCATCAAAGAGAATGGATAAGGATCCAAGATGGATTGAGAAGAGTGGTCACATTCCTGCAAAGAATACCCTTCCTTCTTCCAGCAAGGATAAAAACTGACCCAGGAGAGCATGGCATTCCAGCATCGATTGAAGTCAAGAGAGGACATTGATTGGAAGGACCTTTATGTATTGCAGAGCAAAGGTCTTAGAAACCTTCAGAGGAAATGGGTCCAGCCACCCACACAGGGCTGCCTGACATCCAGTGCAGAGCCCAGGTGCCACCATCAGGAGCGCATCAGTTGTAAAGGATACCTGCTGCCCCTCTACCACGGTCAGAACAGAGATGGACAAATGTCAATACATGGACTCACATGTGCGGCTCAAGCCAAGAGGCTGGTGGCAGACCACTGATAGCCTAGAGCTCGTAACTCAGCCTGGCCTACATCAGATATGAGTAGAGAATCACCCCAAAACAGCATGGCGGCAACAATGCCTCTGACCTTGTGCAGTCTTATGAAAGGAACATACTAACCACAGGAGTAGTGTGCTTGCCCAGCTGCCCTCTTGGACTTGGGGCCAAGTCACCGGGTCCTAAAATGATATCATAGGGAAGATTCCTGGAGCTCCTTGGGGCATCTCATCAAACCCACCTGTGAGGTAGGGATCAAAAGTATCCTATTGGTAGAAACAAGCTCAGGATTCACATGGGACCCAGTCTGAGCATGGGCAGCCCACCCAGATGGCACTCCTGGCCCCACCCAGCCCCAAAATAGAAAAGGGACTTAGAAAATGTCAAGGAACTTCTCGTGACTGGAATCACTGGTGTATCCACCCCACCATTCTTTTAACATTGTTTCTGTAAATGATGACCTGTTAACTAATCTGTGACTACAGATAAACAGCCTGTTTGCTCAAGAATTCTAGGAACTAACTTCAACAAAAACAGACTGACCTTCAAACATGCTGGCTCTGGGAGATTTGCTGACCTTCAACCAGTGATCTGAACAGACTGTGTTGGCTTGCACATAGTTCCCTCAGCAAAGAACTCTCAACCCTTTCCTTTTGATTCCTTTGTTCTCTTTTGTTGTCTTCCTCCTCCCTCCTTACAAATACCCCTGTCCATGTCCAGTTGTTAAGATGGTCTTTGCAACATGAGTCCACCATCTTCTTAAGCTGCCAGCTCTTAAATAAACCTTCTTTTCTTCCCCCAGCCCTTGTCTCTTGATTACTGGCTTTTGAATGGCAGGCAACCAAACCTGGGTTTGGTATCATTGGGACAGATCTGGTCTCAGGGCTTCCTACTCAGACGGCACAGGCAGGCCTAGTTACTCCCAAGTACTGGAGACAAACTTAGAAATTTTGAGGAAAGCATGAGACCCTCTGAGACACAAGGCTCTGGGCAGGGATCCAACTCATCTGATCCAACTCATCTGAGTCTGAAAGTGATGCTGTATCCTGCCCTCAAAGAGTCCATAGCAATAGAATGAGTGGAACCACAGAAGAGGAAGAGCAAGGTAAGAGAGTAGGGCTCACTGTTGTTGAGCTGGGAAGATGGACGAGAAGTAAAGTCACAAAAGCCACTTGAGTGCTGATGGCAATACTCTTGGCTGTGCTTTCTGTCATGGCTGGCATCCAGCTGGTGGTTCCCATTCTGATGGCCACTTGTGTGTGTCCTCCAGAGACTCCCAGGAGGGACTTCCAAGGTTTCGCCCTTCACTGTAGGTCATGCACTTTCCTGCCAGCCACTTTTCCTGCCTGACAAGACTCTCACCTCTTGTTGCTCTAATCCCTGGAGTCTCTTTGCCTGGGCATGCGGTCCACTTAGCTATCCCGCCGGAGTCCCCTTGGCCCCTGGGGAGCATACTCTCTCGCTCAGCAGCTGGTAGACAGGCAGCTTGCTCCAACCTCAACCTTTGTGCCTCACAGCTCTTCCACGTTCCTCAAACTTTGGGGACACTTAGTAAGTTTCCCCACACCTTTCTGCTCCATTCTTGAAGCCATAGCATAAACACTCAGCCACAAGAGTCCGTAGGCAGTCTCCCATCTGGCCTGTACTCCACGCCCCACACAGGATTATCCCAGGGACTCTTAATGGCTTAAATTTAGGAATGGAGCTGAGATGAGCACACTCCCAACCACTGAGAAGAGCCCACCCCAGAGCACTGGACTCCAAGATCCATGATGGCCTCAGAGTCCCAGAGCTCCTCGCAGGCCACCCAACACACAGGTCCTGCCAAAACTTCTATTCAGAGATGTTGTTCAAGATCTGAACTAACTTCCCCAGACTTTTAGTAATTGCTAACATTCACAGAGTACCTATTAACATAATGTAACAAGACCAAGGAAAAAGCTTCACAAGGATTACCCCAGTCAGTGCTTACCAAGACCCTGCATATATGTACTATTGCTGCAAACTCCTCTGGAGACGAAGACATAAAGTCTTAGAGAGGCCACAGAAGGTTTTCCAAGGGGTTACACACTTACCAGAAATTGGAGCTTAAGTCCATGCCTGCAAGTCTGAGTCTAGCATCTGCTCTCTTAGCCTGCTATAGTAGGCTCCCTTCACATCCTGGAAATCAAACAATTCATTGTATAGTAAATGGTTTAATGCTTATCTTCCCCCCATTTTCCCCATGATCAAGAACCTCTTACTCACTGCTAAACTTTTAATGTTTAATAGTGTACTGTTTATATAACAAGCGCTCCGTAAATAGTCGTACAATGAATAACTGTGCTTAAGACAAATGGGAGAGAAGTGGGCTATGCCTAAGACCCCAGAGCTATAAAGGCCGATTATAAGGATTTATAGCTCAGAGTAGCTATAAAAGAAATAGCAGAGAAAAAAAGAGGAAATTCAGGAGAAAGAAACACAAAGACCTCAGTCTTTCTGATGGCATCGATTCGGCTCATTAGCTCAGGGACTTAAGAGTTGTGGCCTCAGGACCCAGCACTGTTCTTATTGGGAACTTGTGAGTTTCTCAGGTTGTCAGAGGGGTCCCTGGCCAGACAAGGGGAATCTTGGGCCAAGGCATTGAGACAAACGAAGCCCAGGGCCTTTTGAAGTGTGGGAAGGGATGTGGCTCATGAGAGAGGTAGGTTTTTTTCCTCTTTAATCTTCCTGCTTCTTTCCCAGGTAGGTAGTGGTCTTCCAGTGTCTCAAAATATGTCTTTCATAGGATAAAAGTCTGTCCAAAACTGTGTTTCTTTTCTAAAGAAAAACCATCGCTTTAGGCAACAACATCAATCCAAGAGAGTGAAAAGCAATGGCTGCGACAGCTCCTTCCTAAATAGAGTTGAAAACCAGAAACTTGATGCCAAATCCATCCCATCCACGAACCTGAAGTTATCGTCATGTATTTTCCAAATTAGTGAGAAAGTAGCAGAGTTTAGACTGTGCATATACAGAGACTCATCATCCTCGCAAAGACCAGGGTCTTCAGCTAATTTGAGAGGCACCTCAGCCTGCTGGCTGTGCCAAATGCCTCCGTTTATTTCCACTAAGGCATTGGCTCCCCTCTCAGATTGCAATGAGCCTCCTGGGCTGCTGCAAGGAAATAACTCCAGCTCATGGCCTCATGACAACAAATGGCTCCTTTTGCTTTCCCCATTGTTACCTTGGTTTCTTCTAAGAAAAAACGTGTTAAATCACCAGGTGTCATGACAAGGAATATGACCCGGCAGAAAGAAATCACTCTGTTCTTCCCTCAGAACTGCCACGACCTTGGTCCTGGGATCACAAAGGTCAACAACATTGTCCTCAGAATTTGGAGACAGATATATTCACAAAAAGTGCAGTACCATTCAGTAACACTTTTTACATAGTGTGGTAGGAACTTAAGAGAGTTAACAGCTAACTCTGCCTTGGAGAAAGCAGAGAAGACTCCATGGAGGAGGTGATATCTGAGCAGTGTCTTGCTGTGGACAAGGGCAGGAAAAGGTTCCCAAGAAGAGGAAACAGCCAAAGGCACAGAAGCAGAACAGCATGACAGTTATCAGAGGAGACACAAGTGGCTCATGCGTGACCAGACTGTGGAGAAATGGAAAAGAAGAGAGATTGTTAAGGGGTGGCCATGTCATGGGGTTGAGGGACCTCACTGGTCACATAGGTGGTTACCAAATTTGTCCACATGTCAGACTAGCCATGAATCTGATTCTTATTAGAACCACATGGTTACAGATTCATAACAGTTTCAGGGCTGAGAGAGCCATTTGGGAGAATCAGAAAAACTCGTGCATTTCCCAGATTAGAAACTTTAGAAACAGGGAGGGTGACTTGCCAAGAGATCCCATAGAAATTTAGGGTGGAGTCAATGACCTGGAGTTGGCGGCTATTCGCTCAGGTTCCTACAGGCAGGAACACACGTAGGCTCCACAGGTGACATCACCAGTTCCAAGTGTATTGTTGTGCATAAAAGTAAGGCTCCCAAATATAAACTGTGGTGTGATTATGGGTGATTTATATTACATTTTTAAACTTTTCTTTGTTTGCCAAAAAATCTACAATGAATATGCATTACTTCTACAATCATAAAAGTATATATTTGTAAGAGAAAAAATAGTCCTGTTAGTACTTTGGGTACTGTGGTTGTGACTCACAGCAGGCCTGCCCCAAAGGGGGTTTAATGTGACAGAGACGAGTGCTGGGAACAGGTTCCCGCTAAATGGGAAGGGAGCCAGGAAATCGAGTTTTTGTGGACAAATTTATCTGCACTTGGATCTTTGCTGCTTTACATTTTAAAACATATTCTTTGGCTTCTAGCTGACCTCTTTCTAAAATAAGACACCTTGCTTGCTCTTCAAATAAAATATGTATATGATTCTTCAAGAGAGTGAAAACCAGTGGCTGGGGCATCAGCGTATCCACCAGAAGGAATTTGGCAATAGCTTTCAGAACACTTAGAAAACCCTTTTGGGCATTTATGCTGCGCAAGTCATCAGAGGTGTGCGTGGAGACTGTGCTCAGGGCACTCAGCCTGGTGACCTGTTTTCGGTGGGGGCAACAAAGAAGGAAAGCAAAGAGAAGGGAAAGGAAAAGATTGGAAATTGCCTAAACTAGGTAAATGTGTAAGAAACTATTGTACATAAGTATCCTGTTGTGGACCTTTTATGTTTGTATCCATGATGTGATGAAGCAGAATAAAACACTGTCGTGAATTCTGTTTTTGAGAATGTGTGTGTGTGTATCGGTCGTAAGCTCAGACACTGGATGGGAGCACTGTGCCAATGACCCTGATGTGGTGATCTCTGAGCACCGAGATGACAGGTGGTCTCCACTTTCTTCCACAAACTTCTGTATTCCCAAAGCTGCTGTAGTAGACATGTTGTGCTTCTATCACTGGAAGAGTCACAAAATGTGCTCTGAAAGAGCATTGTTCAGACTGGCCAGAAAAACATCCACAAAAACAAAGTTGACCTTTTTTGTGTACTTACATGGTGCTACGTGCTGGGGCCACAGGAAAGAGTCGGATGTGGTTCCTAAGTCCTCGAGCCCAGTGTCTAGTGGAGTACACAAAGTTAGAGAGATAAATACAGTGCAACATGGTTGCACAGGATGAACAAAGAGGACCGCGGGAAGGCAAAGGGGACAGCACTCACTCAAACAGGGGACGGGGAGGTGAGCAAAAGCATCGTGAAGGAAGGGATAATTGAGCTGGGCTCTGACGAGGGGAGATTAGTTCATCAGCAGGTCAAGGTCAAGGTAGGGCATTCCCCCAGCCAGAGCAGCACGAGCACAGAGAGAAGGCAGGATCAGGGTTGGGGGACAAGGAGGGATGCAGTGAGGAAAAGCCCTGTGTGGCCATTCACAACTCTGGACTCCATCCCGTGGGCAATGAAGAGCCCACAGCAGATTCTGGAAAAGATCACTTCTGTGGTTGTGTCGGAACGGCCTCAGTCAGACTCCCGCAGAGAACAGTTACTGAGCCCCGCCATTTTTTAACAGTTAGTTGTCCTGGGGTATTGTTTTCTCTTTAGGATGGTGAGATTATGGGTCATCCCCTTTATATCTGTTCTCCCCTTTCTATGTGTGCCTCCCAGCTGCAAAATTGTTTTCATAATTTAAAAATATTTGGGGAAAGGAGTTTTATAAATAGTCAATACAATTTTTCACTTCAGATGCTGTCTCTTCCTGTGATTGGATAGTATGAATCGGATAAGAATTTTTCCATAACCAGAACATTGAGAACGCCTTTGCCAGAGGATTCACTCCTTCTCCACCGTGTGCGTCCGGTCACTCATCCATGTAGCTCTGGTAGGTGTGAGCACCCTGGCTGTATGTGTTTGGAGCCTGGTTTTTTCACTACCTTACGCCTTGCCCCAGGTCCTCACCCGCTGTCTGAAGTACAGACTTCAGGATCTCCTTAATCTCTCGTGAGCAGCTGCTCTATGTCTTACTTAAATATTACCCACTGTTGGACTTGCAGTGTTCTTCCAACGGGCTGAAATTACTTTCCCATGAACTTCCTTATAGGTCAAGTTACTTCCTTGGAGTTGGTAACTAGAAATGAGACTCTGTGCTGGGGGGCAAATGAAACTGATCCCAAAGGAGTTAGAGAATATGGACATTTTGAAGACTCATCACACTTATTGCCAAGTTGCTTTTGTGCGTGGGGTGTTTCCATTCACACTCCCTATGGAATACAATTTCTAGCTGTTGCTCTTTTTCATGGCATCTGGCCAGGATTTTAGCTCGGTGTCTGGCAACCGAGGGACAGTCCCCTTTCTTTTCTGGGCCTCGGTTTCCTCAGCTGAGGTGTGGCAGCTAAGATGTGTGTTTCTATTCTCTATAACTAATAAATTCGGGGTTAAAAGAGTCTGTGCTGTTATCTTGAGCTATTGCACTTGAAAACGACATTTATTTTCAGCTTCCCTCGGCTCCATTTTTTCAAGGTGAAACCAGGCATGAGACAAATCTATCCAGCATTTCTCCCACACACCCACGCACAAATCACATTTTCTGCCAGATTTAAAATGCAACAGTTACCGAGTGCCGCCTATTATCCAAGTCAACGTGGTGCCCTTACCCAGACGTCTGGTCACCATTATATATAATTCATGAATCCAGCCCAGAAACAAGGCAAAGAGAAAATGAACATGGACTGGAAGTGTCTGTGGTAATGAAACTGCTTTTCAGTTTCATGTCCCTACGAGTTTATGCTCATTTTCATTTCTCGATTTCTTCCCCAATTTGTTACCCCAGTGACTGACGCTCCAATTACAATTTCCTCCCCTCACTTGCTCCCGTGTTATCGAATAAATGCCATGGCCTTTCGCTGCGCGGTGCACTTACTTTCCAATTACTGTGGGTAAACAGGGATGAGCTCATGACTGAATTGAAGCTTTTCAATCATTTGATTTGGTCCTGAGCAAAATTTCAGAGATTGAGTCATAAACATCAAGGCCATTGCCTACAGAAATTGCAAGTGTTGGAAGAAACCGCCTGAATAGCCCCTTTTGCGGAGAGCACTTTCCGCTGGGACATCTTCACCCCAAGTGACTTCACACTCCAAAAAGACATGTTTCCGAGCCTGTCAGAGGGACACCCTCATTTGTTTCAGTTCTAAACTGGTGCCCATCAGCCTCTTTCAATCTCCATTAGCAGGTTGGAAATTTATTTAGAAAGTTGACAGGTACTATTTGGGGGATTAATGACCACTGATTTATGAATATTGAGCAGCATTTCAATAATCAGAGGCAGAGTGATCACTGGTGGCTTTTCTCACCATTACAGTCTATAGCAATCACTCAAAGCCAGTCAAGTGATTCTGATTTATGACCTTAACCTTCAGGGTCCATTCCGTGTGCTCTCTTGGTGTGTAAATTCTAAAAATGCAATTCCCTCCACCTCCAGAGAGCCAATTTAAGTCAACATTATGCATGAACCGAGTATGCGGGAATTCTCAGATCTCTTATTTCACTCATTAAATTTGCACTGAACATCTTGCAATTAAAATTTTGTATAGATTTCTTCTATGATTGACATTTGGCCTTGATGCAATGAGTTCAAATTTGGTCTCTCAAAAGACTGCAAAGGAGAGCGATGGGTCTAGACATTGTTTCGAGAGAGAGGGTGATGGGCACTAATACTTTGATTAGCAATTTGAACAGACTCATGGGTGAAGGACTTCCTCTCCCACAGTGAAAGACGTTGGGGAGCCAGGCCAAGAATGAGAAGCAAACCCAATCTGCTTTGAAAACTCTGTTCAATTCATTTGGAAATAACGAAACAAGAGATTCATGAACTCTTAGAGCAAGAAGCCTCACCCATCTCATAGATCAAAGCCTCCATGGTTCAGACACAGAGCCTGGTATGGGAGGGGAAAGGGCTTCCCCAACATGGCAGAGATGCTGGGACTCACAAATCTCTTCCTCGGGCCTCCTGCAGTGTGACCATGGGACCAAACTCTGGCCCATGGATCATTAAAGAAAGCAAGGACTGCCACCTGCAGGCTGGCATGAAAACCTTCCACATCTAATCCTCATGCCCTTTTCCCATCCTACTAACTGGACCGCTGTGTGAGAGAGAAACAAACATGTTGAGCGAAGCCACTGATGTGCCAGGGATGCTTTCACTGTTAAACTACACATTCAAAGGCACATGGGGTTCAGTAAGCCTATCCGTGAGGAGTCCGCCGAAGGGCACACAGTCGTGAAGGAGTGAGAACTGGAGCTCAGGCTTCAAGATTGAGGGCCCAGTGACTTTCTACTCCATTCAAAGTAGGTGGGGTTTTTAATTTTTGATTTTGTTTGTTGAGAAATCAAAATAAAAAATGTACACATCTACATAGATGTCAGGACTGGACCTCAACTAGGATTTGGAGAAGTAACCCCCCTCCCCGATGCATCTATTTAAATGGATATATGAGTATACACAGAGACCGTGGTTTGTTTTTTTGGTGTATATGTGCTTGTTTTATTGGGGGCAGGGGGCATTTTGACAGAAGAAGGATGAAGGGGGTTATTGTTGCAGGGTTTTTACAGGGATGGAGCTCGAGAGAGAGAGGAAGAAAAGGTGGAAGTGCCGTCATGCTGCCCAATTCTGTGAAGAAGGCGAGGGACTGAAATGGCTCTGCAGCTGAAGGGGCAGGGTTGCTGGACAGGCACCTCAGTGCAGAGCCCGGGACACAAAATGCAGCAGGGAGCGGACAGTGATGTGTAAATGTTAACAACAGGCTGGGGGTCCAGGGATCCTTGATAAGCAGCATTTGCCAATTTCCTTGGTATAAATACTCCCACTGTGGCCAATTTTGAGCTATCAATAGGATGTCATTAACTTCGGAGTTGGGAAAAGATTTACACAATTGTTGCAAGCCAGTAAGACTCAGCTCTGCCACACCACTGGGAGGGAGCCAAGAGAGTTTGGTACAGCTTCAGCCTCCTCTAGGTCTGAGGGTGGCCCAACAGAGCAACTCTCATGGCAGGTACCAGCAACAAAGGTGGGAGAGGCCCTTTCATCGATGATTTGTGCCCAGCAGACTGCAGACAAGGAAGGGTGAAGTGGCAGGAAACTGCGTGGGTACATCCTAGGCACAGGGACTTTGCTAGAGAGACCTGGGAGCAGGCCAGAGCTGTGGGCCTGCTATTTCGTAGGTCGGGGAAGAACATCGCTTAGGTGGAACAATTCATGTTAATACGTCGTCATCTTTACCCAGAGGCTGCTGAGACCTGGACCATTTGAAATCCCTAAGAAAGGCAATGTTGACAGTTGGGACAAGAGGTTTTGCCCATCTGGAAGCCACTAATGCCTGGCGTATATTTGGGGAGCGGGAGATAATTTTTAAAAAACACATAAAACACATAACCTGGTAGAAAGTGAACTGAAATTTGGGTGAGAATATCAAATTGTGGTCTCAGTCCTATCACTTTACATCATGAATTTAGTTTCTTCACCTGTGAAATAGGAAGTAGGCTCCCTGTATTTCACAGGTTTCATAAGATTTCGGTGAGACAGGACGTGTGAAATGCTCCCACCCAGCCACCATCTCGCCATCACTCGGAGAAGGTGAGTTCACTTGGATTCTGAGCCATACCGTCGTCTCTCATCCTGCTCTGCTTCTGCTAACCTCAGAGCCCAGCTGGAGGCAAAACAGCATTTGACTTGCGCACCTTCCTGGTTGGTGCAGGGCACGCCCAAACCCAGAGTGAGCACAGAGGAGCCAGCCAATCGGCTTTGCTGATTCAGGCCTACAGTTGTTTCCCTTCTTGGTTCCAAATGCCAGGCAGGACTGCACTGAGGACATGGGCAGCACTTCAACAGACAGGGACCCATCGGGCCGACAAACACAGGAGAAAGACTCCTGCTCCCTGGGAAACATGCCCAGCTGGCACAGGAGACGGAAACGCAGCCATCCTGTAGCAAAGCCAGCCACCGACAAGATGAAAAGGAAGCGGTGCATTTCCCACAGCGTTCTTCTCCCTGACCACTGCCCCTGTCCGGTGTTACCGTCCTCTGCCTTGCCAGGCAACAGTGGCCACAACAGTGGAGCCAGTAAATACTGCTCTGCACAGTCCCTAACCCGTTTCCCTCTCAGTGAGTGAGCATTCGGTCAGTGACTCTGTCCCAGGCAGTGTTAGGAAATGGGACACAGGATGTATAGGGCAAGGTCCCTGCCATCCAGTAACTCCATTTTGGGGGAGGAGGAGAGGGCAGAGAGACACATCTGTAAACAGATCTCAGCAGTGAGTATTACAGATGCTAACCCATTATATAGACAGAGCCCGGTGGGAACCCAGCAGGGGCCCCGTGGGGGCGGTGGCCAACCTCACCTGGTGGGGGAGGCTCAGGAAGGGCTCCCGGACACGCGTCACTGAAGCTGAGCGGGCATGCACGAAGCACTTTGGAGGGAAGCGTGTTCAGGGCACAGGGAGCAGTGCAGGCAAAGGCACCGATACACAGAACAGTGAGGCAGTTTGGGGAGCTGCTGATCATTCTGTGAGGCCAGAGTGTTGGGGGCAAAGAGAGGTTCCACAAGAGACAAGGTTGAGAGGTGAGCAGAAGACAAATTGGGGCTAACCTCACTTTGACCCCAGCTGGCAGATGTATCCCAAGTTCCTCTGACCAGCACAGCTGCCAGCTTCTTCTCCAAACTGAAGTAAAGTATATCAACATGGCTCAGGACACAGAGCATGATGAAGGGAGGCGGGGCAGAGGGGGACTTGCATCTCCCGCTGCTCTGGGCCCTTATAGGGACAGAAGGCGCAAACACAGTACATGGCCCCAGGAGGCAATTATCTGGGCCAGGCCACAGTCTGGCAACGAGGGGCAAATGTGGGCCCAGCTCCTGGGACACACCTACAGGGCACAGTGGATATTGGGTCATCACAGCCTATCAGCCCCCATCGGCACCTGTTCGTGACATCAGCCATTTTGTGATTTACCTCCCTCCCCCCAGCATTATCCCACCTGGCAAGACTTGGTAATGCCATTAGAATGCTGCCCTCACATGGCTAATCCCACCACGCTCTACAAGCTGTCACGTGCCATCCTCCCACTGACTCTAAAGAGTAGGTGGGATGAGAGAACGATTACATAACTGAGACCAGCCTGCATATGCACAGCGCCCTGGCTGCTCGCGCACATGTGCACGAGTTGCTTTGGTTGCTCTGGCTCCCGGGCAAGCAGCTCAGACACGCTCAAGTCAGACCCTTTGCAGTCAGGACTGGAGCTCCCAGTCAGCTTCTCTGTCCAATGCAAACTTATCTCTTCACACTTTAGTTTAGTGCTTACTATAGAGTATGTTGCCATTTCATAGATAGGTACTACTCTGACAGTAGCCATCACAGCAACAATATCCGGGGCCAATCAGCACTGTGCAAGCATGTTATCTGGGTCGGCTATAGTTCCCATTCTACAGCAGAGGAGCTGAGGTTGAGACGGACAGCTTGCCCAAGATCTGCAGCTGCTCAGAGGGAGAGCTGAGTCCCACCCAGCTTTGTCAAACACCGTTTCCTAATAAATAGCAAATTAAGCAATCACTGCTGAGCCTGAGACAGAAGCACCACAGAGCAGCAGCCCCTGTGCTCTCTACAGAGCTCCCCAGGCTGAGAGAGCCTGAAGGGAAACACCACCCTTGTGAGTGGCTTCCAGCAGAGCTGGGCCTAAGCTGCTAGGTCTCTAAGGAGATCATTAAACAACCTTTGCAAAGCCCAGTGATGTTCCCCGTCTAGAAGTTCTTCTGCTCCTCTGTTCCCCATCTGGGCACAGAGGAGCAGAGAGAGAGAGAGACAATGCATGTGTGTGACTTGTGTGCACGTGTGTGTAAGTGACAGTGAGAGACAGAGACACAGGATGAGACAAAGAGAACCCTAGACTGTGAGAGACAGAGGGCACCTAAATTTCCAAAGTAATATTTGGCACCAGTTGTTAAAATTGCAATGTCTCCTTCAGTTAGGGGGACTATACCGAGTTCTGAGCTGCAAAATATTGGAGCACCTCAGACACAAAAGTGAGTAGTCTCCCCAACGTGGGGCTCCCACCCTCACAGTGCTTTTTATCCCGTTTCAGCTCCGATCATACTCCAGATAGTACCGTAGTGTCCTGGCCGGAGACGTAGTGGCATAGTGTCACACCATGTCCACTGCATGTGCACCTCAGGTAGGCAGAGCAATGCTAAGCATCTTCCCGAAGGGCAGGACTTGCAGCTTGTGCATCACTCTACCCGCGTGCCCAGCCAAGCGTCAAACACATGGGACATGCCAACAAAGACTTGTTGACTGACTCCCACACTCCAGAAGGGAAATCCAGCGTGCAAACAAATAGATTTTGATAGGACACAGTCACCACGGTGGAGGAAGCAAGGACAGTGCACAAGAGGACACCAGACAGATATTTGCATGCCCATGTTTATGGCGACATTATTCACAAGACCCAGAAGTGCCATCGTAGATTTGTGGATAAACAAAATGTGGCCTATCCATTCAAAGGGCTATTATTATTCAGCAAAAAAAGGAAGGAAATCCTGACACATGCTACAATGTGGATGCATCTTAAAGACATTTTGCTAAATGCAAGAAGATACAAAAAAGTGTTGTATAATTCCCCTCATATGGAATATCTAGAAGAGGCAGATTTACAGAGACAGAAAGTAGATTAGAAGTCACCAGGGGCTGGGGGAAGGGAGGAGTGGAGAGCGATTGCCTTAACGGTACAGAGCTTCTGTGAGGGGTGAAGAAAAATTCCACAACTAGATAGTTGTAATGGTTGTACCACATCGAATTGTACAATTAAAAATGGTTAAGATGGAAAAATTTATGTTACACATATTTTGCCACAATAAAAATTTCCAAAAAGAAAAAGGACTCAGGGACTGATGGCAATTGCACAGTCTGATATTTAAAAAAACAAAAAACAAAAAACAAAAACCCAGACCAAAGAGGAGAAGAGTTCAGTCATTCTAGAGCATAAGAGAGGGCTTCTAGGAGGCGGCAATAATGGAATGTGCTGTCAAAGGCATTGGTGAAGTTCATTCCAGAAGCAGGAATAGGTTTGCCTCTTACAGTTCCTGGTGGTGAGATATATACGACCTGTTGGACCCTAAGCAGCACCCTCACAAGAGCTCTCTGGGTTCCAGGAGAAGAACCATGCATGTCCCCCAGGGAGTCCACTCTCTACTCTCACCACCCACTCAGAATCTGCACGACTCAGCTTGGCTTCTCCTCCATGAAGCCTCCCCATTTGCCCAGCCAGCACCGATTCTCCCTGCTCTGAATTCTGTTGTACTCCCAAGCTGTTCCACACATCCAAAGATCTTAATTACACACTGCTTTGTATTATTTCCTAAATCAGGGTCCCTAAAGCCATTCTGTGGTTTACTAATCCCTTGAAATACTCTGTGAACAAGCGTTTTCATCATCAGATAATTTGGGGAAATAAGCCAAACAATCACTCCCTCTTGAACAGCCCAAAGCACGTGAGCTTAGTAAAGAAACTGAGAAACAAAGAGTGTTTAACTTTGCCAGTGTGTTTTGCAAAACTATTTGCCCACATGGCTCTGTTTTTTTATTAACACTAGTGAATATCTTGCTGAACGCGTGCTCCTTGGGACCTAGGCAGGGAAATTCTGCCCTGAGAGATCCACAAACCAAAACCTCGTCTTCCCAAGAAGAATGTAGGCTCGCGGAGGGTAGCATCTGCATTTTCAACTCCTTCTCTCCCAGCCTCTCCCAGTGCCAAACACAGCACCTCATGGCGCATCCTGAAGGATCCTGTTGCCTTGACGACCAGCACTGAGTTGCTATTTCAGGACTTTCTCTCCATCTTTGGAACCCCAGGAAAGCAGCAAATGCCATAAGGCATTAGTCTGAGTGTGCAGCACTTTCGGCAAAGTGGCATTAATAATGTGCAGCACATCTCATCAGCCGGGGCTCCCCAAGACAGGCGGGACGAGATGCTGCTGGATGTCACCGTAGCCTCAAGAGCCCACTGCTAAGAGTAACGCTCCATTCTCTTTTATTTTCCCAGCTAATTTGGAAGGTGGGAAGTGGTGCTGCATTGTTTACAGCCTCATTCTTGGAGGTAATATGAGCCCTCCAGTGAGTAACTCCAATCTCTGTCACACCATCTGTTTTGTCATCATCAACAGCTCCACTGTGCTTGTGGAGTGTTGTTCAGGGATGCTGAGGCCCAAGGGCATCCTTCATGCCTCTAATTATGAGAATGGCACAGTCTCCACCTGATCCCAGGGAAGGAGGCATAGACAGGCCTCCTCCCTTCTCAGCTAAGTGCCAGTGGCAACTTCCCTACCTGGGCCCTCAGCTGTTTCCCCTCCATCCTGCCATGAGCCCAGGGACTCTGCCTGGGGTAGAGAGAAGCCTAAGGCTCTTCTAATAGCACCAATCTGCCCACAAAACCCAAAGAAACAGACTGGGCCTGTGAGTGATGGGTGTATCTATGGCCAGTTGAATAGAAACGGTCAAATAGCCGCACTGTGACACATCAGCCACGTTTGCAATGAACTTTTTACCCATCACCTCCCTGGTGTCTAGTACACTTTGGGCCGTGTGAGCCGGTCCAAAGAAAACTGTGCTGTCTGTCCACAGTGCCAGTCCCTGTCTGTGGAGAGTTTGGCTGTCTCAGCATCCCTTTTGTTTAGCCAAGCAGCCTGCAGAGGTTTTGCACAGACATCAGCTCCGCAGAGAGCAGATAACAGCCCAGAGTCACCAGAGTCAGCACTGTCACCAGTAAACGTAAGTTCCTGATAGGACTTCCTCGACAGCCCTTACGATAAACAGTCTCCAACTCTCAGGGTCTGCCCCTAGGGTGCCCCTTATATAAGACCCCCACAGAGCTTAACACAATCCCACTCTTTCTGGTTTGAATTGACCAATCCAGACTTAGCCCAGGAACCCAAAAGAACTCCACCCAAAGACCCTAATAAAGGCATGTGCCAGGCCTGCCATGCTCTGCCTGCCCTCTGCCTTGACCTTCCCGCAAGGCCTCTCAAGGTGTGACGTGTACCTCCTCCAGCATCTGTGGTGGGAAAAATTCTCAGTCAAATAGGCTCTTTGACACCTGGGAGTGCTACTTAACAAGTGTGCACGTAACAAAGTCACAATGCCATCTCAGAAGGAAGGGAGGACTGTCATTTATGAAGAACCCACTATGGGCCGTTCACCACAAATGAGTCTTTCAGAACACCATTTCACTTATTTCTCACAATGACTCTGGCAGGAGAGACTTGCTCCCTCATTTTACAGACTCGCAGGAGGAAAATGAGCTCAGAAAAATTCAGAAATGTCCCAGGTCACACAGCTAGCAACTATGGAGTCAGGATTTGAACCCAGGTCTGCTTGGTTCCCAAGGCTCTGTTTGTCCTGTCTTGTCCCAGACTGCATACATCTTACCTGGGCTCAAACATCTTTTGGTTCATCTTTAGCACCTCTGCCCAGGAACCCAGATAGCCCTACTAAGAGGTGGTTTCTTCCCCAATGCTGCTTTTGGGGCTACTCCTTGGCCCTTCACCTAACTTCACCTGGTCATTCATTTTTCTGCAGATGCCTGCTGCTGATTTCCTGGTGAAGGTAGGGTTGCATTCCACCATTGGCCTCCTGACATCACCCCCTCCCCAGGGCCTGGTACATGGGTCTGGCTTCTGCTTCATGCTCCTCTCTTAGCCCTTCAGTACTAGTTCTCGGGCAGGAGCCTGCCCTGAACTCCAGCCTTCCTAGCCAGAACACTGAGACCCTGACCAGCTCTTCCCAGTGTTCTTCTGGGTGGGGTCACTGATGCACACTGTTCACATTCTCAACACCCAGCTGGGGACCTTACACGAGTGGACAAGGTGCTTGTAAACCGTGCGGGAATGCCCAGAGACCTGGCATGCCACCTGCTGCTTGAAGCCTCCCACCTTTAAACTAGCTTACAACTGTCCCTGTGATCTCTGCATCTACCCCAACCACACCGGGCCTCCCTGTACCACACCTCTGTCTCTCCAGCCCCTGTACAAGATCTTCTGTCTCTTCATGAACTCTGGTTACTGCTTCCAGTCCCCAACCAATTGACATGACCAGGCAGTCTACTGTCATCATGCCTCGGGGATGGAAAATGAGGAGGGTGTGAGTGGAGCTCATCAGAATTGTTGAAGCTTTTTTGAGCTGCAAACCTACAACCCCAGCGGCCACCCACAAGATGTCCCACCACAGATGCCAGTAGCCACCCCATTTCACCCATTGTTTCTTCCTCCCTTGGGTTTTCACCCCCTCCTCTTTATGGTTCGTCCTTCTTGATTTTATAGGAGTGCTTAGTCTCTCCCATACTACAGCCCCCACTCCCAGCTGCATGTGCTCCTATGCCTTTCTTCCTGGGATGAAACTTTTGGAAGCATTCTCTATGTTCAGCACCTCCAGCTTCCAAACTCCTAGTTAATTCTCAGTCCACCGAAGTCTGCCTCCCCCTGCTTCACGGAACTACTCTTACAGAGTCACCAATGGCCACTCATTACTAATTCCAATAGACACTTTCTCCATTAGGGTCTTTCTAGAACTTGAAGGCAGTGATGTCCAGCCCTCCTGCTCTAAACCCCGCCTCCTTTGGCTGGTGGGACAGACATTCCCACCTCACTTTCACTTAGCTCCCCCTCCACCCCTCTTGCTGTACCCACCCCCAAATGCCCCATTCCCAGGGCACACTCCTCAGTCTCTCTCTCCTTTCACTCACCCTTCCTTACCCAAACCCTGAGTACTAACAACACACAACTCCACACTCCCAGCTCTGGCTGTTCTGCCAAGCTCCAAACCCAGATATACGTCCAGCTATTCTGAGAGTCAACACTTCAAATACCCATCCACAAACTCTCCAAATGCCCGAGCCAGTGTCCCAACCCCTCCCTTGCCCTCATGCCCACATCCTACCAGGCACCACGTCCAGCCAATACTACTCCCTCCCTCTAGAATCTGACCTCTGGATTCCATCTTCATGGCCCTAGCCTACGTTCTCAAGCCTGGTCATCCTCGGGCTGGATCCCTGTAGAAACCTTCTAGCTGGTTTCTGCCTTGTGGATTCTCTATCTATCACTGCCAGGGATCTCTTTCTAAAACGTCAATATGATCATCCCAGCTTAACTCCACCAACGGCTCCAGGGTGGGCTTTGGGGAAAATTCCAAATTCCCAATGACCTAGACCCTGAATTTCTCTCTATCCTCATTTTATCCCCCTCCCTCACCCCATCCCTCACACTTGGCCTTCAGATCACATCACTCTTCTCAGTATGCCCACCCTCCTTCACTCCTGCTGTGACTTTTGCCTGGAAAGTCTCCTTTGTCCTATTGTCTCATTCTTACTCATTTCTCAGACTTGTGACATGAGAGTGCCTCTTCCAGGAAGCCTTATCTGACCAGCATCCAAGACACCTGCATTTCCTCTAAGCTGCCATCTGCTTAGGTATGCATCTCCCTAAAGAGACTGAAATCCCTGAGGGCAGAAACAGGTGAGTGCCCGGAATTGCATTTGCAAGCACTCAGTGAGGGTCGTGGGTGCCTGGACTCACATGCAAACCCTGCAGGACAACATGGCGCTTGCAAGAAGATCCAGTAGCCCAGAGAAGTTGCCGGTGTCCCCACCAATTCCAGTAACCCAGTGCTAGTTCCCCTTGTTTCACTTTTGTCTAATTGTCATTTTTCCTGGCTGATCTTGTCACAGGGAAGCGATGGAGAGGAAGATGCTGCAGAGAGCGTAGGGCACCCTTTTGTCTTGGGGACATCTGCTACACGATGTCATTGTCACTCCCAGTGCGAGTGTGTTTGCTCTTGCTCAGAAGATCTGGCGACAAGAGAGTGAAGCAGAGAAGTGCCAGTCCTCCTTCCTGGGAGGTGCTCTAAAGAAGAGCATCACTCTCTTTCAATCTCTCTCTCTCCCCCCCACCTCCCTACCACAAGCTCCCTTCCAGTCTGGCACTGGCCCTGCTGGAGGCAGGAAGCCCTTGAGTGTTGTGGGCCTCCCTGACCAGGCACCAGGCCAGGTGCTGACCATCCATGTGTCACTTATCTTCACAGGAGCCCTAGGAAGCCAGGACCATCTCAGAGAGGTCGCCTCCTGTGTTAAAGTCATGGGGCTAGTAAGTGGTAGGGCAGGAGCCCCAGTTAGTCTGTCTCCAGAGCCCACACTCTCCAGGTTACCTCCTAAGATGTCCCTCCTGTCACAGGACCAACTCAGGGTTCTCTAGCCGAGTTCAGGGAAGACACTTTAATATGAATGCCAAATGACGAATGCTCTTCATCTCCACTTGGGATCCTACACTTAACACTCTTTCCAAAATAATTCTGAGGATTCCCAGGGGGTTGGGATGTTTTAAGAAGGTCAAAACGTACCAATACCTAAATGCATCAGATGCTGCCACACCCAACTGTTTGAACATAACATGAGAGTTCTACAGGCCAAAGTGGGATCCCTGGATGATCTTTCCAATCCAGGAGGATGGAGTAAATCAGACAGGTATTTGGATTCCAAGTCTGGCATTCTCAGGTGCAAGTCACAGCTCCCTAGGCATTAGTTTCCTGCTTTGCACAGTGGGCAGGGTGCATGCAGTCACAGCGCCTCCTTGCAAGGCCAGCACGGGGACAAAAAATCAAGGCTGCCAAGGATTGCACTGTCCCTTGAACATGGTATGTACTAAGGAAATGGAAACTCATTATTTTTAATTATAATTGCCTTCATTTTTCCTACCAAATTACAGGAAAGCAGAGAGGGGGCAGGACATTTTTCTAATATCTGAAGTAATCAGCCCAGACATGACTGAATTGGGGTCGCTTCATTCAGGAATCAGTTTAAATCTCACCTTTTTCAGTAAGTCCTTCCCATCAGAAAATAGGTAATCTTCACATGAAATGTTGCCATGATTGATTCCTCATGTCTGCCATGAGAGAAGGAATAGGAGAATAATACCCAGCATTTCCCATGCCATTCATCTGTTATCACTGGACTTGATGACCACTTGATGACCTTTCAGTCCTGACTTTCTAAGATGATGTGTGTGTGTGTGTGTGTGTGTGTCCACTACTTCATCTCCCCTAAGGAAACAGAGCGTGCATCTCGCCACAAAATATGAATGCCATCAATGGCCACTCGATCATTGTAGCATTATTTCTCCGCCCTACAAACTTTTGGTCTTTTTGAATTCTATGCTACAATACAAAAATCCCCAATAATCGTCGTCATCTGACCTTATCTCAGTTAATACCAGTACTAGCATGTAAACATAAAATGCCTCAACTCATTAGCATATAAACATAAGACACATTTTTTCTCATTAATGCCACAACTATGCTATCAAGCCTCCCCTTTTCCTGGACTAGTCTTTTAACATCTAATTCAATTTCATAATTTCTGAATCAGCTCCATGTAACAAAACACCCTTGTTTCTCTTCTTCACGTGGTCCCATTCACTCTGCAACATACTCTTGTGTTTAATGCTAATCTCTTCCCTGTCTGTCAGTGCTAGCTGAGACAGGACATGTAAGAAAGTTGCAGGGGAGGGCTCTGTTCTCTCAGGTGGGCCAGCAGGTGGTGTGGAAGGGTTGGCATCACCATTGTGGCTTAAGCATGGATGCCTCTGACCATGGCGGGGGGGGGGGGGGGGGGGGGCCGGCGCTCGCCATTGCCAAGCCACAGAGCAGGATTGTCTCTGCCTCCCCATCTCACCTCCAGCACTCCCTGAGACCTCTCCTTTCTTCACCTCCTCTGTCCCCTGCCCCAGTGCACCAGGCAGCACAACCAGCCAGCCAGGCTCAGGTAAGAACTATGTCTTAGCCTCTGACAGTGAGTGGTAGAAGGTGCTTCATGCACTCCAATCACAGGAGAAGGCATAGAGAGGGCAAGGAAATTTTCAAACCTTATCTCCATGGGGAGTAATTGCTCCTGCCCTACAAACCCCCTGTTCACCCTAAAGATTCTGCCCTGTCCTCATGGCCCCCATGCATTTTCTTCAGTGACTGCAGTTTGGGAGAGGGGATGGAGCTGGTTTTGCTGAGTTAGCAACTCTCAGCCAACTCCAGAGTACAGGAGCTGGCTCCAGTCAATAGGATAGAGAAGTAATCCCCTGTTGCCACCACCCCACACACACTGCCAGGCACTGCAGACCATCCTATCACACAGGGTCATTAGTTACCTCCCAGCAGATGAGGCTGGTGGCAGCAGCCAAGCTGAGCCCTGACATCACCACTGCCCACAGCCTGGGTCCAGATATCCCAGGGGTTCTAATGTGAGCTAGTGTCCAGGGCAGAGGACTGCAGGTCTGAATGGGAAGCCCAGGTTTGCTATCCTCCATGAGTTAGCCGCCTTGGACTTGCCTTGCAGTGACTGCTTGTAAAATGGAAGTGCAGGAAGAGAAAGGAGGCAGCCCTAAAACCCACGTCTGAGTTCTGTTCACACTCGCTCAGCTGGCCTCAGTGTCCGGGATGAATTGTGTCCCCCTCAATCCATATGTTGAGCCCTAACCTCACCCCTCCCTCAGAATGTGACCATTTGAAGACAGAGACTTTAAAGAGGACATTAAGTTAAAATACGGACATTAAGACTGTCTCAAATCCAATGTAACTGGTGTCCTTATGAGAAAATCTGGACACAGAGGGAAGACCCTGTGAAGACACAGGGAGAAGATGGCCATCTGCAAGCCAAGACAAGAGGCCTCAGGAGAAACCAACCCTGCCGACACCCTGATCTTGGACTTCCAGCCTCCAGAACTATGGGAACATACATTGCTGTTGTTTAAGCTGCTCAGTCTGTTGCGACTGAAACTCAGGAATGGGTGGGGTCTCCAGTTACTTGAATCCGGAAGGAAGACCCTAACCCAGCCTCCAGGAGAGTTGGGAAGGGCCAGAGAGTGTAAAAACAGCCATGAAAAAGGCAAAGGCAACTTCTCCAGGGGTCACAGCTATGGCAGCAACTGGTGCCGGGAGGCCGAGGGCTCTCCTGGGGGCCACTGTCCTGCCCAGCACAACACCACCCCTGAGTGGCTCTGGGTCTCATGGACAATGTAGCCATGAGTGTGGGCATTAAAGGAACCTCAGTTCTCTCAGAAAAACACATCACCACCCTGGCATGAGAAAAAAGAGTCGCCTCTCTTTTTCGTAATTTTCCTGAGTAGTCATTAAAAATCCCATAGACATCTCCTCTAAAATCTTATATTTTAAAGTATGGTTTACAAAAATCCTATGTCCCAATTGCATTGAACTTCTCTCCATTCCTTCACTTGTCCCGAGAGGTGGTCTTAGTCAAGACAAATGAACAAAAGTCACTACATATATTTATTCTCACAATATTCCTTTTACAATGGTGTCAAACACTATAAGATATTTATAAATACACTTACGAAGGAAGGTACAAGATACACATGAAGAAAACAATAAATGTTTATTAAAATACATAAAACAAATTCTGAAAAATTGGAAAAATATGATATGTTCAGTGTTCCCAAAATTTAATATATAATTTTAATGCAGTTCTGCATAGAATCCTGATAACAGGTGTTGTGTGTGTGTGTGTGTGTGTGTGTGTTAGTTTCTGGAGTTGTCTAAGTGTCTTAAAGAATCATCAATCAATTTAGTTTTGGTCAAGGAATGGATAAATCAGTGGAACATGACAGAGAACCCAGAACTAGATGCCTCTGTATGTGAAAATTTAATTTAATTTATGACAAAGATGGCAGTTTACTTCAAAGGAAAATAAATGGATAATTTATAAATGTGCTGGCAAACTCATTATCAAGCTGAAAAAAGTAGAAACAGATACCCCACATTATCTCTTATACAAAAAAAACCTTTCAGACATATTAAGAACATAATATAAAAAGTAAAATCAAAAATTTTGCCAGAGAATCTAAGTGACTACATGTAAAATTGGACAGTCAATCTCCTAAGACTAGAAACCTACAACTATGAGATAAAGACCCATATACTTAAGTGTATAAAATTTTAAACTTTAGTGTGCAAAAAACCATAAACAAAATCAAGAGACAAATAATCAATCTGGAAAAAGGATTTGGTACAGATGCTAGACAAAAGGTAGTATCTGTGATATAGACAGAGCTCTTGGAAATTTAAAAGAAAAGATAAACACCACCATATAAAAATGGAGCCAACCGTGCATTCACAGGCAGTTCACAGAAGAGCAGGTCTGCATGGCTGATGGATGCGTGAAGAGATGCTCACATTCACTGCTAGTCAGAGAAGAGCACGTTAAAGTCACAGTGAGATATCACTTCATGCTCGTCAGAGTGGCAAGCACTGGAAACACAGCTACAGCATTTATTGCGAGCAGGGCAAGGCTCTCCTCAGATGTGAGGTATTTCCACCTTTTGGAAAGCAATCTGGTAGCATTTACCACGAAATTAAAAATCAGACATCTGTGACCAAGATCTCCCCTCTTTGCCACATAAATGAAAGCAACAATTGGTTAAATGCAGCCTTCTTCATATGGCTAAGACCTAGAATCAGAATGAACGGTCATAAATGGAAGGAGAGCTGAATAAACGGTGGTCCATCCCCACAAGTGAACAGAGTCAGCCATTGAAAAGCGAAGATGAGAGTCATACCAGGTGATTTACAGCAGTGTTTCCCAGCCGTTTTTCAGTCACCCACCCCGTGAATTTTAATACCGCGGATACACTGCACATCTGCTTATGCTGTCAGAAAGGACGGAGTTCTGAGGGCCGGAGACCATTGTAATACCTATATTTGTTCACCTCCTAGGAACCAATTTTTTGTCTCCTTGGGGTCAATATTACCCATGTTAAAAATGCACGACTTAGAGGGACTCCCACAAGGTCCTCTAGAGTAATACAGAAAAGCACTTATAAAAAGACGCTGTTATTTGTAAAATAAACAGTGACCTGAAAACTCTACATGTGTGTGTGGGCATCTGTATAGAATTAGATAAACACAAACATGGAGAAGAATGCACCTGCATTAGTAACGTGGGCATGTGGGAGGGCTACAGCGGTGGGGGTGGCAGTGAGGCAGTGAACTGATAAGACTGCCTGGGGAAGGAAAGGGTGAGAAATGCAAGAAGGGGAAAGGGAGAGAGAGTGAGAGTTTTTTAAAGCATATGAATGATTGAATTTATATATCGTGTAAAATTATGTATTAATGTGAATATATAAATACTGTAAATAAAACATAACAATTATTTTTAAAATTATAAGGACTCAACAGCCTTGAACATTTCCTTTTTTAAAAGACTTTTAAATTTATTTGTTAGAGAGGGGAAAGGGAGGGAGACAGAGAAGGAGTGAAACATTGATGATGTGCTTCTCACACGACCCCAACTGGGGACCTGGGCCACAGCCCAGGCATGTGTCCTGACCAGGAATCGAACCAGAAACCTTTCAGATTATAGGCTGGCACTCAACCCACTGAGCCACACCAGCCAGGCAACAGCCATGAACATTTCTTTAGAGAAAACCACATGTGGCTAGCCTAACGTCACCTACAGTTCAGCCACATCCACATCTCTGACTCCCAAACAGGCTGATCCTTTCAAAACTCCATACCTTTGTGCACCCTGTTTCCTCTGCCTCAGATGCTGTTATGGGTTGAATAGCGACCCTGAAAAATTCATGTTGATGTCCTAACTCCCAGTACCTCAGAATGTGACTTTATTTGGAAATAGGGTCTTCACAGAGATAATTAAGTTAAAGTGGGATCTTAGAGTGGGTCCCAATCCAACATGACTGGGGTCCTTATAGAAAGGAGAAAGTTGGGTGCAGAGACAGCCATGAAGTGAGGGAAGCCGACACGGTGATACACAGAGAACACCTTGTAAAGATTAGAGCTACCCTTAACCACAAGCCAAGGAAGCATTGGCAGCTGGGAGAGAGCCTGGAGCAGGTCCTCCTCTAGAGCCTTCAGGGAAAGCATGACCTTGAAGACACACTTGATCTCTGACTTCTATCTTCCAGAACTGTGAAAAAATAAATTTCTATTCTTTAAGCCACTCCATTTGTGGTACTTTGTTAAGAAAGTCCTAGGAAACTAATACCCTTCCCTCTTATCTGGCTGGCGAGTGCCCTTGCATCCTACAAGATCTACATCAAAGTTCATACTCTCTGCAAAGACTTTCCAAATGAATCACCCCTCTCCTCTTCTGTGTCCCAATGGTATCTTGTGTGTGCCAACCTGTAACACTCAGATATATGATTTAAATTACTAAATATAATACTAATAAATTTAATAATTTAAATCATATTTGAATTATTTCTTTTCTGCTAGATCTTGAACCCCTTGAAGACAAGGGCCACGTGTCTTTGCACCTCCTTTTGCATCCTCGGAGCCTAGTACAGTGCTTACAGACACAACGTAAGTGGTTCCCAAACATTTGCTAAGTGAACAGAAAATATCCAAAATTAAGCTTTCTGCCCTGTCACCTCAAAGCAGGAAATCAGCGAGAGAACCTTGGACAATAATATTTCTGTCTTGGCAAGGCTCCTCAATTCTAACAAATTGACTTAGTAATGAAAATGTCTTTAATGGGGTCAATATGGCAAAATGTAATTACCTTCCTAATTGAAATCTAGAACTTTAGAAGTATTTAATGGGAGGCCCAAACTGTCCTTCAGAGCAAGGATGCGAGAGCAACTCTCCAGCATGACACCCAGGAAGGTGTCATCTTAGCAAACCACATTGGAGGGCAGCTCGGGCACTTCCACGTGATGAGTGTTCCCCTTAATCACTGTGAAGATGCCATCAACCAGGGCTGGCGGGAGCCCCTGTGCTCTGGAAGGAGGAACACTTTTTTTAACACGCACAATTTTCCATCGCCACTTCGTGCTCATGCTCAGCACTTGGAGGAAAGAAGAGGAGCCTCACTTCCTGAGTCAGTGAACATTACACAAAGGCCTGACTACACAGAACTCACAGAATCTTGGAAATTTGGCTTCCTCCCATCACCTGGGAAGCCCTGGAGCCTGACACGACTGTGGGGTTGTCCCTGGCCTCTCGCAGGCTGGGATCCACACGGAGGGCCAGCCTCCTCTGAGTTGAATGCAACCCCTCCTCCTGCTTGTAAGGAAGCCACTGTTAAGTGGGGATCCGTGATAACATGCTGCAGGGCAGCAGATGGCATCTATATTTAGAGGCTCTTCAGAGGAAGGATTAATGCCATTAATGAGAAAATGCGAGTCGAGTGTTCCAAATGAATTCTTCAGAAAAACCTCAATTTGTCCCCTGTTACAAATTGAGTTGTGTCCTCCTCCAAGATTCATGTATTGAAATCTTGACTCCCAGGACCTCAGAATGTGACAGTAGTCGGAGCTGGGGCTTTAAAGAGGTGATTACATTAAAATGAGCTCATTAGGGTACACCTTAATTCGATAGGACAGGTGTCCTAAAAAAAGGGAGATTAGGGCACAGACACACAGTGGGACGACCGTGTGAGGACACAGGAAGAAGGCAACCATCTGCAAGCTGAGAGAGGCCTCAGAAGAAACTAACTCTGCCTCTACCTTGATCCCGGACTTCCAGCCTCCAGAACAGTGAGAAAATTTTCTGTTGTTTAAGCTGTCCAGCCTGTGGTACTTTGTTATGGCAGCCCTAACAAACTAATACCTCCCCCTGCTCCTAGGACACAGCACCATCTCCTTAGCTTGGCACGTATTGCCCTTGGTACCTACCCTCTTGGGCCCCTTCCCAGACTCTACCTGCTCTAAGCATGTGGCCCTTCTTACTGTTACCCCAAACATATCATAACCTTCTACACCACAGGGCCTTAGCACATGAACTGCTCTCTATGGGGATCACTCTCCTCACTGTCACCCTCCTCTTAACTCATGTTCACCTTCCAAACTCAATTCAAATTCCCCCAACCTTTCACTCCAACTGCACTACAGTCAGTTGCTTCCTGCTTTCCCTTTCTTTTACTTTCTCTTTAAGCCTCCCATCTGGCCAAAGCAATTTGGGAGACCAGCCCGTGTCTCTCTCAACTTTGACCTCTTACACATAAGTATCCCTCAGTCAATGTCTGTAGAATAAAAGAACTCATTCATGAAGGCCTATGAAGGAGTCACAGAGTGAGAAAGAAGAGTCTACAAGTGGCCTGCTAGTCTTTGCCACCTGAAATGGCCTCATGGATGTGACAGACACAAACAACTGGAACAACAACTGATGCAATGACAGAAGCCACATATAAACCAAGAAAAGACTTGGGGCTCAGAATTAGGAATTCTGTTTTCTAGGCCTACTTCTGGCACTGACTTTCCACGGGACTTGACCATTCACCTAACTTTGCTCTCAGTCTGAAGTTGGACCAGCTCATCTCTAGTTCTGAAACAAATCCTAAGAGACTGTGATTGTATAGTCATGGACAAAATAAAATTAAAACCTTTTGCCTTCCCACTTCCACACTCATTCATGCATTAATTTGTTGTGCATTCGTTGAACACCTATAACTTGCCAAGAGAGTTAGATGTTTTCCAGGGAAGCAACATTGAGCAAGATCTTGCAGGAGGTTTAGAAATGAGAAAATAGCATTTCCAAAGAAATTGACTTTCCCAACTTCACAGAATCTTTCCAACTCTAAAAATATTATGTTTTGCCATTCCAGTCACAGGCAGTACTTCTGTTAAACATGAGGAGTGGAAGGAGGGGGATAAGTTCCAGTGTTGGGAACACAGCAGACAAAGGTCAGAGGTAGAAGAGCAAAGAGCCCATTGTGGAGCATGAGAGCCATATTCTAGAAAAGTTAGACACCCACAGGGGGTGGGGAGGAGGACACACTTTAATTTTGGATGCACTTTGAAGGGGTTTAAATATTAACCTGAGGAGTCTTTACAGAATTCAGGACAACCCATGAGTATTTCTTAGCAGGGGAGTGAACTAAGCAGGTGTGTGTGTGTTGGAGGAAAAACCTGTTGGAAGATGCCTGGAAGTGGGGTGGAGAGGGTGATTCTGGAGATAAGAGCCAGTTCAGAGACCAAAGAAATGGCTCAGGAGATAGTGATGAGGTCAAGTCCAGGAGGGAGAGAGTAGAATAGATTTACTCAGGCCTGTTCAGCTCTCAGAGACCCCGGCTTCCTCCCATCACTGTCTACATCTGATTTCCTGGCAGGCCGGTCCCAGCAGGACTGCTGATCATTTCACAGATCCCAAATCCCCAGGAGCTTTAAATTCAATCACCAGTTGGAATTCCTCTCATCTCATCTGCCCCAATCCATTACCACCACCATGCACATGCACACACATACACACACACACACACACAAAGAGTTCTTGCTTTTCATGGGAAACCAGAACGTTGTGTAGCCTATTATTTAGTTTAGAGAAGATCTATGGGGTTTAAATTGAAAGCTTCAGACAAATTGCTTTTGAAATTGAAAGGGGGGGAAGTAGCCAGCTATGTCATCAATTTAGGAGGATAACTAGAGTTTTCAGTTGCTACCCTAGCCTGTTTATCCCACTGTTACTTAAAATAAAAGGCCACAGCTGAGGACTTTAAATTTCTCAATCTGGGTCTTTGACAGGACACTGAAGGATCCATCTGTAGAATTCTCTATTTTTCATTAAGACCCACGCCTTTTCTTTCCCAATGAATGAAGATGGTGCGTCAATAGCAAGCTGAGACTCATTCTCTTCCTCCCTCTCAGCGGAGTCCTTCAGAAAACTGGCCAGATAATTGGGTTTAGATGGAAGGGAAGTGTAGAGCCAGGGCTTCCGAGAACAGGAGACAGCCTGCCCTGCCTGAAGAAGGAGAATACAGCATCCATGAACCTCTGAAAGCCCTGGGCTCCGAGGATCTTGAGCAAAGAACAGCCTCTTACTGTCCTGTGATATCTGCAAACACATCTTGGGAACTGTGAGACAGTTTGCAAATGTGCTACTGCTGTTGTCTATATAATATTACAATTTTTATCCCTCCAGGATGATGGGAACCTCCAGGATGCTAAGACCCTAATTTTACCCAGAAGCAGAAAAAAAAAGTATTTCCCTCTCTGAAATACCACCTTAGAGAATTGCTTCTACATGACATGAATTTCACCTCTCCCAATATGTTAGATGTCAGAGATTGGGCTGGAATCCTGACTCAGATACTTTGAGACTAAGTGATGTTGATCCAGGGAAGAAACATTTCTGAGATTCAGGTTCCTCATTTGTTAACTTGAAGTAATGATGGCACTTGCATCCTCACACAGTTGCTTTCAGAATTAAATAAGATGATGCATGTAAAAAAAATTTTTTTGGTAAAATGTTGAATATAGGGCCCAGCATGGAGTAAGTGCTCAGTAAATCATAGCTATTACAATCATCACTGTTCCCTTTTACCAAACTTGAAAAAAGCCAACTTGGAATCTCACCCTACTCTCTAAAAAAATCTACAGCTAGCCCTGCTCTCAGGTCTAAGTATTTAAAAATATTTCACATGAGAGGCAGGCTGGCTGGCAGGGGAGGGAGGACTGAGATATCTGGGAAGGGAAGGCATCACAGATGGCCCATCAGGAACTTCACAGAGTGTCACATCCAGAGGTACCTGCCAGCTCAACCAGGGATGAATCTTCGATGAGGACCAGATGCTACTAATTGGCGAGGAATCCTGTGGCTGCCACCCAAAGAAGAGAACAAATTCTTTGTCACCACATGGTTGTTTTCTCCTTCCAAATGGAAAGTGTTAACTCTTTCAAATAGTCACACCAGCTCCAGTCAACAAAAGCCCATGTCCACATATAGGAAATTCTTCAGAAAGAAACTGGAACACTTATTTTATCAATTCTGATTATCTGCTCAACAAGCAACCCTCGGCACAGTCCTAGCTGATGTTTGGGAGGACCGTTGATGACACTCTGTGGATGAGACCCAATAGCAGGACCCAATGTAGGACCTAGAAGCTCAATGTTTCTACTCTCCACTCACTCCTCCCCTTGAACCACTCCTCACCACGTCTCTCTCCCTTCCAAATAGTCACGTCTTTCAAAGACAAGGACTGTTGTGCCCTATGCTGGGAGTTCTCAGAGCCTAACCAAGGGCCTGTCACATGGTAGAGTTTTGCTCAACAAGTACATAAATATGACCTGGACACCAGTTACGTTTTCAGGATTTCCTGCCTCCTCAATTCCCATTCCTCAAATCAACACCATCTGCTCCCGTCTCATCACATGATTTTCTATCTCTTGAATACATCATGTACTCCCACATATCCATGCCTCCCTACACACTTGTCTTTCTGTCTTCAGTCCTCTGCACTGAATGGGCCAAACCCCATAAAAGGAGAATGTTATAGAGTAGAAGTCATAAAAAATGTGGCCTTTGACTCCAGCCCACTGCCTGTTTTTGTCAATAACAATTTATTGGAATACATCCCTGCCTGTTTGTTCACATACTGTCTATGACTGCTCCGTGCCAATGGCAGAATTTAGGTAATTGAGAGGATGTATGGCCTTTCAAGCCCCAAGTATTCACTTTCTGGCCCTTTTGCAGAAAAAAAGTTGCTAACCCTCATTTTAAAGGCAAAAGCACGGTCTGCAGAGTGAGACGGACTTCAGCTGGAATCTTGGTTCTGCCATGATTCATTAAACAGTGATGGGAGAGACTCTTTACCAGTTGGAATTGTGGTTACTTCTCTATAAAAAGGAGATAAGAAGATCTATTTTACAAGGTGTTTATAAAGACAGGATAAAGTACATGTGAAAAAAGGTACTGCTGTGGTATCTGACAGAGGGTATGTATGATCAACTGATATTTCCTTATCTCCCCTTCCTCTTTCCCTGTGTATCAGTCAGCTCAGGCTGCATAACAAAGTGCCACAGACTGAGGAGCTTAAGCACAGGAATTTATTTTTCTCCGTCTGGAGGCTGGAAGTCCAAAATCAAGGCACCAGCATGGTCAGGTGAGGATACTTTCCTGGTTCATAGACACCTAACTTCTCAATGTGTCCTCACAGGGTGGAGTGAGAAAGCCTTGTGAGGTCTCTTTTATAAGGTCATTAATCCCATTCGAAAGGGCTTTACCCTCCTGACCTAATCACTTCCAAATGACCCCACATCCTAATACCATCAGCTCAGGCATTAGGCTGTACTATTCTAGATGGTACAGCTACAATGTGGAAGAAACCTAGGTTCCCAAGGAGGCAGAGAGATGCCCTGGAGAATAGTGAGACCCACATCAGACTGTATCAGGATCAGCAATGCCCTCATTTTGCTTGAGCCACTAGGATCGCAGGGTTTATTTGTTACTGAAGCACAGCATAGCCTTTCCTGTCTAAGGCACATCCTTATCACAGCCAAAACAGACCCACAATTTTATTTTCTAAGTACTCTATTCCTTGAACGTGGGTATTGGCAAATCATGCTACTAGGCACATGGGTCATGCCAAAAGTTGGCAATCCAGCAAAATGGAAAAGATAAGCAAATATCTATACAGAGAGCAAAATGGCATACCTGTCACTGGGGAGAGACAAAAGTACTATTAGCAGCCTTCTGACGATGGTGTGAACTAGAAAGACCAAAAAATCCATCCACCGGAAAATAACTAAAAATGCTGGATTATTTTTTTAAATGTCTTTTTAAATACACAGCCTAGTAGTCTAAAAAGTAAGAAAATCCTTGGAAGCCAAAAATTGAAATAGGAGCAGAAACCCAGGAGTGGAGCAGAATGCTGAGTCCAGCAGCTGTCAAGTCTGGGGTCTCTTTCAGTCCCCCCAGGTTCCTGCCCTCCCACCTGTGGTCACACAGGGGAACGAAGACAGCCCAGGATCTACACCAGGCTGGCAATGAGATCAGACATTCCTGTGCACTGCCAGGCTCCCTGGGGGCTATACTTTCAATGAGACAAGAACTAGGAAAAAAAACTCTTCCCTTGCAAAAGAAGATGAAGGGGTAAGCCTCATTGCTTAGAAGGAAGAATGTGGGGGCAGGAGATGAGATTATTTATTAATTTCCATTGAAAATTCCCAGTGCCAATTGTTCACTCATAGAGGTTTGGTGACTGAGTTGATTCTATTTGATTTTTTGAAGCCCAGTTTGAGAGCTTAGTTCAAAGTAGTCCTGAATTGGTAGTGCCTCCGAGTTACTGGCCAATGTCCCCAAGAAAACTGATGCAAATGTGCATTCTCTGGACATGCCCCCAAAGAACTATCATAGATAAATATTTCAATAAATGAGTTTACAACTAAAAATCATAAAACTTATGACAAAAAATGTGAGAGCCAACAACAACAACAAAGAAAATATAGAATTAAAGCCACAATGAGGGCTTTGCCATGCATACAGAACGTCCCTGTAGGTGGTCCCAGGGGACAGTGAGGTGGCCCAATCCAAGAACTGAGTATGAGGGTTGAAAAGGAAGGGCTCACAATGTCCGGAGGTCCAGAGTGGTATCCCTAGTGGCAGTAGGGGTGTCCCCTGTTGTGGAAAAAAAAACAAAGGGATTGGAGGGTCAAGCACTGGAAGAGTGGCAGCATAGCAAAGGAGGCAGAATTCAAACTCAGGTTCACAGAAGACACAAAGCTGGTCAGGGAGGCCAACACCTGCCCTCAACCCCTGACATGGGTCTGGTCCACAGTGGTGTGAGCTTCTCCACTGGCACTGGTCTGTCCCATCCTCCTCTGTGTCAGCTAATTAGGGTGATAAAGAAATGCAGCCCATCAGCAATTTGATGAAAATGAATGAACAAACTCAGAGTCTTGGTCAGCTGAGGCTGCCATAACAAAGCACCAAACACTGGGTGGCTTATAAGCAACAGAAGTTTATTTCTCACAGTTCTGGAAGCTGTGCATTCAAGATCACGGCACCAGCATGGTTCTATGGGACCTCTTTTCCCAGTTGCAGGCTGCTGACTTCTTGTTCCACACATAGTGGAATGAGGGTAAGAGAGATTTTGGGGTCCCTTTTGTAAGGGCACTATTCCATTCATGAGGGCTCCACCCTCACGACCTTATTGCCTTCCAAAGCCACCCCCTCCAAATATCATCACATTGAGATTTATAATTTCAACACATGAATCTTGGGGAGATGAAAACATTCAGTCCATAACACTGTTTTATTTGATTTTGACTAGAACATAAACTCAGACCTGTGAAAGAAATAAAGTTAGTGAATGATGAAAATGAGTTAGCCAAACTCCTTCAAAATGAAAAGGCAGAGAGAGAGAGACAAAGAGATATCTGAGTTCAGAAGTGGCTAAGATCAAGAGTAAATAGTCAGCTTCACAAAATTAGCCCTTTCAGTTCCAATCTTTTATCCTTTAATCATCTCCAGCCATGGACACGGCTCTTCACATGAAGACAAGGGCTCAGACTGAGCACAAGGATGATGAAGGTGAAATACTATTATATTTAATACTATAATGTCATTAATGCAACTGCAGTCAGAGATCAAGGACTTTTCAAATTAATTATGTCTTGTTCCAACACACACCATGAAATGGGCTTTCTAAATCAGACTGACACTTCCCAACCTTTTCTTTATTAAGATAATTCTATTTTATTTCTCAGATCTTTGCAGTCTAGGCGAGTTTTATAAATATTTAAGAGAGAAAAAATAGGCTGGATAATGCATGAATAGAAAGCAGTTGACTGAGATAGAGGTGCTGTGAGAACTCACTTTAGAATCTTCCTGCCTGCAGTGCACAAATTCTGCAAATCTAGATAGTCCTTCCCCTTTGGGGAATGATTAGCAGTCCCTGTAAGTACACTGAGAGCTTGTATAGTCTTCGTGATTTGCATTTTCCATTTTAGTGCAAGTGTAAGGAGGGAAAGTCGCTGCCTGACTTATGCTCATTAAGTTCCCTCTGAATTGAGTCTTTACGGTCGGCAGTAAAAATTAGGCAAGATATTGATAACTTGCCTAGTAATGGTCTCTCTAGGGTGGACCTCTAATTGCTTGAATGACTGATCATCTGCAGAAACCACTCTCACCCCTCATTTTGGTCTCCAAAGAAATTCAAGTGTGCACGAAATCCATGCGCCTCGGAAATATTTGAGGAACTTGTTACTCGTCCACACAGATCAGGCAGGGGGATGTGTCTATTATGAGGGTGACAGCTGCCTTTGTGGCTGGTGGAGTGTTTTGCATGAGCCCCATTGCTGGTTTCCAGGACGGGACCATCAGCTTCCCCACGCTTAGTGCAGTTGGACAACTTCTTCAAAGGAAACGCTTTCTGTGAAATGCCCCCAGTTGCCATGTCACCGTTGACTAATTGCCACGATAATCGGTTCTAACCACTTACCTTCTGAAAGCATCACTCTTGACTTGATCACTTAATTCTCAAAATGCCTTCGACTGATGGGAAAGTATGCTATTTTACTTGCAAAGCTGATTGCAAATTATTTTCTGATTGCAGGTTTATTTTGTTTGTGACAAAATGTTTCCTGCTAATTGCTGAAATAATCTTGTAGGAACTGGCAGTTGAACACCTAATTTATTAACCCACTGTAGTTTCTCCCTAATCCCTGTTTTCATCCTTTTATTTATTTTAAACACCTATTTACAGGATCATTAATCCTCATCAATATTGTCTGGAATCCTTGAACTACCAGGGCTGCTTCTGCAAAGAAAACTATACGGTCAATGAAACTCAACCCTCAACAATATGCCTTGCTCGCTGAGCTTTCCTTCTGGGAGCTGAGTGGTTGAAAAGAAGGCTTCACAGCTTGATCCATGAATGGGCAATGGAAAGCAATAGAAGTGAATCTTGTTAATCAATAGAAAACTGTTTGTTCTTCTTTTGCCTCCAGCCAGCCAGAAAATTTATGGATGCCAGTTTCTTTTTTTGAATAGCCACAGGTAGACAGAATGGTAAGACTCTTTTAACAATATCTGTATCTGGATAACACGTTTTAAAGATATTTTGACCTAATATTAAGCAGAAGGAAGACTAGTACAGACTCTTCAGACAAAAAAGACACTAGTGGCAGAAGTGACCTGGTACAACTCACTTATTATACAAGTGTGGAAACTGAGGCACTGGGCCTTGAGCAAATTGACCAGAAATCCCATGCTATTTCCGACTGAGTTGAAACTGACAAAGGGAAGCCCACTGCAGCTCAGTTATTTGACTTTAGCTTCCATCCTCAAGATTTCCCCTGGTTACTTTGCATTTGAGTTGGAAGGGAACTGTTGGACATCAATGTTCACTTTCCTAGGGGCATGTGCACAATTACAGAAGATAATTGATTTTCCTGAACACTCACCATGGAGATGACAGTTTTATTTCTTTAAATGTTGCTGAAGGTTAAAACAGATCACATCTGAACCCAAAGACTTATCTTGGAGACTACCTTTCATGGAGCTGTCTTGACAAATGTCAGTCCATGCCAAACAGCAGAGAACCCTCTCAACACTGCCTGCCCCCTACGCAAAGCCCAGCAGAGAGAAGGAACTCGGGTGTTTTATTGAATAAATGAGCCTTTGACAGTTTCTCTGGGTTTTGTTAGAAAGCAATAATTCTCAAGAAAGGACCCTTATCATACTCTAATTTTCCCAGCTTTGCTTGGCCAAAGTTCATGTCAAGCTGACCTTAATTCATTTACCTTCTTGGATGTGCTTCAAACTCAGCTACATTAACTCTTCCTTCCTGGTGTGCTTCCGTGTTCATAACAAACCCCTTTTCTGGATCTGGCAGGGAATTGCCTATAATTACCCTTAATGTACTCCTGGAGCAAAGATATGCATGTTAAGAGCCAAAATAGAAGGTTAACTACAAACTGTGCAGTAATGCAATTACCTCCCAATTATCCCTTTCAATGCTAAGGGAATGAATAGGAGACATTAAGCTCAATTCTGCAGTAGATCCCCTGATTATTGGAGGTGGGCTGGAGGTAGGGAGGGGCAGAAGGAGGGAGAGAAATAAGTAAGGCTGCTGTGGGTAATGAATGTCAGGGAATTCTGTTGACACCTAAATGGAATGTTTCCTATTGGTATTGGATTTCTTTTAAATTCTTCTTTTTGGTGTGCCCTGCAGAGGTGGATTGGATTAGCAGACTATCTCGTACCTATTTAAGTGAGACTCTCTACTCAGCAATGGCCTAGTGCAAAAGTCTCTGTATAGAAGGATGCATTGCCCCAGAAGTACATGTCTGGGGGTAAGCAAAGACTTCTGAAACAAGCAGTTCATCAGACATTGGCCAATCACTAATCTTTGGCTAGGATGAATAGGGTACATATCCAGTCCAGGGTGAACTAAACCACAAACAGGGACCCTGCTAAACAGGAGCACCCTAAAAGGGGTGTTCAGCCAAAGTAACCTAATTTTAAAGGCAAAAAGAGGAACCCTAGTACAAAGAGAGATGGGGGCAAGCAGCTCAGAACTCAGTCCCTCCAGAGAATGCTGGCATTCCTCTTTGGCTAGAACATGGTACAGGGGCTTGAGATGACAAAGGAGCAATAAGGGTTGGGGAATTAAGACCACTTGTGTACCAGCTACATCAGCTTCTGCATCCCACTGACGTCACATGTTAGGTCAACTACTCTCTTTTTTAACAAGGGCTTCATCATTGGTCAGCTGCAGTAAGCGAGCCAGTATTCTGTCTTTTACTTCTTAAATTTCCTCTTGTTTTTTTAACCCAATTCACAGTGATCATTTTCATTCTAATTATATCTTCTGTGATCATATTGGCTGCTATGCTTACCTACCACTTTGTAATAAGCTATCCCAAAACTTAATGGCTTCAAACAGCAACTTATCATTATATCTCATGGTTCTGTAGGTAAACCAGGATCAAATGGGTAGGTCTCTCCCAGGGTGTCTCATGTGGATGGAGCTGGGAGTACAGTCATCTGAAAGCTCACCTAGATGCAATGTCTAAGGTGGTTTGATAATGCACTGGGCAGTTCAAGGACTAAGCTGCCCCATGTAGGAGCTTAGCTGGGGCTGTTGACCAGGGTACCTACATGTGGCCTCTCCATTTAGCTTGGTCTTATCACAGCCTGGCAGCAGGTTTCTGAGATGGAATGTCCCAAGAACAAACAATTCCAAAAATCCAGGCAAACACCAGAGGTTCCTGATGACCTAGCCTCAGAAATTCTAAAACTTGGCTTCATCATGTGCTATTGGTCAAATGAGTCACCAAGGCCAGCCCAGATTCAAGAGGAAGAAAATCAGCCTCCACCTCTTGATGCAAGAATCACCACATACTAATAGGGAGGGAAAAAATTGATGCTTGCCGTATTCAGAGACTGCCTGCCATATTAACAACAATCTCAACTTTATGTCATCTGGAGATCTGATATAAACCCCTTTTTCATTCAGTGCTATCAGTGAGAAAAACAGTGAACAACACAGGACCAAGGGAATCCTCCTTCTAGGCCAAGGTTCCTCAAGTTCACGTTAACCTTGTATTAGATGGAATCAGGTTCATCTATGAAACACAGAAAAAAACAAACAAACAAGATAACAGTGGCTTTAACACAACAGCACGTGATTACTCGTGTAAACATCTATCTAGTGGGGAAAAGCCTGGGCAGGTTTTTAAAGGCTCTGACCCACAAAGTCCTCAAGGACCCTGGATCCTCTACTTCAACATTCAGCCTCCCTTAGGTCATGGCCCTCATCTTCAAAGTCCAAGATCACTTGGCATTGGCCAAGCAGCAGAATGAAAGTAAGGATAAAGAAAAGAAGGAGCCAAGGACTAAGCTTCTCTTAAACTAAGCTGCTGGAATCTGCCATCTGACACTTCTGTTTACATCTGTTGGCCAGAGCCCATTCACAAGGTCAGACCCAGCTGCAAAGGGAGGCCAAGAAATAGAACCTTTATTCTGGGCCACCATTTTTTTTTCTATTAAAAATTCAGAGGCTTAGGCTTTAAAGGAAGTATGATTAACTATAAGGGGGGTCCACTACAGTCCCCCTATTTGCCCTCTGGGTAAATCCATCCCCTTTCAAGAAATCATGGAATTCACACCTTTGATCTTCCAAGATGCTGATACAGCCCCTGGAGGGAGCTTCTCCCTCTCCTTGAAACTCTCTGCTCTTCCCCTGTCCCTATTCAAGACATTTTGGTGGAACTTTACTGTCCATAGTTTTTATTAAGAAATTAATATGTGCTTGTTCAAATATTCTCCTCTCTCAGACATTCTCATTAACCTGGCTGCTGTTCCCAATACACACATTTTCTGATTGAGATCATTCCTTCAGGCCAAATAGAGCAATAAGCTTCATGCTAGGTGCCAGCTGGGATTGGAAGGGCTTCCCTGGAGAACTGTTGGCCTCAAAGTGATGCCTCAGATCCGTGTGTAATGTTGTTTCTTCCACTTGGAGGGTGTCCATGTTGGACTCCCACTAAAGGATCTAGAATGTAACATTTACTTCCCACTGTCAACTTCTCCCCCATCTCATATCAATCCCTGCTTACCAAGTCCCATTGCCATTGTGCATCTTTCTGACCACATTTTTAGGGGGTCAGGCCCAAACCACAGTCACTTTCCCAGTTTCTACCCTGCCTGATCCCCAAGCTTCCTCCTCTTCATTTTCTGCTGAGAAGCTGAGTTCCCAGCATGCCTTGCATCTCAGTGCCCAGGGGCGATGGCATCCAAGGGCTAGGTTCTATGGAAATAATGATGATTAAAACAGAACTATTGGAAGCAGAGTTATCTGTGGTTAAGACTTCTCAATTCCCAGGAGAGAGAAGGTTGACAATGTATGGGAGAAGGATGATTACTCAAGATCAGCAATTGACAAACAGGAAGTGAATGCAAATGAGCCAAATAAGAATCCTGGAAAATTACATCAGTCCTTGGGGGCCAGATATAGGAGACAAAGCTAGTAGGTGAGGAGCCAGGTGAGTGCCAGATTGAGTGGGAGGTGAGGAGTGAAGGTGAGAATAAAGAAGAGTCTAGGACACCTAAAGTGAGCTGAGCTAGGTGTCCAACATGTCACGTAACATATGACAAGGGGGACAATCAGCCTCGCCAAAGGGTCGGAGGTCAGGACAGACACTGCACTTAGAAGAGAAACTACTCAGTTGGGGGCTAAAGGTGAAGGAGAGGAGAAGGGCTTATTCCAAGCAGGCCTCAACTGACTTGGATGAGCCCAGACAGCCAGCAGCCACTCCACATGGAAAGCTGCCCCGACTCCATCGAGCACTTTCCAAGTGCAGCCCTGGGATGCGACGGCTGTGGCTGTAACAAAGCCAGCCCCGTGCCCCAGATAAGCCTTTTGCAGGCCAGTTGCTCCATTTGGTTTCACATAATTTAGTGCTCAGTACATATCGATAATACGATTGTCAGCCCAGCAGACATTCTCCATTTTAATAGTTCACATGAGATACCACATTATTGATCCTACACCACTAAATAAAAAACTCGTTTGTCAAGGGAGCACAGAATGGCTTTTAATGGAAACAGCCAAACACCTGCTACTAGTTAGGGAAGAAAAATAACCATCCTGCCACAAGGACATCTGGAAGTGGCATCAAAATGCTCTATTTTAGGGATCAGTGGGGCTCTCAGAAAACAGGGGGTGCCTTCTCCAAATGTCCAAAGGCTGACATTCTTGTTGATCGAAGGAAAATCTGTCATTGACCAGATATCGACTGTGTGCCAAGCATTTTGATTATCTGTACCTTATGTAGTCCTCACAGCAATCCCGCAAATGCGGGAATTGCTACACTGACTGGATGCTCTGGGAAACGAGACAGAATATTACCAGCGAATGGAGCGAGCCATCACGGGGGTCTGTTCCTCACTTAGCGGAGGCCTGACGGTCGGTGTTCCCTGGGTCAGTGTCATTGCTCACTGATTTTGGTCTTGACCATCCTCTCAACCTTTCCCACAGGGACAGCTGCCAGACAAGCAACAACAATGTCTGCCACTTTCAGATGAGAGAACTGTGGGAACCCTGAGTGAGTTAACTGACTCAGTTCATATTCCATCACTAAGAAGGAACAAAGACACCAGGATCTTTATCTGCATGGTTTCAAGATGGGTTTTCTTGCCATGCACAACACCATTGCTTTACCAAATACACCATTCGATGGGCTGAACTGTGTCTGCACCACACCACCAAAATGCACACGTTGAAGTCCTACGCCACAGTATTTGGTTGAGACTGTATTTGGAGATAAGGTCTTCAATAAGGTAGTTAAGTTCCAATGAGGTCATTAGCATGGGCCCTTAACCAATCCAACTGATATTCTTATATCAAAAGAAGATACAAGAAAAGAAGATCAAGACACAGACACACACAGAGAAAAGATCATGTGAGGACACAGGGAGGAGATGGCCGTCCACAAGCCAAGAAGAGAGGCCCTTGGAAGAACCATCTCTGTCAATCCTCAGACTTCTAGCCTCCAGAATTGTGAGAAAATTATTTTCTATTTATCTGCTAAGTCTCTTCACTCTTCAGGAATTTCCTCCTCCCAGTGAATGTATGAGTTTTTTCCTCAATGACTAATTAATATTTAACAGTGTTAATTGACGTATAATTTACATATAATGAGGTGCACCTATTTAAATTGTACGATTTGATTGGTTTTGACATCTGGATACATTCATGAAACCATCACCACATCCAACAAACTGAACACATCATCACCCCCAAAAATTTCTCAGTACCCTTTTGTAATCCCTCCTTCCTGCCCCAATCCCTACCCCAGACAATTATTGACCAGCTTTCTGTCTTCTAGAGTGTTATTAACAGAATCACACAATAACTGTTCTGGTTTTTGTCTGACTTCTTTCACTCAGCATAATTATTCTCAGTGAGACTCATCCATGTTGTTGTGTGTATCGATAGTTCATCCCTGCCCTGGCCGGAGTGGCCCAGTTGGTGGGGCATTGCCCCACAAACCGAAAGGCCGTGCGTACAATTGCTGGTCAAGGAATATGCCTGGGTTGCGGGTTCAGTCCCCATTCGGGGTGTGTGCAAGAAGCAACCAATCAATGTTTTTTTCCCTCTCTTTCTCCCTCCCTCCCCCTCTCTCTGGAATCATCAAAGAAAAAAAAATAGTTTTTTCCTTTTTATCATTGGCTAGTAGTGGTACCTCAGTACTCATCGGCTTCAGAACTCATCAAGCTGGTACTTGTCACATTTTGACAAGAAAAATATGTTTCAGCACTTGATGCTTGCTTGCCACTCATCGCACTTGCTAGGACTTGTATGAGTCATGATGCCACCGCATGAGAGAAAATGCTTCATCGATTGGTGTTTGCTCGCCACTCATCCGGACAAGGTAACAACGAGTACCAAGGTACCACTGCATTTCATTGTATGGATGTAGCACAGTTTGTCTACACATTCACCTGCTGATGAACACTTAGGCTGTTTCTACTTTTTTGCCTGTTACAGATGAAATTACATGAACATTCTTGTACAAGTCACTACATGGAAAATGCTTTCTTTTCTCCTCGGTAAATATCCAGAAGTGAACTATCTGGATTATATTGTAGGTATATGTCTAACTTTTGAAAAAACTACCAAGCTATTTTTCAGAGTGGTTGTATCATTTAACATTTCACCAGCCGGGTATGACAATCAGTTCTTCTGATTTTTCATCAATGCTTGGTCCATCTTTAATTATTTTAGCCATCCAAATACATGTGTCTTGTTGTGATTTTCATTTGCATTTTCTTAATGACGAATGGCACTGAGCATTTTCCACGCATTTATTTCCCACCCATACATCTTCTTTGGTGAGGTGTCTATTCTGGACACAAGTCCATTTTCACACGTATTTTCTCCAGTCTGTGGCTTATCTTTTCATTCTCTTAACCATGTTTTTAAATGACCAGAAGTTTTTAATATTGATTAACTTCATTTAATTTAGAAAATTTTTCTTTAAAAAAATTGTACTTATAATTTTGTATCTAAAACCTCTTTGCATGATCCAAGGTCAAATATAACAAAAGTAAGCCCACCCTTCACGGTCCATCACTACCTGACAAGCCTGTGAGCATCATCCCAACAGGCAGGAGGCTCAGCCTTTTGAGCTCAGATGGGAGCTCAAAACAATGTTGGCACCCCCCTCCTTAGCCATCAGTGATGCTTTTTTTCACCCAAGGACACAGGAGTAGGTGACCAATAAGGTTGAGACAGGAAAGGATTTTTGAGAAAATATCTGTTTTTCTCCTGTAAGACGTCTAGGGTCCAGCCGAGTGGGCTCCATCTTACCTTTCACGCGTCCTTGCGAAACTCCCACTCTAAACAGTGTTGCTTCTCTTCCTCTGGTTTCTGATTTGGGGAGAAGCAGCATGAGTTTCTGAAAACTAGTTACAGGCCAGATGTGTGTGCCTAAACCATTCATTTGTATATATTAATATCAATAATCAGAGCAATAATGATAATATGATCAATAATACAATTGTAATAAGATTATCTAAGGCACACCACAGAGTGCTAGTAATTTAGCTACTTTGTTCCTCATGATTTTTCCTAATACTTTTATGCCTTCATATTTTACTGTTAGATCTTTGATCCAGTTGGAATTTATCCTGTATATATAAAGTATGGATCCAGCTTTTTTCTTTTCTCCAGATGACCCAACCCAGTTTATGGATTGATTGATTTTGTTCCCACTGATTTGAAGTTCCTCCTTTATTATTTACAAAACCCTTTCATGTATTTGGATCTGCTTCAGAAATTTTTATCCTTTTCCATATGTAAGCATCTTGCTGTTTTTTATTACCAAGGCTTTACAAAGTTTTAATAACTGCCTCCTCTTCCCAACACACTCTTCATTTTCAAAAGTTTTCAGTATTATCATTATTATTTAAATTTCCATTGAACTTTAATATTATCTTGCCAGCTCCAAAATGGGAATCATTTAAAAATACTATAGATTTCCATACTCCATTCCAGACCTACTAAATAGAATTCTGTGTTTTTAACAAATGCCCCAGGTGCCAGTCAGCCCACCGGCATATGGGAACCAAAGCTAGGAGAAGCTGATGCTCAAAACAGCCAAGCAGCATTGCAACTAACCAGGTGACAGCCTGACAGGTACACGTGGAGTCTGATCAGCACAGGAACATGGGTCTCTGGCAACTGGTGACTCAGTGCATTTACACTCGATAAATTAATGGACAAAAGAATGAACACAAAGAGAGGACTGACACTTTTCAAGGAAAGGGACACTGGAAGGATATGCTGGGAAGCACCTACCACTTCAGACACCTCCACAAGAGAGCCCTGCCAAGCAGAGAGGAGTGGGAGAAGAGGTGCCAGCAGTCATGAGAAGGGACACCAAGAGGTGGACAGTGACACACAAGTCTAGAGATGATGCTCTACCAATGGTCTTGCATGTGCCCAGGTGACTGAGTCACAGCTTCAGACTGGGGTGGAAGCAAAAGAAGAGCTAAAGGAGATATGTGAAGTGAACAGTCCCTGCCAGGCCTAGTTAATGACAACTAGGACTGGCCTCCAGGAAGAAGAGTGTCCAAGGGCAGGTGGTCAGTCCTCCGAGGACAAGCGGCTCCTGCTGTTGGGAAGGAAGAGGCATTCATCCTAGCAGGGCAGGGTCAGGGGCTGCTTCATGCAGTATAAGGGGGATCTCTCTCTCTCTCTCTCTCTCTCCCCAGCCCCCTTGCTCTGTGTTTCTGCCTGTGCCCATAAAGATAATAAAATCCCTGCCCAACTTCTTACCTGCACTAAAGAATGCAATATTTTGAGGGAGCACACCTGCTCTTCTCCCTTTATTGTTTCCTCCCCACTGAAAATGCTAATCATCTACAAGCAGATTTTCTGGAGGAAGGTGTCAACATGGACCTCTAGGCAAGAGAGGCCCAGAGCCAGAAGACACTTCAGGCAACAGAGAAGGACGAGAGTGGTCCAAATGAGGTGTGTTATGTCCAAGAATGTGTTTGCATTGCTTCGTATCCATTTTTGCACCAGCTGAGCAGGCAGGCACTTGGCCAGAGTCACCAAAATGTGTACGTGGAAGGCGTGCCAAAACGGTACAGAAACTCCTCTGAGCCTCTCTGGCAAAGGCAGGCTTCTTGTGCTTCATAAAATCTTCACACCACACAGATGGAATCAGCAGCAGCTGCATGTCTTCATGGGGGCTCAGGGGATAGGAAGCTCAAGTCACCATCTGGGAGCGCCTGCTTTAGGTAATTATCTCTGTAAGTTCACATAGTCTTTGCCATTAAAGAAACAGCACACCCTCTAACTGTGTCTGTTGGCATCTTTCCATCAATCATGTCACTGCCCCATTGTGACTATGATATAGTGACAGAGGGCACCAATGTCTCAGCTTGTTCTCTCTCACATGCAGCTCATTAACAGACATAGATTGCAGGTCATGGATTCCTCCCAGCTGGAGGCACGATTAATTTGTACTAGCAAGGCCCTGGTTCATCTGGGTAGATGAGCTTGCAGGAGTAGGGACTGATCCATGGAAGCATCTAATGGCCTGCAGGCTACTGTGGTCTTGATCAGTAGTTCTCCAAGAATGATCCCCAGAGCAACAGCATCAGTATTCACCGGGAACCCTAAAAGTGCAGGTTCTCGTATCCCACCCAGAACAACTAAATCAGAAACCCTGGTGTTATGGCTTGGCAATCACTATTTTAACAAGCCCTCCAGGGGGTCTGATGTACATTCAATTTTGAGAACCACTGGTCTGTGTATCATGGTAGGAGCCTGTCCCTAAGTTCCCCTCAAGCCTTCAGAAAAAAATCCTTATTCCCAGGGACTGAGTGTGATGAAGACACAGGACAGTCCAACCAGATCCGCCCACTGTAGGCTGGGCAGGTGCTGCTGGTGAAGGCCACCCTGCTGTGTGCACAGCAGAGCCCAGGGTGGGGCTCAGAGCCAGGCAACCCCTGCCATGGCTGAAGAGTCATTATTATTCAAATTGGAGAGTGAGAAGCAGAGTCCTGGGACTCCCACAAGTCTGTTAGACCCTCTCTCAGGCCTTTCTGGAATTGACCTGCAGGCAATGATCATTCCATGCCAGCCCTAAGGTCAGATGAGCAAAATTAGAAGTCACAATGGGCCACCAACACTCGTCTCTTGCTGGAGTCTGGACCTCCCAACTTCCTGACCAGCCAGCACGTAAGGAGAGCTGAGAGGTTTCTGGGGAGCAGGAGAATCCCCACCAGCCTTCAGGCTATACTTTTACAGCTGGAGAAAATTAAGTGAAAAGGACCAGAGGCTGCATGGAAAGAGGAGAGACATACAGCATTTCATAGTTTATCCAGACACTGTAAGAGTTAGCCTTTACCCCGTGCTCACTAGGCGTGAGCCCTGAGCCTCCCACACTCCCTCCTGGTGTCCTACAACAGCTACCATTATCCCCATTGCCCTTACAGATAAAGTAACGGAGGCATTGCAAGGTGAGAGGATTTGTCCAAAGTCACATAATTAGAAAATGCTGACCCCAAAATTTGAACTGAAGTTTGTCTGACAGCAAAGCCTGCACCCCTCGTGGCCCCGTTAAAATTTTAAAAAAAAGAAGTTAAATATATATATTCTTTGAGTTTGTGCCTGTGTATATGGGGAGGAAGTTATAGATCACACAGTTCTTCACAAATAACCTTCATGGTTGCCACTTTAAAATCCTGGGGTAAACACTCCCCAGGGACTATAAAGAAGCAATAAGTGAGACATTGCTAGGCCTGATCAGGCATGCAAATGGGGCCGGTTCAGACCAGGGAGACCGACTGGCTGGCCCAGGGTGAGGGACTAGCAGGATCTGGGCCTTTTTGGGTGGGACAGGTAAGCAGCCCTTACATATAGAGTATGCACAGCACAAGGACGAGCCTTAGCAAAGGAGAACACCCACCTCCTTTATTAAGTCATTTAAAGTATAATTACGTTCAGCATGTAACTAGAGACGAAAGTGCTGCCCCTCCATGCAATTCAGGGCCCTTGACAGTGATAAAATGTTCAACTTTTGAGCAATTATTTAAATATTCAGCACTTTGCATGCATGACTGGCTCAGCACTGTAATCAGAATCACGGGAACATGGAACTTTGGAATGGAATGACTCTTAGAGGCTACATAATTCAATACTTTGATTTTTACAGATGAGGAAATGGAGGTCTAGAGAGGTCCTGTTATTTTTTCAAAGGTCTCTGGGCAAGGAGCCCAATTCCCCTGGTTCCTGGTCTTGTGCTGTTTTAGAGAACAGGGCTGGGAGAGTAGAAACCGTGCTGCTGGATCATTGTTTGATCTGTGTGATCATCTTATAATTAAATGCAAACACTGGTTGCCAAGTAGGTGTCCAAATCACAGGTTGCACAACTATGATTCTATTCTCGGGATTTATAAAATACCCCAAGTACGGAATCACATAACCATGGAATCATATAATGCTTCATTTTCACAAAACATGTATTGCCAGAACCAATAACACTTAATTTATACGCAATATTAGTTACCTGGAAAATGTAATAAAATATAAATGGTTTATATGCCTTTTCATTTCACAAAAACCTATGTCTTCATATTTTAATAAATTTTTTCTTCCTATTTCTCTATAGTTCTATTCTTGCAACTTCCTGTTATAAACACATTAGACAGAATGCCAGCAGACATTCAGCAGATATTACTATGACAAAAAAGAAGGAGAAAGCTGGTCATTTCTCAGTGTTTCTGAACTCACATATGCACAGAAATTTTATTGGAGGGGTTGTATGTGTGTTTAAAAATAGAAATATCAACTTAAGTTAATCAAGACGGGAATGTTGGCATTTCAACAGGTGGGCAACAGCTCTGCCTGGAAAGGTGTCAAAGTGATTTCTAAAACTAAGAATCCACCGTGTTGTTCAGAATGTGGTCAAATGGACATGCTCATAAGTTGCTAATGGAAGCATAATCAGCATACCCACAACAGCATACCATTACTGAAGTGATGTTAATCAAGGAAGACGTGTTGGAAGAAATGAGCTTTACGCCAGGTCTCAAAGAAGACTCTGGACTTGGAGGAGGGGAGATGGGCAGAAGGTCAAGATGGAGGGAAACAGAGGCCACAGAGAGGTTGTCAGATTCCTTGCTTGGCTCATGGACAACTTTTCTCCATCTATAAAGCCAGCCGTGCATTAACCTCAAATCTCTCTCTGACTCTGATCTTCTGCCTCCCTCTTCCATCGTTTATTTTTTTTTTAAGATTTTACTTATTTATTTTTAGAGAGGGGGAGGGAGGGAGAAAGAGAAGGAGAAAAACATCAATGTGTGGTTGCCTCTTGAGCATCCCTGCCCAGGGAGGGACCGGACCCACAACCCAGGCATGTGCCCTGATTGGGAATCGGAATGGCGACCCTTTGGTTCCCAGGCCACACTCAATCCACTGAGCCGCACCAGCCAGGGCCCTTTTCCATCTTTTAAGGGCCCTCAGGGTTCCACTGGGCCCTCCTACATAATCCAAAATAATCTCTCCCTCTTAAGATCCTGTATCCAATCACAACTGCAGAGTCCTTTTTGCCATGTAAGGTAACTCTTACAGGTTTGGAACATTAGGGTGTGAACATCTTGGGGGGCCGTTAACCTGCCATGTCTCTATTTGCTCGTCTGAAACATGGGTTTAGCAATATGGTACCTACTTCTCAGGGTTCTTGCCAGGATTAAAGGATTTAAGACTTCTCAAGTGCTTAGAACAGTGCCTGGCACCTTATAAAAACTCAGAAGTGTGGCTATTTCTATCTGCCCATCTGAACAAGTTGGTAGGATTTCCTCCTTCACCCCAGATTTCTTAGGGTAGCTGTTTTCAAATTTTATTGGCTATTACGCCCAATTTTAAAAAAACACACACTTTATATCACAACCCAGTATACTCAAAGATTTATACATTTACATAGCAAAAATAAGTATTTCACATACAAAACTTAATCCCACTATATGTAATTAATTCTGATATGTTCCGTTTGGTCCATTTCATTTTTCACACAATGACATAAGCTGGTGGAGGCCCTGGCATCCAAATGCAACATCTTTTCTTTTTTCCACCTGGTGCAACCAACCAGCAGCAGAAGCCGTGCAAGGCTGCAGAGACCTCGCTGTTCCTTCGAGCGGCCCTGCGCTACTGGGGTAAGTTGGATAAACTGAAAGGAGAGAACTGGAAAATAGGGGCCATTACCTGCCATTGCAGACTTCTGCCTTCACATGTGAGCATTCAAAAGCTTGTGATCATTGAGTGGCTTTAAGGAAGCTGACAAGCTTTAATTTGTCAACCTTCTTGTATTAACGCTGGGGAGCCCCTAATTGCCCCTGTCCTCCTATTCACGACGCGTGACTGTGGCGAGTTGCCGCTAGCTCATCACACCGACAAGGTTTCTGTGACAGCTCCTCTTGTCCACGAAGAACCAACTCTGCAGAAGCTGTCATTCAATTTGACAAACTGACAAGACAGCGCTGTCAATCTCCCAGATGGGTGAGAAACCACAGTGACTGACAAAATCTCAGGGTCACTATGAATCCCGTCGTTACTGTGTTCAGCAGCTGACAGCTAATGAAACATTCCCCCAGTGCTTCAAAGCCTACACATTTTTCACCTCCGCTGGCCTGAGAAATACGTGAAGGTGACTGACACACGTATGTATTTCACTTGGGATATGACAGGCCCTGACTGGGCTTTTGAAGAATGTTCCTGCTGCCAACCACGACATGGCTGGCGTGGTCACCCCTCAACCTTGCCTCTGGCTGCCAGGTCAGTAGAGGAGACTGTGAGCTTCCCTGATTCACAGACACCTGGGATGTTAGATCTGAGGGCCCTCAGACACCCAATCAAACTCCACAAAGGGGAGGCAACACCCAAGGACACTCAAGAGTAGAAACCTCAGGGTGGACAGATGTACTAATTCACAATCATGGACATGAGTCTCATGGTTACATTATGTCACTATACTTACAACATATAATCACAGTGAGTCACTCTCAATCCTGGCTGTACACTAGAATCCTCCAGGAGCTTTGAAGTAGTACCCATGCCTGGCTCCAACTCCCAGACATCCTGACCCTATTGGTCTGGGGCAGAGTCTGGCATTTAACATTTTTGAATAGCTCCCAGAGGACTGAGTTGCACAGCCAAGAGTTTAGAAGCCCCTGGAGCCTGACAGCCTGGGTTTGAATCCAGTGTGGACCACAAAAAGAAAGATTCATTTGATGTGAACCCTGAGAAGGAATTCACCTGCTGAGGTGGACTGCCCTTGGTCAACCCCGGGTGCAAATTTTAGGAATATTAAGAGTCTAGTGGCCGTTTGCTGACAGAGGCTCCGCACATACTCTGCCCACTGGGAAGAGCCTCAGACTGAACTCTCGGCCTCCCGCACTGTGCCCCGCTCAATTACGCTGTCTGACTCAACCACTGCAGGGAAACCCTGGTCTTGACTTTCTACCAACAGACTGAGGCCTGCCCCATCCAATCAGAGCTACACAAATTGTATCCCCATTTGCCTATTTTCCAACCAATCAGAACTGCACAACTTGGATAATAAAGTGGGCCTAATTGAAAACCTAAGTGGAAACTTTCGCTACATGGATGAAGGGGCCTGATGCCACAGACCTAGGTCTAGATGTTGTGTGCTAGGAAAACAGTGTGTATCTCTGTTGAAGGTTCTTGTTAAATTCTGTTTAAATGTGTTATGCTAAATCATGCAGACTGCAAAAAGCTACATCAGAAATTATGTAGTATGAATGGTCCATTTCCTTTAACAAATACATTACAAAAAGAAAAGAAGGTGTGAGAAACTGCAGATTAAAACACAAATGTATTGGGTGTGCTTTGATTGGACCCTGATTCAAACAAACTAAAGTGCATGCGCACAAATACACACACATTTAAAAAATAACCTTGGTGATGTGGATGCTGACTGGATATTTGAGGAACTAATGAATCCTTCCTTCCAGTATACAAGACTAGTATTACAGACTAGTAAGCAGATATAAAGAGGTAAGTCATAGATCTGAATTATGCTAAGATGCCGGAGTAATAAGAGTTCCAGAGAAACCATGAAATGCCGTGGAGGTTCTGAGGAAGGAGTGTAGTGTCAGAAGGAAAAAGCAAACTCCCTTTCACAGTCATCTTCCGAGTACAATCTGAGCCAGGCGCTGCCCTGAGGCCTCTCATAATTAGCAGTGGCTTCCACACTGTGCTGACTGAATCCTGCCCGGGGCCACATCGGTGACAGAGATGCAAGCTGAATGCAGGGACTTCTTTAACCAGAGTCACTCAGCTCTTCTGAGTCTCCTGGGGAGATTCGAGCCAGAGAAAGTGTTTAACTGGAAAGAAACTTGAAAATCCCTGGTCTCTGGGTTTCCTGGTTATCTTCCCTCAGCAAGTGGCCCTTAGCTCTTTCAGAGGATCAAGGTTGCCCTTAAGGACTTTGCTGAAAGTGGAAGAAAACTGCTTTTCCATTACTGAACACAGACACCAGCTAACTGTATACAAGTCAGCTGAAATCTCTGACTTGAGTCGCACAAAGCACATGAGAGCTGCAGTCCCTATTTTGCCTTATTAAAAAGGATACTGGTGCAGATCAATTTTATTGTGATAAATCTCATCATTAACAAATGGTAGTCTTATATCTGCATGGGAAATCAGATGATTATAAATTATTTCAACTATTTTTTATAATTAGTAAAAAGCACTGTACTTAATTAGTACAATTTTATTTTATTTTTTAATTTATTTTTTAATTATCTTTTATTGATTATACTACTACAGTTGTCCCAATTTTTCCTCCTTTGAGCCCCCCCACCCAGCACTCCCCACTCCCTCAGACAATCCCCACACCATTGTTCCTGTCCAGGGGTCATGTGTATAAGTTCTTTGGCTTCTCCATTTCCTGTACTGTACTTTACATCCCTATGGCTATTCTGTAACCACTTATTTGTACTTCTTATCCCCTCACCTCTTTACCCATTTCCCCCAAACCCACCTCCCATCTGGCAACCATCAAAATACTCTCCTTATCCATGATTTTGTCTCTGTTCTTCTTGTTTGTGAAGTTTGTTTTTAAGATTCAATTATTGGTAGATACGTATTTATTGCCATTTTATTTTTCACTTTCTTAAATACCCCTTTAATGTTTCATATAATAATGGTTTGGTGACGTTGAACTCCTTTAGTTTTGTCAGTCTGGGAAGCTCTTTATCTGCCCTTCCATTCTAAATGATAACTTTGCTGGGTAGAGCAATCTTGGCTGTAGGTGCCTGTTTTCCATGACTTTGAATATTTCTTGCCAGTCCCTTCTAACCTGCAAAGTTTCTTTTGAGAAATTGGCAGACAGTCTTATGTGAACACCCCTGTAGGTAACTAACTGCTTTTTTTCTGACTGTTTTTAATATTCTCTCTTTATCTTTAACCTGTAGCATTTTAATTATGATGTGCTTTGGAGAGGACCTCTTTGCATCCATCTTGTCTGGGCCTCTCTGTGCTTCCTGGACTTGCACGTCTATTTCCTTCACCAAATTAGGGAAGTTTTCTTTCATTACTTTTTCAAATACATTTCCAATTTCTTGCTCTTTCTCTTCTTCTTCTGGCACTCCTATAATGTGAATCTTGGGACACTTGAAGTTGTCCCAGAGGCTGCTTAAACTCTCCTCAGTTTTATTTATTCTTTTTTCTTCTTGTTGTTCTGACTGGTCGTTTGTTGTTTTTCTGTTGTCGTTTTTTTTAAATGGTCACAGGATTTAACATACATACTTACAAATATAACATACTTCTGTATGTAAAATAATTAAAATGTCTAGTTAAACTTATAATTAAATTACAGAGTTTTACAGTTTGACAGTTCCTCTAAAACTGAACACAGAATTACCACACGGCCCAGAAATTCCGCTCATAGCTATGTATTTGAAGGAACTGAAAGGGAGCATTCAAGCAGATGCTTGCACCCCAGTGTTCATTGCAGCATTATTCACAATGGCCAAAATGCATGAACAACCCACATGTCTACCAACAATGAATGGGAAACAAAATGTGTATGTCCATGCAATGGAATGTCATTCCGCCACGAAACAAAGTGAAGCCCTAACATACGCTACAACGTGGATGAACCTTCAACACATTATACTGAGTGAAATAAGCCAACCTAAAATGAGCGAAATAGTAAATTTTACATTACACATATTTTACCCCAATAAAAATGTACATAATTTAAACATTTCTGATAGATGAGGAAACTTAGACACTGTGATCCTAGGCAAGTTTCAACCCCTCCAATTTTAGTTACTGTATCTGTAAAAAAGGAATAATAAAATCAATTGTCAATTCATGGGAATCTACTGTAGGGCATCTGCACAGAGCCTGTGGAAAAAAATAAGTTCCATGATGAGTAAGACTGTGTGACCACCTTACAATGCATAAAAGCAGAGATATGCAAGACCACCTATAAGGACAGTCTGGCTCCAAAGCCTGCTCCACTCGACTGTAACAGATCGAATGACTGGTTGTGGTTTTGCTTCCTTATGTTCCAGATCATTGATTTGGTTCTTGATTTCATCCACTCTATTGTTGTTTTCCTACAATTGTTCTTTATTTCAATTAATGTATCCTTTATTTCTAACTGGATCTTTTTTGTGCTGTTGAGGTCCTCACTAAGTTCCTTGAGCATCCTTATAACCAATGTTTTGAACTCTGCACTTGATAAATTGCTTATCTCCCTCTTGTTTAGTTCTTGTCTGGAGTTTTGATCTGTTCTTCATTTAGGCCATCTTTTTTGGTGTGTGTGTGTGTGTGTGTGTGTTTTTTGTCTTCTTATTTAGGCAGCTTCCCTGTGTTTGTTTCTATGTGTTAGGTAGAGCTGCTGTGACTCTCTGTCTTGGTAGTGTGGCCTAATGTAGTAGGTGTCCTGTAGGGTCCAGTGGCACAGCCTCCCCTAGCTCTCAAGCTGAGTATTCAAGGTGCACCCTTTGTGTGGGCTGAGTACACCCTCCTCTTGTAGTTGAGCCTTGATGCTGTTGGCAGGTCAATGAGAGGGATTTACCCAGGCCAGTCAGCTGCAAATACTGGCTGTGACCACTGAACACCAACCTCCACACTCCGTGAAGGATCAGCTGTGCAGGGGCAGGGTGGTGGCGCTCTGATGTGGTCTGTAGCTCTCCACTGGATGCACAGGCTCTGGGGTTTCCCATGCAGTGCAGGCCAAGGTCAGCCTCCACCTGTATTCTGCCTGGAGCCACCTTGCATGAGCTATAAAGCAATCTGAGATGGCTGCTACTTGTGCTGGGTTTGGAGATCCTCAGGGGAAGCCAAGGTGTGAATCTAGGCTGGCTGCTGCTAGTGCTGGGCCTGGGGCCACTTAGCAAGAGGTATAGGGCCTGAGGGCTCATTAAGGCTGGCTGTTGCTTGTTTGATAGGATTTAGGAAATTGTGAAGTAAGTGCCAAGACTAGCCATTCATATGGAAAAGTCACAGTTAACAGTTTGGATATGCCCATAAATTGGGTGGGATGGAGCCTCAGGTTATATCCACGGTGTAGCAAACAGTGTTAGCCAGGTTGATGGAGTCTCAGATATGGTACCTGCCTGCCACTCTACGGCTCTGTGGGTGGAAGGCTCAGAAAAGGGATAATGGCCTCTCTGTTTCTATCTGGAAGAAAACTATCACCCAGCTCTTGCCTTGATGCCAGACACTTCAGTTCCTCCCTGTGTGCCACTGGTGCCTCTCAAGCTGCTACCCCACTGCTGGAGCTCAGAGGGATTGAGTCTGAGTAAGTCCATGTGCGGGTCCTTTAAGTGGAATTGCTTGGGTCTCCAGCCGTTTCTTCTATCAACTCAAACTCCACTGGTGTTTGCATTCAGAAATTATGGGGTCTTATCTTCCTGGCACTGGAACCCTGAGCTGGGGGAACTGGTGTGGGGCTGGGACTCCTCACTCCTGAGACACCCCTTCTGAATTTTTAGCTACCACACATAGATGTGGGGACCAGCCCATTCCACATCTCCACCCCTCCTACCATTCCAGATGGATGAGATATCTTTAATTTCGCAGCTGTCAGACTTCCATTCAACTCAATTTCTGACAATTCTCAGTGATGGCTGTTCTATATTTTAGTTGTAATTTTGATGTGGTTGTGCAAGGAGGTGAGCCATCTTTACCTATGCCATCCTCTTGATCAGAAGCGTTTCAACTATTTATGAGGTCAATGAGAAACACATAATTTATAACTAAGAGCTGTGACCAGACTTAGGGATCCTTATACAGGAAACAAAGCTCCTGAAATCTCTACAAATGGAAAGAAGAGACCTGCAAAGGAAATTGAAATTTTGGGAACACGAACAGGTCCTTCCAGGTTTGACTTTCAGAGCAACAATATGGCAAGGAAGGGGAAAGTAGCAGCAAGTTCCCCTACCACCACCACCACCACCAACCTCTTCTTCAGAGACCCAGAGTCTAAGCCACCAGACAGAAACCAAGGCAGTGAGCCTCCTTCTCATGTAAGATCTGCTCCCTTAGCTAGCCAGAGCTTCTCCGCTTCCACATACCCAACCCCAGCCCAGTACTTTCTCGACCTCGCTTTCCATGTCCTTTAGAACATCACCTCCACAAGGTGTTGCTCACAACACTAATTCCCAAGATGATCCCCCAAAGTAAATGCCTGTGGTCAACTACATCTGGAGAAAAGCTGAGTATAACAATGTACCTTCTTTTGAAAGTCCATATCACATCACTCTTTACTTTGTCTCCCCAGTCTCCTTGGCTCTTCCGGAAAGTGTCCTTCCCCCATTCTCCCCTTCCTGTAGCTACTCAGGGAGCAGCCGTTTTGTCCAACGTGACCAGCTGCATTCTTGGCTGCACTTGATTGGCTCAAGAGTGAGCACATGACCTGAGCTTGTCCAATCACAGTCCCTTTCCCAGACTTCACCTAGCCACATTTGACTACTCCCAGGATGAGGAATTGATGCAAGCTTGGCCAGTTTTATTCCCTGGGAATTTGGGAAGGAAACTGACAAGTCAGTGTTTTTCTAGTGCTGGAAGCTGTAAGCAATGAAGCTCTGAGGCCTGTAATCACTACATTTCCCGTCAAGATCACTGGAGAGGGGAAGGAGACTAGGGTGGGAGGAGAGGGAGGGGAAGAATGAAACAGATGCCCAGTAAGGAGCGGAGATAGAAGACAGATAAAAGCTGGGAGCTTCTGAGTCCAGGTCTAAGCACTTTGGAAGCCCACTGGACTGTCAGCCTGAGTGATGTGAGAAGTATCTCTGTGTCCTGGAGAGAAGCTTTCCTTTCACAACACTGGTTTCTCCACTTCCACCAAAGGGGCTCCAAACAACCTACTGCAGTAAAGAAGCCCACTTAGCTCTGATGAGCCCAACATTTCCAAACATATTTGACCACTGAACTCTTTTTATATGAATTAGTTGACTGAATTGTCTCTTCTATCATCCTCCCTTAGAACTTCTATCCCCTTTCATGAACTACCCTTTGGGAAGTGCTGTCTTACAGAGAAAACTGCCCGAACTCAGCATGGTTAAAAATGGGACATGTCTAAGAAAGTTTATTTCGTGGATGTGAACTGGAAACAACAGACTCTGTGGACTGTGGACTTCCATAGGCTACTTACAGAGGAAGAACTATTGACTATTTCAATTATCTGGAAACAAAATCACTTTCTCTCACTTAAGGGACCGGACAATGGGAGCAAGAACACATTCTGTTAGTAGTGGAGAGCTGCCCTAGATAAATGCCGGCCACTCACTAGAAATGTGGCTAAGGGCTGGGCACATCAATTTACCTCCAGCCTGAGATTTAGAAAGGGAATTCTGGCAGAATGCAGGCAGCCTGTGAAGGAAATGAAAGAGAATATATAGGCCCTATCAGCTAGCAAGCACTGACCTGGAAGAAAATCTCTTTGCTCAAGAGTGTGTACATACAGGAAATTTAAAATTGACTGCATAATACGCACATGAAAACTTTGCCCTAGGTATGCAGAGGAAACCTTTCCCTGGGAAATCAACTGATTACAAGAAACAGAAGAAATATTTAGAATGCATTTGTTCTGTGTTCTTAATTTTTTTTAATTTAATAAAAGGAATTTCATAAAGCAAGTTTTGAATGACAAAATGAAAAATCAGAAATGGAGACTCAGACAAGAAAAGAAGCTGGCAGAGATAAAAAGAGTGCAAAGAAGCTGAAAACAGTAGCAGAATTAAAAATCCTCCTTGTAGGCAATCACAAGAGAAAGAATGGAGAAACCAGACTGGTGGTGGAGATGATTAACTAGGTAAACTCAGTAGATTGAGGGGGTGAGAGGAAGCACAAAGAGATAAATATAATAAGGGAAGACTATGTACATGGAGGCTACAAATCCAATATCTAATCTTTACATTACCAGTATTATTAAAGAAGACACCAGAATACAGGGTGGGGAGAAGCAAAAATCAATGAGTTAGTGGGAAACAATTTTCCTGCACTTGAGAAAAACATCTAAGCGTGCAAAAGGACTCACTTTTAAGTTAAGTTTTGAAAAGAGACAAATTAGACATACTTTGATGACATTTTCAATATCAAGATTAGAGGGAAAATACCACAAAACTAAGCAAAAAATAAAATATAATGCCAGGTCACTTCAAAGAACAAAAATTTGACTGACCACCCCAGATTCTACAAATGTAAACATTAATAATAATAATAATAATAATAATAATAATAATAATGTCTGCAGAGTATCGAGAGGGAATTCTGCGAGCGAAGAAGTCTTTGGCTAGCCCAGCTGCTGCCCCTGTGCCCACACAAAGGAAGATAATCTGACATAGGCAATGCCACAGAAAACGCTGTTACCGAGAGACTCCTCCTCAAAACCTTAACTGAAGTTATTATCCCTAAACCTAGAAGATGAATCAAAAGTAAGGACTCAAACTCTGAAAAGTTATAAAATGGAGCATTGCCACCATTAATCAGAGATTGTCCGATAATAATAATTGACATAAAACGGTAGTTAAATGAACGCCAAGTCTGCAGGGATGCCTGAAACGCAGGATATGTGCTGTGAGCACTGTCAACGAGAATAGACACAGGTGCCCTCAGTGTGCCCCAGACGCCGTCGGCAGGGCCTGGGAGGCTGAGCGGGCAGCTGTCCATAAAACCCAGCAGTCACTTCTCATTTCCAAAAGGAGAGTCAAAAGCCTTGTGTCATTCTCACCTTCACTTATTATAGGAAAAGTACAAAGCAAAGATGTTTCTGAAAAGTGTACATTTAACCGCTTGTTAGAATTGAGTACTGGCTGCGTGCCGTCAGCCATCGCATGAGAAAAATGAAAGCAAAGAAAACGTGGTCCGTAACACAAGCAATGAACTGTGAATGAGAAAAGGTGTGAAGTAATACGATAAAAGTGAAACCAAACATGTTATTTATGGTAATAAGCAAAAATGGTTCAATTTTCCAAAGAAAAAAGTACAAATCCAGTTTAATTAGCATTGTGCGGAAGGTCTCCAAGTGCTTAAGAAAACGTGCATCAACAACAACCTTCCCATATACCACATTTTCTTTCCAGATTATGTTACAGTCCAGAATATACATCTCTAAGTTATATCAATTTTATAATAATCTATTTATTTTTATGATTGTTTACCAAAGACACTGATGTGTATACAAAATATATGATAGGTACAATATCTTTTAAAGAAAAAGATCATTTGTACTACCAAGTAACCACTACCAGATGAAAAAATACACATTGCCCATATTTATCAATAAAAAATTTCATAAAAAGTCAGACATCAAAATAAAACAGGGCAGCCTGTATGCAACGTACATACATACAATTATTTTAAATATCCTGTCATTTCCTAGCCAATTTGCCTTTATGTCTGCTGAGCTTTTAGCTACACCCCACACCTCCAGCGCCTTCCCCCAGCACCCAACAGCTTGAAGGCAGGTGATGTCACGTTCCAGAACTTTCAATATCATATCACTCCAGATTACCAGGATCCCTAGGGCCCATCTTCCTGAAGCCTGGAAATTGGAGGGAATGTTCTAATTTATTGATTTTACTTATTTATGCCTTGGGGTAAAATAATCAATCGACTTATGAGAGTAGAGACACAGCATGATCTCTTTTTCTCCAAATTTATCTTGAGTCAGTAAAACCCACCTGAGTCATCCCTACTCTGCCAGCTGCCCGTCTCCCAAGGTGCAAACCTAGCACACAGCTCTTAAAACTATACCTTGTTTAGGTTGAACTTCCTAAGAAAAACTTACAAACATTTTAGTTTGGAAGCTGAAAAAAATTAAGAGGACAATAATTGCTGTCCTTGGGATGCTGTGTGGTCCGTGGGACTCCTGGAATCAAAAAGTGAGAAAATGCAGACAAAACAGCAGGTGGTGTGTAAACACACTTGTCAAATTCACGGATTCAGAAAAAGCTATTCCTGCAGCTTCTCTGCCCCAAGTGGATTAGATACTGGCAGAGGCATGGAGAGTTGTTGACTTTACAATTTTCATTGTTAAATTTGAAAAGAGGAGACACATGAGGAAAATAAAATGAAGAAAGGAAATTGGAATGTCAGAGCTGGAAAGCTGCTGAGACATTAGTCCAACTCCTCTCAGAGATGAGGGGGCTGAAGCAAAAATAAGTAACTTGACTCACCTCAAGTCCTTTAAAAAACAACAGAACAACAAACTCAGCCCTGGCTGTGTAGCTCAGTTGATTAGAGCATCGTCCCAATACCATAATGTTGCAGGTTCAATCCCTGGTCAGGGCACATACAAGAGTCAACCATAAATAAGTGGAACAACAAATTGATTTTCTCTTTCTCTCTCCCTCTCTCTCTCTCTCTTTCTCTCTCTCTCTTCCTCTCTCTTTCTAAAATCAATAAATAAAAATACTTTAAAATAAAATAATAAAAATAAATTGAAAACTTACATGAATATGATCAATAACAGACACAAGGAAAGGGAAATGGGGAAATTGACCAAAGCCCAATCTCATAGGTTGTCTCTCCCCAGCTGCAGGGAGGACTGCAGTGGTAAGCCTTACCTCTCAGTGAGAGGAGTTATGTTACATTGTTATATTGTTACATTGTTACATAGCTAAAAGAACATATGCAGCCCTGGCCAGGTGGCTCAGTTGGTTGGAGCGTCATCCCACCCACCAAAAGATTGTGGTTTGATCCCTGGTCAGGGCACATACTTAGGTTACAGCTCCGATCCCCATTCAAGGCATGTAAGGGAGGCAGCCAACTGATGTTTCTCTCTCATATTGATGCCTCTCGCATTTTTCCTCTCTCTCTCTCTCTCCCTCTCCCTCTCTCTCTCTAAAATCAATAAACATATTCTCAGGCAAGGATTTAAAAAACTTTTTTTTTTAAAAAGCACATGTGCAATAGGACTTCCTACTGATGCCACCTTGGAAAATGTATTCTGCCACAGCTTGAGACTAGGGTCTTCAACTTAGGGTTGAGTGGAGAGAGCATCTGTACTTTTTAAAGCTACTTTGGGGTGGCAGGGGCTGAGGCAAGGGTTGGGGGAAGGGTTGAAAAATGTAATCAAATGTTATAGTTCATATTTGGACAACACAAAAATGTTTCACAACACAGACTTCATAAAATAAAGCTTAAAGAAGTCTTCTTGACTGGCAGGAATACACAGACAACACAGGGCTCCCGGAGGACCACATCAGAGTGGACGATCTAAGACTTTTATGTTTAAAAAAGAGAGAGAGCATGGGTTTAAAAAGTTTGACATTTACTGGCTGAAGGCTTTGTCTTGCGATGAAAGTTGAATCTCCCAGGAAAGCTAGTCCATGTAGCCTGACCAGTTATATACTTCCCAGTTAAAATGGGTTGTCACATCTTTATATAAAATGGGATGTAAGTGAGGGTGACAAAACATGCCAAGACCCTGAATTTGTGGGTGGGAGATCCGCTGCTGAAAAGAGAAATTGTAATAATAACAAAAAATAGAACTCCCTCATCACTTTTGCCAAGGCCAGCTCTGCCTGTAAGGGTCACTGATCCCAGTGGGGCCTGTGTTGCTACTTCTTGTGTTATTGCCTAGTCCTTCTAGATGGTTCTGAGAATGTCCAGAGACAGAAAAGCTTGAGGGGCCTTGAGGAATGACACGCATGCCACTCTGCCCCTATCAGGGCCACAGCAGACATTACTAGCCGATCAACGCACTCATTCTGCTGACTCCAGACAACCTCAGGGTCCTTCTCAACAGTCCTCCTGGCAGCCAGCATGCAGTACATCTGATCTGATGCAGCCGTTCTCCAACTTTGGCTTCAGGACTCCTCTGCTTCTTAAAAATTATTAAGAACTTTGTAGTGGGCAGAATAATGGTGGAGCCATTAGCCTGGAGAGCAGAGCCACACGCCACAGAGGATTGTTCCCAAGGTTCAAGAGGATTAACACCTCATGGAGTCTGCCCCAGCTGCATTTCAAAATTGTTTAGGACTAGCGATTTTTTCCCTTCCGTTTTCTCCCTGTTTGGAACCAGAATCTCTACACTTGTTATCCTTTCCTGGTCCCGCTATTGTCTGGAAGCAGATAACTCATTCCCTAGTTTCATTGTCTGCAAGGAGGGAGGAACTGGGCCCCAAGGATGGATCGTACCCAGTCTCACTTCTACCTGATTTAAATGACTTAGATGGTGAGATGTGGGACTTCAGAGTTGATGAGATTTAGATGAGATTTTAGATTTTGAATTGATGCCATAATGGGTTGAGACTTTGGGGAAGCTTGGTGGAGATCAATGTATTTGGTATATGGGATAGAAGTGAATCTCTGGGGGCCAGCAGATAGACGAAGGGGGTGCAGAATAATACCTCCTTGGAGATGTCCACACTTTTAACTGTGAATGTGTTACTTTACATAACAAAGAGAATTTGCTCATTGTGTTAAGGGTAAAGATCCTGAAATGAGGTGATTACCGTGGATTACCTGGGTGAGTCCAATCTAGTCACATGAATCCTTAAAAATAGAGAATCCTTCTCAGCCGGGGTCAGGGAAAGGTGCACGGCTGTGGATGGAGAGTCGGAGAGAGGCAACATCGCTGGCTTTGGAGGAACGGGGCCATGGCCCAAGGAATGTGGGTGCTTCTCGAGAGGGAAAAGCCAGGGAAACGAATCTCCCCTAGAGCCCCCAGAAAGGAACTCCGCACTCCCCACACTTCGATTTTAGCCCAGTGAGACCCAGGTCAGATTTCCAGTCTTCAGAAGTATGAAATAGTAAGTCTGTATTGTTTTGAGTGACTACATTTGTAGTAATCCGTTATAACCACAACAAAAAACTAATACAGACCTCATGGAGGTCTTCTGTGTCTACTGATGTCTACCACAATAGAAATTATACTCAGAATATTTTAAATTTTGTTTAAAATAAGAATAATAAACCAATTACGTATTAACATTAAAAACATATTCTTATGAAAAATACATTTATTTTCCAAAAATTGTAGTGAGAAGAGTGGCATTGTTTTATGTTTTTGTAACTCTCTGTATTATCTTGTTTCACAGAAGAAAGCTGGACTCTCATACCTGCTTCTGTATTCAGTCTGCAGATATGTTGTTTTGGTTAGAAAATGCAGCCTCACACAAACACGAGGTTGGAAAAGGGAGGCTATTGCAATAGCCTTTGCAGATGATTGTGGGTATTCTTCTTGGCTACTATACCAAAATGCAGCAAGAGGTCATTTTTAAAAGGCTGCATACATTGTGGGATCTGAAACACGTGAGGAAAGTTTTCATATGCTCTTACTGTAAAACCTACTAATCTGCCTCGCTGGTGTGGCTCGGCTGGTTGGGCATCACCCCACAAACTGCAAGGTCACAGGTTCAATTCTCCGTCAAGGTACAGGCCTGGGTTTCAGGTTTTGTCCCCAGTGGAGGCACATATGGAAGGCAACCCTTTGGCGTTTCTCACTCACATCAAAGTTTCTCTCCCTCTCTTTCTCTCTCTCTCCCTTCCCCTCTCTCTAAAATAAAAAACAAATAAAAATTTTTAAAATCCACTAATCTATCTTGTACTTTGAATGAATCTTTTATTGGAACATGAGTTTGTAACTTTGGTCATTTGGAAGACAGATGTTAGTTCACTGAGATAGGTAGGTCTTCCAAATGTTGACACACCTTATAAAATTACACAGTATCAAAAAAATCACATTAGTTAATGTCACTTCCCATTTCATCAGAAAAGTCTGACCCCACAGCATTGGGAAGCTGTCAAGCTCATGGAAACAGATACAAGTTTCCCAAAGTTCTAATAGCCAATTACTTTGTTTGTCTTTTAGAAAGGGTGGGCCGTGGCTTCTCTGTCCATTGCTCTGTCACATGGAAACGGTACTCCAGGGAAAACAGGCAGTTCGCTCCGCTCACAGCGCGAACCATGGCACTGGCGCTCTGTTCTCAGGCCACCGCCACACTTCGGTGTGTTCGCTGCCCGTCCAGTCTCTCTGAAGAGCAGAAAAAAGTGTAGTCAAGGGTCGAGAACTAAGAAAATCAATAATTTTCACAGCTTCATCAAGCCCATTCTTAGATGGCACTGGGGGTTTTTTAACCACGAGTATGTGGGTAAAAAATGGGATGAGGCCAGTGGTTTGATCCCACTGCCAAGACACCATTGCTTTTACACCATAAGTGCAGATGGCAACTCAGTGACAGCGGCAAATAATTAATAATAATGTTGTGAAAATCGTTTTGCCCTCATGGACACCCTAAAACCTTCTAGGGCATCCTCAGGATCCATGGACCATGCTTTGAGAACCTCTAATCTAGCATACCACTTACATTTTGAAGATGAAGCAACTGGGGCCCAGAGAGGCAATGACCGACTCCAGGCTTCCGCATGTCCTCACCACACATCACGGCCTGGGTTTTCCAGGAAGCAGGCTCTGAGATGGAGTGTGGCATACAGGATATTTTTAAGGAGGACTCCCTTCCACACCTGTGAAGGGCGAGGAAGGAAGCAGCAGTGTCCTAGGAGAAGTTCAGCTGCAGTCAGGCCCATGGGCAGCCTCAGCTGACCTGGAATGACCTTTCAGAACCTCCCCGAGTAGGAGAGAAGAGATGGTTTGGCCCCTACGTTCCCACACTGATAGGTCACTGGGTGGGGGTCTCTGGGAGGGTATGACTTTGGCCTCCGAGGCTCTCCCCAGCAGGGCAGTCCCCGAACTGGTTAGTCCATGAACAACAGGCTGACAGGTCCCCAAGCAGCTGGACGACAACATCCTCATTGAAAGGGATCACCACAGTGTGACCACAGGCAGGTAAATTCCCCCCTCCAAGCCTTGATTTCCTCATCAGTAAGTTCTTTCCCAGGGAAGTTCAAGGTTAAATACTTACACAGGTTCATTATCTGTGGATTCCAGCTTCCCCACATTCCTCACAGTCACATGGTGGGACTGTCACAGACCGGGTCCTCAGAACCAGGTCTCCTGCCTGCCAGTCACTTCCCTCTCTGTTCTGCCTTTGTCCGGTGCACAATGCCCTAGCAATTCAGACTGAGAAAGAGCTCTGTGTGCTCCAGATAGGCTTACTACTGAAGGCTTCTAGCTGAAAGTTTCTTTGCCCTGAAAATACCCTGCCCTGGAAATCGGCAGGCTATGCCTTGTGAACAGATCCCTAGACACACAGGCTTAAGGATTTCATTTGACTCCACTTCAAAGCCATCTCCTACTTCCAAGATATCCCCCAGTTCCCTGGGATCTGGATACATAGTCTATGTGCTTGCACAAAAGCCTCTGAGAATGACTTATTACTTGACATAATAAGTGACTTAATCTGCAGGTCACGGTTAAGTGGCTGGACCACTTGGCAACACAAGGCAGACTGCATAATTTCCCAGGAGGCCTGAACCAGACAAGAGGCTGCGGGTGGCAGTGCCAGGTGCCAGGTCTCACTCTGAGCCTCCTGCTCTAGAGAACGCAGCCATTTCCAGTCCTCGCTCCCCAGCTCACACTCTCAACTCATCTTGCACAGCCACCAGGTCAGCCTTCGAAGATACTCCCAGGAGGTCATTGCACCTCTGAAACTTTCTGCACCCCTCTCTGTAGTCTGCCTCATTGAATGCAACTTCCTGCCCCTTTCTCGAGGCCCTCCATTGTCCTCTAACCTTGAACATATACACGCTGCTCCAAAGGAGCTGGCCCTGGACTCATTCTGTTTAAATTATATACACCATACAACTTGAGACTTAATTTCCACCATCTTAGATGTTGACCTTTGTCTCTTGTGTTAGAATCAACTCCGAGCAATTCACTGAAACGTTCTGGCGTGCCAAAGTCTGATCTGAGCAGGTGACCCAAAGATGAACCAAGCAACCCATCTGTCCTAGAGGGGCTGACGCCTAGAGGGGCTGAGCTCCCCACACAGCAGCCATGCTCCAAAACAGGCCATCACTCTCTTCCTGGCCCAAGGAGGCCGTGAGGGGCAGTGAATGACCCCAGCTTTGGAGCCCAGCCAATCGAGGTTACATCTGTCCACTACCCCCTGCCAGCCTCAAACTACTCACAGTTCAGCTGGCCTTCGTCAGGCCTGAACACCTTCCAATTTCAGCACAAAAAGCAGACCCCTTCTCTACCTGTGAAAACTCGCACCTGAACACAGGTATATAATAAATATACTATGTTCCAGGCTCTATGCTCAATGCATTGAATGGATTAATGAAGGAGGTACACCTACTATCATTTTATAGATGAGGAAACTGAGCCTTGGGGAAGTAATGACTAGCCCAAGATCTCACAACAGTAAACAGAAGAGCCAAGGGTTGAACTCAGCTGGGTCTTATTCCAGAGACACAGCTCTCGATATTAATTATTATTACACTTAGAACAGTAGCGAGTGCTGCTAATGTACGTGGGCACTGTGCCAAGTGTATTACTTGGATTGTTTCATCAATCCTCCAAAACTCTATGAGATAGGGTGATAATACCCATCTTAAAGATGGGAAGTTGAGTCTTAGAGATGGACTTGTGCAGATCTCAAGGTTAAGTGGATTCAAACCCCAGGCACTGTAGGCCAGAGGCAAACGCCCAATTCATATGCTCTAATACCATCCCCTCTGCTATCCAGAAATCAGGTGTGTACATAGCTACCTCCTTTAGTGGAGTCACCTGGGACTCAGGGTAAGCTCATGACCAGTGGCGGGATCTGAATTGTCTCCCAGTGTTGTCCACACACACCTTCTGTGTTCACAGGAAATGACTGTCTCGCTCTGATGAGGGTCTGTGTCTGTAGCTGTTGGTCTCTCTGGCCACAAAGCCCCCATCAAAGCCAAAGGATAGTGTCCATGCAGGGAAAATGGAGTCGGTCAGGCTCCCTCACCCAGATGTCCGGGCAAATAAGATAAGCAGTCTTTGACTAGCAGCATTCCCATAATCTTAAGAATGGGACCGCATGTGCAGAATCACGCTCTGTTATATAATATTTTGGCACCCTGCCAGCTTCGCGTGCATTTAGTATGTAAGGGCGTTGGGACATCCTGTGGCATGACACGTGGCTTGTGGCAAGCATGGATCGCCCCACCCTTGAGTAAAGGCAGGTCAGGCATTCCCATGATTCTGCGAATTTTCTTCAGTCTGCCAGAATCCTGAGTGAACCTGCCTGGACTTGAAAGGCTGCAAGACAGTCCACAAAGACCTGAGCTATAGGCTGATCATGTGTGTCCCCCCACAAAGGAATAGGCTGCAAACCTAACGCCCCATGTGAAGGTATTCGGAGGTTGGACCTTTGGTCATGGGGGAGGAGCCCTCATGAGTGGGATCAGAGCTCTCGTGAAAGAGACCCCACAGAGCTCCCTGCCCCTTCTGCCCAGTGAGCACGCATTGAGAAGTCTGAGGCCTGGAGATAGCCTTCGCCAGGCCACGCTGGCACCCTGATCTTGGACTTGCAGCTGCAGAACCGTGAGGAATAGATTCCTACTGTTTATTAGCCACCCAGCTTGTGGTATTTTGTGATGGCCGCCCGAACTAAGACACCCTGGCTGGGAATCTGCAGGCTCTGCCCACACCTCCTAGGCCTCCAGGTTCAGCAAGGCCCCAGGGGAAGAAGCTAGGGCACCAGACTTCTGTCATGAAAGAATAGGCTGGTGTTCCTCCCCAAAGGGAAGTTCTGTTTTAAAAGGCTGGAATACCTTAGGCAAACCCCTTCCCTCCTTGGCCCCTTTTTCCTCTCTCCCCAAAATAAGACTTAAATAAGGATAAGAATGTACAGAAGGGGCTTGTCCTTTCTAGAAGTTTGGCAAATGGTAGTTACAATTTTTCACAATTGTTGTTATCGGCTCTGTGCCAGGCTGCTTGGATGATTCCTTCAGTTTCTTCTGGGATCCAGGGACCAACACCAGGGAGGACCTAGACAGATCCAGTCCCTTCCATCAAGACTCAGCTCCTCCGCGCAGCCCTCTTCATCGCCCGCACCTTCAGAGTTTCCATTTAGAGAGAGCACTCTCCGCCTTGGCCTTCCCCTCCCCTTCGTCTCTGGGGAAGGCTCCGAGGCTCTCATCTGGACATAATCAATGTGCTAAGTGCAGGCAGAGACAAATGGTCTGTTACAGTTTTCCTATGTACCTCATTCATCCTAATGGAGAGTTAATACGATATTTTAAAAGTTAATATTGTAATATGTACCTCAATTAGCTTACCGCAGCCCCTCCCGAGCAGAGGCTGCAGCTGGGTGAGAGCAGGCTGCAGGGTCCGTGCTGAGGGATGGACCTGCAGATATTCCAGGAGGCAGGTCAGGGCAAGAAGGAAAGCCAGGACTGGCATGAAGTGCAGACGAGAGCTGCTCAAGAACTTCACATAGGAGACCCCTGGGCTTCATTACGTTCACAACGTGGCCTCCAGTTCCTTCCGTCCTTAGGAGAAGTGCATTTCTCAGCAAATTATTCTACGGCCAGTACTTCTCAAAATTGTATTTTAATACCAGAAACCTTCCAAGCAGGGCAGACAACGCAGCAAATGCACACTCAAGGTCCATGTGGCTTTGGGGTGAGCTCCCAGCATTGCATCGGGGAGGGAAAACGGGGGCAGATTGCTTTGAGAGGGAGCAGGAAGGGTATTTCTCTCCTCTTGAAACGCACACACGTATTTTGCCTTTTCTCCTCATAATCACTTACTCCGAGCAAAGCCTCATTACTTTAAAAAAAGAAGGAAACGTGCAGCATCCTAACAATAGTCCATAATTACCTTTGAAATGGTTCTGTGGAGTAATTATGTCATTAGTCCAAGTGCCTTCTACTTCAAAGATTTCGCACTCCCTCTCTGCGCTGTCCATCTGGTTAGGGAATGAGAGGACGCTCCCAGGAACCTGAGTGATAGGGACCCAGGCGGTACGCAGGGGAGTCAGCGGTGCCCTTCTTAGCGTGTCCATTGTCAAACCAACCATTCCTGCAAATGACCCCTCCCACGGGAAGGCAGGACACTAAAGCAGAGTTTCTGAGGAAAAGAGATTAACAATGAGCATCAGGAAAAAGTGCATTTAGGCAGCTGCCTCTAAGATTCCTGGCCACACTAGATAGAGTCAGGGGCCTCTGAGCCTTCTTTAGCTTTACTCATCAGTTTGGAATGACAGGCTGTGACTGTGTGAAGGGAGCCCCACCCACGGTTAATATGTCCAAGTGGGAAAACCTGTGGTTCCCCTAAATCCTGAAGAGAAGACAAAAAAGGCACAGACCTTTGGTCGAGTGCCTACTCCACATCAGCTCCTGCCCTTGACCCTCCACTCGTATCGTCTAGAAATCCGTGCTGTGTTTATTGACCCCATTTTGCAGAGGAGAATCTGAGGGTCAAACAAAACGGAGTCATGACCCAGCATCACACATCTGGTGAACTGTGGTGCGGAGATGAACACAGACCCCAAACTGAGTGCCCAGCCCCAAACTGGGTGCCCCCCCTTTCCAACTCTGCATGTCACCCTGGCCTCAAGAGCACGGAGGGGCCTAGGTTTGGTGTGTTGTTGACTGTCACCTGGAGGTTGGCTGCATGGTGACTTGGCTTCCCTGAGCTTCAGTTTTCTCATCTGATGATACTGTGGGAGTAAAGGAACACGTCAGGGTTAGGACAAGGAGGAGTGGGATGCACCCAAACGGGCAAGTGAAGGAGACCTTGCTTGTTGTCACTGACATCTGTGTACCTGAGGTGGAACCACAGGCTCTGAGCTGGGAAGAGCAGCACCAGGCTTTGGCTGGTTCCACATGGACCATGCCCACCTTATCATAACCATATTATAACAACAATCGTGATAGGTACTACTTGGTAAATGCTTACAAGGGAGGCAGGCACTGGGTAAAGTGTTTGCACACATTTAAAATTTGGGGGGGCTGATATGCCAGTAACAGAGACCTGCCATAACAGTGGTTTGACAAGACTGAGATTCCCTTTTCTCTTATAAAATGAGTCTGAAGGAAGGGAGTTTATGACCATTGTCAAAAATCCATAAAATCATCAGTGCCCAGCCTTTTCCAGTGTTTTTGTCCTAGCATCCTTAGTGAGTGGCTTCTATCCTCAAGGTCACCCCCATAATCAGAAATGGCTGCAGGTGCTCCAGCCATCACGTCCATGTTTTAATCAGGAAGAAAGAGAAATAGGAGGTCAGGAGGCCTATAAAGAGATTTTCCAAATTCCTACCCAGTGACTTCTTCTTCAATCTCATTGGCCACCCTATTGCAAAGGAGATTGAGAAATAGTTTTTGGCCAAGAAAGAACAACATTTAAAAAATACAAGTTTTGCTCTGGCTGGTGTAGCTCAGTGGATTAAGAGTGGGCCTGTCAACCAAAGGGTTGCTGGTTCAATTCCCAGTCAGGGCACATGCCTGGGTTGCAGGCCAGGTTCCCAGTAGGGGATGCATGAGAGGCAACCACACATTGACATTTCTCTCCCTCTCTTTCTCCCTCCCTTCCATTCTCTCTAAAAATAAATAAATAAAATCTTAAACATATATATAAGTTTTTATATTACTAAGGAAGAAGAGATTGGACAAGTGGTGGACAAGCTACGATCCCTATCCTCATGCTTTACACACATTATTTCATTTGAACACTGATAATAACCCCGCAAAATGGGTACTGTCACACCCATTAGATGAGATTCAGAAAGTAAATCCCTTGCCTGGCACAGCACAGTGAATAAGTGTGCCTGACTCCAAAAGCAGTTCAACCACAGTGCCCACTGCCCACCGCTGAGGCTCTCTGGCAGAGACCTGGCAGCCAAAGGCAGAGCAGGGAGCAGGACAGAGGGGAAATGTGCAGGGGTGGGGTGTGGCTGCACACCAGCTCAGAGGCTTCTGACCATGTGCGTTGGTGTGGGTTCTCGTGGGACGAGAGGCGAGGGCAGAGAGCCCATGAGACCCAGGTCAGAGGATGGGCACAAGGAGCTGCACACCTGTGTGAAGGGAGCTGCCTGGGCTGAGCGCCCTGCAGTCCTGGAGCCCAGGAGCTGCCCCAAGAAGGCACGAACCTCAGGGCCCATCTACTTCATGGCTCTATCCCTAGGACCCTGTGTAGAGCTCAGTAGAATCATCAGGTCTGCAAATTAATAGATGAACCAGTGGCTGAGTGAGTAAGATGGTTTGCAGCCTGTTGCTTTCTTCATATTTAAATTAATTCAGAAAATAATTCTTTGACTCTGGTTCCAGATATTCTTACTTCACAACCCTCAAACCCTACCATTTTTTTTAAAGAAGTCACTAATTAAAGACTCATTTGGTAGAAATAGTCTGGGAAAACTACCCCTTCAGTGTTTTGGCATCCCACCAATGAGGGAGAATTGCTCTGACCCCAAAGGCTCCCCTGTCTGGTAATAAGCCACTGCTTTGAGGGGCTGGGGGATCTGAGGGGGCTGGAAGGGGCAACCTTGAAGCCTGCATCACTCACAAAGAGCTGGCAGAAACGGTGGGCCACACCTGGGACAGAGAGCACTGAAGGGCACTGGGCAGGAGAGGAGCAAGACTTCCAGAAGGGGAGGGGCAGGGGCCTCCAACAAGCTTGCTGCCATCTGCAGCTACTGAGAGGCATCCCTGAAGCCACCAGGGCCCTGGGCTTCCAGTTTTCCTCCTTAACTGTGCCTTTACCGCAGGCCTCAAACTCTAGGGTTAGACTGGCATCCTGATCAGTTCATTCACATTCAGGTTTCAGGTACTCGCCTCCCCAGGGATTCTGATTCAGTGGGTCTGGAGGGCCCTGGAATGCTCATTTTTAACAAGAAGCTGGTGACTTCACTGCAAATGAGAAAAACTGCCTTACTCTCTGGCAACTCATTATGCCTTGTTAATTTTTCTTTCCTGCCTTCTCATGACCTCTGGGAGCAATCGTGGTCAAGACCATTCACTCATGGGGAAGGCATTGAGATGGTCTCAGTATGGATGAGGGAACAAGCCAGCACCCCTGGCTTGCATGCTCCCAGCCCCAGGTCAGAGGCAGGCCTGGAGACAGAACCCAGGGATCATGGAGGAGGCGCCAGTCCCGGGGAAGAGGCTGGGGTGGCCTCACAGAGATGGAATGTGAGCTGTTCCTGAAAGGATGCGGAGAGCTTTGAAATCATGGGTGGGCCTGATGGGTCCTGTGTGACCCCACACCCATTGCACTGCTTCCAGCTGCTCTCAAGCTGAGCTGAAACCTTTTCCAAAGGCTCCCAGCTCTGTCCAGTTGTCCTTCTGCTGCAGCGACAGCTCTGCACCCCCATCCCAGGGCCACCCAGTCTGGTTTCTCTGCTCCACCACAGCAGAGAAAGCCCCCTCCCAGCCCACAGACTGGGGCCCTCCGGGCCACTCCACCTGCTGGCTCTTGCAGCTCTCATTGGCAGCTGCTCCTAGTCTCTGTCCTGTCCAGAATGTCCCTAAATTCATCATGGTGCAGCCCCAGCCAGCTGGGAACCTGGGATTCACCTTCCAAGCCCCTGTTCCCACCCGCTCCCCCCGCACTAGCCCTTAGTTCTAGAGCTCTCTCCTCTGGCTTTGTCCACATGGCTCAGGAAGACCCGTCTTACTGTGATGGATGTGGCAAACCCACAGGACTTGGAGGTCTTCACTCTGGGAGGGGCCTCTGTACCCCACCCTTAGGCCCCACCCACCCTACCTGCCTCCCTCTTAGCTGATCCCATTCATCACCATTTGCAGGGAAAACACAGTACATCCCAGAAGGAAACTCTCTCCCTGCCACACCCGCTTCCCAGTGCCCCTCATCTCCATGACATGTCCCCGTGGATTTTCTATGCCAGCCCCCTCCTTACCTCCAGTCTTCCAGGAAGAGGTGAGCTGCCTTCTTGTCAAGGTTCATCCTACTCTAAGCTCCTTGCCTCTGGCTTCTCCTCTTCATGTCCACTCTCCCTCCACACTGCTGCTTCTCAGACTGAATCAGTGGAGATGCTTGTTTAAATGCAGATTCTCAGGCTACCTGCTAGATCTACTGAACTAGAATCTCTGCAGTTGCGGTCCAGGAAGCTGAATTCTGACAAGCATCCCAGTAATTTGACTCCCACCCCCACCCCCCTACACACACGCTATGCCCTCCTGTGGACAGAGTGGTAAAGACCAACGGACAATCTCAATGTTATCATCCCTTCCTACCCCTCCCCCCACCTCCGCAGCCCTTAGAATCTGCAGCCCTGAAAGACTAGATGTTGGCCAGTTTCCTGAACCCAGGGAAACTGCCATACCCCTGTGCCTTCGCGCCTTCTTTCCTCTCTGCCAGAGTACTCTTCCCACTCCCATACCCCAACTCATTCGCCTGCCACATGCTTACATCCTGCCCAAGCAAGCTGTGTGCATAGATCTTGAACTCAGGATCGACTATTTGCATGCCTGGCTCACTACGACATTTCCAGCCTTTCCTGGCACCTAAAAGTCCAGGGACTGGCAGTCCTCAGCCTGCACTTGACCCCCAGCAGCACATATGATTGCTTCCTCCTTCTCAAAACTCTTCACTTGACCCACAGCCAGGTTCCCTCCCACCTCCCTCTGTCTTCCTCTCTCTGCTGAGTGCTCCAAGCTCAGGCAGCTGTCCCACCTCATGTCTACCATCCTCACTCCCCAGACAGACGCATCAAGTCCAGTGGCTTTAACACCACCTGCAACCTGAAAATTCTGAAGCACGGGTCTCCAACCCAGGCCCCTCCCCTCCCAGAAGGCCACACTCACTTGCTTACAGCCCACCCAGTCTCTCCACATGTCTAATGGGCATCTACAACTTGCATCCAAGCCTGAACTTCCAAGTCGTCTCTCCAAACCTGCTAAGCCCCTATGCTTCCCACTTCAGTCAATGGAATCACCATTCACCTAGTCGCTCATACCTCGGACCTAGAAGTCCTATTCAGATCCTCCCGGGCCCTCCAGCCCACGAGGACAGATCCAAGCCATCAGGAAGTCACTTGGTCCTACCTTCACCATGCATTCTAAATCCATTAGTCCTGGGCCACACCCACCATTGCTCACTTGGACAGCGGTTGGCACATTCTTTCTCATGACCTTCACCTGACCAGCTCACTCCAGTCTCTGGTCAAATACCACCTCAGACAGGTCTTCCTCAACATCTTTTTCTGAAAAAAACTACTTAAAATGAAATGGCTTCCTCTCTCTGCTATTTCCTAATAGCTCTCCCTGAAGATAGCATGTGCTTTTATTGACTTACCCTTTTCCAGCTCCTTCACTACAAGGTAAACTCCACAAGAGCAGGGACCCTCTCCAGGAAGGTCACATCTGTCACTGCAGCATCCCCCAGGTGCCCAACCACAGACACTCAGTAAATATTCATTGAAAGTGAAATAAACTCTTTAAAGGCTTTACAAAAATTAACTTAATCTTCCCAGGACACACACCCCCCCAACCATTACTTTTCCTTTTATTATAGATGAAGAAACCAAATTTAGGTAACTTATAGACAGCACAGCGAGTGAATGGAAAAACTGAAATTTGGACCCAAGGTAGCTAAAGGTCAGACACTATCAGCTATTTAGTGCTGCATAACAAATAGTCCAAAGTTTATTAGCTTAAAACAGAACCTATCATTTGAGTTTCTGGGGGGCAAGAATCCAGGCTGATTCCTCCGGCTCAGGGCCTCTCAGAAGACTGTGGCCAAGCTGTTGGCTGGGGGAGAATTTGCTTCCAAGCTCACTCCGTGGTTGTTGGCAAGATTCAGTTCCTCAAAAGCTGTTGGGTAGGAGATACCAGTTTCTCACCAGCTGTTTGCTCAGGGGCCACCTGCAGTTCCTTGCCACGTGGGCCTCACCATGGCACAGCTAATAATGTGGCAGCTGGCTTCATCAAAGTAAGCAAGAAGGACCAGAGATAGTGGGAGAGAGAGGCAGAAATCAGTCTTTTTGCTACGATATTAATCTGCTAGGGCTGCCATAACAAATTCCACAGGCTGGGGGGCTTACACAACAGAAATGTATTGTCTCACAGCCCTGGCAGCTAGAAGGCCAAGATCAAGGCGTTGGCAGGGTTTGTTCCTTCTGAGGGCTGTGAAGGACAATTGGCTCTCTGCCTCTCCCCTGGCTCCTGGTGCGTGCTAGCAATCTTTGGCTTTTCTTAACTCGGCGCATTACCCCCATCTCTGCCTTCACCTTGGCATTCTCCCTGTGTTTGTCTCTGTGTTTATATTACCCATTTTTATAAGGACACTATTCATATTGGATTAGAGGCCACCCTAATGACCTCACCTTAACTTGACCACACTTGCAAAGACCTGATTTCCAAACACAGTCCCATTCTGCAGTACTGGGGGCTAAGACTTTAACATATGTTTTGGAGGGAGGACACAATACAACCCATAACAGCAGCCTAATCTTAGAAGTGACGCTCCATCATTTTGCCATGATCTATGTGGTATAAGTGAGTCAACAGGTCCAGACCACACCTAGGAGGCATGGATCGCCCATGGGTGTGGATGTCGGGAAGTAGCGAGCACTGGAGCCATTATAGGAGCGTCTTCCCCAAACGTCTTCATAAGCATTATTTTAATGAGCAGTTTACCCTCTAGTCTACTTCTACTGTAATTGTTTGTACATTTATTTCTCTCTCCGCCCCAGGCTGTACATTTATTTCTCTCTCCAACCTAGGCTGTGAACTTCTTTCTAGCAGGGTATGTGTCAGATTCATCAGTAGAACATTTCTAGCACCTAACACTGGACCTGCCATATGATGTGATAGGTGCTCAGTCAATATTTATCGAATAAATGAATAAATAAGTGAATGAATGAGAAGCAGATAATATTCCTCCCTGTCAAAGGGAGCAATTACTTCTGAACTCTGTGTCAGAAGAACATCACAATAGGTCATTGTCATTATGTCTGGAATTAAATGGATTCTCCTCCAGCGAGCCCAATCTTAACTATTGATCAGAAAACTAAACACATTTTTATTTAAAGGGGAAAAGGCAGCCTCTACTGCATACAAAGAATTCATGCGGTGGGTCAGATGTCTGATGAGTAATTTTCCCCGCCGTTTAATAAGACTTACAAGTTACATCTGTTTCAATCACTATGATCAGAACTTAAAAACAACCTCAAACATGCTGCCTAATGCAGCATCTACCTGACAGGTGCCCAGGGAGCAATTATATTATCTTGTTCCATTCTCGGGAGCAATTAATGAGAGACAACATGACTGGCAGCCTTAGCTGTGACTTTGAAAGGGGGTGAGGAAAGGGGCAGATCAGAGCGATCAGACTCCATAGAGAAGCTGTGAGATGGTGTGCACAGGGCCCATGTGGAGCTCCTGACTCAGAGGGGAAGTGAGGGCCAAGGCCAGAGCTTTGGGACCTCGTCCAACAGCAGGCCAAGTTCTCAGAAGCGGAATCAGGCGATCAGGTCTTCTCTTAACACTCACGGGAAAACCAGCAGATTAATGCTAGAGAACCAACATGTCAAAATAAAATAATTGTCAAGAGAGCATACTGGGAAGAGTGTCTGCATCACTCTGGAAAAGCATGGACTGGGACTCAGGAGGTGTGTGTTTGCATCCTGTCCCTGGCCCTTGCTAGCTCTATGATCTAAGATCTGCCTGAGCCTCTGTCTCTCCAACTGTACAAGAGGGTAGTAGTCCTCGGGGTAAAGTGACATGGGCATTCACGTATCATAATGTCTGTGAAAGAGCCCAGCACAGAATCCAGTTCAGCGGCGGCTTTCAGAACATTTGGTCAGTCAGCTTCCTGTTGCATGGGTCAAGCTTAACCTCAAGTAGTTTGACAATGGATTCTAAAAAATAATTTTTGGCTAGATGACTAGGGAGAAATCAGTACGTCTGTTCTGTACTGCTGTGTCATTAACTCTTGCTTTTCTGGCTCCTTGAGCTATGTCCTTTTGCCACATGTGTATGTGCATATGTGTCCCTGTGTGTGCATGTGTGTACATGTGCATCCACACACACTCGCATCTGCACATACACACATTGGTGCTCGACTCCTGGACTCAATTACTTGTGCTGTCAAAGACTATGATAAAGTCCTAAGAGCAGGGCAACTGATGGTCAGTTTCTGGGGGTTCCGTTCAGTCCACTACATGAAAATCAGGACTCTGAGCCCCACGTGGTCTCGTTTCCACCACCACTCGTGGAGGAATAAAGTGCAGTGTTTACGGGCACAGACTCTGTTTCTAAAGTGTCTGAGTTCAAATCTCTGCTCTGCCACTCTCCTTATGTGACCTACTATTTGTGCCTTAGTTTCCACATCTGCAAACTAGGGATAATAAAAGCCCACCTCGTAGGGTTGTTGTGAAGATTAAATGAATCAGGTTTTAGTGTAGAGTCACAGCCCACAAGGGGATCTCTTCGTCCTACTGGGACCGAGTTCTGTTTTGCTGGGATGGCTGCGGGAGGCCGAGCACTGCTATCCTCACAGTGTTCATTAGGGGGGAGCCCTCCCATCTGGGACCCAATGCACAGGCAATGCAGGTTTGGCAGGTGAAAATATAGTGAATGAGGAAATGCAAAGAATTGCACCTGCTCTAATGGAGTACATTGAGAAATTAAAAAAACAGTCTATATGTTAAATCTTTTAACAGACACTGTCTAAGTATTGGTAAGGAGGATACTATTAGTAATTGATCCCTTCTGTGTCTGGCTGGGTGTTTGAATGTTCTAATGCTGAGTAGAGCTAGACAGTTTAAAGAGAGAGGATAAGGACTGTCCTGGGCAACCCACTGGAAGTCCAGCCACAAATTGGCTTCCCATAATGGCCAAGACACGTCTACACACAAGGAGCACCCACATGACCCAAAGCCCTGGGGCCGCCACTCCCTTCCGGCCAGCCCCAGTGCAGAACTCTGAGTATGTCTCCTTCCTCTTCTTGTCAAAATCTACCTCCTGTGTGACTGGAAGCTGTCAGCGTGATCTATAACCCCCAGGCAGGCCTGGAATATGAGCTAAATTGCCTGAGTCACTAGCGATGATAGAGTCATTCTGCAGGAAATTGGAAATCAATTCTTGTCATCACTGTACCGAACTCCTTTATCAAGAGTTCCAGCTCACCATGTAATGCAACAAGAAGGACTTGAAAGCCAATACAACAACAATAAGAAACAGGGCCATGTGTGTGTCAGCGTGCGTGTCCAAAAACATATCAGCGTCCAAAGACAGTGCCAAGACCCTTCAGGCTGGTGGGAGACCTTGCTTCCAGCGGATGGAGATGTTGCATCCCAGGAAGGCTGAGGACTAAGCTGTGCATCCACAACATAGGTGACTTGAAAATGAGACGCTTCCCTGGAGCCTGTTGCACACCCTGCTCTGCAGAGCAGCTCTGTCTGTGCTGGGGCAATGCAAAACAGAGAGCAGCACAGGCATGCGCCACTCAATGACAGGGATATGTTCTGGGAAACATGTCCTCACATGATTTCGTTGTGTGAACATTACAAAGTGCACTTGCACAAGCTTAAATGGCATAGCCTACTACACACCTAGGCTGTGGGGTAGAGCCTATTGCTCCTAGGCTACCAACCCGTACAACATGTTACCGTACTGAGCACTGTAGGCAATTGTAGCACAAAGGTAAGCCCTGGCTGGGTGGCTCAGCTGGTTGAAGCATCATCCCGTACACCAAAAAGGTTGCAGGTTCAATTCCCAGTCAGGGCACATAGCCAGGGTGCGGGTTCGATGCCCAATCATGGTGCGTATGGGAAGCAACAGATCAATGTTTCTCTCTCTCTCTCCCTTCCTCTCTCTCTAACTTAATAAACATACCCTCAGGTGAGAATTTTTTAAATTATCACAATGGTAAGTGTTTGTGCACCTAAACATATCTAAAAATAAAAAAGGCACAGAAGAAATATGGTATAAAAGATAAAAAATGGTACACCTGTATGGGGCACTTACCAAGCATGGAGCTTGCTGGGTTGGGAGCTGCTCTGAGGAAGTCAGTGGTGAGTGAGTGTGAAGGCCTGGGCAATACTGTAGACTTTACAAACACTGTACACTTAGGCGACACTAAATGTATAAAACAACACAAGATTAAGTCAAGCCAAAGAGAAAATGATGCAATCAATAGACACAGTAAACACGAGATGTGTAGTGTTGCTGCTGGTGTAACACGGCATACTGTTTTACAGCAAACTTTTTTAATAAGTAGAAAGTGTGCACCTTAAAATAATGAAAGAAACTATATATAGGAAATACATAAACTAGTAACATGGTGGTTTATTGTCATTACCATCTACTATGCACTGTACATAATAGAATGTGCTACACTTTTATAAAACTAGCAGTGCAGTAGGTTTGGTTACACCAGCATTTCCACAAACACGTGAGTCATGCATCACACCACGACGTTGCCATGGCTACAAGACCACTAAGCAATGGGAGTTTTTCAGCTCCATTGTCTTATTGGACCACAGTCCTATATGAGGTCCAGCGTTGACTGAAACATCATTATGGAGCACGTGGCTGCAATAACAACGCGCCCCCTTCACAGAACACCGGGACACCCTCAAGGAATTCCCAGGTGTGTCATCCCAACAGGCAGCACAAAGGGTTTGGGTTTGCTTTTGATCTTTGATGGACTTTACTTGTGTTGTTGGATTGTTTTGTAATTTGGGAGACCACAAGGCCATAAAAGTTACCCCAATGTTCAGGTTCTGAATCTTTTGCTATATGCATATGTTCATACACATATTCAGAGCAGATTCAGAGAAATCCAGCGTGTGTATGTACATATACACACCACGATATACACATACACACATGCTGGATTCCTCTGAACCTCATTTCTCTCTGTTGTCCATAAAATGTAGAAAGTAGCACACACAGACTTGTGATGAGCGAAGTAAACGCTTGTATTTGGAGAAATGCCCTGTAAATTTACAATAATATAGAATGATTGGTTACTAATACTGGTGTAGCCACTTACCCATTAGGCCAATGGGTAAACTGAGCCCCAAAGAAGTAGAATGACTTGCCTAAAACTCGTTCATGTTAAAATAAGAGGAATAATCAACATTTATTTTAAGGTATAAATACTTATCCACAATGGATTTGGGAATAAGAATCTAAAAAGTCATTCTCCTCCTTTTAAGGAAGAGGTTTGAAGAGCATTAGGGAAGAGCTCACAAATGGGGGTTTGGAGGACTTGGTTCTCCTCTCCACTGGCACTCACTCCTAGTTTGCAGAGACCCGTAGGTGCCCCTAACCTCAACCTTCCTAGTGGTTCTAACAAGCTTCCTCATGAGAACCATTCTACGGGACTCTGAACATTATGGGCCCACGCTATCAAATCCCTCTCAGTGCTCACTAACAGGAGCACACCTGTTGAAGAGAGGCATTGGATGGCTGCTCCCAGGTCATGCTTATCAATATCTTACCCTCCCACAGCTTGGTTCAAGTGCCCGTCTCCTCCAGGAAGCCTTCCTGACAGCACCAACCCTCAATGATCTCTCAAAATCATTGCCTTGCATGTAATATTTATTTGGCACCTATTTCCTGCTTCCCCCTGCCCCCATTTTTCTTTAATGTGAAAGCCTTGCCTCCCGATCTGACTGCAAGTCTCTTGAGGGAGGAGGCCACATCTGTATCCTTGAGTGTCCAGGCACTGTGCTATGGATTTTGGGGCCACCAAGAGGTGCCCAAGAAATCTTTTGATGATGTTGGGAATGATGGTAATGAAGTGTTTCCATTCCTCACTGGACACAAATAGCTGTAGGTCTAATGGTGAGGATAGAGTTAAAAAGTCACAAATTTGGCAGACTTCATGACATGACTACAGTATGTCACATGGGTATTCACTCCAAAAGCTGTGGCCACATGGCATGGTGCTGAGGTCTCGGCAACATAGCTGCCAAAAAAGAGAAGAACCAAATCACCCAGCTGTATGCTGCCCAGCCCTGGGAGGGGCAACCAGGGTCTAGCAGACAAGGTCCAACTCCTGTGCCCAGAGATGCAAGGAACCTGTCCAAAGAGCAGGACCCTGCTGAGGGAGGCCGAGCGGCACGTGGCGCTCAAAGTCAGGAGGTAACACCCTCCCTGTCCCTAGCATAAGGCCACAGCCCGTGGCCCAGGAACATGAGGGAAGCCCAAGGAAGAGAGAGGGCTGGTATAATAAAGAGTCAGACTCCATTTTCAGTGTTTAACTGCTGACAGATTCCGGGTCCCACCACTTCTTCCCCTTCTGCCCCACATCTGAGCAAGATGGTAAGAAAGCCCAGGCGGGGCCTGCATTGGCGTAGGTTGGAAGATCAAACCTCATGTGCAAGGGAATCCTCACTTTCCCCCTCCCCACCCCACTAACCCCCTGCAGTGGACTAAACAGTGTCCCCCCCAAAATTTATTTGTTAGAGCCCTAACCCCCATTGTGATGGTATTAGGACGTGGGACCTTTGGGAGGTGATTTGGTCATGAAGGCAGAACTCTCATGAACTGTATCAGTGCCCTTCTAAAAGAGGCAGGAAATATGCCAAGTCCTGGAAAGCAGAGGCTGACAGCCGAGATTGGTCTACCCAGCAAAGCTATCATTAGAATCAACGGGCAGATAAAGAGCTTCCCAGACAAGAAAACACCAAAGGAGTTCATCATCCCAAACCATTATTACACGAAATGTTAAAGGGACTTACTTAAGAAAAAGATCAAAATATGAATAATAAAATGGCGATAAATACATATCTATCAACAATTGAATCTAAAAATCAAATGAAGCAAACAAGAACAGAGACAGAATCATAGATATTGAGAGTGTTTTGATGGTTGCCAGATGGGAGGGGTGTGGGAGAACAGGTGGAGAGGTGAGGGGATTAAGAAGTACAATAGGTAGTTACAGAATAGCCATGGGGACGTACAGTACAGTCCCCATGTAGGAAATGGAGTAGCCAAAGAACTTATACCCATGACCCATGGACATGAACAATGTGGGGATTGCCTGAGGGAGTGGGGGGTGCTGGGTGGAGTGAGACAAAGGGGGGGAAATTGTGGCAACTGTAATAGCATAATCAATAAAATATTTTTTTTTAAAGGCTCCAGAGAGCTCCCTAGCCCCTTCCGTCATGTGAGGTTATGGCAAGAAGACAACCCTCTTGAAGCAGGAAGCAGGCCCTCAGCAGACATTGACTCTTCCAGCACCTCATTCTAGGACTTTCCAGCCTCCAGAACTGTGAGAAATAAATGTCTGCTGTTTGTCAGTCACCAGTCTATTTTGTTTCCGCAGCCTGAACCGACCCAGACAGGCCCTGTGGGAGGTAATCAGGTTTAGATGGCCATGCGGATGGAGCCCTCAGGACAGAATTAGTGCTCTTTTAAAAAAAGAGACCCTGGAGAGCTTGTTCTGTCTCTTCACATTGTGCGGACACAGCAAGAAGGTTTCTGTATGTGAGCCAGGGAGAGAGCCCTTGCCAGAAACCGAGCATGCTGGCACGCTGAGCTCGGACTTCCCAGCCTCCAGAATGGTGAGAACAAATTTCTATTGTGTAAGCCTCCCAGTCTATGGTATTCTGTTATGGCTGCCTGAGCTGGCTAAGACACCAGCATAAAACCCCAAGCAATCTCCTTCCTCTCCCTTTTTTCCCTTCCTTTCCCAGAGCAGCTCAGAATACCCCCTTCTCTCTCCAGAAAGCTTCATTATGTGAGTAATAAATCCTTTCATGCTCTTAGTGCATCTGCAGGCTCAAATTCCAAGCCAAATTTGGGGAGGTGGGGTCCATTCCACCTTTGCGGGGTGACCACAATAGCTAGCAAGCCTGGGGAGGATACACTACTCCCCGCAGTCAAACGAGCCAGGGGAACTGGAATTCAAGTCAGTAGTTCTAGCCTGGCTGCCGTGGAGCAGAGTTAGGAAAGACAAAACTTGAGAAACTATGTGAAACCCTAGGTTCCCACAAGACCAGGGTCGGACCCCACCCTCTGGTCCTGTGGGGCAGACTCAGGCAACTGCAGGGCTGAGCCTTCAAAGGGAGGCACGCGTGCCACATGCTGCTACCCAGGAGGGACCAAGGAAAGCAGGCACTGATTCGCTACAACACGCTTATGTGGAGAAATTCTGCCTCTAGGGAAAACCTTCACTCAGCTGCAGCCATGCCCTCCAGTAACCCTGAGAGCACAGACTTCAATATGTAAGCTGAGTAGAAACTGTAGATTGGCTCCCCTTAGCTATTCCCAGCCCTGTGTTTCTTTCCTACCTCTTTTATAGAAAATTTTTTTAAAGCTAAAATATTCCATCTTTATTCTCCTTTCTAGCTAGGGGTGACATTGTGACATATTTTTTGACAAGGCGATATAAACAGAAATTTTCTAGGGAAACGAGATCCTTCAGGTTGAAAAAATAAAGTCCAGCAAGGAGAAAGCCCTTTATCTCCCCCTCCTTCTTTCTGCCTGGAATATAGGTGCAAAGCGGTGAAGGACAGCAGCCACATTGTGACCATGAGAATGGAAGAGACATGCTAAGAATGATGGATCAGAATAACAGAAGGACCTGAACCAGCTCTGGATTGCTGGTTATAGGGGGAAAATAAACTCTTGCTTGATTAACCCACTACAGTTGATTTTCTCTTACAGGCAAACTGTTGGGGGGCGGGGGGAGGAACCCACTGGCACATCAGCAAAGCTACAAGAGAAACCCACTGATGGCTGATTGAGAGCATAGTCTTTACCCTCAGACAGACCTGAATCTGTGTCCTATCTCTGGCTTCTTGCAAGCTGGGTGGACTTGGGCAAGTTACTTATCTCTCTAACCCTTAGTTTCTTCATCTGAAAAATGAATATGATAATAGTACACATTTCAAAGAGAGGATGCCAGACAAAAGCACAGCACTTAGTCCAGGGCCCAGCACAGAGTAAGTCTTCATTAAATGTGGGTTGTTTTTGTTAACTGTTGGTTTCAACAAGGTCAATTCCCCATTTTCTTTGAATTGACAATTACAGTAGTCCCTCCTTACTCGTGGTCTAGCTTTTCACAATTTCGGTTACCTGTGGTCAACCGCAGTCCAAAAATATTAAATGGAAAATTCCGGAAATAAGCAATTCATTCGTTTTCAATTGCACGATGTTCTGAGTAGCATTATGAAGCCTGGCACCATCCCTCTCCATTCTGCCCTGGATGTAAATCCTCACTTGGTCCAGAATGTTCACGCTGCAGACACTCCTGCTCATGAGTTGCTTCCCAACCCCTCTGTTATCAGACCCCTGGTCTCAGTGTCACAGGGCTCGTGTTCGAGCAAACCTCATTTTCCTCAGTAACAGCTCCAAAACATGAGAGTAATACACCAGCAATTCAGATATGCCCAAGAGAAGCCATAAAGTGCTTCCTTTAAGTGAGAATGTGAAAGTTCTTGACAATAAGCGGGAGGGGGAAAGGGGCGGGGCGGGAATCCTATGCTGAGGTTGCTAAAATCTACAGTAACAACAAATCTTCTGTCTCTGAAATTGTGAAGAAGGAAAAGGAAATTCGTGCTAGTTTTGCTGTTGCACCTCAAACTGCAAAAGTTACAGCCACAGTGCGTGATAAATGCTTAGTTAAGATGGGAAAGGCATTAAGTTTGTGGGTGGAAGACATGAACAGAAAATGTGTTCCCGTTGAAGGCAGCATGTTGCGCCAGAAAGCACTGAGCCTGTATGAAGACTTCAGCAAGGGATCCTCTGAAAGGAGCAACACCAAGCCATTCACTGCAAGTAAGGGGTGGTTACACAGATTCAGGAACAGGTTTGGACTGAGACCTGTAAACATTGCAGAGGCTGTGCCTGCTGTTGGAGAAGCTGCTGCCACATTTCCGGCAGAGCTGAAGTTGGTTAAGGAGGAAGGATGTACGTATTTAAAAAACATAGTATATAGAGTTGAGTGCTAACCACGGTTTCAGGCATCCGCAGTTTCAGGGGCGGGGGGGGGGGGTCTTGAAGCATATTGTCCACAGACAAGGAGGGACTACTGCACAGATAAACCAATAATACCTTTATCTTTTTTCCAACCATTTAGGGCTTCTGTGCTGCCATGATATTCATATTTGAAGGCCACTGGGTCACATAAATGAGTCTCTAAAGACTCACTTAGAGGGAGACTGGAATTGTCGGCTAGTACCTCCTCTTTAAAATTAAGAGCAGGAGACAGGTCTTTAAAAGGGCTTTGACTGTGTCCCAAGAGGAGTGGCAAGATCAAGCCCCTGTGTTCTAAGGGCAGTGGACTGGACAAGTTTTCCATTTAAGGAGCAGAAAAATAAATCTAGGGGGCAAAATATCAGAGACATTGGAGAATCCTCACCACTGCCCCCACACCTTGCTCAATGAAATCTTTCTAACAGATAATTGAAGCTTTGCTTCCATAATAAGCATTGAGCATCAAATACAAATCCCCTGGGGAGAGAGGCTACATGAACTTCAATTCTCTGTAAAGTGGGGGTCTGTCTGGAAAGCAGTGGAGGTGGGAGGAAGTGCAGGTGCAGAAACAGGAGGCCAGCTGCCCAGGGACAATTTTGCCAGGAGCTGGTGCTCCACGTTGACCCAACTGTAATCCCTGAATAACACTTTCTGTCCCTGAAGGATCCTCCAGGTCTTAAATCCACCCCTTCCTCCCCACCCAGAGATCACCAGCCAAACAGGAGCCAAAATAGCTAGAACTCCTGCCCAGAAGTGCCCAGTCGCCTCAAACACAGGGCACAGGGGAGCCTCCCACCTCCCCTCTGGGGACCAGGACCATCACGATAAGGACTGCCATGGATGTGCTGGGGGCTGTGGACCCCACAAGGAGGGCGCCCACAGCTGCCACATGAGGAGACCCACAGAGGCCTGTGGCTCCATCCGGCAGGTGGGGCTGGAGCAGAGGGCGCTTTCCAAGCACTCCCCGACTCGCTGGTAAACCTCAGCCCATGGCTTCCCAGCACTGACCGATGGGAGACAAGCCTCTCATTTCCCGTGGGAAGCACTGAAAACATGGGAAAGGCAGATCCTCTCTCTCTGAAGCAGGAATGTGGTGTGCCAGCACGCACGCACACTTTAAACAGGACCTCCTTTGATCTTTACAACAGCCTTGTGAAACAGTCGGGGCAAATGTTGTCATCCCAATTCACAGCTGATCAAACCGAGGCTCAGATAAGTTAAATAACTTGGCCAAACTCGACCCAACTAGAGAATGCAGGCCCGAGCTCTCCGCTTGCCCCTTCTCTGCCTCCCTGGGCGATGGCTGTTAAGAACTCCCACATGTGCCGCGCAGAGGATCCTGAGGCCACCTTGCCCCTCAAGGGCTGCAAGGAGGTTTTACATTTTTAATTTGTTAAAGTGCGGAGATGCTTTCAATAGTTCCCGCCTCTGTAAGTGCCCCCCGGATGAGAAAGAATCTGGCTGGCGAGCCTGCCCCGCAGATGGCTGCAGCTAAATGCCTAACAGCTTGGGTCCTGCATTTGATTGCCAGGCAGGAAGAAAAACAAAGGAATCGCAGCGCTGTGAAGAGGCCTGCCTGGCTTTCGCACATTCTTTTGTGCCGATATTCAAGATGTGCAGGAGGCCGACTTTCAATAACTTTTAGTGTGTTATTCTCTAGGATCTTTGAAGTTTCTCTTATGGAGAAAACATTTTCTTAAGTTATTGGCTTTTTAGAGAAGCAAAATGTGGGAACCTTATGATCTTAACTCTCACAGCTCATAAATACTTGTGCAGAAGCGGTAGCCAGGCCCCCTGAGGACTATTCCCTGTTCTCCAGGAGGAATAAAAGCCCCTCGTGGTGGGACCCAGCCCCACCAGCTCCCAGCGCCCCTTTGTCAGGGCGGGAAGGAGACACCGCCTGTAAGCTAGGCCTCCAGGCCTCTCCTGGAGACACACAGGAGAGAGGCTGAGGACAAAGCCACTTTCCCTGGGCAGTGAGGTCTGGACTCATCTGAGACTTGAGGCAGCATGCAGAATTTCCTCTTAACATGTCTCCCAGACAACCCCTTCTTTTGTTGAAACACTGCCTTGCACTCAGTTGCACAGATCTTTTCCAATCCCGAGTCTGACGCAGCACTCCCTTTTTAGGATCCTCCCCCGGCCCTCCAGCCCATTGTATCTACTCAAAATTCTCTGACCGCAAGCCTGCACACCCTGCTACGCGCCCACCCACTGTGGCAGCTTTGCGAGATGCCCACCTCAACTGGTCTCTGCCCCTTTGCCTAAACGGCCTTCTTTATCTGTCATGCCCTCCTGTCCCTGAGCCTTCAAGGGCTTTTCCCACTGTTGTGTTTATGAAAAGGGTGCCTTTGGCTTGGCAGTCAGGCAGACCCAAGTTCAAATCCTGCCTCTGCCACTTAAGAATGACTCACACCTTTTGGAGAAATGAGTATGAAAACTAAAACCAATCGGATGACACATGCAGCTTCGTTCCCGGCACAGAGGAGGCACAGAGGAGACACCGAGTGCTTCCACCCATCTGTGTGGAGAGAAGCAAAGCGTTAAGTTGTTGGGTGAATTTCCTGGTTCTTCCTTTTAGTAAAGATGCTTAAATACATATAACTGAATGTATTTTTAAGATTCATAAGTAACCCTTTTTCCCAGGCAACCTGTCCAGATTCACCTTACGTCTCTCCAACACCCCTTCCTTTCCTTACTGAGAGCACTAAATCGGGGGCTGGCTGTGCCTGCTAGCCAGTCCTTCCCTCGGCAAGTCTTCACACCTTTGCTTTGCCTGTCCCATTCGTGCAAATAATTTCAGTCCCTAAGCCAGACCAGTTTGGCAGCAGGGTGCACAGGACTGAGGCCGTACTGATCAAAGGAGAAAGAGGGATGCAAAGCTGTGCAGGGTATTGGAGCAGGCCTCGGGTTCAGGAGCTCCATCATAGTGTCTGGTCCCAATGGTGGAGCAGCCCAGGAGCTAGGATCCAAAAGATCATCATAAAGTCTGCATGTCCATGTGCCTCTGGCAGGCTAGTAGGACACACAGATGATCCCTGCTTTGGGAAAATAAATAAATGAATGAACAAAGAAACAGATTGCCAAATTTAGGGTCTTCCAGGTCAGAGTAGCCACTTTCTGCATCTGAACAACACTGAGATATGTTCAACCAACCTGCTAGTACCCAGGTATATTGCAATGTGAAGGCCAAGTTCCTTCAGCAGCCTTCTCCCTGATAATGCATGCTAACGGTAGTCTCACACAGGACTGTGGGGTCTGTGACCAGCTCTGTGGGGTGGCATGCGCTCAGACCCCATGGGGTGAGGCAGAGGTCAGCATCCAGAGGATGCACAATGCAGTTAGAAAGTTAAACAGGAAGCTGATGTTTAGAAAAAAACAAAAAACAAAACCCTGTCCAGAACTGGCATAACACGTAGAGCACCCTAACTCCAGGCCACCCCACTAGCGGAGAAGGTGCCTTCAGTTTACTGTGTAGCTCAGTTTAGCAGATGGTAGTAGCAGTCGGGTTTGGTTTTGTTTGTTTTGTTTTGTTTTAATGTTTCTTCTGGCAACAGAATATATCCTACTTTTGAGGAAACATCCAGATGGGACAGATCCCATCCCCACCTTCAGGAGCAGTTAGGAGACTAGGGTCTGTGTAATTAGACTACGCCGTCCCCCTCACAGCAGGGTCATGTGCGCTGAGCTGAGCCAATGGGAGTCATCCCTGGGACTTTTAGAGCTGTGGTTTAAGGGGCAGGATTGCTTTCTTTTCACCAGGGTTCCCAGCTTTAAGGACTACATAGAACTACAGCTATTGGAGGCCATCCCTACAAGCACACGGGGAGAGCCTGCCTGGGAATGAAACACCCCAGAGAAAAAGAACCAGGAAATTAAAAAGAGAGGGACCCCTGATGATTAATTTATTAAAACCCTGGATCCAACCATACCTGAAGACCATATTTGCTTTTGTTGAATGTCCCTGGAACATGAGGCAGTAACTGTCTTTTTTCTCTTAATTCAGGTTTCTGTTACTTAAAAGTAAAATCGTTCTGACTTACACAGCTGGCTCACTGGCTCAGGGCCAGGCTGAGCTTCATCCTCCAGGTATCTCGTCTGCACTCCTGGAGGTTAGCAGGAATGGGGCAAGCAGTGTGGGCCTACGGAGGGCAGCACTAAGCAGAAGCACCAGCCCCAGGAAAGTGGGGCTTGGGGAGCTCATGGCACCAGCGAGGTCCACCCCCGTGGCACAATGAAGAAGACCCAGAATGTGGCATCAAGCAGACTGTATTCAAGTCTCCATCCATCCATTCACCAGCCGTGTGACCTGGGTCGGTTGTTTAATCACACCAGGCCTTCGTTTTCCCATCTAAAAAATGGTAACAATGACATCTACCTTGCAGGCTTTTTGTGATGTTTTAATGAGATTGGGAATATAAAGGACGTGAACTTGTGTCTGGCTCACAGCGGGAGCTTGATAAACGGCAGCAATTTTATGTCACCATGGTATATCTGTCCTTGCATGTTCAGCACTGGGAAAAGGAACAGCATAGATTACTGAAATATGTACCCAAGCTCCTCAAAATAGCATTGCCAACAATGGTCTCACTTCCCTATGTCTCCTTCTTTTTTTTAACAAGAGCTGCTAAAAACCAACCAAATTGCCCAAAGGGATAGCAAAAAAGAAAAAAGAAAAACCACAGTGCTATAGCCTCCAGGTGATGATGACTAGACCCAGGGGTGGCATCCAGAGCTGCCTCCTCTTTTGAGGGTGAGATATGAGCCTGAGGAGCCTGCCTCTTCCCAAAAGACAGATCCTTGCTCTCTACAAGCGACACCGTGACATCTGCGGCTCAGCCCCTTTCCCTCCTGACTTAGACTCAGAGACCGTAGGGAACAGAGGCACCCACACTGGGCTAGGAATCTGGAAACCGAGTTCTAGTCCTGGGTATCATGTGGCCCCTTTCACAGTCAGCGGCACTTGGCTAGCCCTCAGTTTCCCCATCTTTCCCCTTGTAAACTGGGAGTGCAAATCAGATGGTCCCTAAGGTCCCTCCTAGCTAGGAGCCTTTGAGTTTTTAGAGAACAGCCTTAAGTAGGGATTCTCCTGTATGTTTCAAAATAATGTTCCTACCTACACTTCCCATGAGCTCTCCATCAGTAGCCTCCAGTTCCCATCTACTTGTTAGAAGTGGGTTTGAATGAAATAATTGCCTTGGTGCAGCCTATAGCTCTTTGTCCTCCTGCAGCTAGCATTTGGGGGTGTTCTGGGACGGGCGAGGGGACCACGTAGCATGACTCTCAGAGTGCTCCCCCTCAACCGGTAGCATCAGCATCGTCTGGAGCAAATCCTCAAACCCAGTTCAGACCCAGTACCCTCCAGAGCTGTGCTATCCACTGTGGTAACCACTAACTATGGGTAGCTATTTCAATGGCATCCGTGAACCCAACATTGCCAGGACCACTCATCCCAGCAACACAGTGGCTTCCAAACTGCTCAAAATTCCAATAAATGTGAGTCATGGGCACCACAGCCTCCAGAGCAACACGTTGCCATTACTTGACAGACGAGGCATGGCTGCATACGATACAGTATCACAGTTGCCAGAAGTTACTTTATTGCTCTCCATAATATAGAGTCTTCTTGGCATCTCCCCCTAACTGGGTTCTAAACTGGCCTTGGGAAAGGGGGCTTCTCCGGGAACCAATATACTACAAGGGGCAGAGACCCTCCCAGACTTATTGCCACAAAGCTCTCAAAGGGAGCAGCTTCTCCAAGTCCACCTGTGGTGCCTGATTCCCACTGGCCGAAGTTCACATTCAGCCTCAGCTTCCTGTGTTGCCATGGAAAGTCTCCTTGTCAACACCCCCTGAGCCCAGACTGAGACACTTGCTCCTCTCCCAGAAGGGGAGCCCACCAGCTCACTTTCCAGACTCACGGAGAGGCTATGGCCCTCGACCCAGGAAAGGGTGGTCACCTCCCAATCTGGCTCTGATGGAAACATCTACTGGCAAGACATCCCTCCCGAAGCGGCCATACCACATGATCTTTAATTACTCTAAGGGACCAATTGGTCAATCTTTTTTTTGCCTGACAACCATTTATGGAGTGTCTGTCACATGCCAGGTATTGTGGAAAGCTGAAAGGTGAACAAGACCGGGTCCGAGCCCTCCAGAGAGGCTGAAATGCACACTTCCAGTAAGGGACCCAAAATGGGCACAGAGTTCAGCCGGAAAGCCCCGCCCCCCACCACCGCTCCCCAGCTGCCCTCCTCCGGTTTCCGCAGTTGAATCTGGTACTGAAAAACCACCGCCTGCTGCCTGGGGCTGCTGAGAAAGCCCTTGAAAGCCCTAGAAAACCCTGGAAAGCCCTGGGTAAGCAGAGCTCTTGGCCTCCACGGGAAGGACGCCAGCCCCCAGCAGCTTGGCGGTCATTCCTTTTTGGCCCCTCTCCTGGCCCCTGCCTTCCTCCAGGCCTGGCCTCCGTCGTGAAGATCTGCACGCCAGCCTCCAGTTCCCGTTTCCCCACCGTTTGGGGGTTAACATTTTCTAATGTTCCCTGCAGGGTTTGAAGTGCAGCTGTTATTGCCGCTGGGAAATTGCTTTTTCCAAGTTGCTGGGCTGCCTCTTGGAAACAACCACAGTGCCATCCGCTGGTGAGAGTCTGGATTCCACGTGCTACAACCTTCCCTCGGTGGCTGAAGGATGGCTTTCTAAGGGACTCCTGGGGCTCCTTCTGAAGGACACCCCACTCCATGTGGGACCTCACTACCCTCATGTAGCAAAAGTCTGGAAGGAGAAATCTGGAAATCAAGAGCAAGTCGCCAGGAAGCCTGGAGTCTCAAAGAAAAAGAGTGCTTAGGTACGGGATTTGAGCTCTGTGGTCCCTCTTCGTCAGCCGCAAACTTAACCCTGCAGTGTAGCAGTGGTGTGGGCGGGGAGCAGTAACTGGAGCAGCAAAAGGTGACATGTTCAGGTGCCCATGGTCAAGTTTGCATTGAAGTTTTCTGCCCAGGAAAAAGAAAACTTAAGAAATCAACAGATATTGACCTATATATACAATACATATCTGTGTCTGGTATTTTCTCAATATTTGATTTTGTTACTGTGTTAAAATATGAGAGATGTGAGTTTCTAGATTCATTTATTCATTTTCTAGTTTCACTCGCTTGTTCATTCAGTGCAATTTCATAGTGCCAGGCACGGATCGAGGTGCTCAGCATACAAAATACACAGAACTCCTGCCGCCATGGAGCTTGCTTCCTGGTCGACAATAAACAAAATACATGAGTAAATACATAATGTTAGAAGCTGCTAAAGGAAAACAGCTGTAGCGACAAAAGGGGACAAGGAGTGCTGGTGGGGAAGTCACTACAAATAGCAGTTCAGAGAAGGCCTGAAGGTGGTACTTCAGTGAAGTACTCACCTAAGAAAGCGAGGAAATAAACCACTGGCTTCTAGAGGAAGGGAATTCCAGGCAGAGGGAAGAGAAAATGCTAAGGCCTTGAGATGAGAGAGTGCCCGCCATGTTTAAGGACATGGGGTAGCCAATAGGGCAGGAAGAGAGCAAGTAAAGGGAAGAACAAACAGGGAAGCAGAAAAAGCAAACATTGGAAGCCATGTGCAGACTTCAGTTTCTCCGCTGATGAAAAGGGGGCCCTTGCAGGCTTCAAGGACATGGCCTGACTTACCGTGAACTTCTGAGCACACTCTGGCTGCTTTATTGAGCACAGAAGGAAGGGAAACAACGGTAGAAACAGGTGGAGTAGTTGGGAGGCTATTGCAGTAAACTGAGCAGACAGAAAATGTGGATTAGGCCAGGCTGGTAGCAGTAGGGCCATGAGAAGTAGCTGGATTGGGATATATCGTAACAGTTGAGCTAAACATTGAAATTGCTGAGAGATTAGGCATGGGATGAAAAGAGAGAGTAACTAAGGAGGGCTCCAAGGCTTTTAGGTAACAGCCACAAGGCTCAAAGCAGGCACTGATCAAATTCTTCCTCCCAAGAATTTTAAATAAGAGAGACCTTTTCTAAAAAATATATTTTATTGATTATGCTATTACAGTTTTCCCATTTTTCCCTCCCCTTTATTCCCCTCCGCCCTGCACCCCCACCCCTACCCACATTTCCTCACCTTAGTTCATGTCCATGAGTTGTACATATAAGTTCTCTGGCTTCTCCATTTCCCACACTATTCTTATCTGCCCCAGTCTATTTCGTACCTACCATTTGTGCTTCTTACTCCCTGTACCTTTTCCCCCCTTCTTTCCCTTCCCCTCCCCACCGATAACCCTCCATGTGATCTCCATTTCTGTAATTCTGTTCCTGTTCTAGTTGTTTGCTTAGTTTGTTTTTGTTTTTGTTTTGGGGGGGGTTCAGTTGTTGATAGTTATGAGTTCATTGTCATTTTACTCTTCATAGTTTTGATCTTCAATTTCTTAGATAAATCCCTTTAACATTTCCTATAATAAGGGCTTGTGATGATGAACTCCTTTAACATGACCTTATCTGGGAAGCACTCTATCTACCCTCAGAAACAGAGATTTTGACAGTCAGTGGCAGGTGCTGGAACGGAAATGGGTCAGGTAGAGAGAGAGAACAGGGTGGGGAGACAGGCTGGGCTACATGCAAGAGAAGTAAACAGAAGATGGCTAAGAAAGAGCAATGGGGCAGACGTGCAAAAATGAGCCGAAATGGGAGGGATCACCTCAAACTTAATAGATGGAGAAAGAGGCCTCAGTCCCTGGCTCTCCATCCACCCCAGTGCACAGCCACCATGTCACACAACTCTAGGGACTACCATGCACATCGCATTCCATGTAAATAGTGCCTCTGGAGTTGTGCAGTGCACAGCTTGTGCAACTGAACACGGCATGCCCGTCACCAGCTATATTTCACCCCTTTGACCAGACGTCCGTGGAAGTGCCTATTGCATCTTCACTGGGCTAGCACAGGGGGGGGGTTGTTCCTTTCCAGCAAAAGAGGTCTGGCCAAAAGCAGGCTCAGGAGGCAAAGACCATTATGTGGGTCCCCACACCTTTGACTGACTGACTGACTGGCTCCAAGACCATCACTCTCTCTGTGTCACACATCTCCGGCGAGCATCACTCGTCTGGGGGCGCGGCACCTCGCTCTTTGAGGACCTGAAAAGCAAGTGCACATTATGTGTGCTGTTGCGGGTACTGGCCATCCTCTTCTTTAATGGAAACCATGATTCCAGTCTTGTCTGTATGTTTGTAGTATTTTACAGACTTTAAGGATGAGATTGTGAAAGACAGTGTCCTAAGGCTGTCATCAGACACTGGGAAACTGGTTTGGTAAGGGGCTGAGTTCCCCACCCAGGTCGGGGAGTTTTGAGTCAGTGCCGATTCAGTCCCTTCCCTGGGATTACCTAAATTCTGAGTGAACAGCCCATCCCTTTTAAGCAAACTCATCTGTTTACATCTCACCATCTTTCCTCCGGTCCTGCCACCCCAGTCTGCCTGGGAAAGCAGCAGGGTGGTACAGAAGGAAAGCAATTGCCAGAATGTAATCTACACTTAGCACCTAAGCAGAGAAAGGCTGCTGGATATTTGAAAATCATGTCCCTCCTCTCATCTTCTTCCCTCTCCAGCTGCCTAGAGTCTGGGGTACCCCACGTTTAAGTCTCCAATTTATCTATGTCACAGCTCATGAAAAGAAATTTTTTAACAGCATTTTAATATCTATTCACATTTCACATACCATCTACATTTGAATCAAGTACATTTCCCCAAAGATCCCCCCACTTATTCTAAGCACATTGGAAAGCCCACTGTTCACAGGCTCATTGGTTTTCTGAATATCAGAGTGTCCTCCTCCTCTCCAGGCTGCCACTGATACATCCAATAATTTAATGCTGTTTTTAATAAACGGAAAGATCAGAGCACAATTCCAGTGCTGTGGCATTTGGCATTTGTTTGATGGAGGTAACATTTTCCACAACAAGATCCATTTCTGCTTCCTAGAGTTATTATTAAAAACAGAAATGGGGCTGTGCATTGATGGACTCAAACCTGCAGCACACACACTGTGTGGATTCTAAACACAGAAGGAATGTTGGATACTTTCAACGATAGCGCGAGTGTTCCCCGGCACTCTGGCACACGATGTCACCAGCAGTGGTCCTGAGTGGTCCCAGACCAGCCGCAGCAGCATCGCCTGGAACTGGTGGGAAACAAACATCCTTGAGCCCACGTCACACTTACTGACTGGGAAACCCTGGGGTCTGTATTTTCCCCAGCCCTCCAAGTGATTCCGATGAACGCTCAAGATTGAGAAACGAGTCCTAGGTGTTAGAACTCCTTAAAAACTGGCCATAAATTATTGCTTAAGGCAAACATATCTAATTGGGATTTTAAAAATCTATAGTCAGTCTCTGAAGGGAGGTGGCTCTCTCCAAGCAGGGGCACCTGACAGCAGGAAAATCCTAACCATATCATGCTTTGGGAGGGCTGTTCTTTTAAAACATCGGTGACGCAGAAGTGGGGGCTTGGGGTGAATAAGCAGTGCTCCCTGCCTACAGGGGCACCTAGGTTTGTGGGAGAGAGACAGAGAAACTAAGGATAATTAGATGTCATAGTGTCATCTCAGAAATGTGGGCTGACCCACGGAGCAAGCACAGAGGAAAGCCTCAGTCCAGCTAGGGCCATGAAAGAAGTATCCAGAGAGAGGAAACCCTGGAACTTGGCCTTGAAAGAGCAGGAGGAGCTGTGGAGGAAGCCATGAGGATTATCTGTTGGGCGAGAAGAACTGCATTTGTAAAAAGGACCTGAGAGGCCCAGGGAGCACTGAGATGTATGTGGTAGGTTGGGTTGCTTTAAAATTCTGCTTGAGGCCCAGCAAAGGGTGCCACATTTTATGGAGAGGTGTGCCAGGGAATTCAGAATCATGTCCCAGCTACAAACCTGCTGCTTTTTTTCTCCCCAGGAAGGATGTTAAAAAGTCACTCCTCCTCAGATGCTTGAATTTTCTTTTATAATATTCCTGCTGGTTAGATGCCAAATCCAGATAGCCCCTAGCACTTCTTCACTCAGAAGGCCAGACACGTGCTGAGCAGGACCACTCACAGAGGGAGATTGGAGCACTAGCGTGACAGAAAGAATGAAAATCGGGAACCGTAAAGTCAACATCCCATACTGGTCAGAAAGTCTTCCTAGCACACCCATCCGATGGCTGTGTGGCCTCACTATCTACTGGCTGACCTACTTGGGGTCAGTTATGTAGCCTCTTCTCTCTGGCTCAGTTTCTTCATCTGTAAAATAGGCATAGTAGTGATCTCTAATTTATAGGGTCATTATGAGGATTAAATTATTTAATATATGACGTCTGTCCAGAAAAACTTTAACCATTATTAATATAACAAGAGCGGTTTACACAACACTGATGTAACCTGGCAGGCAAGGAGAGTGGACTGGAATGCGCATGAGAAAAATGACTTCACTGTACTAGTCAATGGAGGTGGTAGATGCCGGTGAGTGAGCTTATGTACTGTGTGGCCGTCACATTCAAAATGACTGAGCAAGTAGAGCAATGAATCTGCATCAGATTTTGCATTAAGCTTGAACACTCTTCTTTGAACACTATTTGGATGATTCAGAAGGCTGCAGCCATGCGCAACTGGTGATTGGCAGCTTCACCACAACAATGGGCTCATTTACGCATCACGTCTCATGCAGAGTTTTCTGGTGAAACATTAAATCACCCAGGTGACTCAACCCCAACACAGCCCAGATTTGGCGCCCTATGACTTATGGCTTTTCCCAAAACTAAAATCACCTTTGAAAGGAAAGAGATTTCAAACCATCAGTGAGAATTAGGGAAATATGATGGGCCAGCTGATGGCAATTGGGGTGAGGTCCCAAGGTGCCTACTTTGAAGGGGACAGAGGTGTCATTTTCCTATGTACCTTGTATCTTCTTCAATACATGTCTCTATTTTTCATATTACATGACTGGATATGTTCTGGACAGACCTCATTGTATATATAAAGTACATAGCACAGTGCCTACAAATAGTAAACATTATATATGTGTTAGCTATTATCACTATCACTATTACCATCACCATCGTGTTCGTTATCATTATCATCATCAATATCACCACCTCATCATCATCATCTTTATCATCATCACCACCACACTACCACCGTTGTTATTGTCATCACCACCATCATCACCTCTACTTAATCCCAGAGCCTGAGGATGAAGTGGGGAACACCAGGCTAATGGTATGACAATAGTTGATCACAGTGAACTGAAAAATATAACGAAATATATTTTCTTTACCTCAGTCTAATTCCATTTCTTATTGGAAGCTTCACTGCCCTCTACGACATCTCTGCAAAGCAGTTGCCGGTCCGTGTTTTAATTCCTCCCAGGGTAGGAAGCTGACTACATTCCCAAGAAGATCATCTAACTGCCAGATCCAGCAATTTGACTGCAGGGCTTTAATATTTCTGCAGATCCAAGCATAGTAATTCTATCCCACTGGGGAATTACTGTTGGTTAGAATAAAATCAGAAAGCAGGCTATTATTTGTGCCACCTCCATTTTTTTAATGCCCAAGGAAAACTTTTTGCTACTCTTCTCATTGAGAGGTGGAGGCTAATTCCCCACCCCTTAGATATGGGCTGGCCTTAGTGACTTGTTTGATCTGTAAAATATAATACAAGCTTCTGCCCATGTCTCTTGAAACACTCTTGGAACCCAGCAGTCACCTAAGAAGCCCCACGAAGATGCCCATGTGGAGAGAAACTGAGGACCCCGGCAGAGCTCCAGGTGGCAGCCACCACTAGCTTACCAGCCATGTGAGTGAACCATCTTGGTAGTGAATCCTCCAGCTGGTCCACCCAGTCCATCCACGCAGCTGATGCCACATGAGGCAGACCTGGCCGTCTCCATCCAGTCCTGTTCAAATTTCAAATCCATGAGCAAAATAAACAATTATCATTGTTTTAAGCTTCTAAATGTGGAGGTGATCTGTTAAGTTGCAACAAATAAGCTGGAACATCTTATCTCTTATCTGAGAAGTACCCTTAAACTCCTTCAAAACAAAGCATGTAAGAGAGCCACTCACAGCTGATCTGAGTTGGTGCTGGAAATTAAATATAATCCTCATGCTGGTTAGAAGATTCTTCTTTACAATGAAACACAACCTTGCTCTTCTTAATTTCATTCATCCACGCAACAAACACTTTTAAGCACCCACCACACACCAGGCACTATGCTGGAGACTATGGGAGACAAAGATGAACCAGCCATTCACTGTCTCAAGGAGTTTATGCTCTGATGGAGGAGATCAGAACCCTCTCAAACGAGGCAACATGTCACATAGGAGGAGCATTACAGTTGTAAGAAAGCTCAGGGAAGGAGAAATGTGTTCTGCCTGGTGGGGATGACAGTGAAATGACTCAAATGGGATGAAAAGGATTTCCCAGATGGAGAAGACCAGGAGGGTAAAGCGTGGAGGGACTGGGGGTCCATGAAAGGATCTGGCACTTTCAGGGATCCATTAGGAGGCTGAAGTGGTGGGGAGCAAAGGGCGTGAAGCAAACAATGGGGAGATGAGGCTGGGAAACTAGGCTGGGGTCAGATCACAAAGGCCTTTGTAAACAGAGTTTGGATTTTACATTGAATACAGTAGAGAGCTACAGGGGAGGGTTAAGCAAGGGCATAGCAGAAGCAGATTTGCATTTCTGAAAGAACAGTCTGGCTACAGTGATAGGATCAAATTGAAAGAGGGCAGGCTAGGAATCTTTTCAACAGCTGATCAGGAGATGAGGGGGTGCCAACATAGGGCAGTGGAGATGTGGAAGGCACTTCTTCACAAAGTTTACAAGACAGCTGGAGATCAGTTGGGTGGAGCAGAGAAATCAGTCAAGGATGATGCCAGATTTCTGGTTGGGGAGGTGCCCTTTGACCAACTACCAATGGCAGCAGGAGCAGACATGAGGATGAGGGAGACAAAAGTCCCCTTTGGTTCTTGGAACACCCCAAACCCTGATTCCAGGTCACATGTTCAAAGGCAGTCATAATGTCCTGAGCTTGTTGCTTGAGTATTTTATTTGCTTGAGCTTCTTTTTTCCCCATGATCCTCTTATTTCTTCATTTCCAAAAGAATTAGAGTACACCTCTGACTACAAGGAGAGTCTGCTCTCCTAAACCCCATGCCAAGAAAAATCAGACACTGTTAAGGTATCTATATCTTTTTCGTTGCCTTTTTCAAGGATTACAATACCCACATATGGTGTTGAAAATACTTGAAAAATAGACTGCCGGTCAAGATGGAAGTATAGGTAAACGTGACTCGCCTCCTCGCACAACCACAGCAAAATTACAACTAAAATACAGAACAACCATCATCCAGACCCGTCAGAAAATTCAGCTGTATTGAAGTCTGACAACTAAGGAATTAAAGAAACCACACTCATCCAGATGGGTAGGAGGGACAGAGGGGCAGAGACACAGAACCTGCTGGTCCCAAAGCCATGTGTGGTGGATATAAAATGGAAGGATATCTCAGGAGTGAGGGATCCCACCCCCATGCCACACCACTCAGCCCAGAGTTCCAGTGCCAGGAAGATAAGTCCCCATAGCTTCTGGCTATAAAAACCAGCGAGGGTTGGGTCAGCAAAAGAAACTGCAGGATTCTCCAGCCTCTCCTCTTAAAGGGTCTCACACCACAAACAGACTTATTAAGACTCACTCCCTCTGGGCTCCAGCACCAGACCAGCAGCTTGAAGGGCACAAGTGGAAGTGACATACGGAGAGGAAATGAAGTGTCTGTCATCACAGTAAGAGCTGGGGGACAGCTTTCTCCCAGACAGAACTGCAGACGTGGCCACTATTCCTTTTCTGAGCCCTCCACCACACAGAGCCACAGTGCAGTGACACCGTATCTGACTCTCCATCAACCTGGCTCACACGGTAAGCCCAGCCCCTACAAATCCTAAGGGTCCACCCTATCCAACTTACAGGCCCACCCAAGCAACTCTCCCATCCTGGTAACAATGGCTTTTCCATATGAAGGGGCAGTATAAGCACTCTCTGGGACAACTTCAAATATTCACATTTGCATCATAGGGGTGCCAGAAGGAGAAGAGAAAAAGCAAGAAACTGGAAACTAATTTGAAAATATAATTGTAAAAAACTTCCCTAATTTGGTGAAGGAAATGGACATACAAGTCCAGGAAGGACATAGAATCCCAAACAAGATGGATGTAAAGAGGACCATACCAAGACACCTCATAATTAAAATGCCAAAGTTTAAAGATAAAGAGATAATCTTAAAAGCAGCAAGAGAAAAGCAGATAATTACCTACCAAGGAGCTCCCATAAGACTGTCAGCTGATTTCTTAAAAGAAACTTCGCAGGCTAGAAGGGATTGTCAAGAAGTATTTAAAGTGATGTAAAGCAAGGACCTACAACCTAGATTACTCTATCCAGCAAAGCTATCATTTAGAATGGAAGGGCAGATAAAGTGCTTCCCAGACAAGGTAAAGTTAAAGGAGTTCATCATCACCAAACTATTATTATATGAAATGTTAAAAGAATTAAGAAAAAGAACTATGAACAATAAAATGGCAATAAACACTTAACTGTCAACAATTGAATCTAAAAAACAACTAAGCAAACAAACAGAAACAGAATCATAGATATGGAGAGCACTGGGATGGTGGCCAGTGGGGAGGGGGTTCTGGGGGAATGGGGAAAAGGTACAGGGATTAAGAACTACCAACTGGTAGTTACAGAATAAGCAGGGGGATGGTAAGAGCACTTATAGTAAATGGGGCAGCCAAAGAACTGATATGCATGACCCATGGACATGAAAGAGGGGATTACCAGAGAAGCAGGGGCTGCTGGGAGGGAGGGGACAAAGGGAGAAAAGTTGGGACAACAGTAATAGCATAATCAATTTTTTAAAAAGTCAAAAAAGTCAAGAAAATATTTGAAAAATACATAATAGTATAAAGAACTATACAAAAATTACCCATAACTCCATTCTCAGATAGATTATTAATATTGGAGGATATTCCCTTTCAATGCTTATTCTGTTTATATGTATTTGCTTTATATGATTAATATTATCATATGAGCATTTTTATACATCTCTCATACTAACCTAGAAAATACACTTTTTAAATGACTGAATAGAGTCCAAAGTGGACGTACCTACATTAACTCCTATAACTGGGCATTCCAGCTGTTTTCATGCGTGTGCATGTCTGTGCTGTGTCTTGTATCTTGTTTTTGTTTGTGCTATTATGAAAACCTGATGTTAAGCATATTTGTGTCTAAACCTTAGGTATTCTTTTCTAATTATTTCTTTAAGACAAATTGTTGGAATGGTCCAAGGATTGAAAGATTTGAACATGTTGAAGGATTTTTGGTATTTATGACAAAGTTCCTCTCAAAATAAAAAAGAATGGTTTTGTCTCTTTCTTTTGCTTTTTACCCTTCCACACTTGCCTGGGGATGAAAACACATGGCCACACTTTTTAGAGCCTGAAGTTTCTGGAAGACATTTACTGACTTTTTCTTGGCGGAAATTGGAACCACTTTCCTCCTCCTGGGATGGCCCTGCCCTATGATTTACAACTGGCGAGAGCCGGCTCAGTTGCCACAAATGCTGTCATCGCAGGCTGTCGGTACACCAAATGGAGTAAAGCCTCCAGGGTTATTTGGCCTCTGAGCAAACACAAGGGAACAGTGGCTATTCTCTTCTGCTTCCAATGAAACATGGCTGCTTTAGTAACAGCAGAGAATGCTTCTCGGGAGCCCTGCTCCCCAGAACTTTCCTGTAAGGCCTGGGGCCTCTTTTCTGAAATGTAACAGCCAGCCAGACACGTCCCTGGCCACCTCTACTGCCAGTCCCCCAAGCCCTGTGCGAGGACTGTGGGGCATTCTAATTGACAGTGTCCAAGGAGCATGAACAGCAAGCTTGCCTTGGACCAGACCATGGACCTCCCTGCCCCACATCCAAGGGCTGGACAAACTTCAGCTGGCTGTGTGCAAACCAGCCCCCTCCAGACCTTTCTGCAATATGCATGAGTGTCCTTCTTGAAACCAGACTCACTGCTTAGTGGGGACCAGGGAGGAAAGATGTAGGATGATCTTAACCTCTAGGAAGTATAAATCACTGCAGAAAAGTTGAGTCCAGACCCAGAGAGAAGGGCTCTACTCCAGGTATGCTCAGATTCTGTAATCGCCCCACAGGGGAAGGAGCTGGATGAGGAGGTATCACGTATTCTCTGGACGGAAACACCCACCTCTTTATCGGGGTGGCTGGTTGACAATGAAACAACTAATTAGAAGCAGGCAATGAGCTGGTGGACACCACATGGCTGTGTTCAGGATGAGAGGCCAAGGACAAGGGAAGTGCCTTCATCTCTAACTCCAGTCCAAGCCAGACAAACATAGTGTTTCATTTTAGGAAGATCCCTCTGTGCCCTGAGAAGACCTTGAGTCTGTAGGGTGTTAGGGAGATGCAACAATTGTCAAGGAGAGAGATGTTGAAGGGCCAGCCAGAGATGGGCGAGGAGATATCAAGGGGATAGAGCTGATGAAACTTGATGACTGTGGGACATTCAGGTGGGGACAGTTAATAGACTCCAATTTCCTCAACTAACAATGAAAGGAACAGTCCTTGCTGTCAAGAGACTTTGTGGATCAAATTAAATGACACATGCAAAAGGCTTAGAACAGTGTCTGGCTTAGTCAAACTCATTAAAGATTAAGTCCTGGAATAAGTGTGACATAATAATACCATTACTTTATAAGCCTGCAGGCCACGGTCAATCATACAGAGTCAGGAATCAGCATGCAGATGGCAGGACAAGCTATAGGAATGGACAGGACTGCCCATGGCGAACCTGCACAGTGGGGACACAGAGGAACACTGACGCAAAAGACCTGCTCTGGAGGCATTTGTGGAAAAGAAGAGTGAGAAAGAGCAGCTCAAGCCGAGGAGGAAAAGCAGTGAAGGAGAAGGTGCCCAGTGCCACTCAAGTAAGGCCAAGGTGGATCAGGATTCACTGGGTTTGGCCACAAAGAAGTCACCAGGGAACGTGTTTTCAGTGGTGAAGGTGAGATTGCAGTGAGCAGAAAGAATAGGAGTCTGCATGGAAGATGTTCCTCCCCACATTATACATTGTGGAGAAAAGGGCATAATCTAAGTGCCCAACAATAGGGGATTGGGTATGGCATGGTACAAATACTCTGTGCTTTTCTTCATAGCATTATACAATAATCACTATAAAACCATTGTTATGTAGCAGAGTTATAAAATAGAGGTAGATTAACAGTGAACAAAGGAAGCCAAAGGACACAGATGTGGAAGTAACACAGAATACATTTTTTAAAGGCCGAAAATGATGTAAAGAAAAAAACAGGCAAGTAGAAAAGAACTACTTTGTGTCTTTCTTAAGAGCTTTGTTAACACTCAAGAGTTCAAAAAGAACAACAAAGCTGACTCAAAGTTTGGCAAATATGATGGAAAACATGTAAAAGGAAAAGATGGTCCAAAATATTAAATGGTGTAGACTGCAGCTCCATGAGGGTATCGAGGGCAATGGAAAAATGTAGGAAATGCAAATCCTCATGAGGACTCTATACTATAACTTATAAAGTTCCCCACTAAGCAGGGAGCTCCGTGAGGACAGGGGCCTCGCTGTCTTCTTTTCTGTGGGATTCCCAGAGCCTAGGATGCTGCCTGGTAGACCTAAAGAAGAGTGTGAGAAAAGTGAAAGATTATGACAACACATTATATAAAAAAATCAAAATACATAAATATAATATACGAGTTAGAACTGCAACCATTTAAAAATGTGCATGGGAGGGAAAAGGACATAAAAATGTTGAGAGTGTATTAGGATCTGGAATTGTGAATGCGGACTTTTTTCTTTTCCTAATTTTCATACTGGGTTTATACTACTTTTATAATATAAAACAAGAAAGTAAGAAAAAAAGGAAAGGGAAGGAAGGAAGGAAGGAAGGAAGGAAGGAAAGAAGGGGAAGGTAGAAGGGAGGGAAGGAGGGAGGGAAGGAGGGAGGGAGGGGACAGAAGTGGGGAAAGAGGGGAGGGGAGGAAGGGGACAGGAGGGGAAGGGAAGGGAGAGGGGAGGGGAGGGGAGAGAAAGCAAGCCAAGGCCAGGGGAAGGATGATAGAGCTAGCTAGCAAGGGGACCTTGGAGCCAGATGACTTGGCTTAGACCCTAACCACGCCCCCAGTAGCTGTGTAACCTTGAGTGAGCCCCTCAGCTACTCTGTGCCTCAGTTTTGTCTATAAAATGGAGATAAAATGGACCCAGAGAGTTTTCTGATGAAGAAAATCCAGCAAAATTATGTGTGTTCTTTCCTTCTCACTGTGGGTTCCTAGGCCCCGTCTGCGCTGTTACCACATGAATGCTGCGCGGTGTGAGTGGTGCTGAACCCAACTGAAAGCTCTGAAAACAGGTTGGAGCCCTTCTTTTCATGGAAATGTACAGTTTGGGGTGTTTTCCCCCAAAGCTCCAGGAGGCCTTGCTTCCTCAGGGGTGACCCAAAGGACCTGCATTTTTTACATCGGACTACCCTGTGGAATAATAAAGGCTGGGACAGCAGGGGTCCCTGAGAGCAGTTGTTTGCTAGCAGAGACTGGAGGGTGTAGTAATCCTCCACCCACTGAGCTAATGTCCAGCTTTGGCCTCCGGACGCTGCACACACTGGCAAACAGGGCACAGGCTTTCCTTCCCAACATCCCACAAGACCACTTCTACTGCTGAACAGACTAAAAACTCCTGACAGAGCCATCCGTTTTTCCTGGCCACCACGTGGAGGAAAACAGAAGAGGAGCCATTTGTCAAGGTCCAAAACGGCCCAGGTGGAAGTCTCACGGGGCAACTCCCCTGTGACACTCATAGCATCAGAAGTCACCTCTATCCCCTTACAAAATAGTGGACATGCATGCCCCCCAACCCATACATCCCCAAGAACCTTAAAAAGGAGTGGGCCCAGGTAGGGACTCCACTCCTGTCATAAAGTGACCCACCTTCACAGCCAGCAGCCTTGTTTCTGACACTGAATTTACAAAGGGGCTGCCCATCCCATCCTCCCACCTCGGCATCCTGGGGCTGTCAGGTGTCCAAGGTCCCAGGCTCTGTCCATGGACCTTCTGAGATGCCGCAGACCAAGCCTCGGCTGCTAATTAACAGTTGATAATCTCCCTTCCCTTATCTTCCATTTGGCTTCATTTTTAAAATTAGCTTCTCATCTGGCCTTGTTCCCCTTGGAAGTGCTTATACAGATAATTCAGAAAACACGGTGCTGAGGGCATTCCGTGCCCTCTGGTCTTCAAACGAATGTTTTTAAAACACCTTGACATCCATGTGGTCACAAAACTTTCAAAATCTCCCTGGGGGGTGAGCATCCTCCCCGGTTTTTAGATGGGGAACCTGAAAGCCATAGAGATGAAGTGCACTGCCCAAAGGCACACAGCCAGTAGGTAGCAAAGTTGGCACCAAGAGCTAAGTTTCCAGACTCAAAGCCCAGTGTTTCTCTCCCACAGCTCACCCCACTTCTGGGAGGGCAGGGACTGAGCCCCCGCTGGTCTCCAAGACTAAGGTCCCAGCTCAGTGTTATGGGCCATGAAGCACAGACCTCCTGGCAGTGAGTGTTCAGGGACTGCAGAGCCTGAGAGGGCACAAAGTGAGCAAACACTGTCAGAATGAAGAGGCTGCGAGAGGTAAGCAGAGAAGGGGAGCAGGTGGTCAACTTCAGAACAGGGCGGGGTCCCATGTGTGCCCATCTCCCACACTGTCCCTGCTGCCCCCTCTGTACACTCACAGCTGGCCTCACTCTGCACCAGCCACCCCTCTTCATTGCCTCCATGGGGGCACTGACTGCCTACCCTCCTGGACATTCATGCCCATCCCAGCACTCAAATGGTTCCAAGGCCCTCCTGCACCTCCTGCTTGCACTGTTACACAGGGGCTCCAAAAGACACTGTCTTAGCCTGGATCCCCAAATGCAGAGCCTGAGACAAGGAGTTGGGTGCAGGGAGTTTACTTGGGAGGTGATCCAGGGAGCAAGAACAAGACAGTGGGAAAAGTGAGATCAGTAGGCAGGGAAACCTGATCACGTTAAAGTGGCAAGGTCACCGCAGTATATAGTACAGCAGTTACCACACTTTCCAGCACAACCAAAAACAGTCTGTACTTACAGACAGACTCCACCCTACTCAACCTCTGAGAAGCATTCAGAACTCCCTCAGATCCATCCTTCAGAAGGACGAGGGACTGGAGCATTTATCCACAAGTCCCCACCCCCATTGGCCATGTAGCATAACTTAATCAAGAGAATGGCATCCCATTATCTTTGCCACATGCTGTTGGTAAGAAACAAGTTGCAGGCTTCCCCTGCACTCAAGAGGGGATTATACAAGGGCGTGACACACTGGTGGTCACCCTCGGGTCTGTCTGCCACGCTCGGTCAAAGGTCCTCAACCTGGCTGCAGATTAGAATAACTCAGGAAGCATTTTCCAAAAACTAGTGCCTACGACATGCTCCAGATATCCCGATTCAATTGTCCTGGCAAGGCCTTGGGCATCAGCATTTTAAAGGTCCCCAGGTGATCCTGGTGTGCTGCTGGGGTTGATCACTACTGGTCTGGGGTGTGGGAGAGGAAATAGCAGTTCCCAGAAATAAGCTATCTCAGCCAAATCTATGAGTCTCAGCCACGACTTTCTTAGGTCAAAAGCAATCTCTGTTTTTCACCCCAGTAAAACTAGCCACCCCAACTTCTCATTGCAGTCTTTGCCTTTGCCTGTGGAGCCGGCTGGGCTCCTGCTCCTCGCCTTTGTCCCTCCCAGTCATTTTCCTCTTGCCCACACCTTTTAGTAATTGCACACCACTGGCTCCACACTCTCTTCTACCATTATACTCACCTCTGTCATTTTCTTCCCTTTTACCTCCTGTATTTATCAGAGTTCTTCTCTCGGAGAATCAGAACCTCTAGGAGCTATATATAATAAGGAAGTTATTATGGGGATTTGACCTTGTGCATCTGTGCGAGCTGGTCACAGGGCAATGTGAGGCTGTTGTTTCTGTGTCTGGTGCAAGGAACCTGAGGTCCACAGGGCAGGTAGTCAGAAATAGAAAATGGATATGAAGTAAGGAAGAGCAAAGACAACTTGCAACTTGAGGGGATGGACTGGAACTCACACTGGTCTCTCATCACCTTGAGTCTCCACCTTCAACGATGGGCCTGATCTGCAGGAGACACTGGTGTCCTTTCTTCCACAGCCAAACAACATGGGGCCCAGGAATCAGAGAAGTCAAAGCCAATTGGACAAGCCAGAGACCAGTGCGCATAAGCTGCAAATGGGCTCAGGGCCTGCTCTGTCTGACCCTCCAAATGAATAAGGAATGCGGCTACTGTTCCACATCCACCTTCCACATATAGTGTATGATGTCCCTTGTGACTCGGGCTAACCCAGAACTAAGCAGGGAAGGGGATTTGGAAAACACAGTTCCGGCTTAGCTAAGCTGACATGCTGCACACTTCCCCTCTTTCTCTCTTTCTTACTTCTCTTCAGTCGGGATAATTTACTTCCATGTAAATCTAAACATTTAATTAGAACCTATGGGTTTTCAACTTTGTGCTAGTGCCACTGAGGGTGGGGAGCTATCTGGTAAAGGCAGTGGAGGAAAACTCACAGCAGAAGTCAAGTCTTCACCATGGCACCCAGGCCGAAGGTATTACATGGGCCCACATTGACTTAGCCCTGTTGGCTGCCTCCCTGGGCTGTCCAGGGTCAGGGTCAGGGTCAGGGCCAGGACACTCTGTACCACTCACTATATCTAAGCACGTGCAGAAAAGAGTTTTCATTAGATCCTGCAAAACTGAGATACTGCCTCTGGCCAGGGACTCAATGGTACCTGCCACTGCTGTATTTCTTTGTGCTGATACCTTTGCTAAAGTCCAGGCTGGCGCCCACCGCTCTCAACAACACTCATCCCTAAGAAGACTGTAAATGATATACACACTGAGTATCAGACCTTGAAAAGACACAAGGCCCTTAAGTCTCAAATGAGGAAACGGAGGCCCTGGAGAGCCAAATCACTTGTCCACGATCACTCAGCCAGGAAGCAATAGATTCATCTTTCCAACTCAAGTGTCCTAACTCCTGGCCAGGGATCTTCCTCCTCTGACAAGCTATTCTGTGAAATAGAGACTTAGAAAATAATGGGGTTTGGTCCCCAAGGGGCGAGCCAAGTCAGGCAGCCTCCTTCAGATCTAAGGCAGAAGTTTCTTTGAAGTGAGGGTAACACCTCAGGGAATCTGTCTGCTCAGAAGGGGTGGTATGGATTTGGGGCCCTCTTGTAGAATAGACTGGCCTCTTAGCTGAAGCAGTTAACATGTGTTCTGCTCTCTCTTAGAGGTCTCCGAGATGAAACACAGCCGCCACACTTCCCAGCACAGCTGAAAACAGTCTGCAGGGGCCTATCTGGAGCAAATCAGTCTCACTGGAGTGAAAAATAGCAGATGTCAGGCTTCGCCAGCAGCCCTGGGAAACCCGAGCCCTGCTGCCCTCAGCTCTGCCCTCACAAATCATCCTTTGAGCAAATCACTCACTCACACAAGGCAGCTTCTTGGCTCCTGGCTTCCTTTCTGCCCCGGAGGCCCAGCTGTGGCTGCCAAACAGGTTCACAAGCTGGAAAGGAACCCTAGAATCTCCTGGGGGGCCATCATCCAGGAGGTTTCCTGGCTCCAAGTCAAAGACTAATAGACTGGTAGGACATTCAAGCTCAAATGGGCCACTGGGGGTCTCTGGTCCAGCTCCACCATCTTACAGACAAGGACACTGAGGCCTGGACTCAGCAGGCCAGCTCTGCGGCTTTGACAATGACCCTTGCCAAAGCCAGCCTTGGAAAAACTCAGACCCTCGGTGCAGTTTGTGTCCACCCTAAATATCTTCTGTAACAGCCAGTGATGACTGGAAAGGAAGGAAGGAAGGAAGGAAAAAGGAAAGAGGGAGGGTGAGAGTGAGACGGAGGTAAACAGAGATAACTAGAAGGAAGGAAAGAGGAACAGAGAAAGTAAGCGGGGGCACAAATCAGGGTCCTCCCCTTTTTGTCTTTGACCTACCAGGAGTTGTACCAATTCCCAGGCGACCTCCACTGTAGCTCTTGTTCCTTGTCTCCCAGGCCAAGAGTGTTGCATGGGCCTGACTTGACCTATCCTCATTGGTCACCTCCCTAAGCCACCAGTTTCAGGGCCCAGGACCCCTCACTACTGCTCTCTATACCTAGGGATTGCTTTGGCAAAGGACCATGCCCAAAAGAGTTTTCCTGTGTGTTCACCTTGTCTTTGAGGTTGGCCAGAGTTTGCTTTCCAAACACATCTACTCTTCCTCAGTTATTCCCCAGACAAATGACACCAACTTGACCGTGTCCACCAAGGCCAAGCCCCTCTGAGGTTGTCCCATCCCAGTCACTGCCACCATCCCAGAGCATGGCTTATTGGAAGGTGCTCACTCCTGGTGCCGGTCACAGCAGCAGCCCAGCATTGGGGACATATCCATGGGATCCCACCCTGACTCTCTTATTCACCAGCAGGCTGATTTTAGGGGAATCATGTGATCCCTTGCCTACATATGGGGGTCTTTCTGCCCAGTGTTGTTGGGAGGATAAAATGAGAGTAAGCATTTAGCACAGAGCTGGCCACATTCAAATTGGCATGATAAATGGAAGACACTTTTAGGAAAGCACCTACCACAAGGGCCCAGCAGAGCAGATTCATGGCAGCCATGAGTATTATGGCCTGTGTTGCCAAAACGTGTGGCCTCTGTGACCACAACCACATCTGGGACATAACAAACACTTCCTGATGGATTGGCTGTTGGCTGATTCACTGTTTTCTCCAGCATGCCCCAACAAAGGAAAGGAAGAATTGGTTTTGATTTCTTTGCAGGAAAATGACCAAATTTGCAAAGCCCGTGGGCTATAGATTTCTCTGAGAGAACAATTTTGGTCTCATATCTAGATCCCTGCAGATCATTATGTACTCACAGGTCCTCCGCTTCCTATGCATTTAGCTCAGCTCAGAAAACAGAATGTGGAGCAGGCACAGCTGTGCATGTGATGTGGATGGCTGTGCCAGCTGCGCTGGTGTCTGCAGGGTGGGGGCAGGGGATGAGGAGATGGGGAGTAGTTTGTGTCCACCAGGATTTAGGTATTTCATCTTTAATCTGGAGCGTTAATAAAGGGGAGAAAGACTTCATTGAGAAAAACTGAGAGAATATCAAGTGTGAATGACAGGCAATTCCTTTCAACAAATATCTGTTGAGCACCTACTATGTGCCAGGCCCCATGGCACCCTAAAGGAGTCCACAGTCTAGTGATAAGTCACACAGGAATCATTTCTTTCTCTGGTGGGGTCTGAGAAAGGGGGCTAGGGGATGAAAAAAGGGAGAGACACTCAGCACAGCCTAGGATGCAGGTTCCTAAAGAAGTCACCTGGGCTCATATGGAACCGCCAGGTAACCCACAACACACAGGTGCAGTTAAGTACCAAGCACTTCTCCATCAGGAGCAGCCAAGTCTTCCAGCCAAAGTCTCTGCACAGATTCTGGTCCCCACATCTTCTGTTCAGCATCTTTTCAGCTTCCTGGACCACCAGAACCAGCACTTTCTTCAGGCAATCATGTATCCAGAAGCTGGGTGGGCCCACTGTCTCACGTGTAAGGGTTTCCATGTGATCTGCTGCAGCTGCCCCTCAGGCACTGCCCCTGCATTTTCACATCTGTGCTCTGCTTCATGCTACTGAATGGGGAAGTATCCATCATCAAGGAAACCCAGCTTTCCTTTTCCACTTCTGCACTTGGTTTGGAGACCCCGCGTTATCTGTGCTGATAAGCTCCATATGCCTGTGTCCCAAGAACTTGGCACCCTTAGATTCTACTTTTCAAAGCTACACTCTTTCTCTGGCCACCTGACTTAAAGCGCAAATCTCAGAAAGAGACCAGATCTCAATAGAGACCTACCTGAAGGCACTTGCATGCACACCCTTCCGGTTACACTAGCCAGTTGCTTCCCAGGCTGTTTTGGCCCGTGGCCAGTCCTGGACTCATCCTGGCAGTCACATCTCCAAGGTCTTCAGCAGGTTGGCCCTCAAGAGATTTTATCTCAATAGCCTTTCCTTGTTCACTTCCTACAGAAACGCTCTTACCAGTCTCTCTGCTGCCTCAACCTCATGAAGACTCTCTCTCCTCCTCTCCCTTGTCTCACAACAAGAGCTGAACTCTGACCTGCCACTAGGGATGGAACCACAGACAAAAACATCCCAAGTGATCAGCCACTTTTTCTAGCTTGACACCTACCTGCTTATGGCTCCAACAGGCCAGTTTCAGGCAGGTCAAGCCTGCAGGTGAAATGCAAGGGCAGTAGGGGTGGCAGTGGTACCACCATGAGGAGTGGAAGGAGGCAAGGGATTCATTTATTCAACAGCCATTTATTGAGACCTTTCTCTGCACCAGGGGCCAGCCTAGACACTGGGATTCTTAGTAAACAAGACACTTGGACTCTCTGCCATTGGAAATGTTTTATTTAAATGGAAGGAAACAAACATAAATAAATAAAATGTGATTTTAAATCATGGTAAGGGCTGTGAAGAATAAACAGAAGGGCAGACTAGAAAGTGATGGGGGAGGGACAGATGTACTACAGTGATGAAGTGTTATAAGCTGAAGCCCTAGCAGTGGGAAGGAGGAAACTGGGCAGAGATCTGAGAGCAGAGATTTCCTGGGGAGGGAACAGCATGTGCAAAGGCCCTGAGTTGGGGGCAGAGGGGAGAGAAAAAGTTACTGTGCAGCTGAAATAGAAATCAGGCCAAAGAATGGTAGCTAGATAAAAGTGATATGGGAAAAATGGAGAAGGGGCTGGGCAGGAAGATGAGGGGGTTTGGGGGTGGGGGGAACTCATGTATCTCCCGAGGAGGGACTAGGATTGTGTTGCCAGTGTTTGCACTGGGGGCTCCTCCAGCTTCTGTGGCTGATTCCTCACAACAGACGTGATCCCTGTGATCCCCGGAGTGGGACAGCCTGCACTGCTTACTGTCGCCCCAAGGGCTCAGAAGCAGTCTGTCCTGCAGCCGTGGGTCAGCTGGGCCACCCAGGGGCCAGCCAGGCCAGATGGGAGTGTTGACTCCTGAAGTGTCCCCTCGCAGGAGCCAGGTGACTCTCAGCTGGAATTCCTGAGAAATGCACATTCTCTACCCTGGGCCTGGGCATCTGAGCACAGGCTGAGGGAGCAGAGGTGGTTCCACATATCCCGGAAGGCGGAAGGAGAGGGGTGTACATAGACGTTACCCAGGCACCTGCACCTCAACCAGGCCCAGGTAATTAACGCGTCTTACCCTGGAGGAACGTTCCCCGTTCCTGTCACAGAAGCATTCTCATCTTATTTTGCTTTACTAATTATTTTTGTTTCCAATTACACATCTAATATACATCCACTGTAGAACATTTCAAAAAATCAGAGAGTGTAACAATGAAGACAGCAATTAGGCACAAGCCTATTACCAAAAGAAGCCCCTAACCTTCAGCACAGTGGTCTCAGCACGTGGTCCCCTAGACCAGCAGCCTCAGCGTGGCCTGGCGGCTTGTTAGACATGCACATTCTTGGGCCCCACCTCTGTCCTCGCAACACAGGGGCCCCGGGGTGGTGCTCAGTCCTCCAGGTGATTCTGAGAGGCACACTCAAGCTTGAGAGCCACTGCCTTAGAACACTTCCTGTCTTTCATCTACGCTTTTACACAGTCAAGTTCATTCTGTGAATACAACTGCACATATCAATTATTTTCCCCAACATTATATCAAAGGATTTGATTATAAACTATTCAAAAACTTTTAATGAATGTCCTTCCTGATGTCTGTATAGCCACATGCCCATGATTCTGCCATGGCTGACTTAACCAGAATTTTTTTCTACACACCTGCTGGGGAGTTTTAGAAGTCCTGTCCTTCCAGTTGGATCCTCAAAGTCAGGAGGACACAGAACAAAAGTGAGAAGGCACAGCTGCGGCCCCTGCTGACACACCTGGATTTTGTTGAAGAGGAATCCTGACTGCTACCAACATGGGTACTGGTGGCTCGGGGGAGAGGCTGCTGACCAGGAGCTAGGAGATGTGAGGTCCAGGCCTGCCTCTGTGGCTTGAACAAGCCCCGCGCCCTCCATGGGCACAAGTCTGACCACTCAGAGTCTTGACCTCCACATCACTGAGGCCTCCCAAAGGTCTCTTTCTATGGGTTCTGGGCACTTCTAGTTGGCTGTCCCCCAAGGTGGTCCCTCAGCTCTCGGCATTCTGGGAAGCACAGCCACTGTTAGCAACAAGGCCATCTGGTTATTCTCTCACCCAGTCTACCCTTGCTTTCCTGCCCACCTGCCACTTGCTCCAGTCACCTCTGTCAACAAAAACAGAGATCTGCAATCTGACTGTTAGGTACCTGATGGTTGTCTCAAGCTCCACCCAAAGCCCACCTGCTGTTGGCCAACAAAGCTCCATGACCAATGGCCAAGGTCACATCCTTAGGGTCAGCCAGAATTGAGTAGTTTTGCCTCCCTAAAAACAAATAGCTATGAGGCAGTTGGTTTTGTGTTAGAGCGTTTGAAATCCAAGATTCCCTCTAGGCTGTCATCTGGCCTGGCCACTGAACCAGCAGAAAACCTGCAGAGGCCCACTGTACCTCTCTGAAAGTGACCATTTAGAAGAAGGCGACATAAATGTTTCTCCTCCTTGCTCCGTTCCTCCTGTCTGAAACTGCCACCCTCCAGCCAAGATCTCTTCCCCCACTTTCAACCTGCCCATCCAAGCTCCTACCCCTCCCTGACCTTCCCCCTGACCCAGCAAGTCTCTCCAACAGCCACTGACCTTCATCAAGAAACTTCTTCATTTCCATAAACACTTCCTGGGATTCTTACCCTACCTGCTCAACTTCTCTGAAACTCCAACATTCCACTTGTCTGAAAAACCTCCCAAGCAGAGACTGCCCAACCTCCTGTCCTCCAGCTACAGATATCTGGGGACCAGAAGGAAGAAGTCAGCCTGTCACTGGCTCACCACTTCTGCATTGGGATCAATGTCCCAGTGTCTTAACTTGACTGCTCATACCAACCAGCGACAACACACACTTCAGAGAACCACAGACTTCCTGGCCACCCTGTCCTTCTCTCCTGTTCAAGGGCCACATTGACCCCGAGACCTTTTCTAGTTCAGTCACTGTCTTCTCCCTCCACTTCCACCACCCATAGCCAAGAACAAACCTAGGGCCTTGCATTTGGCCACCTCTGAAATATTGAACACTGAACCTGCCCTCTTACTCTGTCTTCTGTCCCTCACCTCTGGCTGAACCTTCTCCTGGAACCCAGCACTCCCTCACCTCTCCTGACTCTTGGGTCTTCTCCAGCCTGGCCCACCCACATCCCTCACTTCAGCTCTTCTTGAACCAGCACCCGCACTGAGACAGAACCTAATAACCCACTATTTTCCATTCTCCACACACTCCAGGGCTGTAGCACCCAGCAGAGAAGAAATGCCAAATGCAGATCTATCGGCTACATCATACACATCCAACTGATAGGGGACTTAAGAGTTGGAAATTTTTAGTTTAAGGTAAATAGTTATAAGCCTAGTAAGTAATGTATATGTTAAAGCTTTTGTTTCAGGTACTACAGATAAGGCCCATCCTGGCTCCTGGGAAAACAGCCAACCTCCTGGGGCACTGCTGAAGATTACCGCCTGGGGACAAGTGGAGGCATCCGGGCCTTTGTGTTCCAGGGAGAGACAGACGACCACCCGACCACCTGCCCCTGGGAACAGCTAACTGCAAGAATACTGCAGTTTTTTAAATCCAATTTTCCCTGAATTTCAAACCCCCTCACTGCACTTTGTTCTCTGTTATAAAAACATTGGCTTGGAAAGAAAATGTAAGATGGTCTGTTAGGGTATGAACCCACCATCTTCTCAGATCGCCGGCCATCTGAATAAAGTGCCCATAAAGATTCAATCCCTGTCTCTGCTTATTGGGTTTGGTAGTGACAGGCAGCCTGAATGCTGGTGTCTTTTCTCCACAAGACTTGCCAGCAGCCTCATGGATTCCCCTACCTAATACTCCATCTAAAATTCCTCACCTAAATTTTCTCACTGTAGAGCCCTGCTCCGAGGGCCAACCCTTCCCTTCCCTCCATTCCAACTCCAGACACATCTATTTACTGATCTGTTATCACCTCTTCTCCTGGTGCCCTGGGCCAAACAACCATGGTAACCTTCTCACCCAAATATACTGTATTTTCCAAAATTGGCCACAACGCTGTTTCTGCTCCCCCACACCCTTCCAGACTCTTGCCAACACTCCTGGTGGGGGATCTATATAGCCCCCCCGCGAACCTGGGCAGGCCTAACTGGTGACTGCCTCCACTAAGAGAATACAGAGACAAAGACCCCATGTGACTTTCAAAGCTAGGTCATTAAAGGTGGCACAGCACTTGCCCTGCTGCCTGCAGGTGTGCACTTTGGAGCCTTCAAGCTGCAGAGACCACATGGAGACAATGAGGGATGCCAGGGAAGCATGCCAGCCCAGGGGGTGGGGAAGACATGTGACCAAGAAAGCCTTCACACTGACTGTTGCTGAATGAGAAGCCCTGAGTGAGGACCACCAAGCTACACCTGGTCAACCCCCAGAATCGTGAGAGGAAACAGTAAACCAATTGTCGTGTTTGGAGCAACTTTATTTTGGGTGATTTGTTACACAGCATTTGCCAGCAGATGCTCACCTCCTATCCTGCCCACAGGCCCCACTCCACTGTCCTCTGTGCTGGCGCTTGCTGCTGATTTCCATGGGTTCCAACAAATCTACCTTCCCCCAGCTTGTGAATGTTCTGTCCTCTGACCCCTCCTGCTGTCTACCTGGGATCCAACCTCTCTTCTCACCTGCCTTGCCATCCCCCTCCTAATGCATGTGTAGGGTAGGTAGGTGGCATTCTGGGAGTTGTGGGGGAGGGGCATTAAGATGCTGCTGCCATGGTCCAGGTGAGAAAGTCAGGGACAGTGGGGACAGAGAAACGGGTAAGGAACGTTCTATCAGAAACCACTGAGTGCTGATGGAGATGGGGCTCATGAGAGAGAGGAGCCCAGCATGACTGCCAGGTTTGTTTGCTCCAATATTAGTGCTGTTTTTCAAGAGTATACAGGATTATCAGGCTCTGGGGAGGCAGAAAGAACATTAAATTGACCTTGCCGCAAGCATCTGTCTTTTCTCTGACCCCTCCCTCGGGCCTGCTCCCTGTTTCCCCAATAGCCAGTTCCAGCCCTGAAGCAGGCCCTGGACTAGCTGATGCCCATACTCTGTGAGGGTGTGGCTGCCAGTGGTTCCATTTCCAGAGATCCACAGAGGCCCATAAAGGGGTGGGGACAGCTGGAGGGAGGGGTAGGGGACATGACTTACAGAGCAGAGGTGTCTGACCCAGGCAGCTCAGCTGCAACATCCACCCGAGGTTCTTCCACTTGAATCTCATCACTTAAGAAGTGGGCTTCGGGGTCTCTGGGACACGCACAGGAAGGTGTAGAGAGGTGGTTCTCTCACTGTGAGATGCTTCACAATCACCTGCAGGGCTGTGCCACACACATCACTGGGCACGCCCCACCCAAGAGTTCCCGGCTCAGTAGGTCCAGGGTGGAGACTAAGAATTTGCATTTCTAAGGAATTTCAGCAGCTGCTGCTTCCAGCACTTGAGAATGAGGGAGGGAGATGGTGGGTACCTGTGGGGGGAGTTGACCCAACTTCAGGGAGAATGAATTCCACCTTGTTCATTGCTCTCTCCCCAGGGCCAGACACAGAGCAAGGCTTCAGTGAAGATTTCTTGAACGGACAACACTAAATCTGAAAATAAAGGCCCAACAGCCCAAGGCAAACCTCTCTTTTGAGTGAGAAAAGGAAGCTCTGAGACAGAAGGCTGGTTCCTCCACCATTTTCATTCCTTAACTCCAGGCACTGGGGTTCAGCTCAAACAATGTAAACTCCGCACCCCACCCCTTCGTCCTCCCTCCCCTGAGCTGTGAGCCTCCTCATTGCCATGCAGGCCCCAGAGCTGCAGGGCTGACTTCTGGATCACGGAGACACGGGTCCGATTTGAAAATGTCAGGATCTCGTTAGCAATTCCAATGGCCACAGCGGTAATTACGCCTTTTCATGTTCTAGCGTGTTACACCGCATCAAAACTGACACAAACGCCTGGTTTTATAGTATCACAGCCTGGAAATAAATGTCCAAAATGATATGAAAATGTACTAGGAAGAGATTAATAACTGTTCTTCCAGGAGGAAAGATAGCCCTTTTCAACCAGTATATTATATATTTTTCCTCTTAAAAAAGCCTCTCTGATAGCATCTCCCCTTGAGGGGAACTGAATTGTATTATCACTCACAGGCGGTAATCAGTTCTGGCAGTGTGGCAGGGCTGAGCTGCTGAAGGCGGGAAGGGGGTGGGGCGGGCATTAGGGAAAGGTAGTCCCAAGGGGTGGACTCTGGAAGGGACACTTCACACCCACACCCCCACCCCAGCCCACCACCAGCCCAGGATTTTTCTTCCCAGAGTAGGTAGAACTTGCACCTGCTGATTCAGAACATCTCATTACAAAGCAGGAAGGTTGGAGAGGGGCAAAGTGGCATCTGTTTACCCAGAAAGACCCTGTCTGGCCATCTGAGAAAGCATCCCTCTCCAGTCCCAGCAAGGAGCTAAGAGGTGTGGGCCCAAGGATGGGCCTAAAGAGCAACCATGTCCTGAGCTCCTGCACTGAAGGCCTCACAGTCCATCTGAGTAAGACAGAAAGGGCAGAGGCCTGCCACATGCCAAGGGTGGGATGGGCACTTCATGTGCACTACCTCACTTAATTATCTCAACATCCCTAGGAGGTTGGCATAGTTTCCCCCATTTTACTGATAAGAAAACTGAGGCACAGTAATACAGTCACTATCCCGAGCCCACACAGGTAAAGGAGTTGCAGCATTTGGAATCTAAGCAGATCCCTCTGACTTCAAAGGCCTCTCTCTTCCAGTATTCCGTACCACGTTCAAGGCAGCAAATGCTAAAGGCCACACAGGGACCCAGACAGGAAGCAGATGTCTGAGCCAGAGGCAGCAAACTTCAAGGAGGCATCACAGCCAGTTAGTTCATCCCCTGAACTTCATGGGGGAGGGGGAACAGTGTGGAGAGGATGCCCAAGATTAAATATTTAAGTGATTATAATTCAGATACCTTGACTCTCTCCCAACACCCTGGAAGACAAGATGGTCCAAGCAGACCTGGGCAATGACCTACACCCAGTCTTCATGCGCTGTGACCTGGAGAAAGGTCTCCCAGCCTCTCCTAGGGAGAGGCACCTTCCCCACCCCTGACCTCAGAGGAGGTAAGGGGCACCAGGGGTGTTGACGAGCTCCCAGGCTCTTGGCCACATTTTCACTGCAGACCTGGGACATGGGGAGGAGATGTAGGAAACAGCACTGAACAGAGCATCATGTCTAAAACAAACCAGCCATTTTCAAAAGATGGGAATCGGCAAAATTAATGAGGCTGATTACTGCCAGCTGCTTAAAGGAACTTGAAGACCTTTGATGTCAGTACATTTATGATGACAGAGTAATTAGAGCCAATTAAGAAAAACGAAGCTGAGAACAGTGCTGTCGGTTCACACTGGCTCAGTCTCAAAGGGCCTCAGACCCTCCCGGGAGTCCCCAGAACCACTCTCAGGAGAGCAGCCTGTAGCCATGGCCCCCTGTGGCCTCCAGGAGAACAGGATCAGCTGAGCAAGGACAGAGCTGGCTCGGGCTAGCTCTCTCAATAGAACATGCTTGATAGAACACAGTGAGGAGAAGGAGGTCCAGTTTAATCCAAAAGCAAGACTGTCTTGTCCAGGTGAGAACCAGAAACCATTCCAAAGAATTTCTCTTTCAACCAGTGTGCAGGGTCATACAACTTAGCTAAGAGAGAAAGCCCTCAGTTAGATTTTGCCCGACAGTGATTGACAGGAAAGCTGCATCTACAGATACAGAAAGTTGGACAGATACAGACATAAACAGATGCTGTGGGTTGCCAGTGAATGTGGCCCCATGACAAGTAGCTTTTCTAACGGGTGGGTGGACTGTCTAGAGCCATCAACATTCCTTCACTCCAGCTTCCATTTCCAACCAGAGGCACAGATTTGCAAGTGGGCCAACCAGGACTGGGTAACTGTTCTTACCCCAAAATTCAAGATGCGGGAAAGCAGATGGATTTACAGTGCAGGATGCTCATGACCCACAATTCATCTGCTACCCTCTTCCCTGACCTTCCCAGGGTTGTTGGAAAAAGGTATTCCCTTGGCCCTATTCATAGGCTGACATAGAGAACATTGGGATAAAATTAGGAGAGCTCTGGAGAGTCCCCAGACGCCTCATCCACCTCAGCTTTCTGATCCCTGAAACTTGATACCAAGAATCGAACTCTTTACCCCACCAGGGGAAAGCAGACCTAAAATGCGAACTCCCCCAGGCTTGGGGCAGGAGTGCCAAAATTCGAACTCAAAGGTAAATGGCTGCTAACTCTCATTCAGCCAAGATGTAGTAAACCCGACCCCAGGTCCTGCCATTGTCCTCATCTCCCTGGTCCTACTCCCCACAGCAATCCCAGGTGGGCCAGGGCCAGGACAGAGTTCTACGGGGCTGAAAGTGAGGCAAATTTTCATCACAGTCGAAATAAAAACAAAGAATAAACTCTGAAGCCCATTTTTTAAAGACCCACCCCACCAGATGGAAGTAATATGCGCCTCTCAACCATTTAGTTATGGTCTGCCTTTGTGCTCAGAGATCTTTAAGGTGAGAGGAGAGTGAAAAATAAACACAAGCTCATAAACATAGTACATAGATTCTCCCCCAACAGGCTGAGGAAACCAAAGCACAAGTGCTAATCCCACTGCTCTCCCTGACCAGCTGCTTCCACAGCGGTCTCCGCCTCTCTGGGCCAATTCACACATCTGTAAAGAAACAGAGCGGTGCCATAAGATTCTTAAGGTCCATCCGCCTCCATGAGCCTAAGGTTCTGCACTCAGCTCTGATTCTTAAGTACTTTTGCTGAAGTGCAATCACAGGGGGGAGAAAAAAAACCTGCAAGGACCAATGGATATGTTTCTTGGCTTAAAAGAACCATTTATGCTGGAAAATGAACTGCATCCCTGATGTGAGCATTAAATCAAGCAGCATCCTGAAAGCACATGTTCAGGGCCGCAAGAGACATGCAAGTCCAATTAAAATATTTAAGCTGGTTTTCTTTCTTCAGAGAATCACAAAGTCTAACTACATACACATGTCTGGCATTTTCTGGTGATCGTGATGAGGTTTTTGCATGAGTTGCTTGGCGTTTGAATTTTATTGGATCAATACCAGGTGTGGGTCATGTAACGAAAATATTTTTTTTTTTAAATCTGGTGCACCATTCTTTCCTTATGGCTTCTATGCCTTCTTTTCATTTCTTTAGCCATTTTAAGCATACAGGACTTGTTCTATAGTTTCCTTCACCCTGTTACTCTTTTCTCAAGTGCCCGTGTTCTCATGATGAGTTAGAGATCTTTGTTGGGTATTGAGGTTGATGCTCTATCTCCATGATACCAGGGCAGGCAACCAGGAATGCCACTGGATGACAAGCGGCTGGGCTCTCCAGGAGAAATCATGAAGAGGACTAGGTATGAGGCTGAAACCTCCTTCATGTTGATGATGCAGCGTATCCTGCTATTTCTGAGGCATGTCCCGAGTAAGGAGACCAAACTAATGTATAAGAAAGTTAAAGACTATTGGATCTTAGGCCAGGAAAGTAGTTCATTGGTAGCAGGCGTATACCTGTTAAGGGACAGTCTAAGCTGCTATAACAAAGAGACCTATAACACAATGGCCTCACCAAGTTGGAATCCTATTTATTTCTCACTTAATCCAGAGAAGTCATCCCAGGGCTAGGAGGGCAGCTCTGCCAGCCTTAACATGCAGCAATGGGAGATGTTTTCTCCCAAGCAGCACTGGAAGAGGCCATGGAACTTCCCTCCAAGCTGAGGTGGAGTGAGGGCACAGGGAGCCTGACCATGGGTCCTGCTCTCTTCCACTGGGCTCAGAATGTAGCAGCAACAGCAATAAAGACATCAGTTCTCACAAATAAGAGAAGCCTGGGAGTTAACATTGCTAGATTTGGCATAGTGGCTCAACCATGTCAAATGTTGAGAAAACATTTCCAGTTCTGCTACTCATGGTTACAAAAGGGCTGCTGAAGCACCACATAACCACACGCAAGGCAGAGAGATGAAAAAGGGTAGGAAAAGAGCCTTGTTCCTATAGCATCCTCTTTTTTTTTTTTTAAGATTTTGTTTATTTTTTGAGAGAGGGGAAGAGAGAGAGAAAGAGAGGGAGAGAAACATCAATGTGAGAGAGGAACATTGGTGGGTTGCCTCTCACAATGGCCCTTCACCCACAACCCAGGCATGTGCCCTGACCAGGAATCAAACCAGCAAACTTTTACTTCCTGGGACAACGCCCAACCAACTGAGCCATACCAGTCAGGGCAACATCATCTTTTATTAAAGAAAAATGTCTTTCCCAGAAGCCTCCAGCAACCTGGCTCATTTCTTATAAGCCAGGTAAGTCTTATAGCCACCTCTGGGGTAATCACTGGCCAAGAGGAAGTGAATCACCACAACTGCCAGGGAACTCAAGGTCCATTCTCTGGGTCAGGGGCAGGTTCACTTTTCCTGAGCACATTGCTTCCTGCCCAAAAGTGGAACAAAACTGGGACCTGTCACCACACAAGGAGGGGGTAGGGCCGGTGGTTGAGTGGGCCATGTCCTGGCACTGATTGTTTTTGTTGTCACCTGGAACTAAGGCTCGGACAGCCTGGGCAATGAGGGGACTGGAAGAGCCATTCCCAGGGAACCAGGCAGTGACAGAGGGCCAGAGCTGGCATGGGCCTTGCCCAGGGTTATTCATCTACAGTCTGGCAGGGAGCCCCCAGCCAGCTCAAGCTCCCAGGACTATATCTGGGTTTTAGAGAGGTGGCTTTTATTTTTAATTGAGGTAAAATATACATAACATAAAATTTACCATTTTAAACATTTTCAGGCATAGAGTTCAGTAATGTTAAGTACATTCACACTCTTGCACAACCCATCTCCATAACTCCTTTCATCTTGCAAAACTAAAACCTCACACTCGTTAAATAATAACTCCACATTCTCTCCCCCAGCACCTGGCAACCACCTTTCTACTCTCTGTTTCTGTGAGTGTTTCTACTCTCTGTTTCGGTGCTTGGTCCTTCATATAAGTGGACGCATATATAAATACAGTGTCTGTCTCTTTATGACTGGCTTATTTCACCTAGCATAATGTCCTCAAGGTTCACCCACATAGTAGCCTGTTGCAGAGTTCCCTTCCTTTTTAAGGCTGAATAATAGTTCATTGTACGGATAGACCACATTTTGTTAATTCATACGAAAGAGCACTTGGCTTTCTTCTTCCTTTTGGCTACACCATGCTGTAGAGGCCAGAGCACAGGTCAGGGACAAATATCAAAGTGCCTGAGGTCCCTGGTCCTCCTCTGGCCAGCTCTCAGCTGCCCACATCAGGGCCAGGGATACATTCCAAAGACACTGTCATCTCTCGCTCTTGAGGTAGAACCGGTCCCTTGGCACAGCCAGACCCCTCAAGAAGACTGTTGTGTTGACCAGCTGACACTACTGTCTGGGATACCACCATTCATGATTCATGCACGGTGGCTTCTTACACTGAGCCCAGCCATTCATGCCCTAGTGTGTTCCGAAAGCAAAAACCCTTCTCCCTGAGAGTTATCCTGTTGTGGGGCCTTAATGGAATGGTTTTATATCGCACCCCACTTTCTATGAATGTGCTCCCTTCTGAAGGAGCACACAGGAGGCACATAGCAGCGACCTGTGGTTTAGTGAAGAAGAAAGGAGCAGCAGGCTGGGAGAAGGGGACACAAACAAAAGGCCTTTGCCACCATCTCCCCCAGCCAGATTAGCCGTACAAGTCTTACAGCTTCAGAAAGAGAAATCTTTAACCCAATTATGTCAAACCCCACTGGATACATTTGATCCGGGGAAAACGCCATCTCTGGCAATCACGAAGAATATTAAGGTATTAGCAGTCATCGTTTTAGAATTGCATTGGAAGGGGAGCTGGAAAAAATTGCACATCAGTTGCTCAAAAATCAGCAGTAAAAGAAATTTACATTAGTGTATAAATTACCCTCTCAGCAATATAAATTAGGATTTTATACCTCCTAATGACAACAGCACAGGCCCTGGCTGTGCTAGGCAGAGATTTGCTGGAGGAAGGAGCGGCTGTGCTCTGAATCCAGCAGGCACCGGGGCCTCAGTGCTGAGCTGGGGAGCAGAAGTGATTTGCATCTGACTGTCACCCTCCTGGAAGCCGGCACTGCTAGAAGATTCTCCAGTCAGCAGAGCACCAGGGAGGCAGGCAGACCCAGGGCAGGCTCTGCAGAGAACAAAAGTAATTTGCCTCCCTTGCCCCCGGCTGCATATACGGCCTCCTCCCCTCTTGGAATGAGAAGGCTCTGGATTTACTTGGAAAGCTGTTATGTTATCAACACTTCTGTTAAGAACATTTGGTGGCTTCAGCCACAATTCTTCAGTTTTGTGGCAGGACAGCCTGAAAATCTGGAACCATCTTTGCTGGAAGGGCCAGAGAATACACTCAGAAACCCCTTAAAATTAGGAGGCCAGAGCCCAGGGCAGGAAGAGTGAGTGGATGGGGCGGGGTGGGAAGAATGGGGGGGGGGGGGGGGCCGGTCTTCCTGTAGCAGGTAACAGAAGCCAAAGGCAATATCATTTCACAGGGCAGGGGCCTGGAGCATGAACACTGCCTCTGGCTTCAGGGATAGAGGGTGCCTGAGCTCATCATGCTCTATCCATCTACACATCTATCTAGCTGTCTATCTATCTACCTGTCATCTACCTGTCAATCCACCCATCTATCTTTCAGGTCTACATGCTTCCTGTGCTGCCCTCTTTCTCTCTTACTGTATAGACTGACTTTTTCCATTCAGCCACGGAAGATGATTGCCAAACAAAAGAAAAATAAAACAAAAACAGATAAACAGAGCTGTTTTTTCTCAGTCTGAGGGAGGAACTCTGATTGGCTCTTGTTGGTTACACGCCCCTCCCCCTGGATCAATCAGTGTTGAGAGGAGATGGCATATTACAGTCAACTGGGCTTGGGCCACATGTTCTCCTGTCAGTGGGTGGTAGTGGTGGCCGTAATGGATTTACAGTCCCACCAAACCCACGGGGAAAGGGAGAATAGCAGTTCTCTCAGAGGAAACAGGGGTGCTGGGCCCTCTAGCAAGTGGTTTGTCCAAAGGGCCCAAAGAAATCAAGTATGGAGCCAGAAACAGGACCCCGCTCCTCTCTCTGAGGCTGAGCACTTTCTCCAGGCAGCGCATCCAGTGAGCGCCGTGGAGGTTTGGGGAGGGATTGAACAGGGAAGAAGCAACCTCAGCACGCTCTGTCTCTTGACCATTTAGAGACAACAGCCATTGTACTCATTCGTGGGAGAGAGAAAATGGAGCACAGTGGGCCACGAAATACAGCCGGGCTCCAACAAGCTTGTGCATCTATGATTTTAAACAGCTCCCCAAGCAATCTCAGTGAACAGCTAGGGTCGAAGGCGCTGGGCTAAGGCACTGGGGTCTCCAGAAAGGCCCCGTTCGAATTGCACGCAGGGTCAGCACCACATCACACAAGCAGGAGTTGTACTGTGTGGTTTCCAGTGGGATCCGTAGTATTAATGGGTTAAAGTCCTAGAATCACTGACTCTTTCAGTCTTCCCCAGGAAGAGGATGCTTGCTGGGGAACCCATTTTAGAGGTTCTGAGATGGGAAAGGACCGGGCAAAGGTCATGCCAAGGTCGTGGCTGAGATGGGACTAGAATCCACACCTCTAGGCTCACTCCTCTGCCTTTCCAGCCACTCATTCATGAAAGAAAGACGGCAGCAAACTGGCATCTTCTGACCCACTGCCCTGACCTCATTTTCCTCCCAATTTCACCTGCAGCTTCCCTGGCCCTTTCCTACTGGACCCAAGGGAATCTGGGGGGCTCCTGGAATCGGGGAATGAGAGCCAATAAAAAATATCTGGAACCATTACTGCTCCTTTCTGCCATGTTGGAGTCTGACATGTCCAGTTGGGTCAGAAACCCTTTGAGGAACCCAGGGAGATGGCGAGATGATGGGGAAATGGGCCCACAGAAAGCAAGCAGGAGCAGGGCTGGTGCCTGCCTGCCTTGCTGTGTACAAGCTGTGTGGGAGCACCCTAATTACTGGGGACTCTGGAGCCTCGGTAGCCTCTGCAAAAACGGAGATCCTGGCACATCCCCTCCAGGGCAGAGGTGAGGAGTGCGGAGGGACCTGTGCAAGGATCTAGGCCCTGAACCCCAGGGAGGCCTCTCTGTGTCACTAGAGCCAGCGCCTGATTGACTGGCTGATTAATTAATGTGGAGACCAGATCTCCACGAGGATGTTTTCTGATGATTAAAAAAAAGTCCCTGGAGAATGAAATGTTATGTGTCACTTGTCAACAACGCCCAGTACTTTTCAGTGAAATAAGCATCTGATTCTGGAAAAACTTAATTAAAACTGCTGTTGGCACTCAAGTGATTTACACCATCATCCCCAGCCTGTGCCTGGTGACACCCTGGGGAGACACCAATTATCTCCTGGGGATGTTGTGAAATTCTCCTCTAAACAACATGAATCTTTAATTTATCTTAACTTTTTAAAAAATCAGATCATGCAGCAGTTTTTCCAGGAAAAAAAGACCTCCAAACTTTGGAGCCAAATGAAACCTGAAAGCAATGGAAGGCTCTTGCAAACTGGCCCAGGAGGCCGGGTCCAAACTCCAGTGCTCAGGTTTCAGAAAACGCTGGTTGAAAGCCCATTGTGTGCTGGTCACTGAGAAAATCTCAGGTCCTCTCTTTTCGCCTTGAACTTGAGAGGAAATGAGCTTTGTAAACAAAGGTGTTTGGGCTCTTGGTTTCCCTGCTAGAAGCAACAAAACCTGTATTATCAGCTTCTTGAATGAACCCAGAAGTGGCAAATGCCCCCGGGAAAAGCGGCTGCAGAGCATCAGCCCACCTCTCTGCCCCTGGAGGCTCAGCCCCTCTGGTCCTTGTTGCTTCCACAGTTCTCTTGCCTTTAAACAGTTAGTTTTTATATTTTTTTCCAACTTCTCTCATTGTTCTTAGCAAGACTGTTGACTTGCCACATATTATCCTACCTTCCCCAACAAGTGCAAGTTCAAAAGACTATGTTTGTGGCCAGGAAATACAGTCCTGAGTTTATATGGAATAAATTTGTCCATGCCTTCATTCAACATTTATTATGTGACAGTTACTGTCTCCAGGCCCATCACTTTGTGGGGAGAGGACACCTCCCCATCAGAATGTTGCATGCCAAGTTAAAAAAGGCTGAGCCTCCATCCCTCCTGGCTGCTGTAGGATCAGTTTTCCTACCTTCTTGCTGCTCTTTGGGTAGCATTGACCCTTTATGACCCCATTTCTTTTCTAATCTGCCTTCAAGGCTCTGTGTAACCTGGCTTCAACTGGATAAACAAAGTGTTGTGTAAGAATGGTTAATGTGTTGTAAGAATGGTTAATACCTGGTAATATATTATCTTTTCCATTTCTGTACCCATGACAGGCATCACTAGTCAATTATGGGGATTTTCCTCCCATACTGCCTCAGAATCACATTGGGCACCATGCTCCAGTAAGCCACTACCAACTGATCAAAGAAAGCAAGCAAGATGAAATATGCTTGCCAGCCCTGGGTGAAAGCAATTGTCCTTAGCCCTCTCCACACCTGCCCAGACTCCACACTTGCCCCTAGCTCTTAGTGCCTGGTAGTTGAGCTTCAGCCCTTGGCTTAGTCCTCATCTGCTCTGACCTTCCACATGCTCTATCCCACAGCTGCAGATGACCCCTGGGTTGCAAACTTTCCACTTGCTTCAATCACTTATTGTTAGTCTTAGCCCAGGTTCACCCTCCCCTGGTGAGAGTCCCTCTCCTGTCCTCCTGGTTAGGCCGGGCTTCTTACCCTTTGTTGAGAGCCTTGTAACCCTCTTCCCAACAGTCTGAGTACAAACTCCTGCATTACCCTGAAGGCTACATTATAACCCAGTGCTTCAGACTGGCTACATTTGAACCATGGATGAGGTCTGATGTTAGGCCCAGCTTTGCCACCAGCTGTGGGACCTCAGGTGAGCAATATCCCTTTCCAGGCCTGTTTATCACCCCATGGAAATCGAAGGGTTAAACTACCTTCACACAGAATGGCGAGTACCTGACAGGCATGCTGCTCTTCCTATTCTAGAGTTCTTGGCAGACATCATTAACCAATTGGGAGACTCTCTCCCTCTCAGTTCAGACCCAGTAACCCAGGAAACTGCTCCAAACAGTTAGAATATGTCCACGGATAAAATGTGTTTGCCATCCTAATTGCTTGTCCCACAGCATCTCTTTGAAACCAACTGTCTCTTGTCTCTTTAAACACTCAGCTCTAGCCATTCCCACATGCGGGAGGCAGGACAAAGATGTTTACGTCCTAATCCCCAGAGCCTATGACTATGTTACCTGAATGTTACCTATGACTATGAAATGGCAAAAGGGACATTGAAGGTGGGATCAAATTAAGGATCTTCTAAAGGGGGAATTGTCCTAGATAATCAGGTGGTTCCAATGTAATCACAGGGTTGTAATACGCAGAAGGCAGGAAGACCAGAGTTAGAAGATGTAAGGACAGAACAGAGATAAGAAAGGAGAGAAATGCCTCATGGCTGTGGAGATAGAAGATGAAACCATGAGACAAGGAACGTAGGTGGCCTGGAGAAGCTAGAAAAAGCAAAGAAATTTCAGGGAGGTACGCAGCCCTGCCAACACATTGATTTTAGACTTCTGATCTCCAGAAGTGTGAGAGAACAAATCTGTGTTGTTTTAAACCACTAAGTTTGCAGCGATCTGGTACACCAGCCACCAGCAGCTGACCTGGCAACCCACCACCAACTCCCCCCTCCAGAACTCTGTGCCACGAGGCTCTGCCTTTCCTCCACCAGGCATCCCAGGCGTCCGTCTGGAGGGCACGTGTTCTCGCCTGTTGCCCAGTTACCCAGGTGTGTGCTTTGCAGGGACTACCAGCCGACTGTAAACCCCACGGAGAAAGAGCTGTGACTTGCACACTCACATGTCCATGGTGCCTGGCAGCAGAAGGAAAGCCACAGAGATGAGCTTTGGACATGTCTGGGGTTGAGTCCTGGCTCTACCCCTTACTGTGTCACTTTGGAGATTCCGCTTCCTTGTCTAAAAAATGGCCAGAGGAACAGTACCTAAAGGGGAGCTGCCAAGGTTTAACGAAATGCTATTCAGCATTGGTCCCAAGGACTCATGCATGACAAGGAAATCTGTCATTTTCCTGACACTGATCTGAGCATGCGTACCATGGGCCCGGCACAGCCTCACAGCCTCACCTCTCCGTCTGCTTGCCTCTTTCTAAATCCTCATGACAACCCTGTAGACACGGGTAATCCCACTTGACAGGTGTGAAAACTAAAGAAATGATTTATGACCTGGAGTACGTAGTTTCAAGACTGTATAAAGAAGTGCTTACAACCTCAGATGCTAAAGTCAGACAGTCTGAGTTCAAATCCCAGCTTCAGTACTTATTAGTTGTATAACCTTTGGCAGATTACTTAAACTCTCTATGCCTCAGTTTCCCCTCTGTAAAACAGGAACAATAATACTGTCTACCTCACAGGTTGTTGTGAGAATTCGGTGACCAATGACAGATAGGAGGCCCCCTTCCTTCTCCCCCCCCTACACAAGTTTTTAAGACATTAAAAGTCATTTAAAAGTCAGCTCAAAGTCAGCTGACTTTTACAGATTTCTTCCAGCCCTAAAC